>NC_069783.1:49358988-49991715 GCF_027406575.1 Nycticebus coucang
CATTTTAAGTAGAGTGGCAAGAGAACGCTGCAAGATTGACATTTGACACATGAGCCAAGATTAAAGAATATTTAAGGAAGACTCTAAGCTTTAATACTAATTGTATCTTTTTGTGGCTAGGAAACAAGATGAGACTGCTTCCTGGTTTACTCAGAAGGGTCCTAGTTTGCACGCCTGTTATCCTAGAGTAACTTGTATTTTTTTAGGAGGCATTATTTTCTGATTTCTTTGTCTTTTCTTATTTCAACATATTTAGGGGGTGCAAATGTTTTTGTTACATGGCTTGAGACAGGGCTAGGAGTGTACCCATCACTCAAATAGCATTCACTGTACCCATTAGGTAGGTGTCTGCCTCTCTCCTCTCCCCCATGCCCAGAGTAATTATTAATAACGTCCCCTTGGACACCTACTGGTGTCTCAGAGTGAATGATGAATTATATAGTCTCACTACTCAGATCATTATCTCTACATAATAGGTACAAATGTTTGTTAAATGAATGGGTTTTTTTTAAAGGTATATCTTCATCTCACGTTTCATCATTTGTTCTCTGTCAAACTGTTCAACCTCCTTTTGCAGCAATTTTGCCATCAATCTCAAAACTTTGAAACAAAGATGAATGCTGGGAGACACCTTTTAATATCCTTCGGTGAAAAAGCTCAAAAGATAGGATTAACAACGCCAATAACAATTTTCTCTCACTGTGTAAGTTTTATTTAGTATCCCCCTTGCCTCTCATTTCACCGCTGAGACCAACGTCTTTATAGAGGTCCAGATGGCGCAGAGAGATTATGACAATGAAAGGTAGCTCACGCTGAGGGCCTCGAGGAAAAACACATCACGTCTTGCTGGAAAGACTAATTCCAATTACATACTTACCAGGCCTTCATCAAATGAGGCACTCATTCTGTGTGATGCTTTGTGCAAATTTAGATAACACATAAGGGGATTGGTACACAAAAGAGGGATAACATACTGACATGCTTCCTACTTTGAATAAACTGCTTTACACTTATGTAAAAGCAGATGATGCATCGAAAATGATCAACTGCATAGAAACCTCATGTTAATTATCTGAGAGTATATTTGAAAAAGAACTTTAGGGTTCTCTGTTATGAAGAAGCTTTGAAGCATGTTTGTCAGGCCGGCCTGTCCAATTTGTACAAGCAAGTTGTCCCAAGGAGATGACTTCACCTCAAATGTGTAACTTTTACTTTCCACTCAATTCTGTATTCAGGAAGAAGAGCTAATTAGAACTGGAGTAGCTGTTTAGAGTCTGCATACATTCAGCCCTGTCAACTTTGCCTCTGTCCCGCCGCAAAGTGAAAAACAGTGATGTGCTACACACCATGTTAATGTATAAATAACTTCTATGCTCATTTAGCCACTTCAGCACATCCGAGCAGATGACATTATGAATGAGCTACATTACCTAGAGGAAAGAGACAGACGAAATGTGGCTTTCCACACAACTTAATATGCATCTAATGTACAACTTAAGCAGTATCTTCCACACGAAGTGACAGGCAATTTATCTCCATACATCAGTATGTGTCATGAATGTGACACAGTTTTATTGTTGAAGGAATCTGAGATTTCCAGCCATAAATAGATTTTCCCATCTCCATTTATTAGTGAGCTACTTGTAGGAATCAAATTAATTGCCACATTCATGACTGTGCTTGGCTCCATTTTTTTAATTCATTTTGCTTACGCTTGTTCCTGTCCTCCACTGGAATCAAGTCAAACAAGAGGCCACTGTCAAAAAGTGACAAGGTTACATATGTGTATCTATGGGTGCACACTTTGTCACTGCTAAAATATCTCTATTTCTGTTAGGTAAATGATCGATGTTCGTCACAGCACATTTACCTCAATTTAATATCTGTTATTTAGAGCGCTTGTTTCCTAGCAAGACGGATGTCAACAGTTTTTGAAAACTAAGCACTGTTTATTGTTTAGCTGGCAGTTATAAAATAAGCACATCTAACATTTTTGTTATTTCTTTGGAAAAAATACCTTGCAATGCTTGAAACTCAAATGGTTTTTGAAGACACTGCCAAAGATGACTCCACAAGGTCTTTCTGAGATTCTCTGCACCCATTCTCTGCCCTGGTGCTGAATTATGATATAATCCATCCTTTGTTACTCGTGGAAGAAGAAAAGTCTTTGTATGTGTTGACACACCTACATTTCACTCACTAAAATTGGTTTATATTAACCAACAAACAAAATTAAATGCAAAATTAAATGGCTAGCTGGGATATAAGACACATACTTGAGGCCTGTCCCCTGAGCCAGAGAACCTTACTTATTCAAGCTTGTTTCTCCCTGGAAGGAGTATCACAGCGATTCCTCTTCCACAAGCCATTAACTTCTTTAATTAAAACCTTCTTCCTGGCCCAGAGCAGTGGTTCACACCTGTAATCTTAGCACTCTGGGAGACCAAGATGGGTGTATACTTTGAGCTCAGGAGTTTGAGACCAGTCTGAGCAATAATGAAACTCCATCTACTAAAAATAGCAAAACCAGCTGGGTACTGTGGACACCTATAGTTCCAGGTACTCAGGAGGCTGAGGCAAGAGGATCAATGGAGCCCAAGTGTTTGAGGTTGCTGTGAGCTATGACACCACAGCACTCTACCCAGGACAACAGCATGAGATTCTGTCTCAAAAATAGATAGATGGATAGATAGAACATTTTCCCTTCAATAGAGGCTTATTCAAAATGCTGAAAATCTCACAAATTGAAACCCAAATATAAAGTATACTTATTTTCCAATAAATAGATAGATAGATCACTTTCCCTTCAATAGAGGCTTATTCAAAATGCTGAAAATCTCACAACTTGAAACCCAAACATAAGGTATACTAATTTTCCAAGAAATTAAATTCTTGTTCCTGATGTTAAACTCCAGTCTCCTTACTTGCAAAAGAAAACAAGATCATAGAATATGAGAAAATAATGAGGAGCAAGGATGTTTCAGCTTTGAACAAAGGATGGAAAGATGCCTTCCTTTTTAAGGACTTTCAACTCTTCCCCTAGTAGCCTAAAATGCACCTTTGCCTATAGTGGAATTGTCCCATTTGCCTTTTAATTTCATATCATTGACAATGGGTTGAAGCCCAATTCGGTGGTAAGTCCCATTGAGAACTAAAAACATAGACCCCACTCCACCCCAAGGCAGGTTACTATTTACCTTAATACAACTTTACTATTTCACTGTCTTCATTAGTGTAACTTAACTCTTCTAGGAGAGTCATGCTCAGGCTAATAACTTGACTATTAATTAGACAACATTTCCAAAAGAGTTGTCAAGTCTGCAGTAGGAAATATCAGCAGTTGATGCCCTAGAATTCTTCTGAGTCCCTTCCCTCAAAATCTGCATAGTGCTCATTCTACTAAACCTAACGATCACATCATGCTCCCTGCCCAATCTCAATCAAGCCTTTACATTAAAGGGCTGGATTAAATCAAATTTCCACTGTCAGTATATTCTGGGCTTGATTTGTTGGTGGTAGGTAGATAGCAGGCTTTTGACATCGTCCATTACTTACAAAAAAAGGCTGTGTAGATTAGTGGGAAGGACTGTTCTAGTAAAAGATAGGAAGCTTATTATTATAATCCCTCTGGAAAAGAATTTAACTTTTGGTTTTCGAATTACCTTCATGTTTTCCTGGTTTTTAAAAGAGTCACACTAAGTCACACTATGTAACTCATCATACTACAGTTTATCAGGAAAGTGATAAACAGATGCTGAAGGCCAAACCAGTAGCCTGGAGTGAGAAATGATAGGAAAACCACACAGTGAACATGTGGTTTCATTCAATTCAGCTTTGAATGGAAAAAACTGCCTTTAAGAATATTTGGAATGGATCCCAGGGATGATTTCAGACATTATCTTTATACCTAGAGGAATCGAACCATAAAAACATTATGATAATAACTACCATTTATTGAAAGTTACTATTTATTATTTATTAGGATTTAGTTAATTGAAATGTATTATTGCTCTCAATCCTCGCATCAGTCTTAATTGGTAGATGTTACAGTCATCATTTTCAAAAGAAGAAAGCACCTCAGAGAGTCTGAGAGAGACTCAAATTAAAGTTTTGAGTCTCTGACCACCCAAATTGAAGTTCCTCCATCCAAGTTATCCTGTATTGGAACACAATGTTATTTTCTTCATGACACTTTGCACCATATGAAATTATCCTATTCGCTTAATTGTTTTCTTGTTAACTTTGTCTCCCCCTCATAAATAATCAGATTAGGGACCTTGTCATCCATTTACAGCTCTACCACTATTGCCTAGAATGGTCTGTAGGACACAGGAGATGCTTACTAAATGTCAGATGAATATAGTAGTATATTACAAACAGGCCAGGGCTCAAATATATATTGAAAAATTTTCCCCATATAATTCCGATTATGCTTACTTCCCTCCCAACCGTGGTATAATTATCTAAGCTGACAACAACTACAAGAAAATAACTCATTTTGTATTTTTGAGGAGAAAAAAAGTGGTACATTTATGTGAAAGCTCACTGTGACTGACTGACAAAAGTGATCATTCCCTAGCACTAGACCATGCATGAATTTGTTAGCTTGCAATCACTTGCTCATAGTGCATTTCAATACTGACTGACTGACTTTAGAGATTACAGCTTCTATGTTGTTTTTCACATTAAAATCTCTTCTCTACCATCAAACAATAGGTGACTAGCTGTGGGAGGTGGGAAGTAAGGTACAGGAGATCTGAAGAGCCAACTTCAATAAATATTTCCATTGATTCAGTCAGTAATCCCATACATTGATTTCAGAACCATGGGTGACCTTTGCACACACCACTGGGTTGTTTTTTATTTTGTTTTGTTTTTTAGAGGATCAGTAAAACATATGTGATCTTACTGAATTCTTAGCAACTGATGCAGTCACAGATCTGTCTTGAATCAGTATTCTCAAAAGTGTCAGGCATGAGGCTTGAAGAGGAGGAATGTTCCTCACTCAAATCAATCTGTGACACTGGCCAGTTAACAATAGCTGCATCAGCAAGCAAGGAAAGTTTGTTCTTGCTTATAAGATATGAATCTTGTGGTATATTTAGCTCGAGCTTCTGTACTCGTCTTAATAGCTCTATGAAATCTCTTCCCTTTAAGAGGCCCATATAAATTTTCAGAAATATGCTGAGAATAGATCTTATGTCCAAAAAGGCATGCTAAAGAAATAGCATAGGCCTCCTGCAAAAAGTTAAAAAAAAAACATTTCCAGGAGCAGTTGTGCTATTGAATTCCCCAAATAGGTTTTACCATAAAAGCAACAATTCAAAACAAAGTAACAATTCATATGATTTTATTTATGATTCTCCATGTAGGAGAGGAAAAATATCTTTTCTCTATCCTTCCTCATGTTCATGGCTGAGACCTCCATTATCAAAGATGAACAAGAGAAAAGCATATAAATGTGTTTAATAATAGTTTTATGCAACATCAGAGATTTCATAAGGACATAATGACCTAAGGAAACAGGTGAACCTGTGTATTTTTTAATGCTAGTTTTAATGAAGAAGTAGATATTCATGGAGAATGGCTGGATGAACAAGTCTGATCAAGGGATAACAAACTGGAAACTTAGAACTGTTTGCTCAGATTCTTCTCTGTGACCGCTGACAAAGATAAGGATAGTCCATTATTCTGGCACAGGAAGAGCCTCTCTCACGAGAGGGTCTTAACACCTCCTGTGATGGAAAGTCAGCGAATCCTTCCTAGATTTCCCAACCTGCTTCAGGACAGGGCGTGATCTTCCTGCTTCTGCAGTTTTCTCCAACTCCTTCAGTTTAAAATATTTTAGGGCATCTTATCCTGAATCCCTTCACTTCACTTTTTTTTTTAATACATCAGGAAACTGAGGTTTAGAAGACATACAGTAGAATTTGTGTAAGTTGACCACTCAAGGGACTATAACGAACTAGTCAACATATGGAGGTGGTCAGCATGAGGAATTAGGCCTACTGCACAGATACATCTATGTAATACATTCAGGTATACAAAAATTGCATCATTCAAGGAGGTGTTCAGTGTAGGGAGGTGGTCAACTGTGGAGGGTCTACTGATATCATCTATCAAGGTTACAGGGGAAAGAGGTGAATGAACTTGGATTGAAAGCCAGGTTTGACTCCAGAGGCAAGACTCCTAGCTGCTGACAGTCTCTGCCATTTGTCCTGTTGACCCTTACATCCCTGGGAAAGTTATTCTGGAAAGGGTGAGCTTTATCCCCCCGTCTGCTTCTCTTCAGGAAGGCTAATTACACATAGAGAAGACTGTCCCCTACGGCCCTGCCTCCGCTTGGTCACCGGTGTTGCCTTGCTCTTCACCTATAATTTTAGGGGTGAGAGAAAGTTTGAAGAATAGCTAAGGGATCGTGAGCTTTGAAATAAAAACCTGAAGGAAAAACTCTGTGGGGGTTTTAGTTAACATACAAGAAAGGATTTGTAGACTAGGACAAGAGAGATTTTTATGATTTATTTTGTTTCTGTTACCTTTTAGGCTTCTTAAAACTTAAAGCGATTAAGAGGAAATACCTAATAGAACAAAGCTACCAAGACTTGTCCTTGGAGGCAACGAATGCGTCAGAGTGGTCTATTATCCCTGGAAGGAAAGAACTCCAGTGGTTAAGATGTGAACTGGCAGCTTTAAGGAAACAAAACAATTGGCACCTGGGAGCAGAGGAGAGGGTGGAAGTTAATCTACAACTGGGGGAACATACTTGCCTTACAGAAAGCAAGTCCCACACGCAGCGTCTCCACTGTCCAACCTGCTGTCACTCAAATGTTATTCTTGACAGAAATGTCTTCTATATATATATATATATATATATATTTTTTTTTTTTTTTTTGAGACAGAGTCTCGCCGTAGACAGAGTGCAGTGGAATCACTGAAACTCACAGAAACCTCAAACTCCTGGGCTCAGTGATCCTTCTGCCTTGCCTCCCAAGTAGCTGAGATTACAGGTGCTCACAGCTAATTTTCATACCTCTGATAGAGAGGCGATCTCATTCTTGCTCAGGCTGCTCTCAAACTTCTTAGGTGGAACACGCCTCCTGCCTCAGCCTCCCACAGTGCCACTAAACTCGGCCCAGAAATGTCTGTCTTTCTTTCCCATTACAAAACTCATCAAAGACTAACTTAAACCTTCCTTCTCCAGAAAACTGTGTTGCTCATTCTCTGATTTCCACCTTTTCTGAAATGCTAATACCTGTGTATCCTAATGAATCCCCAACAATAAAAAAAAAAAAAAAAATTTGGCCAACAAGGCCTTAACATTTCCCTCTACATGACTCAACTTTGGACAGGTTGTTTCCTAATTACAGGCCCCTGATCTTCCTTTGCTTAGAGCATTTACTTCAGACAACTTGCAATTGTAAATTTTTCCTCAGTTCCCTTGAGATGTAAATTTTCTCCCAGACTCTTGTCAGTTTTACAACCCAGGAACATCTTTCCCAAGGTCCTGGGTGCCATCTCTTTGAAATATAATCATCAAGAATGCTACTGCCCCATCCCTCAGTCTCAGTTGTGCGGTAGAAGCCTAGAATCTACAAAGATCAAGTAGCAAACAGAGAGAGCTTCATCACATTGACAAACGTGCCCCTCCAGGTCCTCCAGTATTTTTCCACCAACTTGACCCAGCTATCAAAAACTCCCTCAAAGGAGTAGGGCACCGGCCCCATATGCTGGAGGTGGTGGGTTCAAAACCCAGCCCTGGCCAAAAACTGCAAAAAAAAAACCTCTCTGGCTCTGTTTCATCAGAGTTGAGTCCAACAGTCTCGACTCCTGTTGTACTAGTCTTGAGTTGTCTTTCTTATATGCTTATAATTTCTCTCTGATACACTGTCTTATAAAATTAGTAGCTGTTTCCTATGTCCTAATTTTGCTCACTGCTAGGTAGCCATCAGCAAATACTGTCTTCCTTGGTGGTCATATGATTTTCCTTCTCAGGATATCAGAAAACAGATTAAAGATGAAATATATATGAGAATTCTGCCCAAGGCGGTCACCTCTAATGACTTCAGTCCCAGTGGGCTCAGAATCCTCCACCTCACATTCCAGGAAGCCTTCACCAGAAAACAGTCAGATTCTGTGCACACAATTGAAACCTACTTGCCTTTCTTAAACATGTCTTTTGAATCAAAGGAATATTTCATTTGAAACTCTGTCTTTTGTGAAGCAAACCTCACCATCTTCATACTTAAAGAGACATTTATTATTTGGTGAGTAAACTTGTTCATGTTCTTTAAAAAATAATAATATCAAGGAATAAACTAAGTTTACTTTTTCACACAGTTCACACACAAAAATTACTGGCAAAGAGCTTCTAAAATGAAACAGACCAAAAACGTGGTGAAAAACAACAGATTTTATTATCTTAAAAGCGAAGAACTTGCCCAGTCATTTCCTCTCCCTTCTGAAAGCCTTTGGATTGGGATTGCTTGGAATATTTCCACTGCTTCTCTTTCGAAAGTAGTTGTTATTTCTGAGGGAATGGAGCCGAGGTGGTAGAATGTTATCCCTTTTAATAGTATCACTTAATCGCATTATCTTTCTAAACTTAAAATTTGGAATTTTAAGGAAAGAAACAAAAAGATAAGCAGAGAAACACAGAGATAAGCGGGGAGGTGGTCTTCTACGATAAAAATGCATTCAAGGAAGAACTGAAGGACAACAGTCCAGCGTGTCCCCATTGGTGTCAAGTGGGGACATAACAGTAGAGGGGAAGGGATAAGACTGATTTCAAGGTAAGTCTCTAGGTGGCTCAAATGCCAAGATAGAAAGTAAGATGGGGTGATTAAAGTCTCTCAAGAATGCCTAGGGAAAACAAAATTAGGTAAATAACTATTTTATTTAAGTGTTTTAAAACTTTTATTGCCTTGTAATGCTTCACTATTTTTGTGGACACTTGTGGTGGGGGGTTGTCTGTCTAGGTGCAATAACTCCTTTCCTGAAATTCACTCCCTCTTCCCGCACACAAGGGGGACCCACGCTAAGTTACCGCGTGTATCTTTGAGACTGGTCCCCCGCTACTCTTGCATGTCAGGTACACACCTGCCTCAAGATGACCAAGATGATTTTCAGAGAATTTGCTACGTAGGCCGGCTCACGAGCTTAAAATAAAGTGAAGTAATTCCTACACAATGAACCTTCATCTAGAGGCAACAGACGTCCAAATACACTTAAAACAGAATGGAGAGACCAAGAAGGGAAAAAGAGGCAAAGGGCACCAGAACACGGCTGCCCAGGGTTCCTATCAGTGCTTTCTTCAGGCCCGTGCTCGCAAGGACCCTGACATTATGCAGGATAGACCTGTGTCCTCATAATTCACAGTTTTTATTAAAGGTAACATAAACTATTTTCTGTAATTAAAAAGGAAAGCAACACTAAGACACTCCTAACCATGCCCTTGCTTTTATTGACAGTACAGAAACACTCCAAAGGATTTAAAAGTCTTTTTGGCCATAGAAAACTGAAGAAGAAAGCTGTGCTAGTGATGATTTGAAAGGAAAGGGACCCAGGTGGAAGGCCAGATGGTTGTTGCCAGAAGGGGAGCAAGTGGGCCAAGTTCTTGATACCCAGGGGATAGAAAGATGGAAGACAAATAGGATGTTGGCCAGGACAGACAAATGGCCCCCAAGGATTTGACTAGGCAAAAGGCATTAGCTACCCATATGGTAGCTTTACAATATGACAGTTGAGATGCTTTCTAAATGGGTTCTTGAATATTATACATAGAAAGAATCTACCCTGACCCCCTGTCAGACAAAAAAAAAAAAAAGAAAAGAGGGAAGTAATTTTTAAAAAAAGAAAGGATAATTCTTTTCTCTGGCAAACTGAACTTTAAAAAGCCTTGGATTTGCTTCTCATTTTGTTTTCTTTTGTTGTTACATTAAAACAGAGGATGGAAAATATAATTTTTGATTAAAAATGTTTGCCTATTTGCTCAGACCCTCATGGAGTATTATCTTTCTGCAACGTCTTTGTCAAAGAGTTAGATTCTGGACCAAGAACTTTAGCAACTTAACTATTTCAAATTTTGATTTTGGGCTTAAGGAGAAGGATGATTATATTTGCCTTTCATATGTATAATCTCAGAGCTGGAAAAAATCTAACTGGCTACCAAATTTAATTTCTTATTCATATAGACATCCTATGTGTCATATTTGCTTGACATTTTTCCTTAAATAGACTCACTTTTTTAACCTTTGAATAGCATTTATATAGAAAATCAAAATCATTAACATGAACAAAAAGTAGTATTTGTCACCAATAGAAAATACTCATTTTTTTTAAAGTGTTCATCTGAATACAACTTAAAATCAACTGGCATACACATTAGTAATCACGTCTCAGCAGAAACAGTGTCCTTTTCTCTGAGTATCTAACAAGAATATCATAAAAGACTTTGTGAAATACTCTACTAACAAATAGATACCTGTTCATCCCCAAACTTTTCTCTCAGGATGGAAATCTCATTAGTTTGATTTAGCTTTTTCTTAGTAAACCCACCTTGATTCACTATCATTGTTCACGACTGAAAACCCCCAATACCCAGGAAGGTGCTATAAGACCAGTGGTTCTCTGTATAACAGAAGCTTTGTAATGATCGTATTCTCCATTGTCTGAGTATTATCTGTATGTATTGACTACTCACATAAAGCAAACATTTAGACATTTTGTATGCTCACATTTCTTCTACCTCTTATTGAACAAAACAATTTCACAGTAGGATACCAGTAAGGATTTTATAATGGAAATATGCATGAAAGCACCGTAATAGCATGCTATAGTTGTTCTGAGAGAAAGCATTCTTCGTGTCTAGATTCCCCAATAGCTCACTCAATTATTATTTGAAATGAAACAGGTCACTTACATTTCCCTGTGTCAGTGTCACATGTTTTATTTAGGCTGTATGTTTACTTCTGAATTTGCAAAATGGAATATGCTTATTAGAGAAGGTGGTATTGGAAGTTATTTGCCAAATACTTCTCACAGTAACGTATCTTTTATTCACGGCTTAGCTTCATGCACAGAATAGGACCAGAGAAAAATAGAGCTTAAAGAGAAGTCCTGAATTAGTGCCATTAGGACCCTGGGCTTAAGGAAGAAATCACTTTTACACCTGTGATAAACTCAGATGTTTCGCTTCCTCTCCAACCAAGCGTATCCCTTACTGTATAAATTGCTCCGAGACTCTCTATACAAACCGCCATCCATAAACTGCACTCTGTATTTGTCGCTGTTGTTTTCTTTAATATGTAAGTCAATTATAGCAAACTTTATGTACAACAGCATAATGAGAAAATCTTCTCATAATTGAACAGAAAAGACTACAGGAACTTCCTGCCAACAAAAACTTAATTTTATAACACGTGCTCTATAACATTTTTTAAATTTCTATGTTTTTATTCAGACTTAAAGTTTTCTCAAAATAATATTTTTAATTTAATTTTCCCATTGAGTGCAATTTTCTTACTTAAAACGACAACTACATTTTGAATTTGAAACCTCTGCAGAATCCTCCTTGGCAATAGATAAGATTGAGATCACCTTCATTTTCAGGAAATTGTGTGATCAGCATGGCAGATAGAGCAGATGTTTCCCTTTCCTCTACAGCTGGAGACCTGGGAGCTTATTGTTTGAATAGCTAGGAAAATTGTTATTTCATTTCACATTGCAATATTATCATTTAATGTAGCATGGATTGGCAAAAAAACAAACAAAGACAACTCTTAAAATATTTTTCCTATCAAAAGTTAAAGTTGTATTTCACTGACTGAGTTGGCTAAAAATACAGAACATAGCTTCTCTCCTATATTAATGCATTCTCATGTAAAATCAGTTCTATTATCTAAGCATATACAAATGTTAAAATCCACAGAGCAGTGCAAAGAAAAAAAGTTAAAATAAAATCCAGAGGAAACCTACCCTCGGAGGCAGAGTGCATTTGTCTAGCTTTGCGCTGCTGCAGTACCTTCAGTAGAGTTCATCCCAAATAGCAAGAGCAGAACTTTAAGCTGTATTACCTTACAAATTTCAAGTCACACCTTATTCAAAAGAAGAGACTGGTTATTTCCAAGACATCTCACTGAAAACTTATTATAGCTTGAGGAAAATGAGACTTGGTGCCTTCCTTAGTGAAACAGCCAAAGGCCTTTTGCTTTCCTGACTACCATTCAAACCTTACCTGGCCCAACTTGACAGTCATTCTTCCTGACAATGTTAAGAGGCTTCTGTACGTGGTGCCATACCTGCAATTTTCTTCTACTTGTGATTCTGCTATACAGTTAAGGCAGGCAGGCACAGGCACTGGAAAATATATTATTTTTATAACTATGAAAAGTATCCCAACTACTATGCAGTGTAGGATGATACAGAGGAGTGAAAGAAAGAACAAGGGGCCAGGATAGTTTTTCAAATTTGGCTGAGCACCAGAAAGCTATTTAAAAGACAGATTACAGGGTTTTCTCTCTTGACATTTGAATTATTCAGGTTGGGGCCAGGAAACCTGTGTTTTGAGGAATCACCTCAAAATATTCTTTTTTTTTTTTTTTTTTTGTAGAGACAGAGTCTCACTGTACCGCCCTCGGGTAGAGTGCTGTGGCGTCACACGGCTCACAGCAACCTCTTAACTCTTGGGCTTACACGATTCTCTTGCCTCAGTCTCCCGAGCAGCTGGGACTACAGGCGCCTGCCACAACGCCCGGCTATTTTTTTGTTGCAGTTTGGCCGGGGCTGGGTTTGAACCCGCCACCCTCGGCATATGGGGCTGGCGCCCTACTCACTGAGCCACAGGCGCCGCCCACCTCAAATTATTCTTATATAGGTTGCCCAGTTCCTGTTCAAGTACCTGTCTGGACACACTGTAGTTGAGACTAGATTTATGATCAATTACTCAACAGTCTATGATTGTTACGAAGAAGAACGGGGTGTGATGAGGCAAACAGTTCAGGATATGAGAAGGGAGAGCATAACTTCATTTATTACTTCATTTGGTCATTTAGTACTTTATTGAGACTTTTCTGGAAGTCTCAATAAAGATATTTAAAAGTATCTATCTACCTTCATGGTATCAAAATGAAACTTGAGACTCAAAGAAGTCCAATCACTCGTTTAGTAAGCTTAGTAGCAACTGTGGTTCAAATTCAGGTCTCTGAAACTCATGGCCCTTACAATACCCTAAGCTGCCTCCTTCAGAAGTACGTTGATTTCTGTAGGCCTCAGTTTACCAATGGCCAAAACAAAGAAATGTGCCAGAGATTGACCACACCTACCTCAGTGAGTGTTCAAAAACACTGAGGAGAAGGGACGTGACCCAACAGCAAGAACTGGCAGAAGGATAGGAATTAGGAAAAGAACTTCTTGGACATTTATATACATTAAGTGCTAATCTAAAGTAAATAAATAATAAATTATTATTTCTAAAGAAATATTTAAAATATTTTCCTTAATATTTAAGGAGAAAGAATATTCATTATATGTCCTATTATGTTGTCCATCGGCTATCCTTTCAGGAAGGGTATACTTGTACTGTATTATTTGATTTAATTCTCAATACAAAACTATAAAGAGGACTTTATTATTGATGATACACACGTGACAAAAGTGTAGTTTAGAGATATTAATTTTTCTAAAATCAAAACAAAAATCCCGGATTAGAACCTAGATATATTCCAAAATCCTCTGTCTTTCCACTATGCTATATTATGTGCACTTTTTAAATTTTAAACACCCGTTTGAAGAAAGAGGAAAGAAAAAGTATTTAATTGAGCAGCATAGAGAGGGCTGCAGATGTAGAAACAATAATTAATTGTTGTTTAAGTTTTTGTTCCTTTAGATCTTCCTAATAATACCCATGCACCCCATCTCACCTGCTCTGCATATAAGCGCAATGTTTTTTGCTGTGCCTGAATGGAGAAAGGTGACGTTGTATGCAATGAGCAACAGAACTCAGGGGTCATTTTTTCACCATGGAAAGCCTTGGTGTCTAAGAAGGCACTGCATTAGAGACCACTGTCATTATGCAACAGATGATTGTTTTCAGTTTTCCTTGAGGACAGAATAAGAGATGATAAAAACTTCAGCCACACCTGTGACACTGAGATTACTAGGAGGTAATCTTTTGAAGTAGTGAGAGGATCAGTCTGACAACTAGAGCTTTTAGAATCAACTAGGAAAGAGGGCCTGGAGGAAATTATCAGCTTAAAAAACCGGGATAGCTTCTCACCAGACTAGTACTATTCATGCACACGCCCCTCGCTTGAAGGCTAGAGAAAGACAAAAGGCATCTCTCTAGCCACGTGCAGCTCTGTTAACTTAGTGTGGCACTTTTTTTTTTTTTTTTTTTGTAGAGACAGAGTCTCACTTTATGGCCCTCGGTAGAGTGCCGTGGCCTCACACAGCTCACAACAACCTCCAACTCCTGGGCTTGGGCGATTCTCTTGCCTCAGCCTCCCGAGCAGCTGGGACTACAGGCGCCCGCCACAACGCCCGGCTATTATTTTGGTTGCAGTTTGGCCGGGGCCAGGTTTGAACCCGCCACCCTCGGTATATGGGGCCGGCGCCTTACCGACTGAGCCACAGGCGCCGCCCCAGTGTCCCACTTTTTTTTTTTTTTTTTTTTTTTTTTTGTAGAGACAGAGTCTCACTGTACCGCCCTCCGGTAGAGTGCCGTGGCGTCACACGGCTCACAGCAACCTCTAACTCTCCCTAGGCGATTCTCCTGCCTCAGCCTCCCGAGTAGCTGGGACTACAGGCGCCCGCCACAACGCCCGGCTATTTTTTTGTTGCAGTTTGGCCGGGACCAAGTTTGAACCCACCACCCTCGGTATATGGGGCCGGCGCCCTACTCACTGAGCCACAGGCGCCGGAAAACAGATTTCCCTTTCAACCAACAGATACATTCTTACCTGTTTTTCTCATTTACTGTATTCTATTAGAGCAGTGGTTCTCGACCTTCCTAATGCTGCAACCCTTTAATACAGTTCCTCATGTTGTGGTGACCCCCAACCATGAAATTATTATTATTATTTTATTTATTTATTTATTTTTGCAGTTCTTGGCCTGGGTTTGAACCCACCACCTCTGGCATACGGGGCTAGAGCCCTACCCCTTTGAGCTACAGGCACCGCCCATGAAATTATTTTTGTTGCTACTTCATAACTGTAATTTTGCTACTGTTATGAATCTTTTTTTTTTTTTTTTTTTTTTGTAGAGACAGAGTCTCACTTTATGGCCCTCAGTAGAGTGCTGTGGCCTCACACAGCTCACAGCAACCTCCAACTCCTGGGCTTAAGCAATTCTCTTGCCTCAGCCTCCGGAGCAGCTGGGACTACAGGCGCCCACCACAACGCCCGGATATTTTTTGGTTGCAGTTTGGCCGGGGCCGGGTTTGAACCTGCCACCCTCGGTATATGGGGCTGGCGCCTTACCGACTGAGCCACAGGCGCCGCCCCGCTACTGTTATGAATCTTAACGTAAATATCTGATATGTCGCAATCCACAGGTTGAGAACCGCTTAGAGTGACTACAAGAGAAAAGCTGAGATAAGAAATTATATAGTCAGTGAAAAAATAGAAGATTGATTCTAGGTTTATAATTCCGAGCAAATCTAGTATCTAAACTATTATTAACATTTTCTCTTAAATTTTGTATCACAGCAAACATGCATAAAGACAGGCATTCTTTCTAATGGTCTGGAAACATGTCTTCTTTGGCAAGGGGCATAACTTGAAGAATATTCATGACACTTAAATGAATTACTTAATGTTTTAATTCACTAAACTTGCCTCTGATGGTTTTAGCATTCTTTGGTATTTCAGAACAGTGATTTACAAGGTACCTTCCAGAAAAATACCACATTCCCATCTAAATATTCCTATGGACATGACTAGTTTAAATATTAGGCAGGTTCTTTTTTTTTTTTTTGAGAGAGAGTCTCAGCTGTCACCCATGGTAGAGTGCTATGGCTTCACAGCTCACAGCAACCTCAAACTCTTGAGCTTAAGCAATTCTCTTGCCTCAGCCTCCCAAGTAGCTGGGACTACAGGCATCCACCCTAAAGCTCAACTATTTTTTTGTTTGTTTGTTTACAGCTGTCATTGTTGTTTTAGCTGGCCTAGGGTGGGTTCGCAACCACCAGCCTCGGTGTAAGTGGCCAGCACTCTACCGACTGAGTTACAGGTACCTCCAGGAGGCAGGCCCTTGATTCACTAATAATTCCCAGCAAACTAGCTCTAGCCCATCCCGTTCCTACACAATTGCCACATTGAGTGCTCCAGATACCACGGGGGACAAATGCCCTATTACATTGCTGTCAAGGGCCACTTTTCTATAATTAAGTTTAGATCAAATTGGTTAAACTTTTGTATCAATTTTTAATGCCAACACTGACATTTTTCAAGACAGCTTTCTTCTTTAGTTGTGTGTGTATTGAATAATATGAAAAATATTTTAATCACTAAGATGCTTTGTTGAGAGATTACTTTGATAAATTTCCGGGTAAAAGTTGTGCTACATACCCTGTGAGTCAATTTTAAGAAAGGGGAGAAAAGGGAATTTGACATTGCCAGGATAAATTCAGAAGGGAAGAGGGAACATGGGGTGAGGGGGACACCGCGGAGTGGTGGTCAGTGAAAAAGCCCTTGGCAGGTGTATGACTGGGAAAGAACTTTGGTGAGTAGATGCGACTAGCACTATTTTTATGTGGTTGATTTGAAGTGTCAAAAAATGAGTTCCTCTTTTCCTTTGTAAAGTATGATTGCTGGTAAATTCTATGTGACTCACTGTGCCTTTGTAGACTCTGTTTGGAGAGTTTAAAGAGAAAAATGAAGAAATAGTTAACATCCAGGTTTTAAAAGTACATACTCCGAGACTAACAAAAAAAGATATACAAAGCCATCAATTTCTCTGGAGAGTGCTGCATCATTCCCTAGAGTCTACAGTTATTCAAGGTCTAGGTCAAGGCCTATTTTCTTCCAAGAAGCTGTTCCTGATTATCTTTCCCTTAGTGATCTTCCTCCCTTCTAAAACCATATAATTCTCACCTCCTGTGCCATTTAATTTAGCATGTAATACTATGGTTTCATAAAAGGCTTAATCTAAATAGATGAAAATGGACAATGTGATAAAATTCATACCAAAGCCTAACAACCACATTATTCATTCTACACCACAACTAGATGGTGAGAGTTTACACCACCTGCCGTAACATGATGCAATCTTTTTAAAGGACATTTATTTTTTTTATTTTTTGTTATAGGCATACATGTACTTCTGGGGGTTTTGATTACAGAGACAGGAAGTTTATTGATGGATGAAATTTTCTTTTCCTAACACCTAAACTTAGCCGGGGAAAACTCAGCATGTTTTACCCACATAGATCTCTTTTATTTTTCTCCTCCACTCCCCAGAATGGATTAAAACAAACTTTGTAGCCAAATGCCTCATTGTTTGTGCATAAATCTCAACAGGCTGGTTGAAGTAAGCTCAACATATTCATCAACAGGCATTTCCAATAAAGACACAAATAAAGTAAATTAATATTTTTTAAAACTCTGTGTCTTCAAAAAATTTCTATGAGGCTGTGATGAACAAAACACCAACAGTAGCAGCAGCGCCATTGTCTCGGTGTTGGGCGCAATTCTTCTCAAGGACATCTGCGCTGACTCCTTTTTAAGCTTGGATGGCTGCTGTCTGAATCAAACCCAGACTCCTTTGTTGGAAGAAATCTGAATTGTGAGATTTCCATTTAAGTTGAGAAACAGCTTTCTTCACTCAAACACAGATGCAATTTATTTTACAGTGTGAGATTAATAGCAATAATTGCCTTGGAAATAAAGAGTCTTGAAGAAAAACATCACGTATCAAAAGGCTACTTTTGTAGCCTTTAAAAAAAAAAGGTACTCCTTTGCTCTAGCAATGGAGCCATGTTACTTATTTGCAAATCACTCTATTACAATTTTAGAGGCACCATGAAAACTACTTAAAGCTCAAGCCATTTGATATCTGAAATTTTCAGGTTTTAAAATAAAAAGTTAAGATAGTTGAAATTAAGCTTCTAAGTATGATATTTTCATTAATGGCCTTCTGTAAAAAATTGCACAATTTGGGCTGCGCCTGTGGCTCAGTGAGTAGGGCGCCGGCACCATATGCCGAGGGTGGAGGGTTCAAACTCAGCCCCGGCCAAACTGCAACAAAAAAATAGCCGGGCGTTGTGGCGGGCGCCTGTAGTCTCAGCTGCTCCGGAGGCTGAGGCAAGAGAATCGCGTAAGCCCAAGAGCTGGAGGTTGCTGTGAGCCATGTGACGCCACGGCACTCTACCCGAGGGCGGTACAGAGAGACTCTGTCTCTACAAAAAAAATAAAAATAAAAAAATTGCACAATTTTCTGTACACTAGAACCCACCTGGCCAAGTCTTAAAGCAATAATGATTTGTTTGAGAACCCAGAAAATAACCATCAGTAGAGATTCAATTTTTCTAAGATGAAAATATTGAGTGACGCGCAATCATTGGTAGGAAGCCCAGCTGAGAGATAAACTTTTGGTGGATTCGCACACAGCCTGACCTGTAAATCTTATCTCCCCGGAGATTTTAAAACAAATGGCATTATTCTTTCATTAGGCCAAGACCCTTACCACCCTGTCCTGAGTTGGTGTTTCAGGCTAAAGGTCTAAGAATATTCACAAAGTGAAGAGAAGGAAAGGTACGTTCTTTCCCATATTTTTCTTCCCTCTCAAATCTTGCCTCACAAGTGCAGTTCCTTGGTGCTCATTTCATTAAAATATTGGTCTCTGCATATGAAATTAGTCACACCATGTCTTCCAACAACCCACCAGAACCCTGCACTTCACTTTGGCAGTGGTGGGGGCAGGATTAGGCAGCAAGGTTTTTCAAGAGAGGAAAGAGAGTGTCTAAGGGGCAGCCTTTAACGCAGTTCGAATAGGTGTTATTTCTAGGATTGGTGGAAGAAGGGATTCTGCAAACATATAAGAAAAAACAGGACAAAATGATTATTCACAGAAAAAAAAAAGGATAAAAAAAAAAGAAAAATATTCCAAGTCTTTTTTTGTGGTGAAAAGGGAAGAATCTGGTAGAAAGACTTATAGGTTGGTTCTAGGGTTCCAGGCATCTTTTTGTGTGTGTGTTTCTGTGTTGTTTTTGTTGTTGTTGTTGTTGTTGTTTGCTGATAAAGCCCAGGCAAGGTTCAAACCTGCCACCCTTGTATGCAGGGCCAGTACTTTAACCACTGAGCTACAGGGCCCAGCCAGGCAGCTTTAAAAAATATGATAGATGAACAAATTGGAAGAGTGCTGTGGGGAAGGTGTCAACAAAAAGGTTTGCTAATAATAATGTTTGTAAGACACAAATCCAGAGTGTACACAGTTCTCTGTACATCAGAGATAAATTCAGCCCAAGGAGAAACTACTCCAACAATTGTATTTGTATTTTTTTGTGTGTGTGTTTTTTTGGCCAGGGCTGGGTTTGAACCCACCACCTCCGGCATGTGGGACTGGCGCCCTACTCCTTGAGCCACAGGCGCCACCTTGTATTTGTATTTTTAATAGAAAGCCATTTACCTCTAAAAACTGATATGCATATACATTTTTTTTCTTTTTTTTTTATTGTTGGGGATTCATTGAGGGTACAATAAGCCAGTTACACTGATTGCAATTGTTAGGTAAAGTCCCTCTTGCAATCATGTCTTGCCCCCATAAAGTGTGACACACACTAAGGCCCCACTCCCCTCCCTCCCTCCCTCTTTCTGCTTCCCCCCCCATAACCTTAATTGTCATTAATTGTCCTCATATCAAGATTGACATTTTTATATTTTATTGGATACGTATTTATCAATTTAAAGCAGGGATAAATATGGATAAATACACATCCCCTTGTAAACGATGGGCCCTAATACAGCAAGCAGTCTTTTCCCTCTCCGCATCTAGTTGAGCCTGGGTAATTATTTTCATTCTTGTTCTTTCTGAAGCCTTCCTTTATTTTATCACACTTTTTTGACTGAAAAGTATAAGAAGACCATGATTATAAATCTCAGTCAACAACTATTTAGCGGTCACGACCTCACTGGCCTTGTGCTAGTGGCTTTGGTGATGAGACGACTAAAAAACACCATCCATGTCATAAATGAGATTAGAACATCAGAAAAAATAAAAGCAAACTCTGATATAAGTCACATATCTTTCCGGCTCTCTACATGCTTGAATTTCAAGAGCCATACTCAAATAATGGCAGCCTAATACTTTTATGCTATTTATGGAAATCAGAGGCTACATATGATTTTAGAGAAGGGTAAGATTAGGAAAGACCATGTGGCTTTAGGTGGGACCTGAAGAGGTCCAGAAAGGTGGGAGGATTTGGGTAAAAAGATGAAAGGTGAAAGGTCATTTCTGGCCAAGAAAATAGCACATGCAAAGGCTTTGATCCAGAATTTACATAGGGCCTTTTGGCACTTGGGAAAAGGACATTCATCAACCTGCCCAGAGGAAAGGAATCAGATTTGCAGGAGCAAAGAAGTACCAGGCTGAGTTAGGCATAGAAAGCCAGACAGAGGAATTTATAGATTTGTCGCACAGGTGAATTATGCACACATTTATCCTGCAGCAACTGCCTACTTCCTGAGTTCCATCTCTGCGCCTGGCCTGTGGAAGAGAAACACCCCAAAGTGAGACAGACAGGCCTGGTCCCAGACCACATGCAGCAGAGACTAAAACTAAAGGGCCAGACTCAGAATTCTATCTAGGAAAAGAATCTACATATCCAACATGAACTATTTACTGAGATCTATGAAATGCCTCCTATGTTTCATAGGATCTTACATTGTTGTCTAAATCTCTCAAAGCATGTTATGAAATGTAGTTTCCTCAACGCCATTATAAGCAATAGAATTCAGTGAGGAGGAAGGTATTTTTACATATCAAAGTAAATTAAAGTGGATGGGGACGTGATTAGGTTAGACTGAAAGAAGGGTTATTCATTATTTATGGTTGGTGGTACATGAACCCCAGTAAGATTTTACAGCTGTAAATTAATCTTCTGTATTCCTGACCTTCTGACTGGTACTTGGGAGCATGGAATCCTAGAGTTGTAAGGGAGTTCAGATTAGTTTGTTTGTTTAGTTCAAACTCTTTATTATCTGAATGATGAAGGTGAGGCTCAATGTGTTAAAGATTTGACTAAAACCACACTGCTGGTTAGTGGGCACATCCTGGGCTAAAAATAGTACATACTGATTCATATCACCCCTCCCTCATTTTTCCATATTAGAGTTCAGAAACTGCAATCTCTTTTATTCATAACTGGGGGAGCATTTAGCCCATGGTCTTGGTTCCTATACCAAAGTCATTAGCATCTATAATTCATCTGTGAATGAAAACAAGCCATTACAAAGTGGCAATAAAGCAAATGGAAGGTGTGGTTATGGGAATAATTAATCATAATCCAAGATCCCAGCTGCTCATTTTGAGCTAATATTTTTTCCTGTTGTCTGTGACACGAAGAAGATATAAAGGTTTAGGTGGACAGCAAATCTATTTCTCTAGCAGTCATAGGTTTGCACTAGCAGATTGTCTATTTAGTCACTTAAATATGTTTATGTGTCTCTTATTTCCTTAACAAATATTATTCTTGGAAATATTCTATGCTAGCATTATACAATAAGACTCAGTTACAGACTAAGGGAAGCTAAGCTTTGCAAAGAGCCTTTAGAGTACTTTTGCCCCATGATGTTTTAAATTTACCTGGGGACAGGATACCTTGGAGAAAAACACACATACACACATGCATAAGATATTTCCATATCATTTCAGGAGGTGGCTACGTCCCTTGAAGCCTCTCTTTGGACTCACCCTCAGTTAAGAAAACCAATTTAGTCCAATCATTAAATTTTATAGATGGGGACATTTGTCTCATCATTAAGTGGTCTGTCTATGGTCAAATCTGGTGCAGACAGATGCCTTGGATCAGGAGAGAAGGAGTACTATATATCCGCCTATAATAATCAAGTCCACTTCCATTGCAAAAGAAGGTGAGTTAACTTCTCTAGCCTTTGGGTTCCCCCTATATCAAGAAAGGGAAATGATCACCAAAATAAATAGCTACTAATTATTGAACACCTACCTTGTTAGTGCTAGGCACTTTACATTTTTATTGCTAACATGAATAATTTATAGTAGATATCAATATCCTTTTCACAAATGAGAAAATCAAAGATTACAAATGGAAAAGCATGGACAGGGTTCGTGGCTCATTCCTGTCATCTCCTCTACTCAGGAGGCTAAGGTGAGAGCATCACTTGAGACCCGACACTTAAGATCAGCCTGGGCAACATTGCAAGACCCCACTTCTAAAAAAAAATTAAAAAATCAGAGGGAGAAGTGGTGTATGCCTGCAACTAAGATACTTGGGAAGCTGAGATGGAAAGATGGCTTGAGCCCATGAATTCAAGGTTGTAGTGAACTATGATCAGACCTCTGCACTTCAGTCTGAGCCAGATGCCATTAAAAAAAAAAAAAAAAAAAAAAACAGAAATAGAAATGTTCCTCCTCTCATACAATAAAAGGGGCTCCAGGATTTGCGCACCTCTCCAAAACCCATGTCCTTCTCTATGCTATGGAAAATGGTGCTTGTCAGGAAGATAATAGTCTATTTGCCTGTCTTACATTAAAAGAGCCTTCAGGATATCATAGAACCCAGGGTGAAACTGAAGGTACAGTCGACCATTTTTATAATCCTGGAGCACAGAATGTGGCAGGAATGAAAGGGACTATGAAAAGAGGATAGTATTATTTAAGATGGGAAATCTGATCTTTGATATCACTGAATATATCTCAGGTAAAATATTTGATAAAACGATGTAAAATATTATAATAATAGCATAGGAGTTCAATAACATTTTCTATCTGAAGAATTCAAAGAAAGAAAATGAGCTATCTTTAAGAAGAGTAATCTGGTTATTCAGATGACCTTTCTGAAATGATCATCAAAAAGACCACTAGCCTTTTAACATCTAGGATAAATAATTATACCACCACGGCAATTCCAGGTCAGGACTACTTGCTCAATTGATGCTCCAAATAAAGGTCCTCAAGATCCTTCCAAATATGCTAATGAGCTGAGTGAGTTTCTGATTCTTGTAACTATACTGAGTTTCAGAGCCAGTCTCCTACAGAATCGGCCAGGGAACAAAACCACAGCTTGATCTGAATCTAGCTGCGTGAAGAGAAAGCACAGTTTGTTTCCTCTCCTTGCACTGCCCACAACTCCACTGTGTATCACGCACAGCTCTCCAACATGCCTCCACTGTGTATCACTGCACAGCTCTCCAACACACCTCCACTGAGTATCACTGCACAGCTCTCCAACACACCTCCACTGAGGATCACTGCACAGCTCTCCAACACGCCTCCACTGAGGATCACTGCACAGCTCTCCAACACGCCTCCACTGTGTATCACGCACAGCTCTCCAACACGCCTCCACTGAGGATCACTGCACAGCTCTCCAACACGCCTCCACTGTGTATCACGCACAGCTCTCCAACATGCCTCCACTGAGGATCACTGCATAGCTCTCCAACACGTCTCCACTGAGGATCACTGCACAGCTCTCCAACACGCCTCCACTGTGTATCACGCACAGCTCTCCAACACGCCTCCACTGAGGATCACTGCACAGCTCTCCAACACGCCTCCACTGAGTATCACTGCACAGCTCTCCAACATGCCTCCACTGTGTATCACGCACAGCTCTCCAACACGCCTCCACTGTGTATCACGCACAGCTCTCCAACACGCCTCCACTGTGTATCACGCACAGCTCTCCAACACGCCTCCACTGTGTATCACTGCACAGCTCTCCAACACGCCTCCACTGTGTATCACTGCACAGCTCTCCAACACGCCTCCACTGTGTATCACGCACAGCTCTCCAACATGCCTCCACTGTGTATCACGCACAGCTCTCCAACACGCCTCCACTGTGTATCACACACAGCTCTCCAACATGCTTCCACTGTGTATCACGCACAGCTCTCCAACATGTCTCCACTGAGGATCACTGCACAGCTCTCCAACAAACCTCCACTGTGTATCATTCACAGCTCTCCAACACGCCTCCACTGTGTATCACTGCACAGCTCTCCAACACGCCTTCACTGTGTATCACTGCACAGCTCTCCAACACACCTCCACTGTGTATCATGCACAGCTCTCCAACATGTCTCCACACTGTACCACACACAGCTCTCCAACATACCTCCACTGTGTATCACGCATAGCTCACCAACATACCTCCACTGTGTATCACACAGAGGTCTCCAACACACCTCCGCTGTGTATCATGCACAGCTGCAAACATACCTCCATTGTGTATCATGCACCGCTCTCCAACATACCTCCACTGTGTATTGCACCGCTCTCCGACATACCTCCACTGTGTATTACGCACAGCTCTCCAATATACCTCCACTGTGTATGTCGCACCACTCTCCAACACACCTCCACTGTGTATCAATCCACAGCTCTCCAATATTCCTCCACTGTGTTTCACGCACAGGTCTCCAACACACCTCCGCTGTGTATCATGCACAGCTGCAAACATACCTCCACTGTGTATCATGCACCGCTCTCCAACGTACCTCCACTGCGTATCACGCACAGCTCGCCAACATACCTCCACTGTGTATCACGCACAGGTCTCCAACCCACCTCCTCTGTGTATCATGCACAGCTGCAAACATACCTCCACTGTGTATCACACACAGCTCTCCAATACACCTCCACTGTGTATGTTGCACCGCTCTCCAACATATCTCCACTGTGTATCACTCCACAGCTCTCCAATATTCCTCCACTGTGTATCACACACAGCTCTCCAACACACCTCCACTGTGTATCACGCACAACTCTCCAACATGTCTCCACACTGTACCACGCACAGCTCTCCAACACACCTCTGCTGTGTATCACACACAGCTCTCCAAAATACCTCCACTGTGTATCACTCACAGCTCGCCAACATACCTCCACTGTGTATCACGCACAGGTCTCCAGCACACCTCCGCTGTGTATCATGCACAGCTGCAAACATACCTGCACTGTGTATCATGCACTGCTCTCCAACATACCTCCACTGTGTATCATGCACCGCTCCTCAACATACCTCCACTGTGGTATCATGTACTGCTCTCCAACATACCTCCACTGTGTATCACGCACAGCTCGCCAACACACCTCCACTGTGTATCACGCACAGGTCTCCAACACACCTCCACTGTGTATATGCAGAGCTGCAAACATACCTCCACTGTGTATCATGCACCGCTCTCCAACATACCTCCACTGTGTATCACTCCACAGCTCTCCAACATTCCTCCATTGTGTATCACGCACAGCTGCAAACATACCTCCACTGTGTATCATGCACAGGTCTCCAACACACCTCCGCTGTGTATATGCAGAGCTGCAAACATACCTCCACTGTGTATCATGCACCGCTCTCCAACATACCTCCACTGTGAATCACTCCACAGCTCTCCAACATTCCTCCACTGTGTATCACGCACAGCTGCAAACATACCTCCACTGTGTATCACGCACAGCTCTCCAATACACCTCCACTGTGTATGTCGCTCTCCAACATATCTCCACTGTGTATCATTCCACAGCTCTCCAACATGCGTCCACTGTGTATCAAACACAGCTCTCTAACACACCTCCACTGTGTATCACGCACAGCTCTCCAACATACCTCCACTGTGTATCACGCACAGGTCTCCAACACGCCTCCGCTGTGTATCATGCACAGCTGCAAACATACCTCCACTGTGTATCATGCACCGTTCTCCAACATACCTCCACTGTGTATCATGCACCGTTCTCCAACATACCTCCACTGTGTATCATGCACCGCTCTCCAACATACCTCCACTGTGTATCATGCACAGCTGCAAACATACCTCCACTGTGTATCACGCACAGGTCTCCAACACACCTCCACTGTGTATGTCGCACCGCTCTCCAACATGCCTCCACTGTGTATCAATCCACAGCTCTCCAATATTCCTCCACTGTGTATCACACACAGGTTTCCAACACACCTCCGCTGTGTATCATGCACAGCTCGCCAACATACCTCCACTGTGTATCACTCCACAGCTCTCTAACACACCTTCACTGTGTATCACGCAGAGCTCGCCAACATACCTCCACTGTGTATCATGTACCACTCTCCAAAATACCTCCACTGCCTATCACACACAGCTCTCCAACAATAAAGCCCTTAATGGCCTCATTTTTTGAAACTTTAATAAAAACACTGTTCATATTTCATCTCTCCTGAAAATATCCCAAAACTATTGGATGTTTTCTTAAAGTCCAATCATAGGACGAAGCTTCCCCTTTGTCCACCCCCACCACCCCCATCATTGTGGTTTCCAAATGGGGAGCACCAGGTTGATTGCTTATCAGGCTGAATGATGGCCTAATTTATTATAGAAACCATAGTCCAACTTTGGGAAACTGTAGAAACTCACTGATATATTAGATCCTTTTGAGGCTTATGTGGAATAAAATCCTGCTAGACCATGGTGACCATGGTGAGATGGGAAATTGGTGTCTCATTAGCACCAACATTTAAAAATACTGCACCTGCTCAGGTTGTAATGTCAAGCCCAAGACTGCTGTGTGGAGCTGGGTGTGCAGGACACCTGGATAAACCTTCATAGTGTGCAAACAGCAGGATTAGAGTTTCTGGGTCTCTGCTGTGCACAAGTGCCCACCTGGCTCCTTCAGTTTACACACAAAAGGTCATAGATTCCTTCAAGGAAAAAGGCAAGATAGACAAAGAAACAGGAACGTTTTCTTTCACTAGGTATTTGAATTATTGCATCCATTTATTCATTCATTAAACATCAACTAAGATCTTAAACATCTATTCTTAAACATCAATTAAGATCTCGGTACTTTACTCAGCAAAAGGTGGTGAACAAAAACAGGAATGTGTCTGGCCATCACAAAATTTACAAAACCTGTGGGTCAAAAAACACATGAACTTCACCTTGATTTCAAGTACCTTGAATTTAGGGAAATGTCTTAGTTTTCAGTCTCCAGTAGACTAGCACAGTTACATAAACAGTAGGTACCTAATGCATATAGGGAAATGGAAAATTTAAAATAAAGTATATAAAGTAGTAGCAATAATAACATACTATCATTTATTGAAAGTATGCTATATGGCAAGCTTTGATTACTCAAACCAATCTTTTGAAATATAATAATAGGATATATTCAAAAAAATCCCCTACACGGAATGTGCCGATGCCCTAACCCTGTCATAAAACAATACTCATTCCTCAGAGGAAGCCGATGGGATGAACAGACTGTGTCTCTTGATCTTAAAGAAGGCCTGCCAAAATCTTTGGTCCTTTCTCAAATGCTTTCCAATGTTAACAGTAGGAAATCTGCAGCGTCAGAAAGACCTCCCTTGACATTTGGTTTTGACAAGTGTACTATGCCAAAAGCAGTGATTCTCAAACTTTAGAGAGCGTCAGAAGCCCCCAGGAAGGACGGTTATACCACAAACTGCCAGGCCAATCTCTGAACCTCCAGAGACTCAGCACATCAGGATGGCACTAGAAATTTGCATTTTTAAATAGTTCTCATGTAAGGCTGAGACACAATTTGAGAATATCGCTTTTATGGGGTTTCAGGTTCAAAGTCTGCCTTCTACTAGACTTATGGAGAAAGTCTCTCTCTTGAAGAATGTATGCCTCAATATATTTTTTTTAGGAGGGAGAGTCTCATTTGTCACCCTTGGTAGAGTGCCATGGTGTCACAGCTCACAACATCTTCAAACTCTTGGGCTTAAGTGATTCTCTTGCCTCAGCCTTCCCAAGTAGCTGGGACTACAGGCACCTGCCACAGCACCTGACTATTTTTGCTGTTGTTGTTGTAGTTTTTTCATTGTTATTTCACAGGTCCTGGTTTGAACCAGTATATGTGGCCAGCACCCTAACCACTGAGCTTCGAGGGCACCCTAACCACTGAGCTTCAAGGGCTAAGCCTGCCTCATTATTTTTGAAATGAGAAAGAGAGATAGAGTGAAAGTGTGTGTGAGTATGTGTGTGTGTGTGAAACAGCAGTGAGTGAGAGCTGCAGGTACACTGAGGTTCACCCTTTGTCCCAGAGTGAACAATTTAGTTCTAGGGTTGAGGGACAGAGGAAACTGTGACAGGCAGCTAGAAGCTTGGAATATGCACATTCAGGTACTATCAGTACAATTATTAGATGACAAAGGAAAAAGAAGCTCTTAGAATAAGGATCTTTGCTATCCTGTAATTTCTATTTCATTACAAAACTGAAGAATAAAAATACTGTTTCATCCAGAGAGGGGAAGTCAGTTCAAATTCCGAAACATTCTAAAATTATTAATGTTTTGATATCATTTCAGCTTTATGAACAATTGAATTAAAGCTCAGAAAGGTTATGGAGCACCCCCATGGTTACAAAGCAAGGTAGCAAAGAACCTAGGCTTGGTCCAGGTCTCTTTGAGTCCAAGAAATATTTATCCATTTGTATTATCCTGTCTGTATTACATGGCTCCATATACGTGTGTGTGTGTGGGGGGGGGGCTTTTTGGAGTGTGTGTGTATATATGTTGGGGGGGTTTCCCCCCAAACTATCAAACGCTTACTGGGTATATACCATGTGCCAGGTACTAATCATATTTATGTTAACCTATTTATTCTTTTTTTATTATGGCTTACTATGAGGGTACAATTAATAATGACTAGGTTATGTTATTTGTGTTTGTAGGGTAGAGTCCACAGGTTGAGTTGTAGCTGAGTGCTTCACCCAGTCACCATACTAACATGTGGTAACTAATTGAGGCCCCTCCTCACCCCTCCTTGTTGAATTTGATTGTTTTTCTCTTCCGTGGGCCCGTAGTTGGTCTGCTATTTTCAGATTAGTTTTGTAACTCATTTAATCTTTTTGTAAGTTTTGTAATCATTTAATCAAAAAAACAACGCAGAGTAGTGAGTCCCATAGAACCTCAATTCTACAGATAAGGAAACTAATGTTTAAATAACTTATTAGACCTTGTGGAACTAGTGGCAGGGGAAAAAACAAACAAAACAAACCTCCAAACCAATTTTACTCGGAGCTAGAATCTTGAGCATTTTTCCTTTCCTAACATCAACCACCTCTTACCAGTTGGCCAGATTGGTCTGTCTCTGGCTCCTTTCTTCTAATTTTGTTTCTATAGAATTAGGTTCAGAATCAAATTTAATACGTAAATGAAATACCCAAGAACATAAAGATTTCTACTGTTGAATATCAATTATTATAGAAAGGTAGGAAGAATTCCACCACATTGAAACTGTGGCTAATGGCTGCATTAGGGATGATTTATATCTATATTAGAGTTTCAGTTAATGTGAAATAAAACATATCCTTAGGTTTTTTTTCCCCAATTCTCTAAATGAAATGAACCTGAATAAATTATTATGAATTGTGTACTTTCCACGGACAGATTTTTTGCAGTTAAGTTGATTAATGAAATGTTATTATCTGATGCAGAAGTCATTTTCTTGAGATAACTGAGCAATTGAGTTAAAATTTCCTAAGAAAACCAAGGGCCATCCACTATGATATAAGGTGAATAGTGTTAAGTTAAAGGTCTCTTCCTTACAGTATCTGGAACCATCATTAAATTAAAAGTTAAAGTATTGAAGTTATTTACACTCCTCTAACCTCCTTGAACAAACTGGATTACACATGGATCATTATGAGCATTTTGAGAAACACAAAAATCAAGAAACATAAAAATCTACGCGGATGAAAACAAATGAAGCCTTTCTAGGAACACCAATAAGCTGGGCAAGTTGAAACTTGCAAGAGTGAATCAGAAAAGATGATGCCAACTGTTTCTGTAAGTGAAATAGTGAACCATAACATAGTCTATCTCAAAAGCTTTCTAGTGACCCACATATATTTAGAATTTACACCCCTCATTAAAAACAGTTACATACCAATGTGGAGGAGGGATCAGAGACTGATCCCCTATCCATTGGTTTTCTCATGCGCAGCTGTCCAGCTGACCCAGCTGTTTAAAAGCCTGCTTTGGAGGGGTCAGTTCCTCACCCTGCCCCTCTGGTATGGGACTGTTTTAAGGGCAAACACAATGCTAGTGCTGGTCCCTAACAGGAGAGGGATAACACTGGCTAACAATCGGGATGATTGTATTTTTTAAAAAAGAAAACTGGGTGTTAAGAGTTTATGGAACTCAGGCAATGAATTCTTTACAGAATTCTAATCAACTATAAATGCTATCTACATAAAAAAAAAAAAAAAGAGCTACAATTCTTTCACCTTGGCCTCTTGAGGTCCAGCAGGATAAGCAGAAGGATGTGCTCTTGAGGCACAATCACTCTTAACTGACTGTGTGGTGGAAATCACCGTCTGGTTCCCCAATACTGTCTCACAGTATTTGCTCTTTTCATCAGTCTGTTAAGAATTCTGAAAGAAACTGCCTTTTCAATTTTTCATTTCAGTGCTAACATTTACTTACATAGTTTTCCAAGGAAGTCTACCACGAGGAACAAGTTTTAGAGACAAGTTTAACTTTGCTTTGGCATCTCATCAGCTTTTTCTTTCTAATCTGAGGTATACCCCTCCTAAGAGATACAGAACGCCCTTTTATTTAAACAAATCTGCATAAGGAAGGGCTGGCTTCCAATTTCCCAGGTAATGACAGAGTAAAAACAGAGTGCAGGATGCTCACTGCCCCTGATTAAGACCTATGCTTCAGAGTTCTTAGGACTATATTTAAACCACCTGCTTAAATGAATCTTTGAAATCAATGGGGGATTTTTACTCTTACTGACATTGTACGAATGTTGGTTCGCTAAAGGTAAATGACTGAGCCGGGACAGATTAAGAACTGTGATGAAACTAAAGGACCTTTAATGGATTAAAAACAAAAAGCCTTTCTGCTCTCCAGGGTACACATTTATTTAGCTAGATTTACTTAAAAATACTCTCAAGACTCCAAATTCATTCAACCAGAATGACCTTAAAACAATTTTTTTGTGTGCTCTACTGGAAAGAGATGCCTTTATATGATTATTTTAATGACAGTTATCTATCAGGTAATTGCAATGTAAAGCTAATATATAAGTATGGTAGAACATGTAAATTTTACAGATGTCTCCAGAGTATTTTTTGAAAAGCACTTTAGCTAACTTTTAAAATCTAACTCACCACTCCAACAGACATAAGGGTTATTTCTTTTGGGTAAGATTCATAAAAATGGGTAAAGTTAAAAAGGCTAATTTTCTGAAACATCTTTGACAGCAATTAATTTCACCAAGGAACATTCATTTCTTAAATCCCACGAAAACATTTTTTTTTTAACTACATGACAAGATGCACTTTTTAGTGAGAAATTATTTCACTAAAGTTTATAATGATCTGAACTGTGGAAGAAATATAATTAAATTGATTCTTTTCTATTTCTTTTAACAAGATAAATTAATTGAATTTTCATAGACCACAGATAATTTATTGTTCCGGCTTACAGAAACAGAAACAGAGTCTTAAAAGTTCTGTTTATAGCAATATGATCAGACTATACTAGTGAAGAATTACATTATTGTTATGTTTGGGCTCTTCTTTTAAATTTGATGTAAATGAAGATGGAAACTTAGAGGACACTCGTTGACAATATTTTATATCCATGTTGGCAACAACTTTCATTTCTTAATGGTCAGTTGGGGAAACCCTGGTTTACATCTCTTCCCATGTTCTATACACACATTTGAAGCATAGTTAGAAATCAAAAATAAATTAAAAAAACATAAAAAGCTTATAATCATGAAAAAAAATAGTTCCTAAATACCAGCTTTGGGATTTAAAACTAATGTTCAAGGCAAAACGATATAATACAAAGAAAGTTTTTAAAAGCTAATATTCTACAAGGTAGAAATGGCTTCATGTTCACCGTCCAACCCTCCCGAAGTCCTTCAGACATTTTATCATATTGTCTTTCACCTTTAAATTGATGTGAGATTATGCTTTTCTTGTTGCCATGAGACCCTTCTCATAAGAACAGAATTCTTGAACTTTAATAATTAAGCAATTAATAAGAATCTCAAAGAATTTAGGTGAGATCCATCTTCTCTTTTAGAAAAACAAACAAATTCATTGTAATTATGTTATTCAAGGCTAATTATTATTTATGTAATAAAATGATGAGGAAATAGCGAGCAACATCTTCATGAGGATGGGATTAGTAGTAGTAGGATTGTTACTGCTACTATTGTAATTCTAAAAAATATCCCTTAACAGATTGGAAAAAAACGTTACAGTTAAGGTATCCTCTAAAAGTAAGCCTTTGAAAGAACATAAAAACATAAAAATAAGATAAGTATTAATGCTTCTGTCACTCTGAAGAGACAGGAAGGAAAATACCAAATAGAATAATTAATTCAAGTAAAAAATACAAGTTACATCAAATTTTAAAGAATTGTAACAAGAAGCTCTGACTAGTTTCAGGGTTTTATTTTAATTAGTAACGTAATTACATATATAGCTACTGATGACACACAACCTAGACATTTGATATTAATGAATCATAGTAGAAATTAACTTTAATTATTTATCTAATTAAAAGGTAGTTATGTCACTAGACTTTGAATTATATAAGCCAAGCATAATACCTTATAAACCTTATGCACACCAAACCCAACACGTTTTTTGTCCAGTTATTAAGTCAATACAGGTGAGTTTATTCGACATTCCAGTTAATTGACAAGAAGGTGCTAGAGTTGAAAGATTCATTGACTTAATTAAATACACCATTTATTTATTTAATAGACAGTAAATGAGCATTGACATGGGGATAAGCACTGGGATAAGTTTAGGGAATGCAAAAGAAAAACACAGAAATGCACTTTAGCTTTTAAAATAACTGAGAAACTGCTTACCATTTCTACATAATTCTAGGTTCCTGATAATGATCTAATAATTGAATTCTCAAAAATTGTAAGAATTCTGCCAATAAGTCAATAACATTTTCTATTCAAGGAAACCTGGGCTGGCATATCAAATCTGTAAAATTTGGAGAAAAATAATATAAAAATAATGCATATAGTCATTACTAACCAAATTCTTAAATTACCAAATTTCCTAGTATAATCAATTTTCATTTAAATTGAATCCAAATAACTATAATCTTTAAAACTTCACTTAGCCAAGCCTAAAATTTCATAGTTGAATTTAAATCTACTGAATTTATCTCAGAAATATATGCTCAGTTTAATTCAAAACAGTAATGCTCTTTTTTTATCTTTATATATTTATCAATCCATCATTTAAAATGTCCTACTCTACATGTTTGACATTTTATAAAGCAAAATGTTAAAACAGAAAGTTCTATGCTCTCTTCTAATTAACTGACTATCCTCTGTCATCATAACAAGCCTTTCTTTTAGTTTATTCAGATAAGCAAGTGCTCTCATGTGGGCTTACAAGGCTAACAACAGTATAAAGTCCTAAAATACTGTGATCTTCCATCAAGTAGGAATTTATAAATATGTAAAATAAATTATGCAGACTAAGTGACAAAATCATTAATTCAGTTTAAGAGAAATACCTAGGCACATGCCACATTGGAAGATCTACACATATTTAGGGAAATCTGTTAAAATGTTTTTTCTAATTCCACATTTATTTAAATTAACAGTTTTTAATGAATGGAGAGGTTTTAGAGAGAGGAGAAACTTAACATGCACAGAACCCTTTAAAGTGAAGTGAAGATGGAAATGGTTGAGCTGAGGATTGAAAGGAGTGAACAGTGCAAGGAGAAAGCTGATGCAGGTGAGGGGTGAGGAATGAAACAGGGATATTTGGGGTCTAAGGCATGCCTTGGAGGGGCTAGAAAGCTGACAGTGGGATAGTAGAGTGCTGTTTGGATGTAAGGAACAAAGTAGAGGGTTATTATGCCACGCTAAGGAGTCAGATCTTTCATCTAGGTTAGTGCTCAAGAGTTAAAAATAATAATAAAGAAAGAAAAGAAAAATACTCTCATTGTTGATACTCTTGAAAATCTGCCATTATCTCCACCCTGATGCCTAAAAATTAGGGTCACAGACTCTGGAACAAATCATTGGGTTTAAGACTTCAGGCTCCACCATTCTTTAGCTATGGGGGCTTGAGAAAATTAACCTATGTCTCGGTTTGTTCATCGGTATTATGAGGATCTTAGTAATATCTAATTCTGCTGGTTGTTATAAGAATTAAATGAGATGATAATTATAAAGTAGTAATAATGTTGATTGGCACATGTAACACTATATAAATGGTTGTTAAATAAAAGCCATACCCTTATAGTATCAAAGTGAGTAAACAAACCTTAAATTCCTGCTAGAGAAAAAAATCCATGTGCTGTGAAGTAGTTGCTGGTACATTTCATAGTGATTTCTAGGCAATTTCATAATTATAAAATAAGTAAAAGCAATAACAGTGTTTCTACGGATAAAAAAGCAAAGCATCCAACTTGATTATAATTGATCTCATTTCAAGTCTGCTGAATTCTGGCAGCATTCAGGCAGCAGAATACATAGGTTCTGAGTTTCATTTGAGGTAGGGTGGTTTTTGCTCTGGATTATCACTCACTTTAGAGAATTTGCAGAAATGCTCAGCAATATCTGTATTCTGCAATATCTTCGGCACTATATACAAATTGCTTAAAAAAGTAAAAAAGATTGAGTAATTTTTCAAAACACCAAGACTGTAGCTGTCGGATTATTATTAATTATTTCAGAAAGTCCATATTGTACATTGGAAAAAAAACAACTCCCAAATATTTTTTGTATTTATAGCTAAGGGCTGGTCAGTGGAGATTTATGAGGCTCTGTGAAAAACACTGCTGACCTGGCAAGTGCCTCCAGGGAAGGAGGAGCTCAGAATCCAGTGAATGAAATAAATTGCTATTAATTATGGTACTTAGTCTTGACTCCAGCCCACCCCATTGGTTTGTGACCTAAATGTCTTTTAAATTCTTTAATCCAATTTACAATAATGCTCCCCAAGGGCAAACAATTTGCTTCATATGGTTTTCTAAGACCCAACACAATTTTTGTAGTACTGCACACACTTAAAAATAAAAACAAATAAAACTGTATTATTCAACAAAACCTATTTTGTATTGGACTGTGTAGTGTTTTGCACAGAACTAAGGTTCAGATGCCATTGTAATTTCCTATTTTCATTTATTCAATATTTCTTACAATAAATAGTTGATTCTAGTTATTTTTTTCTCCTAGAACATTGCCTCAGAGAGTTTAAAGTGAGTATCAATACACTCACATATCACAATATCAGTTCTTTGTCAGGGACGTTTCATACTTTAGATTTAATTCCACAATCACACTGCAGAGTGGGGAATCTCTACCTGGGTTTTCTAGATGAGGAAACTGAGGCACCAAGACCATTGGTCACACAGGAAGAAAAGGAAGCTTTCAGAACCATTTTCTTCTGTATTCGCTTTGAAATCACCTTACTGTCAGGAACTCACTTTGAGAATAATTTTTGATAAAATGTGGTACCAATTTACCCCCAAAGAAATGCATCTCCATCTCTAAATGAAATGGTAATAATAAAATAAAGTATCTTATTTCTTTTATTTTTTCTTGCAAGAAATGCTCTTCCTCCCACTTCCACAGAAGGATTCTCAGTCAAAGAAAAACAGTCCTTAACACAATTAATATAAGTTGAATCTTATTTAGTTTCTTGTGGGGCCCTCGCAGACCTACCATTAACTATAGCTTGTGTGATTTTTATTTCCTCAATCCACTAAAGAAGCCTAAGACTATTTTCACATATGTAAGTCACTACAAAAGGAATGACCCAGCTGCTATGTATGACAAGTAGGAACCTCTGTGCACCAAGGAAAGATGTCCTGTCAAATGTGTCTTAGAGATGCACATATCTGTAAGGAAATTATCAAACAGGTGGAAAATTATCACATATCTATAAGACAGCCATAATCTGCTGGCTATGCCAAAAAAGTGGTGTTTTAGGATAATACATACATATGAAGTATTTTATGGTAGAGCATTCTGTTCCCAGCAGTTTCCTTTGTTTATTTTTAGCTAGAAAATTCTCTAGCAATTCCTGGCTCTTTCCCAAGACAAACTTCCATAGTCTCTGTCATTGATGAAAGAGAAGATATTTACAACTTCATTTCTTAATTTCTTCACATCGCCATACTAAAATTTGAATTAAGTAAAACTTAATTGTTGACCATAGTTATCATTTTGATACGTATATCACAGCATCATGTTGTATATCTTAAATATAGCAAAACCAACCAACCAAAAACTAAGTTGTCCCCAACCCTAGCATACCCAATATGAAGATACTGGAGTTCTACTATCATACTCTATTAATGAGACAATTCCTGTAAAGATGACATGTTACCCTTGTCATAATTCCTCCATAAATGTTAACGATTATAATTATTAATATTCTTGCATAACCAAATCTCTGTGCTGAAGCCTAGCATATATTCTCCAATGGTTTTCTTTTTCTGGTTTGCAAGTTTGCTCTTGGGAAACAAGATAAAATATCTACTTTATGCCCCCCAATTACATTAGGCCCAATAAGAACCAACAGCTTGATATCCAAGCACAAAAGCCCCAGGAATTATGATTCTACATTAGTAACTGGTCACATGAAGCTCACTGGTGACAGAAGTAACACCCCAGTTAACTTTTCTACCTCAATCAGTTCGGATCTCATCTCAGATTTATAGCACATGTCACTGTGTCAGCCGAAATTTGAAAAGGCAATAAATAGATTCCCCCCACCCTGCTAAATGTAGCAATAGATACTGTAACTGCAGACTAGCCCAGTCCAATACTTGGAGGATTCAAGTTCTAAGAAGACAGCCTTGAAAGAGGAAGAGGCCCTGTAATTCCACGGTGTTTATCAGACTGTCTGATGCACGCCCTATTCCTGACGGGTAGTCTGTCATGCTGTGTGGACCTGCAGACGCAGGACAAGTAAGAGGAAGTGCCTTTTCCCACTCCCTCCTGGATGACAGAACATGGGCAGGGATGATCCTGCATAAAGATCCCCAAATTAAAACTGCTGAAACCTAGAAGTACATCTTCCCCTTGGTGAATATAAAACCCAGCCTAAAGGGAAGACATTGAAAATAATATTTTTCTGCCTGTTGAAAACATGGCGAAGGATTTCATTTTGCCTGACATTTTAGAGAGGTTCCAAAAGCCTGTGACGCTATAATCATAATGAAAAATTCCATGCAGAAAGTCACAAAAAATACTGTGACCTGATACTGGGGACTATGTCTAATATTTAAAACACATTTTTTTAAATAACTAAAATGCAATTAAATCCAACAATTTTTTTTTTTTTTAATATTTACTACATGTTAAGCACTGTTTAAACACTAGGAAAAGAAAGGTGAAAAAAGCCCAGGGCCTGGTAAGATAAGGAATATCCACCCTTGCAACTCTCTTTGGATTATGTGTACAATATAATGCATGATACGATACCAAAATGCTCCTGAATTCCCCATTTTTTTCAGTCTTCTTCTCACAACTTATTACAGGAAGAATCTAGAATTCTAATTAGATTAAAATATGCCAGTTTATTATAGAAACTGATATATATTCAAAAATTGCCAGCAATTTCCACAATTATCTACTGTATAGCTTTTTCTTTTTTTTTTTTTTTTTTTTTTTGTAGAGACAGAGTCTCACTGTACCGCCCTTGGGTAGAGTGCTGTGGCGTCACACGGCTCACAGCAACCTCTAACCTTTGGGCTTACGCGATTCTCTTGCCTCAGCCTCCCGAGTAGCTGGGACCACAGGCGCCTGCCACAACGCCCGGCTATTTTTTTGTTGCAGTTTGGCCGGGGCTGGGTTTGAACCCGCCACCCTCAGCATATGGGGCCGGCGCCCTACTCACTGAGCCACAGGCGCCGCCCCTGTTTAGCTTTTTCTTTCCAATCAGTAACAGGATAAAAGAAACACGCCCTGCTTGCAAGATATTGGTGTCACAATTGGGTTATGAGGTGCCTGCATGAAACCAATTAATTAACTTCAATTTTTTTTCTTTTAGAGATAAGTTCTTGCTGGCATTATTGCTCAAGGTGGAGTGCAGTAGTGTGAACATGGCTCACCATACCTGGAAATCCTGGGCTCAAGCAGTCCACCATCTTAGCCTCCCACATAGGTAGAACTACCCCACCTGGCTAACTTTTTTCTTTTCTTTTCTTTTCTTTTCTTTTCTTTCTTTTTTTTTTTTTTTTGTACAGATGGTGTCTTGCTGTGTGGCTTAGGGTGGTCTCAATCTCCTGGCCTCAAACTACCTTTCCACCGAGGCTTCCCCAAATGCTAGAATTGCACATGGCAGCCCAGCACATCCAGCCTGTGAGACAGAGGAACGTGAATTCACAAAGTAATGGGAATCTTTCATTGGCCAAAGAAAGTCATTTTGTTGCTGTTAAAAATGGGGGGAGGATGGGTGGAGGGAGGGTGATTGGTGGGATTACACGTGTGGTGCATCTTACAAGGGTACATGTGAAACTTAGTAAATGTACAATATAAATGTCTTAACGCAATAACTAAGAAAATGCCAGGAAGGCTATGTTAACCAATGTGATGAAAATGTGTCAAACTGTTTATAAAACCAGTGTATGGTGCCCCATGATCGCATTAATGTACACAGCTATGATTTAATAATAAAAAAAAGAAAAAAAAATTCTAAAGTTGAGTTACTTCCTATTTTACTGCTCCATTTATCAACATTAGTAGTTAGTAAATTTAATTTTTAGTGAGGTATTCAGATTTAATTTTGATTTTTTATTGTCTCTTTTTTCCTAGAACTTCAGAAACGAATCTGAAGGATGGTGTCCTGGCTGAATGGTAAATGACTTCCTTGGTGTAATCTCCCACCCAGAAATCTCTCTCACACACACCCACAAAGTTTGCAGATCATTTTTCTCTATTGATCATTCTAAAAAAAGTAGACCAAAGTTAAACTGTGGATCTCTCAAGACACTTTTTTCTGCTCTGGGCTCAGTGCTTGGCAGGTCAGTGCATGTTATACTCATGAAGCCGCAAGCATAACTTAGCAAAGCCATGCTCTGTGGGTAGAGTACAAAACCCAGAAACAGCAGAGAGTTATTTTTCTTGGCATTGCCTCTCCTAAGACAGAGCCATACAGGCGTCCCACAAATGTTAACTGATCGTGATCAACATATTTTATTTCCAAGAATTCACATCCAACCAGCTGCCACTCCTCCACCTCTCATGTTAGATTGAATTATGTTTCTAACAAGCTAAATGCCATTCAGCTATACATTTTCTATAATTTAGCACTTTATTCTGGTTGATGATTTCCGCTATTACTACGCAATAAGATTAACTGAACAGTAAGAGTCTTTATTCACATTATATTGATAAAAGTGGAACTGGAAAAATTTAGTGAAATACTAACGATTCTGTAAGAAAGAATATATGGGATTTTCATCCTACCTACCAAGACTTCTAAATTATGGAAAGTGAGGTATGGACAAAATCAGATAGGATTGAGAAAATGCAATCAGGTGCTGGACCCTGATTTTAGTTAGAAGTGACATAACCCTATCCACTAATAAGCTAGATAATAACTACATACGATTTTAAGTAGTTAAAAATACATGAAATTTACATTAGTAGGTAATGCTTTTCAATAGAAAATTATGACTCAAATGCTGTAGCAAATTCTTGAATAATGTATTCCCTTTCCATAAGACATCCACTAAAAGCACAGATTATTTAAAACAAAACACTCTTTCCATGAAAAATGACTTAACAGCTTCAAAATGGAATTTATGAATTTCTAAACTGGAAACTAGGTGATACCGCCTACCATATCAAAAACCAATTTCCCAACATTTAAACAGATATTCATTTATATTTTTCCTTTCAGTAAAATATCTGGTGGTATTCTATCACTAACATCAGACACAGATACAGCAACTTTAAAACCATGACAATGATTTTACAAGTTTTGCTCTGGTTAAATCTTACAAGTACGTAAGAACTTCATTTCAAAGTTCCTACTATTTTTCAGGCATTTCAAAAGCAATATCTCTTGATTAAAGTACTGCTTCAGTATTTTAGGTGGAGAAAATAAGTTTCAGGGAATGTAGTGGACAGTGGTAGATCTAGAGTTTAAACCATGTTTACCAGGCTTTGGTGCGATTTTCTCCCCTTGTGATCCCATTGAGAAAGAGCAAACCAGAAAAGCCTACACAGACACTGGTGTTCTCACACAGAGATCCAGCCCAAAGTCATTTTCCATGAGGTTAAAAAAGAATCCACACACATCAGCAGCATTTTTGGTGTGAACTTAGGCAGCCTTCCAGATTCCTGACAAATAATCATTTTGGGGGTTTGGGAACAAGAAATTGGAATTCACTGGACTTCTTGGAAATTTCTTCAACCATAAGGTATTCTGTATTTTTAATTATAACTTTGCATTTTTAAATAATACTGAGTGACCATAATAATAAAAATATAAAGAAATGTACAGTTTTTATTATGAAAAAATATATTGTGAAAATATTAAAAATTTTAATAGCACAAAAAATATTTTGCCTGACAGATTTAGTAATAGAAAATGTTACGGAAAAAAAACAACACACACACACACACACACACACACAAAGCATCCACTAAATTATTTACAAAAAATTTTAGGCTACTACCACTGCTAATTAATATTTATAGAAAATTTTACAGGAAAAAAACACTAACTAAGCATCCATTAAATTATTTTAAAAATTTTAAGATAATACCACAGCTATTTAATATTTAAAGTTAGCATTCTTAAAATTTTAAAACACAAAAACTAATTGCCCTATCTGATAGTCTTGATATTAATTTTGTGACAAATATTCCAGATAATTTTTTGTCATTTTACCATTTACATTAGTTGATTTACTAAGAAGAAATCCAAATGATCTTCATGTTGGGCGTTAAGATTTATTTTTCTTCAAATAAACTTAATTCCTCTTTGAACACAGTATTTTTTTTTTTTAATTATTGTTGAGGATTCATTGAGGGTACAAATAACCTGGTTACATTGATTGCATTTGTTAGGGAAAGTCCTCTTATGAACACAGTATTTTATATATTTATTCTGAGTTTGATTCTGCCATTGAAATTGATATTTCCTTTGGTAATTGGGATTTTAATTGTTTTAAGACATCATTTCAAAGTAGTTCACAATATTCACATCATCTTCTCTTTGCATCTGAGTATTTTCACCCATTTGTAGCCTACAATAAATATCAACCACTGGACAACCACTGGAAATATTATTGAGTAATATTCAAATGTTAAATCTGGATCACCCAGTGAAGTTAACACTGCACAGAATCAACCTTAGAAGCAGCCAACTCAAGGATATGTTTTTCCTGCTAAACTTGTTTCTTGTGACACCATAGGATTAAACTATGCTACGTGTGGACAGAACATTTCAATGACCGCGTCTCTCTGTGTGCATGTCCAGTTCCTGAGAATGTCAACCTTTTCACTCTATTCCCCAGGCCATCATTTCCTGATTTTGCTTTCACCCTGACATAAGCTGATTCCTTTGAACCAGTAGAATCTCTATTCAGATTTCTCATCTACAAGCCTCGATACTGTTTCTTGTTTCAACTCCTTAGCTGATTTTTTTGTGGAATTTGGTATTAGGATAATACATAACCTCTGATAAAAGTCAGGAATTATTTCCCTCATGAAAATACGGACCTCAGGTATACTATCCTATACTTCCTGTCTTACTGAGACTTGAAAAATGGGAAGATGTTGCTTATGTAAATCTTTAAAAGAAATCTCTATCTATCTATTGTCTGTATTTATCCATCATCTACACACCTATTTACCTACCCAATCTATCAATAGGAAAAAATAAGACAAATGTTAAAAAATAAATCACAACTCCTTCAATGGGCGGGATTTCAAGGAAGAGTTGCAAAAGCTTTCACTGGCATTAGAAAGCACCAAGTGAAGGGAATAATATAGTTTCTACAGAAAGATTAACTTTTTCCAGAGAATTAATATTAGAATGGATATTATTGATATGCTCTCTTCTCTAGCACATACGATTTCAATTTTTGTTTTTCCTTAGGAAAAAGATACATTATACTCCACAGAGGAGAGATGAAATTGAAGCTAAACAGACTAAATGGAGGATTATTTGAAGTCTTGGATGCTTAATACATTGGTCAGATGTACCATTAATATTTGTCTTCTGTCTTCCTGACACTTGGAATAAATGTTTCTATACAGTAAGGTCAATATGGATAGTTCTTGCCATCAGAAGATGAGAGAAAGTGATGTATATTATCCCTGGGATGGTGCGTGATGTGGTCAAAAGTGATGCCTTTCTTCTCTCTTCCCCTCCTCTTTCTCCTTGCCAGCCAGAGGTGTATGATTCAGCAGAGGATTCTGAGGCCTTAGAAGATGAGGAGAATATTTAATGGAATTAAGGCAAAGTAGAGGCTTTTCCTCAACACAAGGACATCTTCTGGACATTCTCTAAGCTATCACAAATGTGAACTGTGTTAAAACAAAGAGTTGATGGTTATAGTAACTTGTGTATAATAATTAGTATAACTTGAATGATAAAAGAGTAAGTTTCAATGAGAGAATGACATTTATATTACAGTCTATAAATTCTAAGGGAATATTTTATTAGACTTCATTGTTTATGGTCAAGAAGTGACCAGTGAAATTCCTATTGTTTTTATGGTTAAGAAACAATCAGTGGAATTCCTATTATTTTGGGTGATAGAAACATGGAAATTAAAAGCATGCTGTTTACAGGGAAGATTACAATAAAAAAAAATCATTTACCAGAAAATGAAACTGAAAACTAAAATACATCATACTCAATGGTGAAAGACTGAAAAATAAGAATACCTTTTATTACCCAGTTTCACTCTTCATATTATTGAAGGTAATAAACCAAGAAAAAGAAATTAAAAAGCATTGGGATGTCAAAGGAAGAAATAAAACGTCCATACACACACATATGTACATATATGCACACACGTACACACATGTATACACACAACTTATATACAACTTGATCACCTATTTAACAATTCAAGGAAGAGCTACAAACCATTAAAATTGATAATGAATTTGGATAAGTTACTAGTCATGTGGTCAACATAGCAAAATCAACTGTATTTCTGTTGGCCAAGACAGCTTCAACATTTCCCTCAGCTTGACTAAACCTCAGACAGGGTTCTTCCTGCCTCAAGGCCCCTGACCTCCTTCTGACTCCTGCCCCTAGAAAATCCAGATGGTCTAACAATAGATGTCTCTCCATTCCCTTTTCACAGAGAAATTACTTTAGAAAATTTGTATTATAAATTCTTTCTTTGCCTTGTTATGTAAATCTGTTTAAAAGACTCCTGCCCATTCTATAACTGAGGGCCATCTTTCAGAAGAACCAGAGAGTCAACCATCTGAAATGTATCATCCTGGCGACACTGCCTTCTCTCCTGGTCTCTGCAGGAAGGCAGGAGCCTAACATTGGTGGGCATCTTGCTTCCATGTTGTAAACCACATCCTGCCATGAGTATATGAGAAAATGTATTTTTCTTTTGGGTAAGGTCAATTAGTAAACAGATGGACTATGTCTCCCTCTCTCCACAGCTCTTAAAGACTCTCCCACTCTGTGGTTCAATGAAATTGAATTTAGACTGAGTTCTAGCCTCTCTCCCCTATTCCAATAGCCCTGAATGGTCTTCCTTAATTGTTTAACATCGCAGGGACCCCCACCACCACCTCCACTTTGGTACTACAAACCCAGCAACAAATAGAAACTGTAGTTTAAAAATACCATTTATAGTAACATAAACATAAAAAATGTAGGACTAAATCTTCAAAATATTTGTATTATATCTAAACAAGAAACTAAAATAAGTTCTGATAAAAAATTTAAAGGTCATAAATGATATGCCATCCTCATACATTTGAGAACTCAATAATATAAAAATATAAATTACCCTCAAATTGTAAATTAAAGGGTTAATGCCATCCAAAAATCCCATCAAAACATTTCGTAGATATTATTAAGCCAATTCTCAAATGGAGATGCAAATGGCCTACAATGGCATACAACTGTGAAGAAATACAGAGCCGAAGGACTTACTCCACTAGATATCAATACCTAATATAGCTATAATAATCAAGAATTATAATATAACAAATTAACAAAGAAAACAATGTAGAGGGTCCAGAAACAGAACCACACACACACACCATCACCTCATGTATGGTAAAGTCAGTACTGTAACAACAGAGAGTAAAAGAACTGTCTTTTCAATAAGATCACTAGGTCACCTAACTATCGTTAAGGAAATATTAGATGTGAAATTCACACATATGCATACATTTCAAAAATAGAACATCTTTATGGTCTTGTAGGTGGCAAAATTTCATAAGCAGAACAAAAAGCATTAATTTTAAGGATGGAAATAATAGATTAGATTTCCTTAATACAGATATTGAGAATTTATGATCACTAAGAATAATCTCAGGAGAGTGAAAAGAACAAACATGAAGGGGAAGAAAGTTTTACCAAAAATTGTGACCGATAGTCAAGAAATGCAAATCAAAATCAGAATTAAATGTGATCACACATTCACCTGAATAGCTAAAATGAAAAAGACTTAACATTTTGAACTGTTGGAAGGATGTGCAGCAGCCAGAGCTCCCAGACCCACTGACAAGAATGTTCAGTTAGAAGAAACACTTGGAAAACTGGCAGTATTTACTAAAGCTGAGTATTGGCATATTCTACAACTCCAAATTTCATGTATGTAGAGAAAAGAAAACGTTATTTACTAGACTGATCTCAACATCATTATTCATTACAACCCCAAACTGTATACTACCTGAATATGCATGAAAAATGAATGGATAAAAAAAATGGTGATTTATGGAAACAATGGATGTTAAGTCACAATGGAGTGACGATAACATTTTACAAGCATAATGTTGGATGAAAGTGTATAAGCACACAGCTTATAAACTGTGATGAGTCCATTTTTACCAAGTATAGAATCAGGTGAAACTTGTCTATTTAATTGGTTATGAAATTGGTTCCTTTCAGGGGTGCTGTGTGTACCCCTAGTGTTGTGAAAATTCGCCAAACTATATCCTTATGATAGCTTTATTTTTTGTATGCATGTGATGCTTTCCATAAAAACTTAAAATGAAAAGGTAAATATAAAGCACAAAAATATACTATTTCAGAACTTACTGAGAAGGAAATTCATGTTTGGAACTAGTTTCCGTAGCAGGCGAGAATTTAGAATTCATAAAGGTTTAAAACATTTAGAGGAAAAGCACTAAGAAAGATCACCCAGGCTCCTATTGTTAAGTGTTAGATAAATGGACAGAATGTATGGTAAATGTTATTTTCTCAGGAATGTGTCAATGCAAGCTGTATTAATTGTAGTCTATCTTAAGTCAATAATGATTTTTTAGCAATCCAAATTTTCACATGGCCAACACATAGTTAACAGCACCTAAGTGAGGATGTAAAATAAACCTGAAAAATGAGCTTTTCAATAATCCATTTCTGTTATTTAACATATTCATTTTGTGAGCAAAGCAATTCCAAGACATCATTTGGTTTTGAAGTAATATAGCTTGATGAACTATCTACTAAATAGATGGTTTCTCTTCCTCTCTTCCTAAATAAACTGAAATACGTGAAACGACATGTAAACAATCTTCTGAGTTTTTAATAAAAAATAAAAAACTAACAATGATCGTAACACAATGGCCTAAGACAGTGGTTCTCGACCTTCCTAATCCCACAATGTATTTTCATTGTTAAAAAGTGGTCGCGACCCACAGGTTGAGAACTGCTGGCCTAAGAAAACAAATCATGCAACTGTGTGTATGATGAAACGTTATTATGCAGTTCCTCAAAAGCCAGCTTTTCCTTCTAATGACTATTCTTTCCTTCCCTGTGATCATGGGAAGTGAAAACAAATGATAAAGAACTCTTAGTTAGAAAATCAATGCATAGGGCAGGCACCTGTGGCTCAAAGGAGTGGGGCACTGGCCCCATATGCTGGAAGTGGCGGGTTCAAACCCAGCCCTGGCCAAAAACTGCAGAAAAAAAAGAAGGAAATCAATGCATGGTATTACCAATGTTAGTTTATCAAGACCCACCTTTTTTCCTTGTAATATACCTGTCATAAGTGTTTCTTAAGTAACTATTTCCCCTTTTCATGTATATTCGTTTCATAATATTTTTAGTATTATTTAATTCATTCAATGTGGATATGAAACTAGAACCACCTAAAGCAAATATTTAATAAATCCCTGTCTCACAGACTACCTGACACACAATACACAACAGAAAGTGAGTCTTTGTAAAATAGATTTGATTGAGGGAAAAAAATGCTAAAAGGTTCCAATAAGGTGAACATTTAATACATCCCCATTTAAGTGATTGGAAAGCTTTAAGGCATTTGAGATTTTGTAACATCAAATATGAATATTTCACAATCTGTGATTTTGAATTCTCAGATAAATACACACAAAACAGCTAAGAATCATTTCAGTGTGTCCTACTAGCACAGCTAGGGAGCACCAACTGACTACCAACCTACTGTAACTTATATTAGTTGAACTCATGTTCATTCTATGTATGGAAGTCGGCTGAATCTATGACTCAGCTTCAGAAGTCGTCTTCGGCTTGAAAATCATTCTCAAACAAGATTAAGCTGGCAAAGACCCCGCCCTCTTCGGTGAGTATATTTTTGTTGAGAAAAGGAAAATAAGCTAGATTTTTAAGCTAGAAAGGATGAATTAGGAGTCACTAAAAGTTTTGAAAATGCACTGAAAATTTGTATTATCACTTTCAACAAATAAACATATACAACTCTTCCAGATAAGACAAATAGGAGTTTAAGCTGTGAGCCTTTTTCATTATTTTAAATTGCAAATTACTTCTCCTTTGAAGTAATTAAAAAGGAACAAGTCTGTATAAACTAACATTCAAAGATTTTTTTTAATAATGATTAAGAGAGAAAAAAACAGTAAATTTCAGAACAGTATAGATCATGATTCCATTGAGATAAAGCCAGTCGGTGTGTATGTGGTACACCTTGTGTGTGTTATGTCTTCAGTAAGTAATTCTGGAGGATAACTTTACAGAATTTAGAACCAGAGTGTATGGGGTATGGTTAAGAGAGAAAAAATAACTTCCATTTTTTTCTTTATATCATTTTGTATAATTTGAAAATCTGAAATGAGAACACTGTTTTTATTTTTAAAGGAGTCTCACTCTGTTGCCCCAGGCATTACCATAGCTCATAGCAACCTCAAACTCCTGGGTTCAAGTGATCCTCCTCCCTCAGCCTCCCAAGTAGCTCGGGATTACAGGTACCCACCACAATGCCCATCTAATTTTTATATTTTTAGTGGAGACAGGGACTCATTCTTGCTCAGAGTGGTCTCCAACTCCAGAGCTCAAGAGAGTCTCCTACTTCAGAGTGCTAGGATTACGTGCCTGAGCCAGCATGCCCAGCTAAAATGAAAACACTTTCATAAGTGGCTTCAAAATAAGTAATTTGTCTAGGTATCAATTATTCTCTATTTCCCTCTTCCTGTAATTCTGCTTTCCAAAATATTTTTCACTTCTTCAATATTTTTCATTTTACTTTTTAAAAAAACTTTGTGATAGGCTCGGTGCTTATAGCTCAGTGGGTAGGGCGCCAGTCACATACACCATGGCTGGTGGGTTCGAGCCCTGCCCATACCTGCTAAACAACAATGACAACTGCAACCAAAAATAGCCAGGCATTGCGTGGGGCGCCTGTAGTCCCAGCTCCTTGGGAGGCTGAGGCAAGAGAATCGTTTAAGCCCAAGAGTTTGAGGTTGCTGTGAGCTGTGACACCATAGCACTCTACCCAGGGCGACACAGTAACACTCTGTCTCCAAAAAAAAAAAAAGTGATAAAGTACATTTAATAAGATTTGCCATATTAACCATTTTTTAGAATATAATTCAGGGCATTAATTATATTTGCAAGATAAAAACTTTTTCATCGGGTGGCGCCTGTGGCTGTCGGTAAGGCGCCGGTCCCATATACCGAGGGTGGCAGGTTCAAACCTGACCCTGGCTGAATTGCAACCAAAAAAATAGCCGGGTGTTGTGGCGGGCGCCTGTAGTCCCAGCTACTCGGGAGACTGAGGCAAGAGAATCACTTAAGCCCAGGAGTTGGAGGTTGCTGTGAGCTGTGTGATGCCACGGCACTCTACCCAGGGCCATAAAGTGAGACTCTGTCTCTACAAAAAAAAAACAAAACACTTTTTCATCACCTCAGACACTGGAACAATTAAGAAATTACTCATTCTCCTTCCCTCTCCATTGTAGCTTCTGGTAATTTCTAATCTACTTTCTGTTTCTATGAATGTGTCTATTCTAAATATTTCACATAAGCAGACTCACAGTTTTAACCAAACCTCCACCATTGCTAAACTCCCCCACATTCCAGAGACCTGGGCCCATTTTCCCACCAACAATATATGAAAGTACCAATTTTTTCACATTTTTGTCAAATGTGAAAAAATTGTTATTTTCCATTATTCTGATTACAGACATCCAATTAGAGGTGAAATGATACCTCACTAAAATTTTTATTAACATTTCCCTAATGACTAATAGTATTGGGCATCTTTTCATCTGCTTAATACTACTACTGTGTGTGTATGTGTGTGTGTGTGTATATATGTATATGTATATGGAATCTATAAGAAATCTACTACATATATTTGTATGCCTTTTTTTGGAAAATGACAATTATTCAAGTCCTTTGCCCCTTTTTTAACTGGGTTATATTTTTATTGTTGAATTGTAGTCTTTTTATCTTTTACATATTATGGCTATTAACCATTAGAGGCATAATTTTCAAATATTTTTTCCGATTCTTTAGGTTTTCTTTTCACTTTTTTGATAAGATCCTTTGATGCACAAAACTTGTAATTTTGATGACGTCCAATTTATCATTTTTGCTTTTTTTGCTCATTCTTTTTATGTCTAAGAATCTATCACCAAATCCAAAGTCATAAAAATTTATCTTTATATTTTCTTACAAAGGTTTCATGATATTAACTTCCAGTTAATTTTTGTATATAGTGTGATGTAGGGGTCCAACTTAATTCTTTGGTATGTACAAATCCAGTTATTTTGGTACCATCTGTTGAAGAGATCTTTTCTCCACTGAAGGAATGCCCTTTGTGCCCTTGTTAAGAATCAATTGGCTATATATGTGTGAGCTTATTTTTGGACTTTCCATTATGTTCCAGGGGTCTATCCATCTGCCATCACACCACTGTTTAATCATAGCATGGTGATCAGTTTTCAAAATTGGAAAGGTTAAGTCCTCTGACGTTGTTGCTCTTTCTCCAGATTCTTTTGTCTATTGGGGGCCCTTTCAATTTCGCAGGAATTTAAGAATGGGATTTTCCTTTCTGTTAAATAAAAAAAAAAATGGGGTTGAAATTTTGATAAGGATTCCACTGAATCTCTAAAGCACTTTGTAACACTGACATCTTAATAATATTAAGTTGTCCTATCCAGCAACGCAGGGTATCTTTCCATTTAGTTAGGGCTTTAATTTCTATTACTATGTTTTCCAGTTTTCAGTATACCAGTCTTTCACTTCTTGGATGAATTTATTTGTGATTTTATTCTCTGAAATGATATTTTAAAATGAAAACACTTTCTTCATATCCTTTTTGTATGGTTCATTGCAGGGTGAATAGAAACACAACTGACTTCTTTTTTTTGCAGTTTTTTGGCTGGGGCCACATTTGAACCTGTGGCCCCTGTTATGTGGGACCGGTGCCCTACTCCTTGAGCCACAGGCGCCGCCCAACACAGCTGATTTTTGTGTGATTTTGTACCCTGTGAATTATTGCATTAGCTCGTTAGCTGTAGTAGATTTCTTATAGATTCCACATCCGTACACATATATGTATACACACACACACAGTAGAATCTCCACAGTTGACCACCTCCCTACATTGACCACCTCCTTAAGTTGACATAATTTTCATAGACCAGACATGCACCACATGTACATATTAGTATAACAGGCCTGGGTCCTTGCTGACCACCTCCATATATTGACTAGTTTGTTACAGTTTGTCCCTTGGGGTTGTCAACTTACACATACATGTGTGTATATACATGTGTGTATATACATATGCATGTTACATATATGTTGCACATAATGTCACACACACATAAACATGCGGTCTACAAATCAAGTAGATGTAAGTTTATTTTTCTTTTCAATTTTGATGCCTTTTGTTTACCTTGTCAAATTTCTCAGGGTTAAACTTCTGGTACGATGACGAATAACACTCGTATAAACGAGCATATTTGTTTTGGTTCTGATCTTACAGTTTTTCACCGCTGACTACAATGCTGTGTTTGGTTTTATTTTCATAAATCTTCCTCATTATGTGGAAGTTTCTTTCTTTTCCCAAGTTTCTCAGTGTTTTTGTCATGAAATGGTGTTGGGTTTTATCACACGCCTCTCCTGCCTCAATTGAGATGATAGTTTTTTTCCTTCACTCTATTAATGTGGTGTATTGATTTTCTTACTCTAGGCGGCCTTACATTCCTAACTCACACAACCTTTGGCTTTCCCAGAGTTCTAACAAATTTGCTTTTGATGGTTCTTTCAGGCGTTTTAATGTTTTTGTGGGAGCGCCACAAAAACAGAGCTCCACTTAGCTGACATTACTTTCTTACCTACCTTTTATTCATCACATTTTGAAATGCAGTTTGTTATAATTATCACAATTATCTGTGTACCGAGGCTATCTTATTCTACCCTTTATGATGCACTGTTTTAGAAAATAGGTTAAATTCTTTTTTTAATCCTTCCCAGTCTGGTTATTATTTTAATATCTTGTTAAATTTTTACTTTTGATTCTGGGCCAGCCATTTGACTTCTCTTTACGTTAGGGTCCCCATTTATGATATGTACATACTTATAATATGGAATCTACTCCATTAAGTGAGGATTAAGTATTTTAAAGATAGAATTCAGATGCATTTTTTCACACAGTTATGGTACCTATTAGTAGTCATAACAATAACATTGTCATGTGTACACACTCCATCTCTTAGCTGTTTTGTTTATCATTTGTTGAAATTCTTTTGAGCATATTCTGAATGTAAGGGATCTACTCAAACCTAAAGTAAAGATAGGAAGGTGATGAGGATACAATTTATTTATTATAAATTTATTAGATTTTCCTATTCAGGAATAAAATAAATGTTGGAAAAAACATATAAATATGTGTTGATGTTTTTAATTATACTTAAAATAAGAATATCGACAAGGAATTTTATTGTGTTGCAGACAACACAATGAGAACATAGTACTATGTAAAATATATCAATATTTTGATAAAGTTGCTACCATTATTTAGTTAGGTATCCAGAAAAGATAGATATTCTTTTTTTCACAAATAAATAATAATGGATTCTTCGAATGTGGGGAGCATTTCCAATGTTTATCTAGATGAGGATTAGAAACTAGACTAAGCAAATTACTGGAGACTATGTATTTGTGCCTTGGGGCCCCAGTAATCGGCACTGTAGCTTTGTAGGAGATGAATCTGAACTGTATTTTCCAAGACCACATTATCTTTCTATGAAGGTGTGGCGATATCTCATGGAAACTTGAAACTCATTGTTCACAGGTCCGTACAAATCTGCTCTAATCTAAACCGCAATAACATAAGAGAAATCCACAGCTTTTAATAGAATTGTTAAAGGGAGTTTATTAGCTGAGAACATATTGCTTCTCTTAGAAATATAATACTAGTTTATTTTTTTTAAGTATAAAACAGAAATTGAGGGTAGAATCTGTCCTATATTCAGTCTCTGGAAGAAAAGCATATGTTTAATAATTTTGTTTTCCACTTTATTAAAAATAATTTGTGGAAGAAAGAAAAAATAAGAATTCAGAAATTCTTACAAAAGAGACGATTTTCAAAGAAGAGATTTAAAAACAATATAAAATGAGACTTTAGGTTTAGTAACTAGTATTACTAAGAAAAGTGAAATTCCTATAAAGCAATACTCTGTAACTATAGCAACCTTGCAAGGCAGCACAAAAGGGCTCATCTTTATGCAACAGTTTTATAAAATCTATCATCCTGGATGTGACAATATGTACTATCTTTGCTGGTCTGCTGTGACATCTAGTACATAGACATTATTAACTATATAACCAATGGCTCATTATTTATCAGTCAGGGAAGTTATGTCTTAAGTATACATGTTTAAAATTAAAATGAAGTGTTAAAACAGTTAAGCTTGCTAATCATAAATTACCAAAAAAGAAAATGCAAATGGGGCCAATGTCATCGATATTCTTATTTTAAGTATAATTAAAAACATCAACACATATTATATTTATATGTTTTTTCCAACATTTATTTTATTCCTGAATAGGAAAATCTAATCTAACTGCTATGATGACCCCATAATGAAACAAAATCCCATCGGTCTCAAAGCACACAGAACTCAGACACAATTGAATGAAAATGTACAAAAAAGTGATCCCAAGAGATGTGAAGAACACATCCACCAAAACCGGCAGTTAACCTCAATTCCCATGACAGACCCAATGGGAAAGAAAATAAAATGTATTCCATTTAAATATGCTTGATGATGACATTGGAAAATAACCTACATCAAGAATTCTTAGATAAGTTGACAGATGTCTTTTTCAGAGCGTCTAAATTATAAACATTCCTATAAACATACACATACACTCTTACCCCTTTGCCTATACCATTTAGTTTATCCCAAGGAGACTGTAGTTATATTATAGATAACTGTCTCTCCTCAAAGAACTCTTTGAAGGGGAAAATAAAACATAAAATACCTAAGGGAATTCAACCCACAGACTAAGTAAAAAACCTCTGTAATTTGGTCCAGAATAAGCTTTTGCTTTCTTGGTTTTTAACCAACACAGAGATTTTTATCTGATCATTTTATAGACTAGTGAATCCATTTTTGTGCTTCCTTTTAAGTAGTCTACTGGGGAGTATAACAAACACATACTGCTGACTTAATTAATGTGAAACCACACAGAAAGGTGTTTACCCAAACACTTTTATGAATGGCTAGACAATTTGTACTAAAAATAACAAGAAAGGTGCGCAGAAAGGAGAATGAATGAAGAGAGGTGGTAGAAAAATCAAAGTAAAAATTTACCTCATAGTTTTGAACATTGTTGTCAAATTTTTATTGGTGGGCTCTTTTCAGAATGCAATAAAATGGGGGCTTTAATAAAGCTCTGGAAAAATATGTGGTCCAAATGTTTCAAATGTTAAAATAATGCCCTAGTTTCTATTTCATATTTACATAAACATATGTAGTTTAAAAATTTTTTTTTCACATAAAATTACTATACAGGGGAAAAAATTACTATACAGGGAATAAATTAGATAAAAATGTCATAAAATTTGAGTTATAAAGAATTACAAACAAAAAGAATTAGAAGTATGATTTTGACAGCCCAAGGGAAGTGACTTGCTGCTTAGAAACAAATCATTTTATTAAAGTCTGTGTTCTATCAATAGACATTTGGGTGGATGGGTGGGAGTGTTTGTGTGAAACGGACAATATGCCCATCTAAGAAGCAGTGAGCTCACTCAACAGTCAGGAGGCATTTGCTCACATTCTGCCTGGCAAGTTCGAACTGTCTGTCACGGATACAGTTTTCCATTTTGTTCCTTTCTTTAACAAAAACTATATTATAGTTTGGGGATCCCAAAGGCTAAAATAGCTAAAGAAATTAATTAGGATTATGTCAATCATCAATTCACAAATGTTTTTCCTAGCACGCACATCACTGGCCTTGTGTTTTTGTGTATTTTTCCTCAAGAAAAAGAACTTCTTGGTTAAACTTCAAAGAATTTTCCAGAATATGCTACAATTGGAATGAGAACTATGATAGAATATAGGGGTATTTAATGAGTATTGTTACAGGTAGTGGTAATCATCACCTGTAAGAATGCCATTTTTCATGGAAAATTAATAAAATTGTCTAAGAACAAATGCTACTAGCTTTGTTTTATTCAAATTTATATTTTTTGACATTCCAAATAGATTTGACCAACTCTAATTTGCTAGATTGCTCCCTATTGCTAATTAAAGTTCCAGTATTAGAAATGAAAATACTTGGATCTCCTCTGTACTTGATCCAGTAGAGAAGTAGTCTACTTTTATTTCTGAGATTGTCAAACAAACTCTCTATAAAAAACTAAGCAGTTAAATACAGGTAACAGGAACACCCGTTTCAGATAAACATATATTATTATAGTTGTATAATATACTATTATATTGTATATAATAAAAGTATATTATTCAGATAGGCTCTTGAATAATGTATTTTTCTGAGAAATCTGAAAGGATTTATAAATACTCAGAATAGCATAAAGCTTCAGAAATATTACCATGTTCTAAAAATTGAATATTTGAAGAGTAGAATAAAATCTGAAATACAAGAAACTTTGAGAAAAGTGGCTCAAGCCACTAATGGCTCAATTTTATTTACTCTTTAAATATCTGTGAGTTAAAATGATGGGATTTAATTTTATGAATTTGTGTCATATCTTTGCACTTGCGATTTGGAATGCAATTTCATAATAATTAATACCTTATATATTTAATGTTTCCACTGTGATTCATTCATTAAATACATCCTTATGGTGAGGAAAAAGATGAGACTTAGTCACCAATATGACGGGGTTTGGGTGTTAACAAACAGATTCGAGGGGCTCTGGAAGAAATCACATGTTTTACTTTAATCTCACATTATTTACTTTAGTTGGACAAAGTTGTCGGCCCAAGACTCTTACAACAAAATGCACAATAATTCAATAGCTTATTACTTTTCTGGAATACAAAAGAAAAAGGTTCCTTTTGAGGGAAAAATGTAGACAAGGCCAGGTAATGTATAATCAGTGGTATTTTTATTTAGTTAGGGAGTTTCTGTTTGGTCACCATCCCTATACTGATTAACAGTATCTGTCTTCTTAATCCTTCAAGACTAAGATCGGAGTAGAAGTGACTAAAAAAATGGAGAGAAAACTCTTGAAAACTAGAGGAAGGATACCCTAGCGCAGTCAAATTATTATTTTATTCTTTCCTCTCTCTTTTTACCTCACAATAGTAAAAACTGCCTCAACCTTTTCTAGAAGTACAGATCTTCAAGAAAAAAGAGATGAATACTACCCTTTGAACATTCAAACAATAAACAAAAAAGGCACAACAAAACAAAAAAATGTTTGGAAATTATAAAAGAGAAAAAGAAAGATGGTCAAGATATAAACGATGATACATACGGGAAGGAAAAGAGTCTGTTTGGGGTTTGGTCAGATGAAGCTGAAATTCAGGACTTGTTCTGATACCACTTTGGCAGGTCTTAGGCAACAATCTGTGATGGGGGAAAGAACCACCCAAGGCCAAAATGGGGCTGAAAGTGGGAAGAACCGTAAAATCAACCCAATAATGGAGGCAGTTAAAATTGACTAATTTTTCCTTCTTTCTTTCCTTTTTCCTCCTTCACTCTCTTCCACTCCCTAGCACTCTGCTTTCCTCACTTTCTGCAGAAAATCTTGAAGTGCAATAATTATGAGCTTGAGAAAAAGGGTATAATGTTGCTTCCATTTTATACAAAATTCTGTTTTGACAACAGCAGATTTCTAATTGCCCTGACAATGTACTCTCAATAGTCATACAAAATCAGAATAATGCAAATACTCAATTTGAATGCTGTGGCTTAACTCTTGTTTAATTGTCATACGTAATTAGCACAAATCACTATTTATCTTCTATCTGATTAAGAAATGGCTTCTTTTGACCTGACGGATTTGATAACTACCTGTTGTAAGATTTCGCTTCTCTGTTTTATTATCTTTTTATGATTGTCACAACATTTTATTATCTTTTTATGATTGTCATAGCATTTCTTATTGTTGGAAAATATAAGATTATAATACATTTAGTTAGTATTCTGCTTTATAAAACAGACCACAATAGCTTAAAAAGTAAAACCTAATCTTAGCACAGCACAGCACCTAAGATTTTCACTATGTTTAATCGCAACTTGATCATTTTTCAATCTCTCAGCAAACAGCGTTTTACTCTGGAAATGCAGAGATTAATGAAGAATTTTTTAGCTTGTAAATTACAGATCTTCTTAAATATTTTTAATGTATCTGAAATCCCACCAAGACTTGAAACTGGCTCATATCAGCTGTGCTCTTTCATGAAGTCTTTGGTGTTTTTTGTTGTTGTTGTTGTTGTTTTTTTAAGAGACAAACTACCTCCTTCTATTGCCAGGCTAGAGTACAGTGGTATGACTGTAGGTCACTGTGGCCTCATATCTTGGGCTCAAGTTATCCTAGCCCCTCGGTCCCCTGCATAGCCAGTACTACAAGCTAGTATGACCACAATTGGCTATTTCTGTTTGTTTGTTTTTGATGTTTGGGATTCACTGAGGATACAAAGAATTAGGTTACACTGACTGTAGTTGCTAGGTAAAGCCCTTATTATAATTGTGTCCTGCCCCAAGAGGTATGCCATTAAGAGAGTCTTGCTGTGCTGCCCAGCCTGATCTCAAACTCCTGGCCTCAAGTGATCCTCCTGTCGTGGCTTCCCAAAGCGCTGCAATTACAGCCCAGAGCCACTGTCCTTCACCTGTGAAATATTTTTAACTGCCCCCCAGACTGAAAGTATTCTCTGTGCTCTTCAGAATATCCAAAGCACTTCATTCTTGAGCTCTTTTTTTTTTTTTTTTTAATTCAGATTAGTATGAGGGTACAAAGGATTAGTCTACACTGTTTGCATTTGTTAGGTAAAGTCCAAGTTCTTGTTGAGCTCTTCACTATATACTGGTACATTTTGTCCATCAGTGAAAGTTTACCAATCCCCCATTTTCCTCCTCTCCTTCCCTCTCCCAAATTGAATTTGTGTTTTTCTCTTGTGTGAGTGTGAGGTTGTTTATCTACTGGTTTTATTTTAGTATTGAGTACACTGGATACCTGCTTTTCCATTCTTGTGATAAATTACTAAGGAGAATTTCTTCAACTCCATCCAGGTTAATAGAAAAAATGTAAAGTCTCCATCTTTTTTAGAGACTGAATAGTATTCCATGGTATACACAAATCACAGATGAATAGTAACATGTTCAGTTGCTTAAAGATATTACCCCGGTCTAGTTTCTTCAGCCTCTCTCATTCCACCTTCACTGACTTCTACACCCACAGAAAATGCTCAATAAACAATTTAAGTTCATGCAAACTAAAAGTAAATTGTCTTCTATAAAGACAATTGAAAAAATTTCTAGTAGTAGCTTCCTTTTCAATTCTATACGTTATCTTTTTAACCTTAAATTTAAAATAAGGAAACACTGTGATGCAACTCACATAATCTTTTCAGAAATACAAACATGCAAATTTACATTCAATAGTTTTTATGTAATTGATTAAGTCCAAGTTAACTGACATAATGGAGCTAAAATTCCTTCTTGCAAGAACTTTTAACTTAAATATAAAATAAGACTTTGTTTGCATTGTCTATTTATATTCTAATATTTTAAGCAAACTTTAGAAAAAACATGCATAAATACGATTAAAATGTTATAAAAGTTATGCATTTTATAAAGCATTCATAAACAAAACTGCATTTAGAATATCATACCAGGTTATTTCTTCTTAAACATGTAAGTCTTTTCTATCATTTGTTTTCTGGTAATCAATAAAAAAGCATATTTTTCTAAATATGTAACATATTTAAAGTAAATCTCATTTATAATTATTTAAACGTTTGTGTGATGTTGTATGTTAATAACTTCTTACTATATATATGCCCATACTATAATACTATCTTCAGACATTAATATATAAAATAAGCTGCCCAGTTCTAACTCAAACAGAAATACGTGCTCTGGGCAGGGTCTGAATTTGTAGAATGCCTACTTATCTTCACTGTTATAAATAATCCAGCTTTCAAAAATGCTTTTGCAAGTTATTTAAAGAGATGTGTATCCTAGCAGTATCATTAAGTAGAATTCAGTCTAAAGGATAGCAAAGTGAGACTCTGTAATCTTTAAAAAAAGTACCTTTTGGAAAGATGTTCAGCGAACACTTAGAGATCTAAAAATAGACCTGCCATTCGATCCTACAATTCCTCTACTAGGTATACATCCAGAAGACCAAAAATCACATTATAGCAAAGATATTTGTACCAGAATGTTTATTGCTGCCCAATTCATGATTGCTAAATCAAGGGAAAAAGCCCAAGTCCCCTTCGACCCATGAATGGATTAATAAATTGTGGTATATGTATACCATGGAATATTATGCAGCCTTAAAGAAAGATGGAGAATTAATCTCTTTCATGTTTACATGGATGGAGCTGGAACATATTCTTCTTAGCAAAGTATCTCAAGAATGGAAGAAAAAGTATCCAATGTACTCAGCCCTACTATGAAACTAATTTATAGCTTTCATATGAAAGTTATAACCCAATTATAGCCTAAGAATATGGGGGAAGGGGAAAGGGAGGGGAGGGGAGGGGGGAGGATGGGTGGAGGTTGGGTAATAGGTGGGACCACACCTACGGTGCATCTTACAAGGGTACATATGAAATTTGCTAAATGTAGAATATAAATGTCTTAATACAATAACTAAGAAAATGCCAAGAAGGCTATGTTAACCACTGTGATGAAAATATTTCAAATTGTATATCCAGCACATTGTACCCCATGATTGCATTAATGTACACAGCTATGATTTAATTAAAAAAAAAAAAAGTACCACAGCACTTCATAGAACTTGAAAAGATATTTACCTTTGCCCCTTAGGAACCAAAAACTGAATAAATATATTAATACTGTAAGAGATTATTAGCTGTTTATATATTCAAAGAATAAGATGAAATAAGAAGATTGAAACTGACTTATTTTATCTAATGGCCACATGAAGAAAGTATTTTTCTTAGATTTTAACTTAGATTAACTTAGAAGTTTAATTTAGTTAAGTTAGAAGCTTAACTTAGATTTTTTTTTTTTTTTTTGAGACAGAGTCTCAATATGTTGTCCTCAGTAGAGTGCTGTAACGTCACAGCTCACAGCAACTTCAAACTCTTGGGCTTAAGCGATTCTCTTTCCTCAGCCTCCCAAGTAGCTGGGACTACAAGGCACCTGCCACAACACCCAGCTATACTTTTGTTGCTGTTGTTCAGCAGGCTGCAGCCAGGTTTGAACCCGCCAGCCCCAGTGTATGTGACTACAGCCCGAACCACTTTGCTATGGGCATCGAGCCTTTAATGTAAATTGTTAATGAGTTTTGTCAGACCACACTTATTCTTAGCTACTCTTTAATGATATATAAAATTCACTCATATTTCAAAATTCAAATTAAATATATCTGATGTTTTCTTTGTCTACGTGAATATGAATGTAACTACTGTAGTAGAATTTCTTGTTCCTCCTAACGCATTATCTTTAGGAAAAATTTTATTTCTGTTTATATTGAATCAGAATTTTATTTCTGTTTATATTGAATCAAAAAAAAGTACAAAAGGAATCCTGCAATGGGAAATTAATTTCATTATCACCTTACCAACTCATAATAACTCCACTCTGAAATAACATAACTGCTTTAGTGAAACAAAATATTCAATTTTTGTTTTATTTTATTATGTACAAAACACAAATTTATAATAATTAGACTTCCATTGTTATTCTTCTTAAATTTTACTGCAATATAAAGAATAAAATAAAAGAGCAGATTTTTAAAGTCTTAACTAAGTATTGCAAAAATTACATATTTTGATCCCAGTTTAGTGAAAACATGGCAAATATTTATAATATGGTCAATATTTTGCTCCTTAGGAATTTAGATTTCTAGTTCTGGCCAGAGAATGTGCTATAGCCTTGTTGAGGTCAAAATTTTCAGCCAGGCAAATAATCTGTCAGTAACTATTGATTGTTTAGGGAAAATACTAATGATTTATTGAAAGATCTATACCTCTATTTTTCAATTTCAATAGTAAATGACGAAATAGGCCAAGTGAGCCATATTACGATGACATGAAGAAAAGACTATCTTAGATATTGTTGCTGTTGATGCAGAAGAAATAGAAAAGTGGCAAGTTGAAATCAATACTAATTTTAGCTTTATTGAAGAGAATGCTTCATATTATCATACGGACCATAAAGGGCAGGACACCAGGTGAGCCACAAAGGCCACACTTGTCTTTTCTTCACTTTATAGTAGACACGAATGAAATTGTTTATACTTAAATATATACAAAAACCTGATCATGCAATCTGACACAAGAATGTGTGAAACACCCATTGACCTTGCTGAGGACAGTCTGAAAGACTCCTAAATGCTAAAAAGATAAATCTCTATTAAAATTACTCATTATTCGAAGCCATGGCTGGTTAAACAGATTACCACTTTAATGAAATCACATGCTCAGGTTATAGAAACATACTTTCTCTCCAACAAATCTTGATAAACTAAGTATATTATTAGAAAATAATTTCCTTTCCTGCATAATGGTATCGTTTCCCTTGAACTGGTCAGGTACCCTAAGCCCAGATATAGGTAAACTCTTGCTTTTATGCAGATATAATTATATTTTTGAATCATGTGCAGTGGGCAAAATCCATTGCTCACCATACTCATTTCTTTCCTCATTCATTCAATGAATATTCCTTAATGCCTTCTATACTCTTGTGGGTGCTGGAGATACAGACACACACATTAGTGATGAAAATCCTTGCTATTAGAGAGAATGTAGTATTATCGGGAGGAACAAAAAATAAATAGCTGTATTAACATGCTGCCACATATGGGCAGTGATTACATTAGGGAGAAAAAAAACAGGATGAAGATAGTGCTGAGGGCTGCTATTTCAAATCAGATGGAGACAGAAGACTCTGAGAAGGTGACATTTGAACAGGGATTACAATGAAGCAAGGGAACTTGTGCTGCCAACATCTGGGAAAAGAATATGTGAAAAAAAATTAGGTGACAAAGTTCTGACAGAGAACATGACATTTATTAAGCCTGCTTCATTAGATGAAGAAGTTTTAAAAATGGAAATATAATATCAGGAATAATTATAGGGAAAAGGTCTGATGCTTCTTATATCAAGCTGTTACGACTTAGCTATGGAGAATTGAGAGATTATATCTTTTAAGATTCGGTTAATATCAGGTTCTTTACATTAAATATTACAATTCATTAATCTCTTAGAATGTTTTCCCAGTTATAAATAATACACGTTGATGCAGGATTTATTTGGTAATCTGACAAGGCACTAATACACTTATCGTTAACCAGAGAAAGAGGCACATAATCAACCAACACTTCATATACAGCACTAGCTTAATAGTTGCAATTGCACAATCTTTCTACTTCTCAAAACTGTCTTCACATGCAATTCTTAAGCCCCTGAGAAAAACCTACAAACTTTTACAGCTCTGTTGACTTTGAGATACCATCACAAATCACGTGAGCATTCTGTATTTAAACACACAGGACACATTGTTTACATACAGGTATTTGTTCATAAAATACCCATGTAAACACTGATTATGTATTGAAACAGCCATAAATATGTGCCAGTTACCATATGTCATTCAGTGTTCCTCTCCACAACTTACTATTCAGCTGCCCGGAGTGCAATTACTGGACACCCCCCACCAATTATGACTTGCAGGATCTGCTGGGGCCATGCACTTCTGGTTCACCCCAATCAATGCCTGACAGGGTCAAGAGCGTGCAGGGAGATTGGTCCCTGGCTGTTTTGACCAGACCAGGAACTACTCTAGGGGGCCGTCCTTGCTCCAGAGCTTGCCACAGTCCACTGAGAGCCTATCAGACACGTATTTCGGTTTTAGGCATCTCCTCCCTCTGCAATATAATTCTTTACTCTTTTACCATTCACAACTGCTACCCTTTAACAGCTTTTTGTATCCATAGGCACATCTCAGTATCTGTTCCTAGGAGGACCCAACTGTCACACAGTATTTATAAATGTACATGTAAATACCTACTATTTTGGAATATATAAATACATTGTCACTTACTGATAATCTGACTAAAGGCAAAAAATAAAATAAAATACAGACTAATATTTTGCAGTTAAATCTACCCTGCTTGAATTCTAAAAGATAGCATTTGACATTTGTGTACAATTTTTAATGAGAACTTTATTAGTGAAGAAAGCAGCCTCAAATAGAGTGCTTTCCTATAGGATCTGATAGAGAATTTGGTTTGGTTGTCTTATGTAAATTGTTTAATAATTAAAGGACAGGGTGGCGCCTGTGGCTCAAGGAGTAGGGCGCCAGTCCCATATGCCGGAGGTGGCGGGTTCAAACCCAGCCCCGGCCAAAAACCACAAAAAAAAAAAAATAATAATAATTAAAGGACAAAGAGATGTCTCTTAGAAGGTATTCTGGTATCTTAGATGTCCCCAAGTCATATAAATCAAGTGTTGGTGCAGAACAAATTTTTCCTGTGATATTTAATTTTATTGAATTAATTGCATCATTTCTGATTTTACAGGGAAGTATTACAATTACAGTAACATAAATACAAGGTCAGGATACACATTCACAATTATAAAATGATTTTTGGTAAATACAACTATTTACATTTATTAATGAGGCTTTGGCATTTCTAACACTTGGTCTATTAAAATCGTGAATCTTTTTTCAGAATACTGAAAATAAAATTGGGGAATTTCAGTTAATTGTTCTTTACTTTCACCAAAAGGAATTCAAGTAGACTGGAAGAATAATTCGAGATTTCACCCTGATTATTACTTTGGAACTTCCTAGTTTACATATGTTTCATAGAAGCAAAAGATTTAATTAATACATTCTGTACACACAGAAATACTTGGAATTATGTGGGCAGCATTTTTCTACATAAATTTTCTTTATAGCATCTAAGGCTCATTGAACATGAAAAGTATTTACCACCTCAGTCCATGAAGATAAACATAAAAATTTCTCCAAATAAAATGGTGTGTTCCCTATGTGGTTATATAACTTATATATATAAAGCAGTACAGTAGAAACCCACAAAGAAGGATATTTTATACCACTGAATCCACTAGCAGAGACTATCGTCTTGATGAATACATTTCTATCTTTTAAAATCAATTAAAAGGAATTCTAGCAAAGAGAGTTTTGTTTAAAAAAATAAAATACATCAATATGGTTCATGCTATTAATATAAGACTTTTCTGCCTAAGAAACCAAAGTTTTCTGGCCTTTTTCCAAGATTATGTTCTTCCTAGAAATATAAAATGATATTACTTCTTCATTTTGTTCCATCAACCACACTGACATCAAATGCAATTACTACTGCTTTTTAAGAAACTAACATAAAATGCTAATAAGTAAAATATTTTGACTTTAGGTTGGATTCCCACCACACATGAATTGGCACAAGAGTACATAATAAATGATTTATTCACTTTTCTCTCCACCAAGTTTAACAGAAGCTTCTACATATCCCAGATCATTTAAGAGCAATTTATGACCCAAACAGAGCGTACATTAGATTTAAACCTAAATGACCACAAACAATGAGCCATTTTATGGGTGTTTAGAAAGGAACTCAATAAAAAGGTGATTTAAGGGGGCAGAAATGATAACATTTTCTTATTAATCTTCCTGTAATTGGCTGGCAAATGATTCCACAATATTGGAATTTTTCCTCTACAGGGAAAATGACATTAAGGAGTCATTTTATTGTAGGCAAGTTGCTTCACTACTTGAGTCTGTTTTCTCTTCTCTAAAACAAAGAGGTTGTGTTAGATGGTCTAATTAACTATGTTCAGGGATCAGGCATCAAAATGAGTGGGTCAGGATGGATTAAGATAAAAGATTGCTTTGGGCAAGAAAACATATCAAAAGGCATTCTGATTCAAAATAATTTAAAAACTCATCAAAAGGCATTCTGATTCAAAATAATTTAAAAACATGAAATGCATTGAGTGTACACCCCTCCAATGCCCCCAAAGTTGGGCTTTCCAGACCAAGTTATCTCAAAAGTCTCTCAGGCCCCTTCTATCTCAAAAAAGCAATTTAGACAACCCTGACAATATGAACCAATAAGATTAAATAAGAAAGACAAAATATGATAGAGAGGATTAAAGTAGAAAATCATTTTCCTGTCTTGCGCTGTAGAGTTGGACAGCAACGTGTCCATTGTTTTACTTGTGTTAGTCATCCAAATATCATTTAATGCCACATCATCAAAAATATAAAAATAAGTTTTACAGAGAGAGAACCAAAAATATCCCAGCTCACATTCTAACATATATTTATGGTGAACATACTATGGGCAAGCTACTGAGGCGTTTGGGATAAATCATGTAACAACACTGACAGAGATTCCTGCCCTTGCAGGATTTATACTCTGCAGAGACAGACGGGGACCAATCACTAAACCTAGTAAAATAAGGAATATATATATGATATAAAATAATGTGTGCTATAGCTTTGCAAATGAAAACTATAAAACAGTGAAAAGGGACTGGGATGGCAGGAGACAAGCAAAGGAATGTGGAAACATCTAACAGATAATAGATCTCAGTGAGGTACAACCTGAGCTGTGACGAGGGAGTGAAGCAAACACCTCTACAGAAGGGGCACTTAGGCTGGGAGATGGCAGCACCTGCCCGGCACGTGGGGAAGCTGCAGGGAGCTCAGGTGAGGGAAGCGGAGAGGGAAATGTCTCAAAGGTAACTTGGAGGCAAAGCATGTCGTGTCTGTTAGCTACCATATGCACTTTCAGTTAGAAAGAAACAGTGAGAACAGCAGTGTTGTGAGCAGAGGAAGCATGTGGCCCATCTTCTCTTTGGGAGAGTTGAAATGGGGTATCCTGGTGAGAAGCAACAGCTTTGGGGTCAAGCAACTCTACTACTTGATCAGCTTGAGAATCAGTGTCAAGTTCCTTAATCTGTATTTCACCGAGCATATAAGATAGTTACGGCATGAATGTCACATAGGACTTTTAGGAGGACACGTGAGAGGATGCAGAACTTTGTACTGAGACTGGTAAACTGAACTACTCAATAAATTGGTATCCCTTGCCTGGCTACTTTTAACACGTTTTTTTCTTTTTTTTTTTTTTTGTAGAGACAGAGTCTCACTTTATGGCCCTTGGTAGAGTGCCGTGGCCTCACACAGCTCACAGCAACCTCCAACTCCTGGGCCCAAGCGATTCTCCTGCCTCAGCCTCCCGAGTAGCTGGGACTACAGGCGCCTGCCACAACGCCCGGCTATTTTTTGGTTTAACACGTTTTTTTCACACAAGTACTGCCGAGTCTGGGATCATTCTAAAACTTCTCTTCAACACCTACCCTCAGATAGATGGATTAACCAACTAACAAACCTCTACAAGGTGCAAGAGATGATTCCAGCTACCGAGGGGGATACACAGAATTTAAAATACAGTCCTCGGTATTAATAAAAATGTGATTGGGGGGAAAAATAAATCATGCACATAAAAATACAATTGCATATGTCTTACCAATAAAAAGGCATTAACTATTGAATATGTACACTTTTAGATGAATCTTAAACTCATTATGAAGTAGAAAGGAAGCCACGTGGGAGGGCGCACGGTGCATGATTCCATTCACATGAACGGAGACGGATCTACAGGGTCAAGAGGGAGATCAGTGATTGCCCAGGTCCAGGGGAACACACAGAAATGGACGACAGAAAGCAACACAAATACCCTTTGAATAATCTTTGGAAATGTTCTGTATTTTGGTTGTAATGTTGTTTCACACAAGCATACAACTGTCAACGTTCATCCAACTGTCCACTTTAAATAGGTTTTACTTACTTTAGACAAATTTCCCCTCTGTAAAATTGACGCTAACAAAAGCAAAAAAACATTATAAGAAAGACTCATCACAATACATTGGCTGATAGTGCTACCGTAGCACCCTGGTACTACAGCTTTGATTAGACAATGACTGGACAGGCTCAGTTCAGATTTGGGAGGTCACACAGTTTCCAAATATTACATATATAATACTTGCTTTGCATTACATCTGGGAATTTTGTTGAGTTGAAGATAAAGCAGTCCTATTAACTTGTCACAAGTGTTGCTCCCATCCGGTCACTGTCTTAGTAATGCTATGTCATCGTCTTTCTGGTTCTCTGTGGAGGACCCTGGCATCTTAAACTTATTCTCTTTTCTTTTTCTGTATCAGTTCATTCCCCTGTAAGAACTGCCTGGTACAGAGATTTATCATACTTTCTTATTGCTTTCTACATAACTCTGACAAGATTTTTAATTATGGTTTCATTATTTAAAGACAGGCAATTATGGCTTCTACCCAGAACCCCTTTCAAACGATGTATGAAAAAAGAGGTGGAGCATCTCACATCTCTAACCCTAAGATGAACACACTTTCAAAGATTTTTATTTTAAAAGCTACCCTGTGTTTGGTTTGTAATAATTATAACATATTTCCAGAAGTGGCAAACAAAACATATGTGTATGTTCCCAGGGAGGGAGAAAACAGTGGAAAGGGGATATTGTTTCTGTTCTTCCTATGATTCAGTTTTGACATAATGTTCTGTGAGATTATTACTGAATTACTGTAAAAGCAAAATGCCCACATTTAACATTTCTAATTTTCCTATAAAATCGTTTAATCTAAAATCACATTTCAAGTTATTCATCCAAAATGAATGCTTTAAAAGAATATTTACATAATATGGATGGTGTTTATTAACAGTGAAATCTACTTAAAAAATAAGTTGTTTGCCTTTTTCTTAACCAGAAGAAGAAAACAAGATTTCTATGAAAGTTTTCTGTTCAGTGTATTAAATACCTAAGGAATCATACTGGATTTTGAATGTAGTAGTTTTGGAAAGCTAACTCAGGATTGCTCAGGATGGCAGACAGATTGAAAATTATAATATAGATGATTCAGAGAAATATCTGTCAAACAGAGAGTTAAGACTTCTGAAGGCAGACACAGCTTAAAAAAGAAGATGATGTATCTCAACGGAGCATTTGCCAAAGAACAATTCAGTAGAGAAGACATAAATAATTAAAATTAAACTATAGCCACTAAAATAAATGAACCATATTCTGAACAAATGTGTTGACTTTTTTTTTTTTGTAGAGACAGAGTCTCACTTTATGGCCCCCGGTAGAGTGCTGTGGCCTCACACAGCTCACAGCAACCTCCAACTCCTGGGCTTAAGCGATTCTCTTGCCTCAGCCTCCCGAGTAGCTGGGACTACAGGCGCCCGCCACAATGCCCGGCTATTTTTTTTTTGGTTGCAGTTTGGCCGGGGCCAGGTTTGAACCTGCCACCCTCAGTATATGGGGCCGGCGCCTTACCGACTGAGCCACAGGCGCCGCCCCAATGGGTTGACTTTTAATCCTGATTTTTCACATACTTCTAAGCCCACAAAATTTAAGCATCTGCAGCAAACCTTCACATCACTAATTTGAATGATGTGTTGCTGGATTCCATTGTAATTTCTGAAGTCTCATCACTCTAATCTCCCATGCAATACAACTGAAAATATAACACAAAAAACTGTCCTGGAAGGCTTGCAACATTAAATGCCTTTATCATGACAGATATGTGGGATGGGTCTTAAAGGACGGGTCTTTCCACTACACTGTATTTATTAAATTCCAGGACACCTGGGTTGTTCAAGGACTTGTTTTCTTTACTCCCAACCTGAATTAGTAGATGTGGGTGCTGTTTCTCACAAGTTTGTATTTCTGTGTAAGGGTAGCTTTGTGAAATAACATCACCACAGAAGAAAATCAGAAAAAAAAAATAATTTTTTTTTTTTTTTTTTGAGAGATACAGTCTCACTATCTTGCCCTCAGTAGAGTGCCATCACAGCTCATACTCTTGGGCTTAAGCTATTCTCTTGCCTCAGCCTCCCCAGTAGCTGGGACTACTGGTGCATGCCCCAAGCCCAACTACTTTTTGTTGTTGTGGTTGTTGTTGTTGTCATTGTTGTTTAGCAGGCCCTGGGTTGGGTTCAAACCTGCCAGCCCCAGTGTATGGGGCCAGCAGTCTAACCACTGAGCTATGGGCACCAAGCCATTTTTAAAAAAAAAAATCTTTTATTTTATTTATTTATTTATTTATTTATTTTTGGGGATTCATTGAGTGTACAATAAGCGAGGTTACACTGATTGCAATTGTTAGGTAAAGTCCCTCTTGCAATCTTGAGCTTGCTTTTTTCTAATACGTTGTAGAATGTATTCTAGACAATTTGTAGAAGGGTAGAGAAGAAAAGGTGAGATGAGACTGTACAAACCACTTCTGTGCTCTTATTTAGATGTTTTTGCCTGACATATCCTCATGCAGGTGATATTACAGAACCTTTGATATCTGGCAGAATTAAGCCAATATATTAACTGCAGCTTAAGAGGCATAAATGTCATCTTGCTAAAATCTTCCACATCAAAGCAATCGGCAAGGGTTTTTGAACGTCAGCTATAGCCGCGTAGTAGATGTCATGGGACGGACACAAGATGCACTGAGATCAGGCACATTAAGTTACTTTAAAATATGTAATGACTGAAGGTACAAGACAAGAAAAATACCAAAGGGGAATTTTTGTATGTCAGTTAAGTACATAATCACAAAATAAAGAATTAATCAATCTCAGTACAAATACAAATCAATCTCAGGGCAATACAAATAAAAGAAATAAGGTGTGTCTAAGGCTACTAACAAGAAATTAAACCTTGATGAACCTCAATTTCCCCTTGGGTTTGCAGGGACCAGCCTAAAGGCTTGGTCTTGGACAGTAAAGAACTGGACAATGCTAGATTTGTAAAGGCACAACAGATCCCAATCCTTTAAATCTCCAACCCTTACCCTATCCCACACATCACACTCCACCTCTCCAACTTCGGAAGAGTAAATACCTAGGAATTCACCCTTTAGGGACATTGGTTCTAAAACCCTCAGTACCAGATCATCCTCCAAGTTAGTTTATCAGATCTAAGTTAGTTTACTTTATATTACAATAAAAATGTATTTGTCACTATCAATCAAACCCTATGACTTAGGGGAAAATATACTTAGAAAAGAGAAGGCATTGTGGGTGGAGAGGAGGATACAAGTAAGACCAAAGAATTGCTCAACACAGCAGGAATAGACCTATTTATAACTACTAGATAAATAGGGCTTTTCAAAATCATGAACGTAATGTAGGAAAGTATGAAATTTATAAGACAGACGAGAGGGAACAATTGAACATTTCTGAGCAGGGCATTCCATGGTTTTATATAAACTAGAGAAGACAAGACCTAAGGAAGAGAAAGTAAAGCATCTGGGGCAAATAATAAAATGCAAGAAAGAGGCCATGAGGGCTGCCTGGATTAGACTTACATCAATCCAGGTAAAAGGAAGAGACGTTTGTCCTAAGAATCAAAAGGACTGAACTTACATGAATCACTTCTTCAAGTCACTTCTCAAATGTCATACTACCAGTGAGGGCCTTCTCTGGCAACGTCACATAAACTTTCATCTCCTTTTCTCATCTGTGCACTTTTCCCATTCACCATTCTATCACTATCTGATCCTGTTTTGCATTAATGTCTGATTTACACTGTTAGAATACAAGTATCATGATTTTGGTCTGTTTATTTCCCAGTTAACCCTGAGTCCATAGGAGGAGGTTCAGTAAATTTTGAACTGAGTGAACTGAATAAATGAATATCCAACAAAGAAAAAAAAAAGATAAAGAAACATCATTGTATTTTCAATGTTCCTTGCCTGGGGTGCTGCTACAAAATTAATATGCACAAAACAATTTTATTACAGAACTTATAACAAATTTTATGATTTTGAAAGTTTAATACCATGACATGCTATTAAGATAATACAATTTGGACTACAGATAATCCAAAGTAGAATAAATAACAATACAAAGAAACTGGCAGTGGTCTACATATCCTTTAGTAAATGTGAATTATAGTAACACTACTGTTAATATGTATTCACTAAATAGTCTCCTTTTAGGCTCTCAAAGTTTATAGAATATCGCTATCTGTCATTATAATATGTATGGCAAATAGGAGATGGAGACGTTAAAGATGGAGGGGTTAAAGAAACTCTCACAAGCTGTTTGTTACTCTCAGTTCCAAAAGTACAATACTACTTGCTTCCACACTAAACCAGAATCTGGTTGGAAAACCATGTGGTTATCCATAACAAAGTTACCATTAGATTCAGGAAGTAAGCCCAAGAATCTACATATTTTTCCCTTTACAAGAGTCTAACCTTAATTAACTATTGAGATGAATGACTTTATTAGGCTTGGATGAATCTTAAATACCAAATACCATTAAGTCATTCTTCAGGACCTAGAAATATCCTTTAATCAGACAGACAAGAAAAAGTTTATTCTCAGCAGTATTCATTATACCAAAACATTTATTCATTTGGCTTAGAAGAATCACCGAAGTATGGAGGCACCCGTAGCTCAGTGGCTAAGCTGAGCCGAAGCTGGTGGGTTTGAACCCGGCCCAGGCCAGCTAAAACAAAAATGACAACTGCAACAACAAAAAAAAATAGCAGCCCATTGTAGCAGGCACCTGTAGTCCCAGCTACTTGGGAGGCTGAGGCAAGAGGATTGCTTGAGCCCAAGAGTTTGAGGTTGCTGTAAGCTGTGATGCCACAGCACTCTACCCAGGGCAACAGCTTGAGACTCTCTCTCAAAAAAGAAAAGAGAAAAGAAAAAAAATGTATCATACACAAATTTAAAAAATTGAATCACATTCTGAATTCAGAAACAGGGTAAGAAAAAAATTTTTTTTCTCAGGAATTATAAAAAGCAACTATACATATTAATGCAACTTGATTTACACAACAAATTCTAAAAGCTTTCATGACTCCAAAGCAGAAATGATTTTAGTTTGGAAAATACTACCAAACAGTCAAACAACTTAATACCAATTAATTTTGTTTTCTAATTCAATCTTTAGGACAACAGTATATCTGACTGACAGAGTATAATTTGGGAATGTAGAGAATGTACTACCGACCCTCATAAAAACCCGTACATGGTGCACCTCATCCTTAGCTGGGAACTTGAGGATCATCATCCAGTTTCAACATTGCTATTATCATACCCCGTGGTTTGGGAGAGTTACTATCTTGATTATCTTTTCTGATCTGCCAAAAGTAAGTCACATGGCATTGTCCCTTTAACTCATAATTATTATAAGATAACAGAAAAGTATTTTTTTAAGTTGAAAATTAAATGAGTACATTAATTTAATATATAATTCTATAACTTCACCTCATTAAAAGCTACTGCTACTGGTTCCATTTGAAAAGGATAAGAAAGGGGAGAATAAGTAGACTTAAGGAACTGACTTTATAAATCCAAAACAAGTACAGTAGGACCTCTGTAAGTTGACCATCCAACAGACTGTAACAAGCTCGTCACATATGGAGGTCAACCTAAGAAACTAGGCCTACTGTGCTGACACATAACATGTGGTGCGTGTCCAGTCAAGGAAAGTTACATCAACTCAGAAAGGTGATCAATGTAGAAAGATGGTCAACTGTGGAGGTTCTACTGTATTTCTGAATAAAGAAGATGGGATTGCTCAAAGCAAACAAACAGTCTTAAGAACAGGAGAAGATTTTTGAATGTCATGAATCTGACAAAGGCCTGGTAACTGGAAGCCACAGACAACTCAAATTAAACAACAAGAAAAGAGCAAACAACCCCCTTTATAAGTGGGCAAGACACTTGAACAGAAAATTCTCTGAAGATGACAAATGGCCAACAAACACATGAAAAAATGCTTAGTCATCAAAGAAATGCAAATCAAAACCACTCTGAGATATCACCTAATTCCAGTAAGATTAGCCCATATCACAAATTCCCAAATCTGCTGGTGTGGACCTGGGGAGAAGGCAACACTTCTACAATGCTGGTGGGATGGCAAACTAATACAATCTTTAAGGAAAGAAGTATGGAGAATTCTCAAAGAACTAAAAGTAGACCTTCCATTTGATCCTGCAATCCCATTATTAGGTATCTACCCAGAAGAACCAAAAGCATTTCACCACAAAGACATTTGTACAAGATTTACTGCAGCTCAATTCATAATCGCCAAGTCATGGACGCAACCCAAATGCTCATCAACTCATGAATGGATCAACAAATTGTGGGATATGTATAACAGGAATCCTTCAGCCATAAAAAAAAGGTAGAAACTTTGTATCTTTTATGTTTACCACTATGGAGATGAAAAACATCTTGTTAGTAAAGTATCTCAAGAATGGTAAAATAAATATCCAATGTACTCAATACTAATATGAAACCAATATATAAACAATTACATGCTTATATGAAGAATAAAACACAAATATAGCCTAGTAAAGAGGTAAGGAGAGGAGAGAAAGGGGAGGGGAAGAGGAAGGATTATTGGTGGAAGGAGGGAAGGGCATTTGGCGGGTTCTCACCTAAAGTGCACAATGTGAGGATGCCCCCTGGGTGAGGGGTTCTTTTATAACTGAAACTTTGCATTGGAAATGTAATCTAAATATTTGTACCTTCATATAAATTTGAAATAAAAAGAATAAATTTTAAAAAGATGGCATTGCTGAGAAGAGTAGAATAGAAAATTACCAGGGTATCAATTTATTCAAGAAGATATTGGGCATATATCCCCAAGAAGCACTAGTGTGTTATTTTTCAATAACAGTATCAATAGGAAGAAAAAGCTAGTTTTATTCACACAGGGATAAAACACTAAAAAAAGGTAAACTCTAATATAATAAGATACTGGAATTTGTTTGGGGGTCCTTCTAAATCCTTCTTTATGTTCTCTACTTTCTAGGTATTCACCACCAGATCACCCCACATAAATTTAACAATCTATGTCTCTAGAGTTGTTGACCAAAATGACAGCTTTTCAACCTAAACCGCATTGAAGTTGAGCACGATGTAACCACAGAAAGACATTAATCTAATCCAAACAAAGGATAATAACTCCTTCCATTGGGTGGATGGTCTCAAAAGGATTTGTACTTGTATTTTTATTTGTCTTAATGATTATTATGAGGGAGATTGCTTTTTTTGTGCTTAACTTCGGGGGGGGGGTTGGTTTTTGTTGTTGTTGTTGTTATTGTCATTGTTGTTGTTTTGAGAAAGTCTGACTTTGCCGCCCTTAGCAGACAGCTGTGGCATCACAGCTGACAGCAACCTCAAACCCCTGAGCTCAAGTGATCCTCTTGCCTCAGTTTTTCACTCTTAGCAGAGAAGGTCTCACTTTTGCTCAGGCTGGTCTCGAACTTAAGAGCTCAGGCAATCCACCCGCCTCAGACTCCCAGAGTGCTAGGATTACAGGCATGAGCCAACACATGCCCAGCCACCTTTGCTTTTTAACCTCCTTCTAATATACCCTATGGACCTTTTGCATAACTAGTCTATAAATTATAACACAGTATAAAACATGGCTTACAAAGGGCAATAGAAAGAAATAGCAATTTAGAAAAATACATGAAAACATTTTTATTTCCTCTACAAAGAATGTCTCAAGTCTGCTGGTATTTTCTTTCAATGGAAAGCTTCTTATTTGTCTGTGAAAACTTGAAATCTTTTCTTTTCAGTATGTCCTTAGGCAAAAGGAACTGTGCTTGTTGGCAAAGGCCAGAGATGTTGCTCACCATGGGGCTAAATGACTCCAAGGCACTTTTATGGTAAAATGGAACTTGTACAATTTACTCATTTGAAACAATGGGATTTGGAGTGATTTAATGTAATCCACATATTCGAGAGGGTAAGATCTGAAATGATGGCTGTAGGCCTGAGATTAAAACCTCCAGCAGTAGCTTTCAAATGCAGCTAAGGAAGGAATCCTTTTATATACACTTTTGGGAGAAAGCCCAATGTTGAAACAAACAAAAGGGCTGTGGCACTGTGTTTGAATAAGGGCAGAGATTGGAAAGCCCTCTCCCTAAGCTCTTAATCCACAAAGGTTGTACTGATGTAGTCACCCTGAACCCAAAGGCTCTATACAGTACTTGAAATCAATTAGCCTTATATGTATTCTGTGAAATTTAGAGCTTCAATTTATTTTATACCAACAATTTGATTCAAATGAAAAATAAAAGACAAGTTAGGATGATCAGACTAAAATACTTAAAATTATTCAAGTGTTCACCCTAGGCTTCCTTGCAGTCTCACTCTTTTTCTACTAGCTCTGGAAATTTAGAGAAAGCTATCTTGAAGTCCCTAATTATTAAACGGTCCTTCGCTGAATTTTGCAAATAAATCCAATTTCAGATTTAGAAGCATTAAAGAGGTTAAAGTGGCTCTCTGTTGATTAGAGAACATGACAGCGTGGAAATCTGTCTTGGGAAGAAGGCTGGAAAGTAACTGTTGATACAACACGAAGAGCATCTTTTACATTCTAAGACCAACTCTTCCATTTACCATCAACTAACCTTGGGCAAAACGTTCTGTCTCTCAGTTTGCACTAAATGATTGGACCTTTATTTTAAAAGGGTTGCTAACCATCTTTTAATACATATATTTCTGTAAAGTGAGTTGAAATAAACTAAGTTAGAAATTCTCATTTCCTATCCTGAGGATCATAGTCACATATATATCCGTCTGTCTGTTGAATGTAACTCCCTTGATGTCTTCTTAGAACTTGATTGAAGATGGAAGTTAATCCCCTGCAGTCTCTTCCAGAAGCACAACCTTTCCATGTTCTTAAGCTCAGGCACTTAAAGTCACCGTCAGTTCTTTCCTTTCTCCTGTCACCATCCATTTCAACTTCTCTAATGTCTTTCTTCACTGAGCTTCTACTTTGTTTGTGGCCCCATGTTAAGTACCACAAAAAGAACAAGACTCGTTTTGAATCGAATTTTTCACATTAGATCCCTTCCATCTTTTCCTAATATCAGTTGGGGCCCCTTCTACATCAACCATTTATACAACCTCTTAAATTGTTTACCTTTCTATAATGGTCACATCCTTCTTCAACAGTATAATTTGAAAACATAACACTAGACTTTGGTTATACACTGTAGTGAATTTGAAAGTCACTATGCCATAAGATGGATTACTAAAGTAGGGATCTGATAATGGTACCCCCACATCGTCCACACTGTGTATTGACTACCAAGTAAGTTTCTAAATCCAGAGCCATAAACACACTTGGTAAGAAATATAATATGTGACTCTGGTCTGGGTACACAGCAGGGCATTACGGAGCCTCTGGACGTATAAAGAGTCTATGCACTACCCAATGACTTTCAAATTCAATTAAGAATAACTATGTGGATGGACCCAGAATACTCGTACAGTTCCTTCATTCTAAATCTCCCTTCTAGCCACATCTCTGCTGTAGCCATACAACATCCTCAAAGGGACCGTGCCCTACGTGGGGCAACATTCCTCAAAGGGACCGTGAGGCTGGTCCACTATGTCCCCTCAGGGTGTCCTTTCTTTCCCAGTGAGTCTATCCTCACATCTTACCTCTTCTCATTCCACTACCACTTTCTCAAGGAATTATTTTTTTCCCAGTAACAGTTAATATCTTGCTCTTCAGTGTAGTCACTATATATTATTTTTACATATTTATATATAAACATAATGTATATTTTAATATATAAACATACATATATTTTCAAGTTCCATGAAAGGTTTTAAACAGAACTTTATAAATACAGTATACTGAATTAATGTATTTATTAATGCGGATGATCAAGTAAATAAAAAATTTAAGTAACACTACTGAACACAAGTAACTTTCCCCAAATTGCTTTGTTATTTAGACAGTCTGTTAAATGTTTGTCTGAGGCACAAAATATTGAGGGAAATTTTGGAATATTTGGAGAAATATGATCTGGTACAGTGTAAAAGCTGGTTGAATGCTGTTATTCAGTGAATTGAGATTGATATAACAAATGCCTGTTATACTAGGGAGATCAGGAGTAAAGCACAGTTGAATGCAGATGGCTCTATTCTATACCACATTTTTACCCATTAAAAAAACAATACTAAGTGGAAGAACCTCACTTTTGAAATCCATCTATTTATAGATGACACAAGGATGGAACTACAGATCAAGATTAAAAATAATCTGGGTGGCACCTGTGGCTAAGTGGGTAGGGCACCGGCCCCATATACCGAGAGCAGCAGATTTGAACCCAGCCCTGGCCAAACTGCAACAGAAAAATAGCCGGGCGTTGTGGTGGGTTCCTGTAGTCCCAGCTACTCAGGAGCCTGAGGCAAGACAATCACCTAAGCCCAAGAGCTGGTGGTTGCTGTGAGCTGTGACTCCACAGCACTCTACCGAGGGCAACAAAGAAAAAAAAATCATCAATAATTATTATTATGTTTTTTTTTGAGACAGAGTCTCAAGCTGTCATCATGGGTAGAGTGTCATGGCGTCATAACTCACAGCAACCTCTAATTCTTGGGCTTAAGCAATTCTCTTGCCTCAGCCTCCCAAGTAGCTGGGACTACAGGTGCCTGCCACAATGCCTGGCTATTTTTTGTTTCATTTGTCATATGGTTCAAACCCACCAGCCTTGGGTGTATGTGGCCAGTGCCCTATCCACTGAGCTACGGGTGCCGCCAAATTAAATTATTTTCGAAAGAAGTTCAAAGAACAGTCAGTATATTCTTTTTCTTTACACTTTTTTTTGACTGACATAATTTAAGTGTGCCACAGAAGTTTAACTATATGATCAAGGGTGCCCTGAGATAAAAAAGGTTGAAAAACACTGATCTAGAGTATTATGATGAAAACACTCTGGGAATCAGTCTTGACCTCAGTCTTGCCCTTATTCCCACACCTCATCAATCAATAAATCTCACGAATCCCAATTCTTTTGCCTGTATCAAATCTATTCCTTCTCTAGCTCTGATGCTATGAAAAGAATATAAGGTTCTGGTGTCTTTCTTGATGAAATCATAGTTGCTTTACTGTTTTCTTACTTCTAATTCTGCAGTCTTCAAATTTGGTCTCTCGCCTGAGTCATCTTTCTAAGCAGTAAATATAATTTTGTTCCTGAAGGCCCAGAAGTAACCCAGTTCATATATGGTAAAATGATTCTCTGAAAAGGGTGCCAAGGTCATTAAATGGGAAAGAACAAGTGTTTTCATATGCTGTCCTCTGGATAGTTCCGATTGCAGCAAGAAGGCTCTCACTAGATCCCCGTGCTGTGCTCTTGGACTTCCCGGTCTCCAGAACTATAAGAAATATATTTCTTTTTTTTATAAATTACAAGCCTATGGTATTTTCTTATAGCAAAAGAAAACAGACTACGATGGGGTGAAAGGGTATATTTATAGAAAGTATAAAAAAGTGGATGAGGAGTTAGACAAAATGTCTTTAATTCCAGGTAAACTGAAAGCACGGAGGCCAGCACGCTGGAGAAACTCAATAAATATCTCAGGAAACAGTAACAACATGCAGATGGCTAACCAGCCACAGCTTCAGTAGGCAAGTTTTGATCAGAGTAAAGAAAAACTTTATAGCCGGGCGTTGTGGCGGGCGCCTGTAGTCCCAGCTACTCAGGAGGCTGAGGCAAGAGAATCGCTTAAGCCCAGGAGTTGGAGGTTGCTGTGAGCTGTGTGAGGCCACGGCACTCTACCGAGGGCCATAAAGTGAGACTCTGTCTCTACCAAAAAAAAAAAAAAAAGAAAAACTTTAAATAATTAAAACTCTCTTTTAAAAACCATTACTTTGTGAGGTAACAAGTACAACTCTTCTTCTGAAAATGTAAACACGAGTTTACATTTCACTCACTGCTCATCAGTCACTGCTGAACTAGCCAAATAATTTGTTGAATAAGCATCTGGACAAGGAGACTTCTAAAGTTTTGGTTAAATTTATAATTCCATTATTTGCTTCATTTGTTAAATCAAGTCCTTTTCTATTCTAAAGCAATTTCTGTGATTTTCCAAATGTAGCAGATTTCACAACTATCTTGGTTTAAAATACATTACCACACATGTCTGGCTGCTAGTCAATTACTGTTCACTTAAGTGTTATCTCTGGTCCAAAGTGTCAACAGACCTCCCAAGGCACAGGAATAATTTTCCCTTCCCCTTCATTCCCCTCAGGCTTTATTTACTCTTGCATAAACATTACACTTTCACTCTTTCATAACTTTCATATAATTTCTCATTTCTCTCCAAAACACAGCCAAGAAAGGAATTCAAGGACAGATAAGGATTCTGATTTTCTTCATCCTATATTCTCTTTTAATGAAGAAAAGCAATTAGGCAAAACAAGTCAAAAGCAAGCTAAGCTTTTTCTTTCTGAGAAATTAGAACAAAAGGCTTATCTGATTTGTGCTAAAACTAGTTCATTGTAAACAGGATCTTAACATCCTTATCAAGGTGATTAAAAAATACATTAAAGAAAAATATCTTGCCTTGTCATTTAAAGACAAAAATGGTCAAAGAATTATTTCTTGGTCAGCATTCCTAGGCTTACCTCGAGATTTTTTTTCTAGTTAATATTAAGTCTCTATAAAATGAAATGGAAGGAATGTACCACAAAAATATTTTGTAGTTTCTCCTCCTGTCCCGTCCCACTTTACCTCCCTTCTCAGTGTCTGTGATTCAGTAAGTTTTTAAAATATGTATGCAAAGGATAAATATCTTTGACTTGTGTTTATCTGTCCTCCGTGTAGTGATTTAAAAATTACTTTCTGTTTTCCTTTAAACTATTTTAATTTTGTCTGAATCATCAATAGATATCCAATTATCTACCACACGTTCTACTATCGAGCTCACTATTCTCTAGAAATATATTGTACATTTCACTGACATACATATACTTAATCCCCATTAACTAAAAGAGGGTAGATTATCTGCATTTTACAGATTAGAAAAATGGAAGTTCAGAGAGGGCAAGTAAGTTTTCCAAAGCCACACATTTAACACATCATCCATCTCCATGAAGCTTTGGCTACATGCTTTTGCATCAAGATTTACTGAGCATCTTCCTGGTACCAAGTTCTATTCTGAACATAAAACTGAAAGTAACTGACTCCCCCCCACTCAAGGATCTGATTGTAGTATTGGCAAAGTAACAACAGCAGTCCAGCCAAAGTTTTATCATCAAGGTAAATATTAGATGTGTAACAATGTTCCTAAAGAATGAATAAGACAATTTGCTAGTTTGGGGTAGGAACACCAGTGTACAACATAATGATTGAATGTGTACTACAAGGATTCTGGTGGTCACCAGGTTCTGCTTCCTCTGTGACTCCAGCACCAGCCATGGCAGTGTGCTGAAGTCTTCCAACTTTCCATAGATCTTACTAAGTCTAACTCAAGGGCTGGACCATGTCATCTGACATGCTTCACACACATTACAACATACTTATCTTGTGTTCACTATCTTCAGATCCATATTCCTGTTTAAGAACAGATAAATTAGTTACAATTATGTGGCACTTTCAAATACTATATGTTGATTTACTGAGACAGGGCAGGACCACTGAAAACTTTGTTTGGCAAGGGGATAATCTCTGGTGGTTCCTCCAGTCGTATTAACTATGTGACTATCTATGTCTGCAGGTTCCCTAGATGCTGAAGTCACCCTCTCAGACTGCTGCCAGTACCTTCCATGTCCCTTCTACGTGGGGAAGTAAATAAGGTCTTGCTGTCACAGTGGCTATGTCACCATCTCCTTTTCTTGCCCCCATAGGAGCTTGGTAATCTCCCTGCCTTTTCCTGTATTCATAACATTATCTACATTAACTACCTCCTTTTGTAGATTTTTAAAAATCTGAAAATACAGCTCTATAAAATTTCTAACCTGTGTCTATCATTTATAAAATGCTTCATAAAAATATTGTCTGTTCTTTTTAAATAAACTCCAGGGAACAAATTTCCCCCAACGAAGGCATGACCTTTGTAGAAATGATATATTCTAGTTCTATTTAATGTTCCTTTCAGCACAATTTCCAGGAAAAAAAAGTCACTATAATCAATTTTTTCCATTGTATAGAGATATATTTAAGGCATTTTTTTTTTTTATGTGAGCTCAGCATTTACTGTCTAGCTTTCTCTTTGTCTGGATCTCTTTACCATGGCACATCATTGAAAATGATCCTAAAATATATTACAAAGTGTCCATGGCTGGGCATCACATAAAAAGCTTAAAAGTTGCCATGTACTCAATTGATTTTGTTTTTTCTTTATGTAAAGCACATAGTCTGAACTCTGCACAAAGTTTTAATTGTATTTACTGTAAGGTTTGAAAGATTCCTGTGACATCTTTTACTAATGCAAGTAAAAGGATAACTGGGTAGGGCTAACCGAATAAGCACATCTTTTTTATTAATCCTTTTGTAATGGGTCAGCTTTTTTTTTTTCTTTGTCACCAAGGATAGAGTGCTATGGCATCATAGCTCATAGCAACATCAAACACTTGGGCTCAAGAGATCCTCTTGCCTCAGCCTCCCGAGTACTTGGGATCACAGTAGCCCACAACTCTTGACTATTTTTAAGAGATGGGGTCTTGCTCTTGATCAGACTGATCTCAACTTCTGAGTTTAAGAATTCCACCTGCCTCGGGCTTCCCAGAGTGCTAGGATTTCAAGTGTGAGCCACTGCACTCAGCCCTTGTAATATGGGCCAACTTCTTTTCAAACAAGTAATTTTTTTATTATCAAGAATAGTCTTTGTTAAAGGATATGAAAGTACAAGCTAGATAAGGGGAAAGTTCTAATGTTCTATAATACTGTAGCTGAATATGGTTAATAATATGCTGCATAGATTCAAATAACTAGAAGGAGAATATGGAATGTTCCCAGCACAAGGAAATGGTAAGGGCTCAAGATGGTGAATATGCAATCACTTTGACCTGATCACGATACATGTGGCAACATCACTATGTACCCCATAAATATGTATCTCTTATGTGTAAATTAAAAAATTTTAATGTCTTTCAATGCAGAAGTAATACGGGGTGAGTTAACAAGTTGTACCTCTCACTCCAAGGGGGAAAAAAATCCCTCATCACCATGAAGATTAAACCATCAGCTTTTGGAGGGTAAAGGCCAATTTGTTGAGTTGGTAAAACTCATCATAAAAGGCTGTGCTTTATATCTTCTCGGGAAGATGATGGATCTTTTTAAAATATAGGATTCTGGCCAGGTGTGGTGGCTTACACCTGTAATCCTAGACAACGATTATTTCAGGATCATTTGAGCCCAGGAATTTTAGGTTGCAGTGTGCTATGATGACATTACTGCACTCTAGCCCAAACGACAGTGAAAGACCTTGTATCTAAATAAACAAATAAATAAAAATTAAAAAATAGAAAGTACAGGATCCTAATTTGCTACGACTTATTGAATAAAATTCTCCATGTTGTCTGAAAATTTATATTTTAAAAACTGTACTCCAGGTGATTATGGGAGTTCAGAGGGTGGAGAGTCAACGTGAGAATTGCTAGGTCAAAGCAATCGCAGTGTCTTCAAGATTAGTATTGATGCTTAAGCAACCCTTCAGATGTTCTCACAGGGGAGTGAGCTACATGAACTGACTTGTTTACAAGCCATCCTTCTCCATAGGGCATTCCCTCTAGTTAGGGCATGACATACTTAAAGTTAGGGCAAGACATAGTTGAAGAAAGAAGAAACAGGGACTTTGCCCCAGTGGTCACTAACATTACTCCTATGAACAATGATGGATGCCAAACCAAAAAGTCCTCACATTCATGAGTTAAGTGTTGTCTTTCTTTTGGATCAGTCAGCTTCTCACTTCTTCCACTTTATTGGCCAGTAAAAATCCAACTACTCAGGCTGGGTGTAGAGGTTCCTACCTGTAATTCTAGGATTCTGGGAGGCCAACGCAGGTGGATTGCTTGAGCTCAGCAGTTCAAGACCAGCCCAGCCTGAGCAAGAGGGGAACATCTCCCACTGCCCCAATTCCCCCATTCCATCTCTAATAAAAATAGAAAAACTAGCCTGGTCTTATTGTGGATGCCGGTAATCGCACCTACTCCAGAAGTGGAGGCAAGGGGATCTCTTGAGACCAACAGGTTGAGGTTGCTGTGAGCTATGACACAATCAGAGCACACATTGAGACTCTGTCTGAAAACAAACAAACACACACAATCCAACCACTCTTTAAGATTCCAAAACAAAATGTCACTGGTCACAGAGCGTGCAGATGTGTCAGTGCAAATCTAATACATTGAGGCGAAAACTTATGCCCCACTGACTATGGGGCAAATAATGCATTCTTTTACTTAATCACTTGAAAGACAATTGCAGCAAGCCATCACAATTCTTTTAGGTCAGCATTAGCATCAACCATACCTATTACCTGAGCTCCCCAGAAGATTTTTGGCAGATTTTGCTATTACCAATCTATGAAAACCTATGGTTAGCTTATGAATTAGGGTTTCTCTGTAAACTGGAATCCCAAAGACCAATTCAGGGATTTCCATCCCTTTGGCCTGATCTAAATTTGACTGTTTCCTTACATGGAGTGATTTTGTTTTCTTCAATGTCTACAGACTTTACAATGCCAAGTTCAGAAAATCAAATGGAAAATTGGGTCTGACGACCAGATAACTCAGGCCCCAAAATAAAATACTGCTCATAGCACATACATTGTTTTCATTTCCTAAATTATCTCATTCATTGTCTCAGTAGCCCAATTTTATAATCTGTATCAGGGCTATGTAAAAACATTTTTTAAAATGAAAGAAAAATAACATTTTTTAAGATGAAAGAAAATATTAGTCTCAGTTCATAGTTCCGGTAATGTCTTACACTTTGCTTGGTTAAAAATAGCTACTATTAATTACTGGAGATTACTTCAGCTGTTCCACTTCCGAATGGGCTATCACTGGGTCATATGTACATGGTAATTTCACAGGCAAACAAGCAAAGTAGAAAAAAAAGGGAGAACTGAATTTACTGTAATAGGCATTTTGTATAAGTAGGTATAATATGAATGTGTAAAACATGTCCTGAATGTGATAACTATTATTTTCCATGTATTTGTATTTCTTAATGTCAAAAACCTTGTAAACATCCATTCTGAAAAGCTCTGGCTTTACACTGTGAGTAACAGTTCCACATAAAGCAAAATCGCTGGTAGTTCCAGTAATAACGACTAAGATTGAATTAAACACTTTCTTTTCTTTCTTTCTCTTCAATTGGACAAATAATAAACAAACCTTATAAGCAAATCATGGCCTTAGGCAATATAATTGTGTTGCTGGTTTTTAATTCAGAGATTTCCTACCATTGTAGTTCTTCAGCCCAGGTTCCATGGCTTAAGATAGCTGGTAGTGGACCTGGACTCCTTGATAAATCATCTACTTGAACATACAATCATTTACTCCCCGGGCTCGGAAAATGTCAAAGGCCCTGTGTGTGTATACAGATATTTGAGAATCTGAGAAGAACAAATCAAAAGATAACCCCACAGTGACCACGTAATAGAAGAAGATCTACTTCACCCTTTGAAACTTACTCTTTGTCACAAATTAACAAAAGATCCTTCCTGGAAAAAAGTCACAATGAGTCATGCTATTTAGAAGCCAAACTTCTAGAAATTTCTTCCTGTTGCCTATATAAACACAGAAACATGGAAAGATCAATTATGGTCTCTTTCTTAAAAACGTATTCCACTAAGACTGATTATTAGGAGAATTTTAAAGGAAAGGCTTGGCTGTCAGTGGTGTGAAAGTGGTTTCCAAATCCTTTCCAAAATTCCCAGAGGCCTTTTACATTGGACAGAGGATGAGGAAGATCAAAAGACTTAAATCTGAGTTCTCCTCACCAACAATTCAATAAGAAAATTTTGCTTTTATTGATTTTCTTAGTCCTCATAAAAAGATTTACCTTGGAGCAAAAAGGAGAAAGGAATTTGAAAAGTAGTTTACTATGAGAAAGCAGAAATAATATCTAGGTAAAATCCCAAAGTAAACTTTACAAACTTGTTCAGTCAATCAATGAGTCGATCATTAACAGTGCCAGCCACTGTTTCAGGGACCCCTGTGGTACGTCCTCAGAACAAGGCAGAGTTGTCTGCCCTCACAGAGTTTACATTTAGGTAGGAGGAAGAGACACAATAAACCATGGACAAAATATAGTAAACTTGAAATTATGTTAAAAGATAATTTTTACATGAGAGAAACCAGATCAGGGCATGGGAATTCAGAAGAGGGTCAAATTGCAGTGTTAAGTCGGGTGGTCAGTAGAAATCTCATTAAGGCATCTTTTGAGGAGAATTCTATAGGTTGCGAGGGTATTAACAAATTATTTAAGCATTTCATGGTAGTTAAACGTTATTTTCCAGTGGAGACACCTAAATATTCACGTAGCTTTCCTTGAAAATTTGGTCTTTAGGTATCTAAGTGGTTAGTAGCACCCTCTACATATGTCATAAGTCTATGTTGCAGTTTGGCCGGAGCCGGGTTCGAACCTGCCGCCCATGGTATATGGGGCCGGCACCCTACTCACTGAGCCACAGGTGCTGCCCTGTCATAACTCTATGAAGTAATTACTTCACAAAGTTTCCCTTCTTTGATACTTCCACTCCATGAGAAAGTATTTACCTCCCTGACTGCTTCAAGCCATATATTTGTATCTAAAAAGCAGCACTCTTCCAATAAACTCAGAGATTTTTTCAAAGTGGAGGCAAGTCCATTTCAGTCATTATTGGATGCAAGAGAAACACAAAAGTGTGAAGAGTTACAGAAATATCTAAATAATTGTTATTGGTGAACAATCTTCAATGTTTTATTGCACAAATATTCTCTGTGGTATGGAGCATCAGGGCATTGGTATCCATTTAGTTATAACCTAAGCCAATCGCAAAATCATAAATGACAGGGTATTAATACATTAGGCAGAAGATCTTAAGATATTAAAGATATTAATTCTGTTTTCATTAAACCTTTGGCAGATCATTTATTTTCAAATCAATTTAATCCAAGAGTACACGGTGTGTTTTTCTATTGTTAATATTAGTAAAAACTCTCTTCTAAGTATTTTTATAATTTTTCATGTAACATTACCCACAATAATTTTTACTAATCCATATTACAGATCATATAGTTTAGATAGGTGAAGCTAAATTATTTGCCAAGGTTAGTAAAGAGAAAATATGGGATGTGAACCCAGGACTTACAACTTCAGGACCATTACCTACCATATTATTCTGCTCCCCACTTATAAAGAGACGTTTTACTCTCCTAAACGGAAACATTGAAATGAGCAATGACATCCCAGATAACAATCTATAAATGGTTTCCTCCATACTTTCACTGAAGTTACTTTATACAAATAAGAAGATGAAATGCTGTTTCATGATTACTCACATTTAACTGGAGGAAAATCTTTGAGGTTTCCCTAAGGTTGGCTATTCTATATTAATTATTTCAGCTCAAAGCCTTTATAAGGTTTTGCCTATCATAATAAGCAACATCTATCATGCTTTATAATTCAAAGACTGACAATATCATATTTTTACATGAATTTTAATGTTCTTCTCTGCTTCAAAATTCTATGATTCTAATTAAAGATCCAACTTTCTTCAGAGTAATTAATCACTATGGGAAATTACATAGATTTTTAACCACTGGCCCATACAATTGAAGAAATAGTCTCCTCCCTGTCTAAAAGTGGTGATGTTGATTTCAAAGTCTAGATTAATAAAAATATATTTTCAAATGGATAAATAAGACAAAGTCATTATTTTGGTGAAGGAATGATCTTTAAAAATTCATTATCCCATGATTTGAAAGTGTGCTATTTGCAATATATTTCAGTAAAGTATCTAAGTTTCTATTCATACCACTTCATTCTTTCAACTGTTAGACTTAAGGTCCATTCTGTGAGGATAAGCTAATCTAAAACAACTCTAATAAAAGTCTTGTTTTGTTGATTAGTTTTTCAGTGTTATCACTCTTTTCAGAATGTATAAAGACACAGAAAAATTCACTTCACATAACCAGATTACAGAGATACAAAGGAGCTGGGACTTTTATTAGTAATACATATAATGACAATCACAGCAAGAGATAATACATAAATATATATTCTTCAAGTTACTTTTCTTGATTATACCCAGAACTGATGGGTTTGTACTCCAAAGGTTAACTACAAAATAAATATTAAATTCCAAATAGTCACATAGCCTATGTATGTGATATGCATAAAGTAGACATTTAATGTCTGACTTTATAAGCTGAAATTCTGGTCTTTCCAAGTTCTGGGGCTGTGGATTAAGAGCATCAAGTACTGTAAGAGTAGAAGTCACACAGTAGACAGGTGAAAATAAATTATTTCTTGCTTGTTGGTTTGCATATGGGTCACACACAGGCATTGCAATACAGTAAGGTTCTGTCACCATTCATGAACTCTTCTGAACAATGCAGATGGCTTATTATTATGAAGTTAAATGAGAAAGTGCAGTTCAGGAATCCATACAGAATAAAAGAAATACAACATTTTCATAATCAAATCCATTCTATATAAGAAACCACAGCAAAATGTATTTAAAAGTGATAAAACTTTTGCATTATCATGTTGGTTATTTGAAGTTGGGTACTTCACGGACAAATTACCTATATAGCAACTAGGAAACAAAAATGGTAAAAAAAATAAAATAAAATCATAGACACTGTATGGTCTGAATGTCTGTGTCCTCCCAAAATTCCTAAGTTGAAATCCTAACCCACAAGTGGATGGATTAAGAGGTGGAGCCTTTGGGAGGTGATTAAGTCAGGAGGAGAGAGCCCTCATGAATGGGGTTTGTACTTTTATAAAAGAGGCTCCCAACAGCTCTTTTGCCCACTTCCACCCTGTAAGGACATGATGAGAAGACAGTCATTTATGAACATGGAAGCAGGCTCACACTAGACCCTGAATCTGTCAGCAGTTTGATCTTGGACTTCCCAGCCTCTAGAAGTACATGAGAAATGAATTTCTATTGTTTATAAGGCACCCAGTTTACAGTATTTGTTTTAATAGAAGCCTGATTGTGGTAAGACAAAAATAAAAGAAAATGTATAAAAAAAGAACAAATGCTTTATTCTCTTTAAAGTATTACTATAAAATCTACTTTAAGAGTAAGTAATAGATTATTAATTGGGGTGCGACATTACAGAAAAAGTTTAACACAGATGATGATATTGGCTATTACTCACCAATTAGTCATAGTGAAATAATTACATCCAGATATTGACAGTTTAGAGAAAAATCTATTTTTATTCTCCTCATAAATTATAATAATATCTACAGTTCACGAATACAGTAAGAATGCATAACACATTGCCTGGTCTACTTGTAATACTTTGGACTTCTAGTAAGGTGAGAATGTTTGATAATCCAACAATAAATGGTTATTTGAAAGAGTCAAATAGACACTTGTTTTGCAAATATAGTTTGTAGTTTATAAATATAAGATAGCAAATATGCTTATAACACAAGACAAGACTTAAATCTCAGCTTTTCTGGAACTTAAAATCCAACTCAAGTTAAATGAAGGTCTTACGGAACATCACAGTTGTAATTATGAAGTTAGAAAATAAAAAGGAATTCACTGAAACCACATAAGACAGAACATCAGACATGAATTTCAGAAAATGTTATGTACCTGTTATCTCATTAATAGTGAAAGTTTTAAAACACAATTTGATTATTTGTCACTGTGACAAGGAATAACATTAAAAAAATTGAAAACCTTTAAACACTGATTTTATTTCCTTACAGAACCAAGCTGTGCATCTACTCAGGCACATTAAAGTGATAACAGAACGATGCCTTACTAGAAAGAAATATTGTAGCTTTGGGAAATTTTATGCATGATAGGAAGCAAAAGAAAGTTTAGAGGCAGAGACAGAAGAGATTTCACATAATCTGGTCATACAATTCCTTTTGGTTATTCGAATACATTTCCCCTTCCCTTTTCATTGCTTACTTTGTTCACTCCCTGCCTTCCCTTACATCTCTCTCTTCCAACACTCCCCCCACCCACCCTACATACACATAGACTTAAGTCATGAAAACGGCAAATTCAAGATACAGTAAGAAAAATGTCCTGGAAATACAATGGTCAAAAACAAATATAAGCTTCCTGCCCTCATGGAGCTTACACTCTACTAGGAAAAGTTAACATTAAACACATAATCACAGGGATAAATATATAATTACAATTATGATGACTGTTATGAAGGAAAATTTTAGGCCTCTAATCAATGCACCAATATTTAACTGATAATTATTAACTTGGGCCCTTGAAGTATATGGCCGGATTTGCATAAATAACATTTTTTGGCTTCTTCTGGTTTAAATAGACATTCATTTCTCTCACACAACCCATTAAAATAAAATATAAACAAACAAACCAATTACTGGAATGAAGTGGCAAGTTCCACATACATAGAAAAAGAAAAGTAGAAAAAAAACACATAAATTTCCCAGGTAAATAGATCAACCTAAATTCTAAACAGAAAGGAAAAGTTGGCATTATCAGTGATCCTAACAACAATACCATTGGAAAATTTCAACCAAAAAAGAATGCAAACAAAATTTCGTGAGGACTACTTGGATTCATCTACCCATAACCAGCAGAAGTAAGGTTGATTTTGGATAATATGTCTTCTCAGCTGCCCCCAAGAAAGCTATAATTCATTAAGACAAAATTTATTTCCAGCCACATCCAGTGACAGGTGACACATCTTTGTTTAGAGAATGTTAGAAACACATCAAATCATCGACTCAAATTTCAAACAGATTGACCGATGGGAAATACTAGGCACCATGGCTGGGAGAAGAGCAAGAAAGCTGTGCTTCATTCATGGTGTTTCTGTTAGCACAGAGCCGTGATCCTTAACATCTCCAGCTGACTTGGAAGTCTTTCTCAGGTGAAATGATAAGGTTTTCTGCAGTTTTCAAACCTTGAAGCATTAAGAGGTATAGAAAGATTAACACCACCTCTGTAAGGACACATCGCAAAGAGCTATCAGGGCTGACCTCTGGAGAAAGGTCTAGAAGGGAGGATGGGAAAGGGGGTCAGAAGAAGTGTTCTTTCTATATGAGTTGTTTTTTAATGAAATATATTTATCTATCACTGGACACTTAAAAATTCAGAAATTATTTAAGAATTCATCCAGAAGAAATCACAAGGATAGCAATGACATTCTTGAATCAAATTATGCTTTTGGATCCACAAAGAAAGACACTGGTCCCCCGTGGCTCACTCCAGAGACCCTGAAATCACTACTGCCCCAGAGAAAAGTGATGTCGAGAAAAATGTCCCAGGATTGTATGATACATCTTTAGGATGTAACAATTTGAGAAACCTGAGTTTACAAACCAAATCAGTTATTTTAAACTAGCTAAATTTAACACCTAGTTTATGCACAGCAAGTATACAACAGAATAGGGACCTATAATATAAAGTTTCTAGACATTTTTTGATTCCTCCAACCAGGGACACAAACGGAGATATTTGTGTACCCTGATTCATGTTATCATTACCTTTTTCTCAATTCCTACTATGCACCACACTTCCTACCACTCTTGCAGCACTTCCATTTTGTTATTTATACAACTTGCTTATATGTTTTCCATCCTTTGTTATGCTGACACTCTTTGAATGAAAGCAGAGGCCATGTCATAGTCACAATTGTATTTTTGCCTTAGAATACAGATTTGTTGAATCAATTTGCAATTAAAGAAGATGTACAAATTATGTATCTCATTTTTATACAGCTAATTAACCAACATGCCATAGTGACCGCTGTGATTTGCAAAATACTCAAGTTCATTTTAAAATCTCTTCCTCCATTTAACATCAAAAACCCGTTCTGGTCTTATTAACAGAAGAAGAATGCAATGGAAAAATCCAAGTCCTGTCCTCTGTAGCTTTGTACTGATTGAGGAAGAAAATTTGATTAAAAAAAAAATGGTGGAGTAAAAATATGTTTGACACACAGACAGAAAGAAAACAATTATTTAACACTAACGTAGTAGCACTGAATGAAGTAAATTGATACTTAACAGCTGAGTATAAACATCAACTATTCCATATGTAGAGTCAAATGATTATTTAATTAGAAAATTATTTAGTTACTTTGTCATAAAACAATATACGAACATGTATACGTAGAAATTTTGTGCTTACTCGCTCATACATTTATAGATACGCATATAGACAAACACATACACAGTGACTCAGGCAGCGATATAAAACTTCAGCGTAGTTTCCGCTATGCTTCCTGAGTATTAAGTACATGTACTAAAGAACAAAACGGGAAACGCTCACTGAAGGGAGGACAGTGGACGGGAATTTGGCCTCAAGTAAATGTTTAGAAAACACTGCAAACAGAACAATCCCTACAATAATTGCTACAGACTGTCATTTGCACAGTTGCTAGAGGCTTAAAATGAAACCAAATTATTTTAATGAAAATAGTTGACCGAAACACTGTGATAGCATATGTTATTCACTCAAAGTTTCAAAGCAGCATTTGTTTCTAAAGCCATATTTTACACATTTGAAACTTAGATATCATTTACTTATTGCCTGGCTCACTTTCAGGTGCTTTTTCAAGCAGAAACGTTTCCCTGCTAGCTGACACAATGTTAAGATGCTGAATTCTGAGCTCTGGGCTCAATTCACAGGGTAAGCCTTGAGAGCATAAGAAAGAGTAAGACACATTCCTGCAGTTGAGATAATAATTTTTAAAGAGGTACAAGTCAAAAGCAAAATTCACTACCCTGTTTCCCCGAAAATACGACAGTGTCTTATTTTAAGGTGTGCTCCCAAAGATGCGCTAGGTCTTATTTTCAGGGGACGTCTTATCTTTCCTTATTTTCAGGGGACGTCTTATCTTTTCTTATTTTCGGAGGATGTCTTATTTTCGGGGAAACAGGGTAGTACACAGTTAAACTTATTAAAGACTATTCTATCCTTTTGCCACTGCTGTGTATCACCTACTGCCTTTTAATGACAACCCTAAACCATGTGGATGGTTCTAAGTGACAAACTGAACGTGCTTCTGAATTCTGTACCAAGACCATGGAAGAGTTCACATCCCTGACCTTCCAAGCGATGAGGGGACACATGGACAGTTAATAATGTTCTTAAAACAAAGCGAGTGTGCATGAAGAGAGAATGGGCTTGTCTTCTACGCTTGTCTTTCACATATTGCCTTTTTAGGTTACCAGGGAGTTAATGTGTACATATGACGTCTGGCAAACAAAGTGATGAGTCAACAACAGTAGCCCTTTAGTGCTACACATGCTTAGACTTATGCCCCAGTACAGAAGGGCTGGGGCAGGTGTGCTCCAGAGATGAATGTTTGTTGATGATCTATTCATGGTTACCACACACACTTCGCTATCACTAAAAGATACTGCAAATATTGACACCAAAACCAATAGCTCATTTCTAAATATACTACTTATGTAAGTAGCTGACATGAAAAAAAATCACAAAGAGCAAGAAAAGGGAGGGGGTGTAACAAACATTTTGATAAATTTTTCTTACCTTAAAATCATAAAATAATCATTATCACACATACCTACCTCCCAGGGCCCAATACCTATGCCAAAAGATCTGCATACGTTTGTATTACTTAGACACATTATCATTATTTCAGATGGTATTAAGAAGAAATAAAATAATGTAATACCTTTACTTTTACCTATGGATTTGATGAAATGGGTCCATGAAGAAAGGGTTTCCAGACAAAGAGGATAAAGAGGAGAAAAACAACAATAAGAATTATGAATACATGTAAATGCACTGCTCTCTGAAAATTAAATATGACAAGAAAGTATAAATAAAGGAAGACAAATGGAGACGCAGCCTTTTTTAAGGCAAGGACATGCAAGAAATTGAAGGTCCATGCTCACTTTAAAAGATTACACAAAACAGATACACAGAGAACGTAGGTAGACAAGTATTGATTCCATGGAACACTACACTCAGCATTCTAGAAGCCAGAAGCCAAAGACGTCTGCATGTTCCCAAACTGTCATGCATGGATGAAATATGGAGACTGGGGTACAGGAGGCTAAACTCAGCATCATCTATCAGCTATGGACTTCTGATGGGTGTCGGTTTTTCTTTACGATAATCACCCTTAACTGCGTATGCTGATAAATGTATACAAATTTACGATCACAATTTCTTACGTCTCATTTATTTGCAGATGTTAGAGAGCAAGGAATGAAGAAAAATAAACATCACAGGAGCAAACCAAAATCAAACCCACAAATGAAAGGGAGAAAAACACGTGAAAAACGGTGAACAAAAGTTATGTATTTAATTCACAGCCAAATCATTTGCAAGCATTCACCCATCCTTTGCAGTGATGGTTTGGAAGCAGCTACAGAACAAGAACACACTGAAAGCAGAGTGGAAAAGGAACAGAGCCCATACCTTGGTCGCCCATCATCAGGTGCGCCAGACCTTGAAGGGAAACAAGAGCACAGTCAGCAATAAACAAGGGAGCGTGGGAAGGCAGGGTTGTCACGGTGACAAAAATGTTCAGTGACAGACATCTTGTTTCCTATGAGACATGTCTGTATCACAGAAGCAAATCAAAAAGCATTCCCTCAACTTCTGGTTGGAATGCTTTGGGGCAAAGAGTTACAGAACTGCAATTTAAACCCTGGCATATGCTGCACTGTGTATCTCTTCTTTGGAACAATCCAGAGCATAACAGCATGACTTAAAATCCAACCAATCCCTTAAATATTACATCTGCCCTCTGCGCCCTCTGATGAGACCGTTTTGAACATTGCCCAGAAAGGGCTTGTCATTCTTCAGTGATGAAATTACTTTTTTTTTTTTAAACCCAAAGGAAATCCTGAAACATGGGCTGGGTCTGATCTTTTTCCCCTCATCAAAAAGTGAGCAGTTTCATAATTAAATGGAAAAAAAAAAATCCTAGTCACACTGAAATGATAATGCAGAAACGTCTCTTTATCTGACAAATGTAACATCTAGATTCTTCAAATACAAAAATGATCCTTAGACACGCCGTTGCAAATTTCGAATTTACTACAGAATAATGTTTTTAAGAAACAACGGATCAGCTTCAAATAGGCTCAAATAATTTTCCTAGGAGCACAAAATTATTTAGCATTTTACATAAACATTATGTAAATGCTGAACTATAAGTTAGTATAAGTAATTTATTTAAGATAAATATTACAGAGATGAGTTCACTGAGGAATTTTCCTAAAAGAATTTTGAATTCCCTTTATTTATTTAAATGATTTATTATCTCCTGCTTGACAACTTCAAAGATCACTCCTTCTGTATGGAATACTGCTAATGCTCTTTTAAAAATTCTTTCACTGTCCAAGAAGATATTTATTCCTTAAAAGCACAATTCCTAGTCCTTCATTCTAAATTCAGGGATAAAACTATTTTTCAATCTGTGTATAGCTCAAGAATTTCGGAAAATGTTAGAGCAATACAGTATACATTCATAAATTTTAGTAAATTTGTATTGACCATGACCAGGGCTATTTCAGATGGATTTGGGACTTTATTGGTGCTGCCTGGCTCTACGCATTACTTGTATCAGTACTGAAATTATCCAAGGTGTTTCCTTAAAATTTTAAGGGACATCAAATATCCCTGTAGGGCAGATACAATTACAACTCACGATGCAATCACAATATAATATGAAAATTGTTGTTTCTGTGATGCAGCCTCCTTTTTTCTTTTCTGAGTGATTTTACCAAAAAAATCCACATAGGCAGATTAACAGGATTATTATCTGTTGATGACTCATGATGTTTCCTATACTGAAGAACCGTGGCTTACTTGTCTAGATCAGTGGTTCTCAACCTTCCTAATGCCGCAATTCTCATTGTTAAAAAGGGGTTGCGACCCACATGTTGAGAACCGCTGGTCAAGATTATATATTTTTTCATTTAGTTTCATTTTTAAAACTACTATACAGATTACCAGATAACAACAATCCATAAAATTTTTTGTAGACTAAATGAGGAAATTATCTCTGATAAGATCTAACTTTCAGAAAATACAGTCGGCACTACTAATGGTTTTGACACAGCATCAATAATGACAGAAATTAATAAATCCCGCAAGAATTCACATTACTCCTGCTGGACTTCCTGTCCCTGAGGGAGTACAGCTATACTGTCAAAGTCACATTAAAAAATGTCAATGCTAACATGATAACTAAATAAATTTATGACAATAGTTTATGGGCCTATACTCAGATCTTATCGAACGTTTACATGGGATGAGTGCATGGGGGGAGAGAGAGGCGTTCATGCTAGTTAGGCTGATTTTAAAGCCCCTTGGAATGCAATTGGATTTTAAGAAAAATGAACAAAAAACATAAAACATTTTACAGAATGGTTAAGGAAATGCAAAAGAAGTTGAAAAAATATCTTTAGAAAATAACTTTAAACTCAGGTACATGCACCACATGGATGAGATTGATTTTGAAAGCTGTCAGGCCTACAGGGTAGTATCATCTTTATCAAACTTATATTCGCATGCAATTAAAATTATAGTATAGAAAAACAGACGCCATGAATGGAGATAACACTGGGGAAAATTAGCAATTCGTGATTTCTACTGAAGTTTTAATCTGTTTTACTTAAACAATAAAACAAATGTTCAGTAGCTAAGCATTTATAATATTGTCCGTGAAAGACTAATAGATAAGATGTTTATTAACTACTAATTAACTTTGAAATACCATGAAGTGCTCTTCTTTTGGGACATGAAGTCTTGGTAGCCACTGTAGCTATTTATCTGTAACCTTCGTGGGGTGTCTTTCAAGAAAATCCTTCATTCTCTAAAAATGTACACGTTTACAGAATGACTATATTTCAAAATAAGATAGGAAAATAAAGTATGCTAAATGCTCTCTTCTGACATAAAATACCAGTAAATCATTTTGTATAACATCGGTTATATGATTAGGTAAAATTATATGATTATATGAATTATATGAATAGGTAAAACCTTCCCTTCTATTATTTTTTTTTTTTGCATGTTATCCTTTAGAGATTTGTTTGGCAGTACTACATTATCTTTAAAAATAATCATGTTGAAATGTTTTAGATTGTTGGATTCCACATAAAAGTGTATAAGTTTCTCAAAAATCCTTGATAAAGATAATTTTAGAAAAACTAGAACAAAATTCCTTAGTTTTATTTAACAGACACGGAATATTACAAATATACTTACCAGTAAATCACATCACAGTGCTGCAGGCCTTCATTTCCACTGGCCAATAACATAGTTTTTAATCTAAATTTATGTGTCTTACTTAACGTCAGTACTTTACTTTCTTTTTATAAACAAAATCATTTGAAACAAACCAATGGGCTTGAAATGATATAAATGCTAAACATTTCCAACAGAAAAGAGTAATTTTGGTCAAGAAAAAAATAAAATATCATGCACTGTGCTCTAAAATTGCAAAGCAACAATTTCTCTTTTAAAACAAACAAAAAAAAAAACTGTATCATTTTTCCATACAGAACACTACTGTAAGTATTCTAAGGTTCGTATGGGATGCTGAAATTCACCCAGGGTTGGAGACAGGATCAAAGTTTAATATACTGGGGACTAACACAGGGGAGAGTTTAGGTGTGTTCTCTATGAAAAGTGATACACAATTGCAGACATTAACAGATGGTCAGAAATAAAATCAACTTACCGTCTAAATTCGAGATGTACTCTATTAACGCTAAGAAATAAAAGGCAAATGAGAGTGGGAAAATAAGGTAGAAAGCACCCACCTTCCACATTGTTGTCTTCTGAAAGCACATGACAAGGAGGGAGAGAAAAGGAGAAACATTCATTAAGCAGCATGCAGACTGGACCTTGCCTTTGCATGACTTCCTCATGCAAGGCACCAAACACATCATGCAAGTGCTCCGTCACTACCATTCACAGGGGAAACACAACCATGGGGGGCAGGTTCCCTCCCACTGGAAGCATTTACAGGATGTGAGAGATTCAGGAATCACTATCATGTCCTGAGCAAAGAGTTTCTAAGCCTCCTTCACTGTCATTGTTATTACATGTGGCTGGTGTGGTCTTTCTAGGCGATTATTTTAAAAAGCTTTTTTGTCATCTTTTTAACAATGCCAAAAAAGTTCTATTTCTATACACTTGTGTAAACTTAAGAATTAAACAATGTCTTTTGGAAACGGCTATGAAATTTCACCTAAAGATATTCCAGTTCTACCAAATACATGTATTATCAATTTGCCATGACTGCCTTTTAGTATTTCAAATACCACCTCAACTGCTTTCCCTTAAGAAATACAATGTAAATTTATGCAATTAAAACCTGCAATTTGGTTTATTTATAGCATATTTGTATTTCATCGCAAATGGCTATAGTTTATGGTAATTTATTGAAATGCCAACTTTTAAAAATGTTAACTAGAAACACTGATTGTGAGAAGGAAGTATTTTGGGGAGCTGTACATTAAGCAAAGTTCATCCTATTTTAATCACTTTGTCTTTCTGTTTAAGATGTGAATTTGCACTGAGTTGAGATAATGTCAATATTTAGTAAAAATTTTCTTATATCTATAAAATATTTACATATTTCCATATATTTAGTTAATCATATTTCCATGTGTGGACAAAAATGTGTGTATGTATAAAGACACACATGAGTATACAAAAGCAGATTTTGTTTGCATTTCCTATAGATTAATCAACATAAGTGTGTGAGGGTTAAGCTATTATTAGTACTTACTGGACAATTCACGAGCTATTTGAGATACAGGGCCTGACGACCAGGTGAAAAAAGGAAGGGAAATCTTAGTCTTAGGGGACTAGGGCAAGGGCAAGGTTTAAGTACTTCTCAGAATTTTTTAGGACATCCATATCCACATACTGGTCTCATCCTTATATTTTGTTTAATTAACTGCACTTTATTAAGTGGTCATTTGATCAAAAGTGTTTACAATGAACAAAACAAAGCAAGTATAGAAACTTAGGAACAAAAACTATCAATGCACCATTTCAGTAGGGTTAACATGTATACTTTTTAATAAATAAAGTCACTAATTTGAAATCATCAATATTATTTAAAATACATTAGCTGGAACTGAAATTATTAATATAGGCACATTAACTGGTTGGGTATTAGCATATAAAAGAAAAAGTTCAAGGCAATAACATATTTACCCAATACTTGTTTTGCCAGAATTTCTTCTAAAAATAACACACAAAAAAATGATTTAAATATTTGGTGTGTGATACTCGCTTCTAGGTTGTTTTTTGATCTATTAAATATAAAATTAGACTAAATTTGTGATTTTTCAATCATGACCAACATGACATGAACATATGAATATTGATCGGTAAAGATACATTTTAGTTTCATATTAATTGTTCTTTGAAATTCTACTTCCCACTTAAGATGCTTACTATTTAATAAGATTATTTAAAATACAGAGTAATAAAATCAGGGAATATAGAGGAGAGCCAAGTACCAAAACTGTCCATTTCCACAGTATTATTTTATTTCTGGAAACAAAATATTGGCAAATTCAGTTGTGAGTAGCAGTGTCTCAGTAGGGGTTTTACTAAAGTGCTGCATGAAAACTGAATAGAAAAAAAGAAAGGAAAAACAAGCCCAGGCTTGACACCAGTTTTCAAAAAGTGCTAAGTAGAGTTTGAAGAGAGCGCGTGGTGCCAGTGAGGTCAAGGTCACAGATTTAGTCTCTAACAGCAAGTTTTACTTTCACTGTTAACTAAAGCACAGGCCCAGGGGCATGTCATTGACCCTGTCCTACCATCCAGCATTTTCCTGAGGTCTTATTCTTAAATATAATGAGCTTAACTAATCAGACTTCTGCAGACAAATCCAAGTCATGCTCAATGAGTAAATAAATTCTGACTTCACGAAGTTCAGAAAAATAGTCTACCTCAGAAAATTTAGATTAAAAAAAAATGAAAGTAGTAGAGTAAATAATAAAGACTGATAAATTAACTCCTATTTTTTTTTAAAAAAGAAGATGGATGAGGAAGTCCCATTTATTTATTTTTGTTATAAATTCTTGTGCACAGCTAAGGAAATAATCAACAGAGCAAAGGGAGAACCTATATAATGGGAGAAAATATTCCCAAACTATACATCTGACAAAGGGCTAATAACCAGAATCTACAAAGAGCTCAAGTAAAACAACAAGAGAAAAACAAGCCCATTAAAAAGTGTCTAAACGACATGAACAGAAGCTTTTCAAAAGAAGACAGACAAATGGCCAAGAAACATGAAAAATGTTCAATGTCACTAATTACCAGGGAAATGTAAATTAAAACCACAATGAACTATAACCTTACCCCAGTTAGAAAGGCTTTTATTAAGTCCAAAAACCACAGATGCTGGCATGGATGCACAGAGAAAGGAATGCTTATCCACTGTTGGTGAGTCTGCAGATTGGTATAACAGCTATGGAAAACAGTATGGAGATTTCTCAAGAACTAAAAGTAGACCTAACAATTCAACCCACAATCCTACTATTGGGTATTTACCCAAAGGAAAAGGAAGTAATTTTATCAAAAAGCCATCCGCACTCAAATGTTTATTGCAGCACAATTCACAATTGTAAAGATGTAGAATCAACCCAAGCGCCTATCAGTTCATGAGTGGATTAACACAATGTGCTAGATGTGTACCATGCAATACCACTCAGCCATAAAAGGAATGAATTAATGCCCTTTGAGACAATTTGGATGGAACTGGAGACCATCATCCTAAGCAACCAATATAAGGAATGGATAAACAAATACCACACATACTTGCTAGTAAGCTGGATAATGACACACATGCACAGAGTTAAGTAAAACTCAGTGGAAATCAAACGGCAGTGTGTGTGAAAGGGGCGATGGACAAAAACCTAGTTAATGGGTGCAACGATAACTATCTAGGTGACAGGTACACTGGAGCCCTGACTCAAGCACTACAAAAATGATCTAGGTACCAAAGTCATATGTAAACCCATACTTTGAAATTAAAAGAAAAAAAGAAACCCTAAAACACACAAACACATACATGCAAGGAACATGATGATGGTGGTGGTGGTGGTGGTGGTGGAGGAGAAAAAGGGCTTGGAACAGACTTTCTTTGAGTTTTTATATTGTATTAATTCAATTTCAGGTTTAAAATAATTCTTTTTCCTATTCTATTTTATTCTATATATTTTTGTACCCATTGTCTGGCTTTAGATGATTTGAAACTTGTTAATCTAAAAATACTCCCTACATTATTTCAGAATTTGGACATCATTATAACTGGTAATAGTTCTGGCATTTGCAACCACTCTCCATGTATTTTTCATTTTCTCCTTATATTCTAGTTTGGTTTTGAACCAAAAAATAAATACTGAGTTAAAAAAGGATAGTTTATCTCATCATAATTTCTTCGCTGTCTTTGTAGATTCTTATAAAAACAAATGCTATTTTGGTTTTGAGCAGCAACAAAGAAAGTGATGAATCTTGGCATGTCACAGTGCAAAAGTAAAATGATATATTTTTGTTTAGTGTAAGGTAAAAAGCAGTCCATTTAGCCTTACTTGAGTACATTGTCAAAGTGGGGAAAATCTCTTGGTTTGCAGAAAACCTTGACATTTTAAATTCACTGAGTGAATCCTTGCTGAGTACATGAAATAGGTCCCTTAATAATAAACCATCATGACCGTGCAGCCACCCAAAAAGATCACACTCTTGTATTACTTTGAATGTAAAAACAATGAATGCGAAGCTGTGAAAAAGATACTTTAAATTCTATGGGCGGCGCCTGTGGCTCAGTCGGTAGGGCACCGGCCCCATATACTGAGGGTGGCGGGTTCAAACCCGGCCCCGGCCAAACTGCAACCAAAAAATAGCCGGGCATTGTGGCGGGTGCCTGTAGTCCCAGCTACTTGGGAGGCTGAGGCAGGAGAATCGCTTAAGCCCAGGAGTTGGAGGTTGCTGTGAGCCATGTGACACCACGGCACTCTACCCGAGGACCATAAAGTGAGACTCTGTCTCTACAAAAAAAAAAAGATACTTTAAATTCTATTTTTCTTTTAGATAAGACGTTTTCTTCACAAAGGAAGGGACAAGTCTCCAGAATATCAATTATGTTATGAATGATGGCTGTGGGCTGACTGCTTCTAAAGTACTGGAAGAGAATCCCACAAATTTTCTTTTCTTTGGCTCCCAGCTTACAGAAATGAAACAGCAGTGACTTTAGTTAATCATGCCAGTGTTCTTTGCACATAATCTGAATAACGTGTTTTAGAGAAAGAGGACTAAGAAAATAAATGCCCTTGTTCCAATATAAAAAAAATAAAAAAACCTCATCACGACCAGTGAAATAGGTAAGATTTGTAGTAAAATGTCACAAATACCTCCTTTCTGTAGAAGAGGTATTTCAGTTTAGCCACCTTCACCTAAACATGCAGATGGTGGTCAATTTTTGTGCTGCAGCTTCCATGAAAACTGGCCAAAGGAAGCTGCCACGTGGGCGTTCTCTCTCTTCTTGGGTTGCGGTTTCCTTCCTTCTCTGCCAGACCCCTGTGACTGGCTTCACGTCTTTTCTTTGTTGTCCAACCTCCTCCTCCATCAGAAATGCCACTGTGGCAAGTGGCTTCTCCACCAGGCCCAGGTCATAGCAGCAAAGCCAGTGGTGGTAATGGCCAGCGGAAGGAGAAAGGAAGAATCAGACTATTTCTTCTTCCATACACCAAGCCTGGTAACATCTAGCCACTTCTCTCTAGCCCTTCACATTACTTCTCAGGACATTGCCCTTCGTTTGGGGGATTAAATGCCAGCGTAGCAAAGTTTAGTTCCCACGGTGGCACAGGATGGAGCTTTGTTTTACTTTATTTTTCTTCTGGTGTTAGTCCTGAAAGCCTTGTGAAAGCCTCAATAGTCTGGGAATGCTTTAAGGACTGGTAAATGGAGGAAATCATTGAGTCTGTGGATTTATGCAGCAGTTAGCTGGAGGAAGACAAACACTCGCCAGGACCAAGGGGATGTTCAAAGAAAAAAAATGAAGCATAAAGGTCCATTATGGAGACTTCGGGACAGAAACAAACAGCGCTGGGCAGGAATCAGGCTAGTTTCAGAAATGCTTTTTAACAGATGCCATCGGCTCCTTATTTCAAATCCATCTAAATTGTATTCTGAGACCCTTCCACCCAGAATGTTTAGAATCCCAGTGCAGAAAATGTGCAGAGCACCCAGGGCAGCCAGCTTGTTCCTTCCTCCTCTCCTAGGAGCAAAAGGGGGGGCACTTCTAAACTGACTACAGCAGCAGAAATGATCAGGGCATCACACTGGAAGTCCAAAAACATCTTCCCTAGGAATCTTGTGTTCAAAGATGTTTGTGGTATTTAATTCAAAATGTTCCCTCTTGTTAAGAGAGTGACACAGAGAAAGAAAGAAGGAAGGCAAGACCAAAGATACAGCAGAAGCATCTCGTGTTTAAGCTGTCTGATGAACCTGATGAAATTTAATCATTATTAGTCAACATATTATACAATATAAACCTTATAACTTGAACGACTCACATCAACTACGATGAATCCAATTTCAAATTTTCTTTTCATGAGGAAAAGAACGAATTTTTTTAGAAAATTGGTTTTGTTTTATCACCTCAGTTCTCACCTATCCCTAAACCTTGAGAGTTAACATTCCTATATTCATTTCCATAGTGGGACTTAGGGAAGGAACACTGCATTTGACAGCATATGTGTTCATGCTACTTATTTTCCCTTTTGTGGCTTACTGAGAGATGAATGCTTCCTGATAGGAAACTGGCAGATAGCACTGAGCAGTACGCTTCTCATGGACTCTCTCTCCCGCCCAAGTTCAATTAACTACAAACCACTCTCCTAAGAAAGCGGAGTCAGATGAACAGCTTTCCTTTCTAAGAATCGGAAGTCATCGCATTTTAGAAGGTAGAGCAGGAAAGCTCTTGAATTGGAATTGGGAGAATAAATTTAAACACACCTCTACCAACCTTCCCAACCTATCTACCCTACTAGTGGGTGTAGCTTTATGAACAGATTAATGATAAACTATCTCTGGCCTATGTGTTCGTAGCAGTGAATATTCTGCAGTGCGTCCTAGGTTCTCCATCGTTAAGAGGGAGAAGAGGCAAATTCCTGCTAAGGAGACCAAACACATTCATTTGACGGAACTGCCAAAAATCTACTAGATGTATACTTTGTTCCCATAACTTTGTTTTCCAAACTTTGTTCTATAGAAATCAATAATTGGGGAGCAGAAAACAATCCAAGAGTATAATTTTCATAAAATATTATTAAATGGAATGAAGATCTCAAGTACCTTTTTCCAAATGTGCAAATCAAGAAAGTGTAAAAATAACATAATCGTACTTGAATAATCTTTGCTCTTTTACATGCACCCGATAATTTTTTTTTATTTAATATGATATATTATCTCAACAATTCATTCATTGTGGTTAAGGAACTTGCCCAAGATAACCAATAGAAAGATTTTTAGTGGGTACAGATACGTTTTAAAGCTTTGTACCCAGGTTTTTAGAAATTTCAAAGGCTATTTCAGAAAGAAAAGGAACATGAAGGTTCCGGAGTACATAAAGCTGGGACATCTACTAAGGGTATATTATGTTCCTGGAAGTATTATCAAATGTATCTATTGATGTAACCTTTTTTTTTATGGAAACAGAATAAAGGAATACAAGAAGTGTGAGAGGAGCAATGATTTCACAGCTCCTGTTACAGAAGGCAGAAAAAATTTAGGGAAAATATTTCTTTTTTAATTGCATTTATTTGGCTCTATAAAGTAAAAAAAAAAAAAAAATACTACTTAATTTCCTTTATCGAAGAAAAAAATATCTCCACAATCTTTTCCTGAATCGTTAGAATTAATTATTTCCCCAGGGGAAAAAAAAAAAACACATTTAGAAATTTTTACCATACCAAATACTTTAGTAGCAAAATCAGGCCCAGGATTATAAATGTGTTTACCAGTTTCATTCTGACTACTAGAAATAAGGAGAATTATTCTATAAATTTCCTGCTGTCTTTAATTTTTAAAGGAAAGTATTCATTTCATTTACAACACTTAAAATTTTGCTTTCTTTTTTAAAATATTAGAAACGAAAAGACACTTTCATTCAAAGCCAAATATTTTGGTAGGTGAGGCAATAAATACAATGTGAATTTGCCTTACAAAATGTATTTGCCCTTTCATTTTAGCTATAAAATGCAGATTTGGTGAAGATAGGGCCTTTTTTCCCCTTGCATAGTTGGTATGCCATAAATCTCATGGGCACAGAGTAGCAAATTCTCATCTTTTAAAATTTCAATCAATAGACAAATAGAAGAAAAACTAAATACATCATTCAAACTCCAGTTTTCTTATTAAAATAAAGCATTTTATGTAACTAAGAGTAAAACAGTTTGTTCATAGGTACAACAACTATGTTTCTGAAGATGTTATGTGTGTACGTGTAGTTGATTGGTTATATGCACTGGAACCTAATTAAACCCATATGAATGCTACACCCTGTGGAAGAAGGACCCAAGGGCTTGAATAATCTATCCTTTATCTGTTAATGTACTGATCTACAAAACCAAAACACCACAAAGAATAATACAAACCTTAGAGGTACCATTTAATTTCTCATCTAATGTTTCCCTGAAGTTTACTACCTAAGAAAACATGCTGAAATATAAATTTACTACCTAAGAAAACATGCTGAAATATAAATTATTTGTGTGCTCCTATATAATATCTTGAAGTGTTAATTCCATCATTTAAAGTAGCTCATTTTACTGTTTTTAATTGTATAATAGGAAGAGGACATATCTAATTACTTTAGGACAGTTGTATAACAACTTTCTATGAGTACCAGAAAGACTACATGCTTTTGACACAAATAACTTCCAAGACCAAAAATTTAATCTAAAAATAATCTCATCAAGTTATAACTCATTATGTGTTGCTTTAAAACGTGTGGCAATGCTACGCTCTCCGAACTACATCAATTAAGAAGCTCCTTCCTAAACACAAATGCTACCAGGTGTGCTCTCTGACACACATGTACATTATATATGCAATTAGTTCTGTATTTTATGACAAATTGAATGTTGACATTTTTCTCAAGGACAATCATTTGCTACTTCTATGAAAGTTAACATGTGTAGAATAAGAAAACTATTTATAATAAATATTATTGTAGATGTTGATACTATTATAACATCACAACTACTACCTTACCCCCTCTGAAATACACTAGTCTACTGATAATAGGCATGAAACAAATTATGGCCTTTTCTCTTTCAATTACTCAATTTTATTCATTCCTACATTTTATAAGAAGAGAAAAGAAATGCAAAAGGCCACTCTTGACCAACTGTTCTCCACATAAACATACACTTGGGATTGCCGGGAAGCAGGGTCTTGTCCTTCTGCCCCAGTGGACCTGGACCCTGCAGGTCTAAACTGCATGGTCCAATACAGAAAGACATATGGCTAATGACATTTCAATTAAAATAAAACTAAATTAAAAACACAACTACTCAGTGGCACGAGCCACATTCCACTACTCAGTGGCACTAGCCACATCCCAACAGCCAGACGCAGCCCTGGGCTACCAGACTAAACAGCATCCACTATGAATACTTATGTCATCAGTGCTAAATTCTGTTAGGCAGCATTAATTATGCCTTCTCTGAGAATTATCTTTTAATATAAATTGCTCATATAATGTACATTTTCTTGTTATTTTTGTTCATAAAAGGAAATAATTAAAATTTATAAAATGATATTTTGAAAAGAAAATATCAATTTAGAGTAGATAGGATTATTGAATTTGTACAATGTGGAGAGTGGTGTAATATTTCTATTCTAACTTCAAAATAACAATAATAATTGGGAAATAACTTTGATAATAATTGTACGGAGTTCATTTGAAAATACCTTTGAATAATTCAAACTCTGGATGATTATTACTCTTTTCATTATAAGTCCTTCCCCTTAAACCTCACAGATATGAAAAAATGCTAAATATGTTTTGATTTTTAAGTAAACTAAATTAGAAATCTGGTATCTTTCTACTCTTAATTTTCTTCCCCTTTCCCAATATTACCCACTAGGTCATTTAATATGATTGTCTTTACCTTAAATATATGATAATTTTTAACATAATAGCTTAATAATGATAGCGGCTTTTAAATTAGAAAAAAGCATCCTGCATCCCACTTTTTCATACCATGAATTCTCATATAGTAAGTCAAAGATCACCTGTTCTATAACATAGGCCTCTTCTTGAGTATTACACTCTAGGAAAATAAACCACATGAGCAAATAAAAGAGTTGATACTTCTGTAAAACTAAAATATAGAAGAGCCAAGGAAGTATAAAGGATACAGGGAGCCTCTCAAACCTCTGGTTAAATCTAAGATTCTGTAAAGGAACTCTCACCTAGAAACAAATGCGCCCCTGAGTAGGCAGATCAAAACCATTAAGAGGAAGAACAGAAAACTAGCCCTGAATACGAAAAGTATTCATTGTGGAATAATCAAAGAACAAATGTGGCGAGAACATCTAGGAGATAAAAAGAGAGAATAATAAGTTTCATGTAAAGAATTAATAAGATGTATGATACAAATTTAAAATAGACTTTGCTGAGTCCATTTGTAGTAGGGTAAAGCATGTTGGTCTGTTCCTAAGAGTAAATATCTTCGCTGGTTACAGAAAAGTGCTCTCCACGACAGTTCAGTGACATCAGATTCCAATGTTATATAGTGAATAAATGAGGCAACATAAGCATGGAAATGAAAATATGTTTATGGCCTGGATTTCCTAAAAACTGGCATTTAATCCAGATGTCCCAAGCACATGAGCTGTTGTCTGGTAAATAAATTCAGTACTGAGAAGAACAGATCAGCTCTAAAGCACAGTGAGATCATCTAACATCTTAGCCTAGCCCCTGACATCAGAACGATTAGAAAGAGATTATACAACTTGGTCAGATACTTCTTATTTCCAGAGAAGAAAATATATGAGAAACCTGCACTCAGCATTCTGACTCAGTACTATTTTAGATATTGTATTACTAGGGAAAACTAGCCTGTACACAAAGTAATAAATATGCTGCAAAATTCTTAAAAGACTTCAGATATTATTAAAATATGTATAGTATGTGGAATAGCTAATACCTGCTGATAAACATAGCTCATGGCAATACCCAGCAGTTTAAGCAATATGTATCTCATAGTTGTCTAAAGTAAATTATGTTCAAAATGGATAATGTTGAAAGTAATATCAATCGGTGAGGAAAACGCAATGGAAAGAAAGTAGAAAACTCACCATTTCTTGAAATATTAAATAGATGGCTTCATCTTTTTATCATTATTAATAATATGCTTCTCTTAGAGAGGTAGGAAAACTAATCTGGACTGAGTTTGATATAACAGACTTGATAATTTTAAATGCGTCTACTAATAGACTATCAGAATTAAATCAATCACTGTAAAGTTTGTTAACATAGATGAAAATATTAGTTAAATGAGAAGGAATCATATCGGAGTGAATTGTCAGTAGCAATTCAAGAGTATACTGACTCTAACTTAAAGTTAGACATTCTTTGGGAATCAGGCATCCCCTAACAATACTTCAATGTCTCATCTCCTTCTCCTTCAAGAGGGAACTGGAAAGGACAAGGAGCTGGCAGTCAGGAGACTTCTAGTTCTGCCACCACAAGAAGTATACGGATCCAGACACATAATTGTTTTTAATTGTTGAGGATTCATTGAGGGTACAAAGAACCAGGTTACACTAATTGCATTGGTTAGGTGAAGGCCCTCTTATATCAAAAAGGGCTCAGTGCCTATAGCACAGTGGTTACTGCACCAGACACATACACCAAGGGTGATGGGTTCGAACCTGGCCCAGGGCCAGCTAAACAACAATAACAACTGCCACGAAAAAATAGCCGAGCATTTTGGTGGGTGCCTGTAGTCCCAAGCTACTTGGCAGGTGTAGGCAAGAGGATTTCTTGAACCCAAGAGTTTGAGGTTGCTGTGAGCTGTGATGCCACAGCACTTTACTGAGGGCGATGTAATGAGACTCTGTCTAAATATATATATATTTAAAAACATATATATATATATTTAAAAAGTGTTCCCATTTGTTAAATGTTAACCAAAGACTCCACTACTCATTTTGGCTGACAGCAAAAGAATGTAAACTCCTTATTCAATAATGGAGTATTAGCAAACATTTTATGTATAGGTAATTCCTGTTTAATGGTGTTAACTATTTTATTTTTATAATTAATGCTTCCTTATACAAACTGCAGACTACCTACGAGCAGTGCCTTTTCCATTCCTCGTCCTTTGTGCAGCTTCTAGCCTGGTGTGTACACGGCACACCTTTGTAGGGCATTTATCACGAATGGAGCTTGTAGGACTGAAAGTTGCTCTGGTGAATGGATGAGAAGTGAGTGAATGGGAAGGCCTAGGACATTACTGTGCACTGCTATAGACTTTATTAAAAAATTAGACTTTGGCTACACTAAATTTATGAAGAAAGAAGTAACTGCCCTATTATTTCATGACAACTATGATGTCAAAAGGCAACAAATTTTTCAGCTCCACTAAAATCTAATGTGACTGTTGCTGTACAAGATGTGGTTCATCAATAACTGAAATGTCATCAAGCTGCAATACTTAGTAGGCATTTTTTTTTTTAGCTTGGCACACAGCAAACAATAAATACGAGCAATTAAATTTAACATAACCAGGTCTTCTGACACCAAAATCTATGTTCATTATGTTATGAAGGTTTAGTAATTTCTAATTAGTTCCCCACATCTTAAATGTTTAACAGTATACTTGTAAAAAGTAAATGATTATAAACTAAAAAACTGCAAGTAATCCCATTAAAATAATAAATGACAAAGGTTTTTTTGTTTGTTTGTTTGTTTTTTAATTTTGAGACAGAGTCTCACTCTATTGCCCAGGGTAGAGTGCCGTGGCATCACTGCTGCTCACAGCAACCTCAAACTCCTGGGTTCAAAACACTTATTCTCCTGCCTCTGCCTCTCAAGTAGCTGGGACTATAGGCACCCAGCACTATTACTAGCTAGTTTTTCTATTTTCAGTGGAGACAGAGTTCTCACTCTTGCTCCAGCTGGTGTCAAGCTCCTCAGCGCAAGCAATCCTCCCCCAACTTCAGCCTCCTGAGTGCTGGATTACAGGTGTGAGCCACCATACCCAGCCTAACTGATGGCGCTTTTTAAAAATTCGTCTTCTGTGAAATACAATCATTGTTATCTGAATGTAATCTATTATTTCATGATATGTTCAATAAGATAATAAAAAATTATTTTAACAAATTAAATGATTTTAATAAAAATCTAAGTATCAAATTTATTTTTCATAATATAAAAGCTTCATGACTTATTAATATAATTAAATGTGTCAAATTTAGATATTTTATTGGATGAGATGAAAACTTTTAATAAAATTAGATTAGCCATATTTTAAGTTGATTTCAACAGGTTTTACTTTTTTTACCAAATTGACTTGATAAACTTCAAAAAATTTAAAATAGTATTTTCTGTATTTTGGTCCAAATCATTAATCTTAGGTTTCACTTACACTAGTCACCTAATGTGTAGATACCGAATTAAAATACTCCATCCCATTAAAATAATTCAAAGCAAGCACATCAATTACATATAACAGAAATACAGTAGAACCTCCAGAGTTGACAACCTCCCTACACTGATCACCTCCTTAAGTTGATCTAATTTTCACAGACTGGATATGCACCATATGTACGTAACAAGACAGTGGGCTCGTTCCTTGTGTTGACCACCCCCGTATATCGACCAGTTTGCTACAGTACCTTGGGGGATGAACTTACAAAGGTTCTACTGTACATAATTTAAAGTTTAATTTAGTCAGAACACCTTCAGTGATACTAATCCAGTAAACAGGATAAATATCTCTGGTTCCAGTGGGGATGTATGTTGATGAGAATACATTTTCATATTGTAGTTTACACGGGCAATTCCGAAACAACTGAATCATCCATTATATTTAGAATCCTACAGCTGTCAATTAAATTTTTAATCCTCCTTTGAAAGACTATACTAGTCCTGGCTTTAAATACAAAACCTCTAGGAAATGTAATTTTTTTCTATTTATTGTTTAATCCTATTTATGGGTCCTGAAATTTTGATTGAATTTATTTATGTATGATCAATGAACTTAAAAGTTCAATGGTATTTAGAGAATTGTAATTTTAAAACTGAAATAAATATTATCTTATTTAACAGATCAGAAAATCAAAGGCTGAATTGTAGAACACAATATAACCTTAGTTAAGTGGCCTCTGTTAACTTGGAAAACAACTTTAAAAGAGAGGGTATCAGTAACAGTGAAACTACTTAAAAAGCAGACTTCAGATAACAGACCAGACCAAAACAGCATATTGCTTCAAAGAAAGTAGTATGCCAAACTAGGCTAAAAAGTTTTGTTTTCTTCTCACATGAATTTTTGATTAGAAACTAGAATTCTAACTTTCTTGTTAACAGATTCCTCTATTCAGAAGGAAGAAAAAAAAAATAACCCAAAACAGGCAAGGTAACCGATACTTCTCTCCCCACGAAGGACATCTCAATTCACATATATCGGAATTTTCAAGTTAAAAACATTCACAGATTTTTACTTATCTCAAACATAGATGTAGTTCACATATAATCTTATTTTCACTGTATCTATTAAAAAACTGTGGTCCAGAGGGGTTAAACTACTAATACATATTAGCAACTAGATATCCTTTCTAAGAATAATTTCTATGCTTTTCTCTACACCAGGGCTTTCCAATAGAACCTTGTGTAATGATGGAATGATGGAAATGTTTTGAGATCTAGGATACAAATTATGATCCTAACCAAGATGAACTCTCCCCATATAACTGTTTGCGTCTATAACCACATCCTAGGAAATACACCATAGGCCATACAAAGATCTGAGTGAGAAGCAATCATTTCAGGAAGAATTCCTGTACGTGAGGACTTTTGAGCAACTTTGGTAAAGAAAAAGAAGGCTCATGACCTAGCTCAGATTAGTCTTCCACACAAAGGCAGACAAATGTAATGTGAAATAACTCTCAGAAAATAATATATACTTCAAAGACATTCAAAGATTTACATGTTGGAAAACAGTAAATAGGAGGAAAGAATGTCCTGTAAGTACACTTTCACATTCTTCCAAGCACCTCCTTAGGGCATTACTTAAGAAATTGTATTTGTGGAAGATCCTGGCATTTGATTTTGAACAAATGATTGGAGAGGATTGGAAAGGAGAAGTGAAAAATTGTCTTGCATCTCTGATAAAATCAAAATTGGCTTCACCACTGAAAATATATGGGGTTGGTTGTTTTTGTTAAAAGAAAATTAGAAAGGAGCTGGAAGATCTTCAGAAGTGATTTTTCATATGGCTAAAACAGTAAGCAGGATGATCTGGTGCTATAAAGCCAATTGTTATGCATAACTTAAAATACATCTTAGAAAGAAATTGAGAAAAGCTGACCCATTATAGGCACTGGTTGCAGAAATAACGGAGAATGGGTTCTGACTGTCCTGTGGAAGGAACCCATAGCTAAGCCTGGAGATTCAGAGCCTCAATTTGGCTCCATCACTTATATCACTGAGAATGTTAGTGTTATATTGTAAGCCTCAGTTTCCCCATTTTTAAAATGGAGATAATGAAACCTTCATTGAATTCTTATAAAAATTAGTAAGAATCATAGACTGTACAACACATAGCTAATATACGATATAAAATATACCCAGTTACTTTGCTACTTTCATCTACTCATTCCCTACAAGAAAATAGAAATAAAAATACTTAAATGAAACCAAACTTTAATCTCAACATATTTAACAACAATTTTCCTATCCTATACTTCTATCTGGCAGAAGGAAATTGTACACTGAGTAACAGCAAAAATTTGAATACCAATTGATTTCCAAAATGGTGCAGTATAATTAGTAAATTCATGAGTCAAATTCCTGTTTATGCCTGTGCTAGAAAGGCTAATCATTTGTTTGTGTTTTCTATAAGAAGGACTTGATTAAAGCCTCTAGCAGCAATAATTAACCCTGTACTTGAAGGACGGAGGCTCAGCTAGTACTGTGGTGTGCTGAAACCCATAATTAATGCATAGAGACGCATGTGAATTAACAGACGAGTGTCATTTACACTCACATTACAAATGCAGGTTTCTTTTGGGGGGAAATTATCTCAGTGTCTTCTGCTAACCTTTACACATTAGACACACAGTACAATGTAAACAGCATGCGAACATGTACAAACGGCCTCTAGTTCGGTACAATCCATCATCTAGATGAAGGATTGGCAAACATTTTATGTGTCAGATAATAAATATTTTAAGGTATAGAGACCACAGGGTCTTTGCTGTAACAATTCAACCTGATCATTTTAACAGCAAAGCAGTCACAAGTAATACATACACAAATATGAAAGATTGTGTTTCAATAAAACTTTATTTTAAAACAATAGGCGGTGGGCCAGATGCGGATGACCACAGTTTGCCTAACACAAAGCCATAGTTTGCTGACTTTTGACCTACATCCTACTTCTTAGGTAATACAACATGTAGTATTATCTCTAACAAATCAATATTTATAGATTACATAAGGGTAATGGAATATAAACTTGATGAGTTTCTGACTTTAAGTTACTTTGCTTCACAAATTAAAAAAAAATGACAGAGTGAATTTACCACATGACTGCTGTAAAAATTAAATGACTCAAAGATTTAAAAGCTTTTTGAAATACAAAGGCATGCATTTAGTTGTGAAGTAGATGATTATTATGTTATCATTATTATTTATTAATGCTCTTTACAGCTCTGTATTGTAAGACCTTAGAAGTCACATCTATTTTCGATAAATGCAGAGGGTGCAAAACTACATAAAACTCACTCAGCGATGATCTAGCAGTGCTTGAATTTGAGAAAGAACAGGTGACCTTTTGGGGCCACCAGCATAAGGCAGCACTGTCTAAAGGTAGCCCCTAGGTACATTAGTCACGAGAGAGATTTGTCAGAAATCCTTGCCTAATAAGTTTGGAAGCACTGCATACGACGTTATAAACATGAGTTTAATTACACCATGAGCATGAGCACTGAAGAGGCATTTGTCGAGGAGTTCTGAACAATTAAGTTTGGAATACTTACACCTCTCTTTCAGAGGCTCACAGGGCACAATTACAAATTGAAGATGCTGAGATGCTCTGCAACAAATAAACTGTGCCTGTCTAACCCAGTATTCCCCACATTTATTTCTGTAGAGATTCTTCATATTGTGAGTGAATCTACTGACATAGGTGATTATCATAGTTTCCAGAAGCCACACTGGGAAAAGCTGTCATAAAGATTATTTTAAATTTACATTACTTAACCCTGGTGTGAGGAAACCGCCTTACTAAACTCACATTTTTTAACAATATCAGAGCAGAAACATTCATTTAGGTATTTACTTAGATTTTATTTTTGTGTCATTATATTGGAATTTACATATGAACAATCAGATGGAAACAAGCCGAATTTGTTAAATGATTTAAGCAGTATAAAAATTACAGTCACCTCAATATACTTTAAAAGGGGGGATATAGAATATATTCCGAACATCAAATAACACTGATTTGAATTTTGAAAAATAAACAAGAGGCATATGCACTGGAGATACTCTCAAAACAGAGGCTTAAGTAACTTTGTGCTAAAAAGCACTGAAAGCCTTAAACTCAACTAATTCTTGCTTTTGCTTAATGTTGCTTAAACTGTCTAACAGGAAAGAAGGTTGAAAAGATATATATAAGATTTCCTACTTATTGGTTTTCTTCTGGTAGTTTTTTATATACTATTTAAAAAAAAAATCAGTCCTGTTCTAGCAAATCTTTACTGGGCAGTAATTAATTGAGATATGATCTCTTGTAACTCCCAATATTTCACTTGCAACTAGAAATGTCTACACAAAAAGACACATGTTTGTCTAACCATGATTTTTGATACAGAAATTGAACCTGACTTTTGGAACTAAACATATAAATTAACTAAAATCAACTTATATCTAAAAAAATAAACAAGCCACCCTTTTTCTAGCATCCAGCAGTTAGCATACTCCCCGATATGTACAAGGTGTTCAACAAATGTTTGGCGAATTAATCAGTGAAGGAATAAATCAAACACACTGTCAACTACTTCTGCTCTAATATGCTATTATTTTTAAATCATTTATATTGATTACATTAAACTATAAAAATATATATATTTTTTTTTTTTTTGAGACAGAGTCTCACTTTGTCACCCACAATAGAGTGCTGTGGTGTCACAGATGACAACAACCTCAAACTCTTGGGCTCAAGAGATTCTCTAGCCTCAGCCTCCCAAGTAGCTGAGACTACAGGCACCTGCCACAACACTGGGCTATTTTTAGAGACAGGGTCTCACTCTTGCCCAGTCTGGTCTTAAATTCCTGAGCTCTAGTGATCCACCCACCTGAGCCTCCCAGAGTGCTAGGCTTACAGGTATGAGCCACAGAGCTGTACCCTATATTCTTAACTTGAATATCCAGTTACATAAAATAACTGAAAAAAAATAATGATCTGTCATTACGGTTACTCATTTCAATATCCTAACCACTCTTTGTCTACGCACAGTAACGGAGAACTAAGATACTTTATATAAGATAATATGCCCATCTGTTATACACAGGCACTCAACAGAATAAAGTTTTTATTAAAGTGCTTAGATTATATTCTGTCTAGTGAAGATGCTTCTTTTCATCTTAGTACTTAAAGCATTAAAACTCAACAAACATAAATTCCATGTCATAAAAAAATTCCCCTGCAGAGCAACAGAATAATCCTCTGTCAAATGGTGAGGCAAAAGTGCATATCCAAATTAAACCAATAATATAAAAGCTATAAAGATTTTTCCCCATTTCTAGTGAAATACACATGTATAATAGTACAATTCCAAAATTATTTTTTACCACTAATGAAAAATATTTGTTTTTTTAAATCATGTTAAGTATCAATTTGACAAGTTTATACAATCTACAAAGTAACTGTTTAATTTTTCAGACATATTAGCACAGGTCCTACCATATTCCTTCACCATTTATTAACATTGAAAATTAGTTTAAAAATCCTTTCAATGTAATTTCAGCATATTATTTATTTTATATTAAAATACACTAATATCTCAGAACACACTTTTCAGAACATGCTTATAATGTATATGGTAAAGACACCACATTTTCCTTCAGTGAAAAAATAAAAGTTATTTGACTTCAAATATATTTTAAAAATCTCTTGAAGTGATTTTTGTTTTCTGTAAATGTTTACACCTCTTAACATTTAATACTGTCAACTTTGTATCATCATATGACAATTATACACTATGAAAAAATTAATAAATTCTTCCATGCAATTTAAAGAGCTACAAAATTTCACAAAACTAAACCTAATATTATTTCTATATATTTATAATTCCTAGATACCTTTTATAAGTAAAACAGACAACAAATATACTTTAATGAAATTGTGCAGGGAACACAATTATAATTGTAGGTGTTGTATAATATAAGTGCTCTTTTAAAAATTTTCTATAATAAGGCCCAATAGATGTCTTATAACTCTGTGCACCATTTTAAATGCAATATCAGAAAATAAAAATAATGACAATCAAAATTATAAAATATTGATTGGTAGGTTAGTATTCTTCAAATGGATCTGCTCCTTTGAAGTTCAGTGGTTGGTCTGGATTAACTGGGATTCATCTCATTTCTAATGCTCACTCACTAGCAGTAAGAATAATTTTGATAATTTAGGGAACATCTGCAAAATACTGTCCCATTTAGTTTAGACTAGTCTCCTCAGGAAATATTAAGAATTAACAACTCTTTTTGTGACATCAGAATAGTACATGATAGAGGAGTCTCTCTTTCACGCAATTGCTAATTGCACCCAGTTACTTTTTGTCTGTCCTTCACTGTCAAAATACCAAACTGCAATATAGATGATTTGGAGCTCTATTTTTATAAGAACTAGTAGGTAATTTACAAGTAGGGATAATGAAAAAGGCACACTTTCCCCTGGTGAGTTACCAGAATGCTGTGATTTCCTGAATAGTTTCCATAAATTCAGTGCGGCTCAGCACTAATTTTAGATCTGTTGCTGGAGCACGCACACACACAAAAAAAACTTACTATAGAAGCTGACAATAAGGGAACAGAGAAAAATTGCTGGTCTGTTCTACAGACCCAATGAAATACATTTAATTAGTTCAGCACTTATTAGTAAGTAGATTTGTCCCTAGGACTGTACTATTAGGAATGTAGTGAAAGAAACACTTGACTATTATCACTATCTTATCCAATCTGCATAAAGCATATAAATTTAAATACATATTTTCATCTCTAAAGTAACGTGTGGGGCTCAAAAGAAAAAGAAAACAAATCACTGCATTCAAGCACACAATATGGAATTGAAATAGGGATTTAATGAAACAAACAGGATGAAACCATATTAGGTTTTCAATGTGCCTAATTTAGTCACTTACCTTTCATATCAATTCTGATGTTTCCAAGAGTCAGAAAATGACATCAAGATATAGACTGGCATGAACAGTTTATGCATACTCATACTAAAATACACCCTTCAAAAATTATTATGAATATAGTTAAAAGCAAACTGAGAAATATAAGAGATAAGAGAAGGCCACAGTCCGATATTATAATTCCATTTTGTCTCCAAAATGAAAGCATCAATCTCACTCTTCTTCCTGGCACACTCCAGATAACCTGCAAAGTATCCCACGTTCACACACTTGTGAGCAGGACACACCATGTGCTTTCATTCCTACTCAGGCCTTCACTCCCCTAAGAGCTTGGGATCATTTCTGCAAGGAAAGAATCCTCTGACATCTAGGGTAACCTGGAAGCTCAAAGCAAAAACTTTCCTAGAGACTTTTTACGCAGAAAGAACCTGCCATACACTAATGTTTGCTAACCTCGGCCTTTCAGTTAGACATTCCCACAGAGGAGGGATTCCACAGCCTCAGACAGACTTTGCTTAATATCATTTAGGGCAGGTCTCATCTATTGTTCTTCAATATGTACATGTCCGAGTGAGATTTAGGGGGAAATACATTTTGATTGGGGTTTGCACAATCTTCTGGGTATCATCCTAATTTAAATACATGTGAAGGCAGAGGAGACTCATTAAACAAGAAAGTACACGCAAGGGCTAGCTACTTGCTAAACAGAACAATAATATTGAAATTCTTTCCTGGCATGATGTTTAGAGCAACATATAAATGCTCCCAAAGTTCTTCCTCTTACTTCTTTTCACTAAGGTGGTGGGGAAAGTGGCTGTTTCCTTTTTATTTCTGGACTCTACAAATCTTTTAAAGCATGTCTTTAGGGTATGACCTTCATAAATACTTCACATAAGAAAGCTACACAGAAGGTAAAAAGGAAATGTGTAGGTTTTGAAATAGCAACAAAAATTAAAAGATAAAAATGCATGTCAAAATATATACCTTGTTCTTACCAGTTTGGGGAATAAACCTTTGACAAGATTTCACTGGAGAAATACTTTCACTTAGCAAGTCTGAGTTAACTTTGAATCTCTTCTTTTAAATTTAAGAGTAAAAGAAAGCAAAGTTGCAAAAGCAAATACTAACAATTGGAGACCACATGGTGTGTGTTTGTGTGTGTGTGTGTGTGCGTGCATGGTGTGTGTGTACCATGGTTTCTCTGCTTTGTTATTATGAACATTTTGGGTTGGATAACTCTTTCTGAGGGTTTTACTAAGAAACATCCCTAGGAAGTTTCCAGTAAATGCTAGTGGCTTTCCACTCCCAGATATCCCCCAATTCTAAGCTGAAAGACAGTATTTTGTTAACAATACTCTGGTAGCAACAGGCATTCGGATCAAATATGTGCTTGCCATGTTTTAGAGTCTGTGTTAATAACTTTATACAGAGGATATCTTATTTAATAACTACAGATGCAATAACTATAGTTCTAATTATAATTTCCATTATACAGAAGAGAAAATAGAGTCTCAGAGATATTAAATAATCTGAGAGGTCTGGTCTATGATAAGAGGTTAGTGGGAAATTATGTAATGGCTATTTGAAAAGATAACAAAGCAAAGTATTGTTTTCACAGATACATGGCCTAGATCTGAAATTAAACCAGTGAAAAAATCTAAGGTCCTTAATGTGTCAGTAGTAATACACTGGGAAGAAATAATTTATTAGATTTTATTATATTTTTCAGTGACTGTATTTTCAGGCAAGGCATGGAAAGGCACAGGCTCAAAGCTCAAGCTAACTAGTCAGCAGGAGTGAGCTTGATTGTGACAGAAGTCTGTGCCTCAAATGAAGACAGGGCAGGGATGAGTCACATTCTGCTTAGTTTCTGATTCATTTATAGAAATGATTCTCAAAGTGGGGTAGTACCATGTCAAAGGCACAAATCTTACAAATCTGGTATTGCTTGTGCATAGATGGGTTCTACAAGGATGGTTGGCAGGCATCACTGACATTTAGAGGGTGAGGGTCGGGAGTTCCAGAAGTCCTACAGTACAAGAGGCAGTACAGTCTACTCCATGCAGCATTCAAACGGCCCGCACAACACCCTGCTGGATTAATCATTCTAATTCACTAAGCCTCCAAACCAAGTAAATGAACATTAAGTATTTTGGCAACTTTTACAATAGTTCACTGAATTTTCTTCCAGAATGTAAACCCTATGTAAACCTAGAGAAATTTAAAACGTTTGGTTTGGAAATTTATCAAGTATCATTCACCTTTCCAAAAAAAATATGTCACCAACTGTTAATACCCGTTATAGTACAACTCACCAATATAACACATGTCCGTTAGTGTGGAAATGTAACTTCAGATTCATGATGCTTCTATATTTAGTACACGAAACTGACAGCCTCTTTATGTCTTTTATTACCCACATGCTTGAATGCTCATATACTGAGAGCCACAGAATTTTACAAAAAACATCTTTCTTCACCTTTCTCCTTAATAGTACCAATATGGAACCATATTAATTTTTTTAAATTATATATGTATCATATAATCTATGCTATCTATCTTATCTAACTGGATTATCTTATATATAAATTTCATTTTTAGGATAGAAATGAGACATTTATAAGCATATTTTATACAAATAATAAACTGAATCGGGGGGCGCCTGTGGCTCAAACGAGTGGGGCACCAGCCCCATATACTGGAGGTGGCAGGTTCAAACCCAGCCCCGGCCAAAAACTGCAAAAAAAAAAAAAAAAGAAAAGAAAAAGAAGGTACTGAATCCAAGACCCTGGTAAAAAGTCTATCTTTTCTCATAAATACAAATGCAACTACAAAATTATGAATTTGGTAAATACTCCTTGCTTTTAACATTGGGCCAGATAATCTAGAGAAAGGAAAATTGAGCAATGTGAAATCTCTCAATATGAGCTGTTTTTGTAACCAGAACACAGAATGAAGAATGCTTTAGCTTTGCCTATCGTTGTTGTCCTCAGAACTAGATGCTCAGGGCCATTACCTCTCCATATCACACCCGGCTCTTTCGCCAGGTTTTCACTGAGAACTTTACTACATTCCAGGTGTAGTTGTAGGAACTGGAGATACAGAGGGAAAGAAGTCAGACATCATCCATGCCATCATATTTTTAAAGTGGGAGGTGGGAAATAAGCTAAAAACAAACCAGAAAAGCAAAGTGCCTCTGATGAGGCTACAGAAGCACGTTTCAGAATATCTCCTGTAAGACAGAAAAGCATCAGGCCAAGCCATGTCACTTCTCTATGTCACTCTTGTTTTTTCTTCTCTGAATCAAGTCCAACTTTCCTCATCTACGCCATAACCGGGGAAGCATCAACTCCACTCTCCCATTTTACACACTCTTGTCGTTTTTAGAGTGCTTTACACATGAGGTTATTTGTAACAGTCAGTCTCACGTAGAAAGGAGAAAATACTGAGAGAGACAAACACTGTCACCCTGGCGAGAAAAGGGCAGGTAAATGGGAGATTTAAGAATCAGACACTGACTTTCCCTTAATAACTCCTATCCACTTCCTGATGGAATTCAGAGTAAGATAGGCAAAGACCCATTATGAACAACAGGTCCACCAAATGGAGTTCAAATCCTGATTCAGCTTTTTATTATTATGACCTTAGGTGGATTCCTCCGTGTCTGAGTCTTAGTTTCCTAACAGAGAACAATGGAAACCTTATGAGGTGTTACAATATAATGTTTCAGAAGAACTTTGAATACAGTTCTGGAATACAGACAATTTGGTCAAATGTGTATCTCATTTCCAGTTCACTGATTTATGAGTTGTACTTCCATAACTGGCAGCAAACGGTGTAAGTATTTTATATGTGATTGGGGCATATAAAAGACATCATGTATGATGCGAGTTCTTTAAAAATTCAAAATAAAAAAAAAGAGTTGCTACCAGACAAGGGAGTCTTAAATCTATACCTGACGAATTTGAGTCATGCCACTTGTCACTACATGGTATACTATATGTGGGTTAAAAATAAATCATTCAAAGGGACAAATACAAAGGTAATTGAATTAAAAATAAAAAAAAAAAATTTTAAACTAGATCAATACCTTCTAAGCACTGCAGGTCAGGACTCCCAGCCCCATCTTCCTCTACAAAGATGTACACAAAAGCTCATGATTTTCAAAATGACACCCAGAGGACTGAAATATTTATTTTAATGAAGGTAATCATTTCTTCTTCTACCTGAGTAGAAATGGTATATACCATACATAGAAGTTATATACCATCACATCTTACTCCCTATTCTGATTATTTTATGTTTTTCCCTGATTATTTTGTTTTTCCAAATGAAAATAAAAAGACACAGTATAACCCTACGCTCAATTATAAATAACGCCATTGTTTTAAAGCTACTCAGTCAATTCTTGTGAAGGGAAGGCATTATTTAGACTTCAACTCCCAACCTGCTTACATGTTGCAGTCAACACTCAGTTCAGGGCAGAGCTTTCAAAATGTACTTCACTGATATAAATGCTTCTTCCTACACACAGTCTGACCCAGGGCTGGTTCAGCAGCTTATAGAGCGGAACAGGGATGCACAGGAATTAGAGCATATACCGACTCGCTTGAGCAGAGCAGGTAATCGGCAAAGTTCCAGCCGTGCTGGGAAAGAAACCTGAATGAGAGGGAAGGTGACCAGGGAGTGAACTCCCTGCACAGTGAGTGAGCAGCATTCCTGGAGAGCAGAGGAGCAGGCAGGGACGGAGGAGGGAGGCCCTTGGGCAAAACAGATTTGGTCATGAAGGCCTAGGATGCAAGACTTAATTCACTTCATAACCTGGGACCGGAAGCAGAGATGGAGTTTCCATAAAATGGACATTCTTTAGGAACTTCATCAAGAAAAGTCCTTAGTTACTAAACCAGGGTTCACTGTCAGAATAGCAGAACTAGAAACGTGATGATGCCCCTGGGCTGGGTCAGGATGCCAGATGGTCCCGGAACCTGGAGGGGTTGGCGCGGAGCATTTTAATGTGGGTGATGAACAGACTTAGCCACAAGGACTGATTTAACAAGCATGTTACATGTGAGGGGCATGTGGGGGGCAGCAGTGGAAGAGAGCCAGCTGGGAAGGTGAAAAAGGGAAAGAACCAGGGACAAGGGTGTGTTGCCTTCGTTTCCATTCATAATCTCTCTCCCACCTGCTTCCCCTCCCCCATGGGCACACACACTGACATATGGCCTGTTAGGGAAGTCGCGTTCTAATGCACAGCTGACCTGGGTCACTGCTCATAGGATAAAATACATAAAGTGAAGGCTGCAGATAATTACATACCAGAGATGTTGTGAACAGGATGAAAATCACAGTTCTCAAAACTGTTAGTAAATACAAAACAGGAGAGGCAAGGCCGGCCCTGCCACCAGCAGTGTACAGCTATGGCTCTTCAGTGGAGTTCAGAGAGTAATTACAGAGGAGGGCGTCAAATTCTATAAGTGGCGGTTACACAGCATTTAATGTGATAATCTATTTAGCCATTATGTTCCTCTTTAAGAGGAAAATTTTAAAGTAGGCTTTTTAAAAAGCGACATTGCAAATATGCCAGTTTAAAAGTAAATTTACTAATAAACCATGTATGGAAACTTCTCATATATTCCCTTCAGCTATGTCAGAGGATCATAAATAAATATAATTGTCCGTGGTAGAAAAGCATCATTTTTACATCTGAGGAAACAGCACAGAGAAGTTAAGCAAGTGGTTTACAGCCAAACAGCTAGACAATGGCCAAGTTGAGATTTGAAAGAAATCCCATAGGATGTATACGACACAGCTGCCTTTTACACCTCCCCAGAACACTTCTTTTTTACAGAAAATACAACACTTTATCCTCATCCAACACATGACACAGAATGTGCCAAAGTGAAAATATTTGGTCATTAGTTAAGGAGCAATGACTGAATTAATAAATGAATGGATTCTGTAGTCTCTCCAACCAGTTCCATAGATGCAGACTACAGTGTTCCCAGAGACCTGCCAAGTGGGAGCCAGGTTAACAAAATTCATGAAATACATTTGCAGAAACACAGTACTGGATAACCCCTTTCTGCCTCTAACCTAGAAACTCAGATCCTTTCAAGTATCATAAAATAAAATGTCTAGGTAGTTCTTATAGTAGGGAAGCAAGATTGATACAGTCATTCCCCGTATCTGAAATATACCACTTTCTGCAGTTTCAGTTATTGTATTGTAACAATACAATATTTTGTGTGAGAGAGATTGCATTCATATAAATTTCACTACAGCATATGATATTGTTGCTAATTTCTTACTGTACCTAATTTATCAATTAATCATAATATGCATTTATACCAATTTATCATAAATATGCATGCATAGGAAAAATCATACACACCCACACATACATCCATGTTGTGTGTGTGTGTATACATGTGTATGTATGTGTGTGTATATATATGGTTTAGTATAACCTATAATTTCAAGCATCCACTGAGGATGTCTTACGATGTATCCCCCACAGGTAAGGAAGCATTACTGTCTATACTTCTAATAACTTATTTGTTAAGGTGATGTGCTTTAAAAAACATTTTTTAAACTAAGAGCTCAGTAAGTGTTCCATTTACTATTCTAAATGCTTTGCACATGGTAATTCATAGGCAGTATCATCAGAGGAGGTACTACCATCAGCCAATGTTATAGTAGGTGAGAAATTCAGGTACAAAAAGATAGATCTCTTGCCCCAATTTGAATAGCTGAATCTAGCATCCAAACCTTTACTGTGCACCATACTATTACTTAACATGAAGGGGTAAGGATGCCAAGAAAGATGCAATTAGGAGTATGCAGGGTTCAAATTGTTAGCTACAATGTTATCTATACTTGGTTTGGATTATCATATCAGTTATTGCCACAGCTTCTTTGTATAATATACTCCTCTGTGAAGATCTGCACCCTTAACCAAAAATAAGAGCTCAGTAGGAAAATTTCTAGTCAGAATAGCTCATGCAGGCATCAAGATAAGATGGTTTCAAATTTTTGGCTCTGGCACTTACTTGCTATGGATCCTAGAGCAAGTTATTTAATCTCTCGGCTTTGCTTTTAGGAAATGAAACATATAATTATTCCTTCCTTAAAGTTAAGATGATGTTATAAAGTTGGCAAGCAGGGGTGAGTATGCCCCACCAGACACTCTGGGTTACCCTAACTGGGAGGGGACGTTAACGGCATTTACAGATGGAGGCCAAGGGTGCCGCTAAGTACCCCGCAGTGCACAGGATAGACCTTACAACAAAAAATGACTTGGCCCAAAATGTCAATAAAACCAGGAAGTTGAGAACCCCTAGGGAAAAGTATATTTGCAATATGCCTGGCACAATACTAGCGATCAATAAATGACAGCCTTTTTCTCTGGCTTTATTATATGTACAAAATTTGTGAACTAATTTGGGCTGAAGTTTTATATACTAAAGACTAAAAGATTGATACGCTTGTGCCTATTTCAAATTACGAAAGAAAGGTGATTTCAAATTACCTAAGTGTTTGAGTTCTTTTGTGAATTATCTTTTCTGATTCCTCCCCACGTTAAATGAAACCAAATTCTAAATGACAGTTAAACCAAATGATAACTGAAGTTATCATTCTGATCCTCAAGTCTGGGTGATTTACAATATCCTCTGAGATCAGTGGATAACATTTTGCAACCAAAAAACAGAGCTCATTAAATGATTAGATTTTGTGGTTGAACCCTTCCACCTCTGTTTCCCGGCTTAGGAAGTAATTTGTGGCATGTCCTTAAGAAAACACTGGAACAAGACACTGTCCCTACTAAAAATAGAAAAGAAAAATTAGCTGGGTTTGGTGGTGCACATCTGTAATCCCAGCTACTCAAGAGGCCAAGGAAAGAGAATAGCTTGAGCCCAAGAGTTGAAGGTTGCAGTGAGTTCTGATGCAACTGCACTCTAGTGCAGGCAACAATTCAAGACTCTATCTAAAAAAAAAAAAAAAAAAAAAAGCTAGAGATCAGAATCCTCTTTTATTTTTCTTGTGCAATTGCCCTGAGTATCTTCTTTCTGAGCCAAAGTTTGTTTTAGTCCAGCCTCGGTCCAGGAATTTAGACAGTTTTCCTGGAACAGTTGGAAAGATGACAATCAGGAACTCTGTTTAAGGGAGCCAGGGGCTCCCATGTTCATTAGTGAAGACAGCTGCAAAACAACACACTTCAGAGTTCAAGATTAATAAGCTTCCTGGGTATCTGGCACTCTACTGGACATATTTTTAAGCAGTAGGTAGACTCTCTCAAACAACACTGGCTGGTGTCAAATTGGATCTCTAGTCCTTCCTTTTAGCTCTCAGTAGTTAACTATTTTCTAAATTGATAATTTGTATTTCTTCTTTGATCTTTCTGCTAGAAATATGTCCTTAAAAATCTACCACCTGTAGATGTCATTATAATGGATTTGTTTTTTAAAAGTCACTGATATTTTATAGAAAGTCAACTGATTCTTTTTGTATTTATCTTGTATTATGCAACCTTTCTAAACAAATTAGCTCAAATGGTGTTTGTGCAGTTTCCTTAGGATATATAATATAGTATTATCTGTAAGCAGAAGCAGTTTTATTTCTTTCTTTCCAATAATAATGCCCTTTATTTCTTTTCCTCACTTAATTGCCTTGGTTAGAACGTCCAGTATGATGTTGAACTGAAGTAGCAAGATCAAGCCTTCTTGACTCATTTCTAATCTTAAGTGGAAGAGCAGTCAGTGATCATTCAGTCTAAGTATGATCTCAGCTTTTCCTAGTCCATAAATGCTCTTTTTCACGTTGAGAAATTATCCTCTTCCTAGTGTGCCATCACAGTGATTTATTTCCAAATGTTAAAACCAACATTGCACTCTGAACTACTTAGCCTCGAAGTGATGTCATTTTTTGTATATTTTTGTGTTCCATATGCTAAAATTTTGTTTAGAATTTTTGCATCTATATTCATGACAGATACTGATCTGTAGGGTTTTTTTAAATTTAAATTATTTTTTCTAGCTTTGATATCAGTATAATAAAAAAGACAAGAACAAGCATTGGCAAAAATGTGGAAAATTTAGAGCCCTCAGATATTGTTGGTTTGAATGTAAAATGGTTCAGCCACTTTCAAAAACAGTCTGGAAGATTCTCAAAACATTAACAACAGAGTTACCATATGACCCAGCAAGTCCACTCTTAAATATGTACCCAAGAGATCTGGAAACATATTATCTTACAAAATTGTGTATGAATGTTCATAGCAATGTTAATCATAATAGCCAAAATACAGAAACAACAGAAAAATGTCCATGAACTGATGAACTGTTGCACCAAAAGTGCTATATTTATACAGTTGAATATTATTCAGCAACAAAAAGGGAATGAAGTATTATATTAATGCATGCCACAACATTAAGCGAAGGAAGCCTCACAGAAAAGGCATATTTTATGATTTCATTAATGATGAAATGTCCTGAATAGGGGAATCCCTAGAATTAGAAGGTAGAATAATAGTTTCCAGGGGCTGCGAAAGGAAAACTACGGAGAGTGATTGCTAATGATTATGGAGTTTCTTTTTGGGTAATGAAAATGTCCTGGAATTAGATGGTAGCAATAGCTGTACAATCTTGTGAATATGATAAAATACACTGAAATGTACATTTTAAAAGAGAAATTTATGGTATCTCAATTATATCTCAAGTCACATGCATGTACATGTACGCATACAAATTTATGGCTGATTTCAGTTTCAAGAAACATGGGGTTTAAAACTGGAAATAACATTTCCCTATACTATGTAGCTCATGCTAACATCCTGTTTGTTTTAACAGATGAAAAATCAAGCCCTAGTTTAATGACTTGTCCAAAATCATGACACTATATAAAATTTTAAAATATACATTATTTATAGCTTTGGACTGGTTCTAGACCCATTTCTTACACACAAAACTTCTTTGATGTTTAAATCGTTAAAAAAAAAATACAAAAGCAATTACATCTTTGACTCCTTCCCTCTTTCTAAAAGAAGGTTTTTTTTCACGTTATTTTTCTTTTCCTTATGTTGGAACAAATATCCTTTTGATTCCTTTGTCACTTTCACTCTGCTGGTGGGACTGCAAACTAATACCTTTCTGGAAGGAAGTATGGAGAACTCTCAAAGAACTCAAACTAAACCTCCCATTTGATCCTGCAATCCCATTATTGGGCATCTACCCTGAAGAAAAAAAATCCTTTTATCATGAGGACACCTGCACTAGACTGTTTACCGCAGCTCAATTTACAATTGCAAAAATGTGGAAACAGCCTAAATGCCCACCAACCCAGGAATGGATTAACAAGCTGTGGTATATGTACACCATGGAATACCATACAGCCATCAAAAAGATGGGGACTTTACATCTTTTGCATTAATCTGGATGGGAGTAGAACACATTATTCTTAACAAAGCATCACAAGAATGGAGAAGCAAGAATCCTATGCACTCAATTCTAATATAAGAACAATTAATGACCTAGTACACAGAGGAGTGGGGGAGGGAAGGGGAGAGTAGAAAGAGGGAAGGAGGGAAGAGGCTTGGGGGTCATGGTGTGTGACATACCTTTGGGGGGTGGGACACAATTATAAGATGGACTTTACCTAACAAATGCAATCAATGTAACCTGTTTCAAAAAACTAAAAAAAAAAAAAACAATAGGTTACTCACCCTAAAAAAATACTATATCACAGGACCCCTCCCACCTTAAGAAATTTAACAGGGACCCTGAGAGAACTGGAAGAAACAAAACTTACTATTAACCAACTAATGTCCCTGGGAAAAATAATGATAAGATTTCAGAATGGGTGAATGACAGACATCCTATTAGTTTATCACCCCCAGTCCATCCCAATTCTCCAGGTAACTAGGTGTGGATTGAGGATTGGAGCCTGAACCCATTGAAACCGTGGTGAAAAGGCCCCTACTTGGTGATCCTGTCCACACCAACAATGGTGAAGGTGGATGGCATTCCTGCCTGGACACAGTTCTCATATGTGAAAGTAGCCAGCGATGGGGAGTGGACAGTCCAATGACACCCAGAGCATCCCCATGGTCTTACCCTGAGAAAACAGACTATCGCTTGCCCCAGTCATATACCAGGAGCTGACTGGTCTGTATAAGGTAGAAGCTTGAGGATGAGCAGCAGTGGCGTAGGACTGATTACTGATTCTTTGCTTTGGACTTTTTCACCTTCTTTCTCTAATCTTGGGTGTAAGATGTGATGAAGGCTGTGAAGGGTATATCTAAAAGGTAACCCAAACTAGATAAACTGTCAAAATTGTGTTATTGGTTTACTCTTATTTTGAATGTACGGGAAAGCCTGAAGGAACTTGCATATATAATAACACCCAATATCAGACATATGTGCCCCCATTGGGCCAGCTATTTGCTGCAATCCTTCTGAACCCCCAGAGCAAACTGAATTTGCTATGTGGTATACTGATATCCCTAGAAAGATAATAAACCAAGTTATAATAGAAGGAATAGCTAAACAAGTAAAAAAAATCATTAATAACAATTTTGCAATATATCCAGACATGTGCCTTTTTATATTTTCAATAATAATTAGAAGTTTTCCATGTAGAAATACTACATATTTCTGAAGAATTATTTCTATGTATTTTATATTTTATGTTGTCATGTTCAATTTAATTCTTGGATTGTTAATGGTATACAATGGATATTTGTATATTGAACTTTAATCAAAAAAAATAAAAATAGCAAAAACAATTAGTTGAATGTATGTACAAGGGTTTATTTATGGGCTTTCTATTCTGTTTCATTGGTAATATGTCTGTTTTATGGCATAACCATACTGTTTTGTTTATTATAAATTTATAATATAATTTGAAATTAAAAAATTGTCCTTTGATTCCTCTTATCTAACAGATGAGAAAATAAACATTAAGCATAAAGTATTTGTCTCCATAAAAAGATTAGTAAGAAAGAGAACATCAGAACTGCCTCAATAAGGCACTAATTTTCCATATCAGATGGAGACAAAAGCTCTTCAAAGGACTTATTTTTCCAAGCTTTCTTTCTTTCCTTAGTTCTCCCTCCCTTCTTTCCTTCCTTCCTCTCATCCTTTTCCTAACTATCAATGTGACTTTAATAAAGTAGTAACTCTTGTTAGGATAAATGTATTCAGCATATTAGTAATTTTAAACTTACAGTATTATTTTATTTTATATTTATTTATTTACTGCTGTTTTTGGCCAGGGCTGGGTTTGAACCTGACACCTCCAGAATATAGAGCCTACACTCTACTCCTTTGAGGCACAGGCACCATCCACTTAGAGTATTATTTTAAACAAAATAATTGTATCCTAAAAAGAAAAAGAATTAGAGAAAGTAAATACTGTGAAGAATCCCAAGCTAGTGAAGTTAGTGCACAAAAGGAGAGAAGTATTACCAACTGAAATGGAGGAACTATATACATGGCATCCATGGAAAGATCAGACAAACTTATGAATTTCCAGCCTTTGCTCACTCTTAGGAATTACCATTTGCTTTTTGGGCCTGAACTGTGCCAGAACAGAGTCCTCAGAATATTTACATTTTGCATCCAGGCAAAGATTTCAGAAGACTGTTAGGGATCTTCTGTCTAGTGTATGTTCAAGACACTTTCTAATTGAGTATGCTCCTTATTCTCCAATACAGATATATTTCTAACTTGGATTCACTCAACTGCACCAGGTGCTTAAAAAGTCAGAGCTAAAGTTCTTTTAGTCTCTTAAACTGACAGATGATTGTTTTCATGATTATATTTGGAATATACAATTTTAGTCTCAGAAATCCAACTAACTGTTCTGCTTTTAACTCTGCTATCATTGTTATAAATACATTACTTTATTTATATTCTGAAAATTCTGACATTGTATGTAAACTAAAGAATTAGAATTATGCCATGATATGATGCATATTGGCTTGTTTTTGAAGAGAAAGCAGCCCGCAAAATCAGGTTGGCCACAAATCACAAATATGCACATCCCGTACAGTAGCTCAAATGAATAAACTGAGCTCAAGGGACTATATGGTTATAACAGTCATATTGGTATGGTCTCACACTATAGTTAGATAATTCTGAGTGAATTTTATTTACCATAGTTTGTTTAAAAAGAAAAATAAACATTTATGTTCAAATTTTAAAGATAAATCGAAAAATGTAAATACTACAGTTGTTTTTTAAAAGATCATGTCTATAATCATTATTTCCAAAGCACTTCATATTGATTCATTAATAGGATACAGTTCTTTCTTAATTGCTTGCTTCCCTGCTAGCCCAGCCACAGTTTTAGAAATTCAAGACTTTTTGAGAGTGATCTAGCTCTTACTACACTTAACTGCCACATTTCTAACACTATTATGCATTTAAAGATACAGCCAAATAGCCAAATGTTTTTGGAAATGACCAAAAAGCAAATTTGTAAACAACTTTGTACAGATTACTTTCCAAAATGTGAATAATTTATGCTTAAACATATTGTAGGCATACAAACCAGATTCTGTTTCTTGCAGATGTATTTCCCAGTATGTTAGCAGACAAGAGGTAAATGTTTAACCAAAACAATGAAAACAGGAATATCCATAAATTAAAACCACAACTGTATATTTCCAATAAAGTTACTAAAACCACAATTGTGTATTTCCAAGAAAGTTACCATTTTCTGAGTTCTCACAAATGAAATTTGTAATAAGTTAGAAGTCAAAATATGATATAAAAATAATATGAACAAAGTCTCTTTTAATCCTTAAATTGGTTTCATGCTAATCATTTTCAGATGAGTAGTATATAACTATAATCAGTTTTTGTAAAAACTCAGGCAACACATTTGGGAAAAATGAGCATGCATTGTTTGATGATGCACTATTTGCAGATACGCTGATATGGAGATAAGACCTTTAAAATGATATCAAAGAACTCTACTGCTTCATATGCATTATTATATTTATTTAAATAGTCCTGTTGATGCAGGGCTACTCCCTGCTCAGGGCTGGACAGGGACCACCACCACCCCCTACCATTTTCCAACCTGGGTTAGCTCAGAAATCAGCCTCTTCACAGGCCCCAAATCTACGCACAAACAGGCTCAATAAAACCAACCTGTCGAGCATTCTGCAACAGAGAACACATCCTAAACAAGAGGCTGTATGACCAGGAGCAGAAAACACACCCAAAACAGGCCACGTTCCACACGAGGACAGTTTTGGAATTAACGTTTGTCCCCAATCCCCTGGCACCAAACATTCCATGTCCCTCAAACCACCCTGTCCACAGGATAAGAAAAGCATTATATAAAACCCAGACAGGAGGCCCAAATGGGCTGCTCACACAGGCAGCCCTCTTCGGCTTGCCAGCCAAAGGCTCTGACCTTTCATCCCCTCTTATCTATCTATAAATCTGTCATTTTGCTTACTCACACAATCCATGGATTCATTCTTTGAATCTCTGAGGCTAAGGATTCCATAAAGAGAGATTCTGGCTACATAGGCAAGTGTCCCATCTACAGAAAATATATTAACATGTATAAAAATTACTGAACATCTTGCCAAAATGTATGTGATTTTTCAGTAGATAGAAGCCTAAGATTCTGCATTTCTAACAAGCTCTTAGGTGATGCTGATTATTCTGGTTTTTAGAACATACTGTAAAGAACAAACATATGAACCACCAAAAAAAAAAGATGCTATATGTAAGATGGGTCCATCATTTTTTTTAAAGGAGTGCTCTACACTGACCAGGGGTATAGATGTTAATCTAATCACGTGGTTTATAAATACTTAGACCAAACACACTTTTACAGGGAATACTTAAATCTAGAAAAATAAATTTTAAAAGAAAGGATATAATACAATCCATTTCGATTCAGCTGTATTATTAGGAGAAAACATAAGTAGTATATTCAATCAAACAATCTTCAGTTCATTAGTCGTGTCTACTTGAGGTTAAATGGCTCAGAATGGCAGTCCAGGACTTGGGCTCTTGTCGTGTTGATTCAGGGTTAACAAAGGCAATACTTTTATTAATTCCTTTCCTCATAAGAAAAATGTCATTGTATTTGTATACAGACAAACATATTCTCCAGGAAACATGGCTCATTCTTGTGTAAACCATCGTTTACATCTGAAAATCTATTAGCCATTATAGCTTAAGACAATTTCAAGACTAGCTCTGACGGTTAAAAGTACAAAAAAAAAAAAAAAGAGAAAGAAATTAAATGGGAAAGTAAAGACAGCGTCAGAAATGCAAAGCATTTGTAGAATAAACTCGCATTTACCCTTACCATGCCTTTTTTACATACAAAGTGACTCTGAAACTGCTGTTGACGATTTCCCAAGCTAACAGAATATTCTTGTCTTCATTTACATTGAAGGTTTCTCACTCTTGCATAAAATATCAAACTGGCATGCAGATATATTCTATACCTCTGTTCTTTTCATAATTGAGATGTTCCTATAGTTAATATTAATAAGAGGCCCATCACTCTGTAATTTCCTCTGTCACTGTTTTTGACATCTACCTAGCAATTAAAATACTGATTATCTTCCTTAATCTCTCCTGAGACCTCTATTTCTTCTTCAGTAGTTGCTAGGCGAGTTCTATGCAGTGCTTTAAAACATCAGAACAACCCAGCGATGGAGGATCTTCTTGTCCAATGCACTATGGCAACGTAAACCTGCTCTCCATTCCTTACAATTCTGAATTAATCTTCTCTCTATAGTCCCAGAGCCACGAAATCTCAACACTTCTTTCTTTAAGTTCCCATAGTAACTGTGTTCAAGGGGCTGGGATCCACCACCCTACAAGCATCAAAACCTTACTGGATCTGATTGCTTTATGTCTATTTTTTTGGCGATGGGGTGACGTAACTACTAGTTTTGCCTCCAAAATTGTATTTCTGCTGTATATTGTCTTCAGTTTTTTCAGTCTGCATGAATGTTGAGTATAAATACAAAATAAGCCTCATCTAGAAATGAAGTTTACTAGTTAGTTTGTTAGGTTTTTGTCCCTCGATGATCACAATTTTCCAAACCACAGGTGAAGCCTTCCTAAGGTTTTGTTCCTTATCAGTCAACCAGCAAGAATTACAAGTGTTTCCTACCCTTAACTCTATAGAAAGCAGGAGAGGAAGGAAAAAAACATAGCTAAGATAATCAGAATTATGCAAAGATGGCCGGTCTTATTACCTGAGAATTACAGAATGTCTCTCTAAAACGAGTTATAGGAATAGTTATTTTACAGCACATTTCTTGATGAAAAATAAAGTAACATGCTAATCAAGATTTAACTTTTGCTTACAATGCAGAGGAATGGAAAATGAAGGTATTAGGATCCATTTATGCTATTTAGTCAGGAATCATTATAAAAGCCTTATCATCTGAATGATGTATACATCATTAGAATGTTTAGCAAGTGAAGGAAATGTTTCTATATTACCAATTATTTCAGATTTTCTACCATTCTAAGTACTATGTTTTGAGAGAAAATCAAGTAGTATTTTATTCTAAACAATTAGAAAGCTATAACCCTTTCAAAGTGAATTCATTTGTGCCAGGTAACCACTAAATCAATAACTTAGTCCCGAGAGTTTTATTTGTCTGTCTACTATTGCGTAGAGTATCTGCCTATTGTCCCTTCTCTCCTTGAAGATGGAGAACATAGAGTTTAGTGTGGCTTTTCAAAACATAAAGATACGACTTTTCCTTCAGGTGAATTTTTACCTTGAGGTACATTCCCACATAAAAACACTGTTATATAATCAGGTATTAATCTGGTCTGATTCCAACTTCCATTAAGTCAATTAAGAAAACACTTTTCATTGATGACTGTCTGAAAGCTCGATGATTCTTTTTAATTCTGGGGAGTGAAAGGTAGAAAACAGGCAATTTATACTAAAGTTTTTGTTGAGCTCAAGTAATTATATTTACATGTAAGAAAAAAGTAATATATAATTTCCAGTTTTTGTATTTTAAGAGCTAAGTACACATTAGTTAGATTCACTCCTCATTAAAAACTGAGAAAACGATCTATTATGATACCCACTAAGAGAAATAATGTGACCTTTACAGCCATTCTAGTTCCATGAAAATATCATGACTCTTCTAATATAATGTCATAATTGATTATATACACACGAACACAATATACGTACACATAGGTGCATTCAATTGTGTATGTTATTTATATGTAAATTATGATATATATTTGCGGATGTAATATATACCTATCTGATTGAAGCCTTTTTTTTTAATCATTGGAAATTAATTGAGAGTACAAAGAAACCAGGTTACACTTCCTGTATTTGTTAAGTAAATTCCCTCTTATAATTGTGTCCTGTCCCCAAGAGGACAGGTCACATCGTGAGCCCCCAACCCCTCCCTCCTTCCTTCTCTCCACTCCCCCGTTCCCCCACCCTCTCCATGTACTAGGTCTTCAAATGCCCTCAGATTAGAATTGAGAATACATTGATTCTTAGGAAGCTGTTTTTATCTTAAGGAGACTTCAAACTGTTGAATATAAACATTTTATTTCACTGTGGACAGTATATTTCTTAGGGCTCTATGAATGAAAGCTATTAGCTACATTAATACTTTAAAAAAATAATGCACTGTCATAAAATAGAGATTATCATATGTTGATCCAACATATGTACAGGTCTCAGCTTTCAAACGTGGAATAAAACTTTATGTGACTTCCTTTTGCATAATAGTTATTGGATTATTTTTAAAATAATGATACAATTCAAATTGATGCTTTTAATTAACTTACATTATTAAACTTAAGTACTTAAAAAGTGACTTGGGAAAAACTGGACTGAAGCCAGCTTTCCACACAGGCTCCCATCCAGAAGGAGAGTTAAAGGACAGAAATTTAGCAAGTAACCTAGTGGATTTGAGCTGCACCAAGAGATAAGGTTGAAGAATGCATATCAACCCCGCTGAGGAAGCTGCGACCCCAAGGATAAAAACAAAAGGGACAAAATCCATCACCAAGCGGATGGGAGTCCCCTCCCCCATGAGAACGGCTCTGAGTGCCCCACAAACAAACGAGCAGAGTTCAAAGGTCCTCCCACTACACTCCATGAGAGAGACCCTCTAAAAACTGGACCTACCTCCCCTACTAGGGTGCCACGGAGTTCTCCTGATAGGCATAAAACTGTGTAAAACTGTGTATATTCTCTACCTACAACTCTGAGCTCCCAGCACTCCCCTCCATTCTCACTCTGAGGTCTGGAGGCCTGTCCCTCAGGAGTCCAGATTCTTGGGTGATTTATCAAGGGGTGTGGACAGGGCCTAAACTGCAGCTGGTCAGTGCTGACTCTGTGACATGGGAGTGAGGAGAGGACAGTTGGCTGAGAGGGAACCACGCTGGGGCAGCAGTGCCCCAAGGAGAACAAAGCAGCCTTCTTTTGGCAAAAATAGGGCTCACTTCCGGATATTCCAAAGACCCACCCCTATCTTCCTGGGCAACCAGAGGAGGCCAGGCATCTACTCAGGTGGCAACAACCATGGAACAGATCTGGGATGGAAATGCAGGTCCCGTGAGTAAAGGGTCTGCCTGAGGCGGTACGGGCCTGGGTGGAATGTGGGGACTAGAAACACACGCACAGGGCAGGGCTGACCCAGAGAACTGCTTTCCTGAGCCTAAGACACACCCAGCCCTCAAGGGATTGTCAGCCTATAGACAAAGGAAGACAGGTGGCTAGAACTGACAGCTAACAGAATACAAACCTGCAGGAGCAAAGACAGGGCCTGAAGTGCAGGCTCTGGGAACTCAAAACAGCTTCTCTTCTGCAGGGGAATTTAGCAGGGACAGAAACAAATTCCTGCAAAGTTGTTCTGTTCTGTTCTGTCAGTAACATCAATCATGGGCAGGGCTGAAACTGAGTGAACACCCCCAAGCCTCCATCAAGCACCCGAGGTTATCAAGCCTCACCTCCCCCTGCTAGATAGAGGCAGAGCGCAGTGGCCTGGCTGAGCAGAAATAGATTTCCTTGGTGATTCAGGCAGGTGCAAACCCCTGAAGTATCTATTCACCACAGGCAATTGGGTCAAAGCCCTGCAGGACTATCAGTGACTTGGTGTGATAGAGGTGCAAGGTGGTGAAGGAGGCATCAACCTTCCCAGGATGATCTATTTGCTGGGTGGGTCCTCCTGACTCCATGGAACACTGCAGCAGGCCATATCAGAGTAGTCACGAGACCCCTGCAATCCAGTTGCCAGAGACTTTTTAAACTCTCCCACCTGAGACAGGTACTGACTGAGACAATTGATTTGGACATTTTGAACTGAGCCAATCGCCCAAGGACTATTCAGGTGGTGCCCTGCGTGTGTGGTTGTAGGAAGGTTTGATTTTCCTTTTCTGATTGTTGCCTGTGGGGGGCAGGGTGACATAATTGTTGGTATCTCTCAACAGCTGAGACTTCAACCCAGAGTAACTGTTTCACCTGGGTCATACAGAGACCAGCTGAAAACAAGACAGAACCACTTAGCCCCACCACACAATACAGGTCCCCGGTTTCTCAGGCCATAGCACTGGACGGGTCATTGACAAAGCTCTAGGGGAAAAAGCAAATGGTGTAAAAAATCAAGGGGCAGAATCAGTGGAAAAACACTGGTAACATGAATAACCAGAATAGGATCAACCCCCCACCCCCCAGGAAAGATATGGCAGATGTAACTGAAGATCCCATTCATAAGCAGCTGGCCAAGATGTCAGAAATCAAATTCAGAATTTGGATTGCAAACAAGATTAATAAAATGGAGGAAAATTTGGAATTAGAAATTCGAGCAGCAATTCAAAAGTCAGAATGAGAAATTCGAGGAGAAATTCAAAAGTTGTCTCTAAAATTTAACGAATTTAAAGACAAAACCACCAAAGATTTTGACGCACTGAAGTAAGAATTTGCAGCCCTCAAAGATCATAAAAATTCAGTAGAATCCCTCAGTAACAGAGAAGAAAGGATTTCTGACATTGAAGACAAAGCCTTTGAACGCTCCCAAACTCTCAAAGAATAAGAGAAATGGAGAGCAAAAACGGATCATTCTCTCAGAGAGCTCTGGGATAATATGAAGAAGGCTAATATCCACCTCACTGGAATCCCTGAAAGTGATGAAGTGGCCTCACAAGGCACAGAGGCCCTTCTCCATGAAATTATGAAAGATAATTTTCCAGACATGCCTAGAGATTCTGAAATTCAGATAACAGACAGTTTCAGTACCCCAGTATGACTCAATCCCAATAGGACATCCCCCAGGCATATCATAATTAACTTCACCAAATTTAATATGAAGGAGAAAATTCTCAAAGCAGCCAGACGTAAGAAATCCATTACCTACAAAGGGAAGAATATTAGAATGACTGCATATCTCTCTGCTGAAACTTCTCAAGCCAGAAGAGGGTGGTCATCGACATTTAATCTCCTAAAGCAAAATAACTTTCAATCCCAGATCCTATATCCAGCTAAACTGAGTTCCATTTATGATGGAGAAATTAAATACTTTAATGACATTCATATGTTGAAGAAATTTGCCATAACCAAACCAGCTCTTCAAGATATTCTCAGACCTATCCTCCATAATGACCAACCCAATCCTCTAACACAAAAGTAAACTCACTCAGAAACTTTTGATCAAACTCCAACTTCCACACTGGCAAAAGGATTTAAAATGTCCACTGGACTTTTGAAAAACTTGATACCCAAAATTTTACCAGACTTATCAATATTCTCCATTAATGTGAATGGCTTAAACTGTCCTCTAATAAAGCATAGGTTAGCTGACTGGATACAAAAACTCAAGCTGATCATGCAGATATTTGCTGCATACAAGAGTCACATCTTACCTTAAAAGACAAATATAGACTCAGGGTGAAAGGATGGTCATCCATATTTCAGGCAAATGGTTACCAGAAAAAAGCAGGTGTTGCGATTTTATTTGCAGATACAATAGGCCTTAAACCAACAAAAGTAAGGAAGGATAAGAATGGTCACTTCATATTTGTTAAGGGTAATACTCAATATGATGAGATTTCAATTATTAACATCTATGCACCCAACCAGAATGCACCTCAATTTATAAGAGAAACTCTAACAGACATGAGCAACTTGATTTCCTCCAGCTCCATAATAGTTGGAGCATTCAACACTCCTTTGGCAGTGTTGGATCGATCCTCCAATAAGAAGCTGAGCAAAGAAATTTTAGATTTAAACCTAAGCATCCAACATTTGGATTTAGCAGACATCTACAGAGTATTTCATCCCAACAAAACTGAATACACATACTTCTCATCAGCCCATGGAACATACTCCAAAATCAATCACATCTTAGGTCACAAGTCTAACCTCAGTAAATTTAAAGAAATAGAAATTATTCCCTGCATCTTCTCAGACCACCATGGAATAAAAGTTGAGCTAGTAACAACAGGAATCTGCATACTCATACAAAAACATGGAAGTTAAATAACCTTATGCTGAATGATAGCTGAGTCAGATTGAGATTAAGAAGGATATTTGCAAATTTTTGGAACAAAACAACAATGAAGACATGAATTATCAGAATCTCTGTGATACCTCAAAGGCAGCCCTAAGAAGGAAATTTATAGCACCGCAAGCCTTTCTCAAGAGAAAAGAAAGAGAGGAAGTTAACAACTTAATGGGACATCTCAAGCAACTGGAAAAGGAAGAAAATTCCAACCCCAAACCCATTAGAAGAAAAGAAATAACCAAAATTAGAGCAGAATTAAATGAAATTGAAAACAAAAGAATTATACAAAATATCAGTAAATCAAAAAGTTGGTCTTTTGAAAAGGTCAATAAAATAGATAAATCTTTGCCTAACCGAACCAGGAAAAAAAGAGTAAAATCTCTAATCTCATCCATCAGAAACAACAAAGACAAGATAATAACAGACGCCTCAGAAATTCTAAAAATCCTGAATAAATATTACAAGAAACTTTATTCTGAGAAATATGAAAATCTGAAAGAAATTGACAAATACTTGGAAGCATGTCACCTTCCAAGACTTAGCCTGAATCATGTGGAAATGTTGAACCGGGCCATATCAAGTTCTAAAATAGCATCAACCATACAAAACCTGCCTAAAAAGAAAAGCACGGGACCAGATGGCTTCACATCAGAATTCTACCAAACCTTTAAAGAGGAACTATTACCTATATTACACAACCTGTTCCAAAATGTAGAAAAAGAAGGAAGACTACCCAACACATTCTATGAAGCAAACATCACCCTGATCCCCAAACCGGAAAAGACCTAACAAGAAAAGAAAATTATAGACCAATATAACTAATGAATATAGATGCAAAAATATTCGACAAGATCTTAACCAACAAAATCCAGCAACACATCAAAAAAATTATACATCACGACCAAGTCGGTTTTATCCCAGGGTCTCAAGGCTGGTTCAAATAATTCAGCACAAACACCAATTAAAAAACAAAGACCATATGATTCTCTCAATTGATGCAGAAAAAGCTTTTGATAATATCCAGCATCCCTTCATGATCAGAACACTTTAAAAAATTGGTATAGAAGGGACATTTCTTAAACTAATAGAGGCCATCTGCAGCAAACCCACAGCCAATATCGTATTGAATGGAGTTAAATTGAAATCATTTCCACTCAGATCAGGAACCAGAAAAGGCTGCCCATTTTCTCCACTGCTCTTTAACATTGTAATGGTATTTTTCTCCACTGCAATTAGGGAAGAAAAGGTGATCAAGGGTATCCATATAGGGTTAGAAGAGATCAAACTTTTGCTCTTTACAGATGATATGATTGTATATCTGGAAAATACCAGGGATTCTACTACAAAACTCTTAGAAGTGATCAAGGAATACAGCAGCTTCTCAGGTTACAAAATCAACATTCGTAAATCGGTAGCCTTTATATATACCAACAATAGTCAAGCTGAAAAAACAGTTAAGGACTCTATTCCATTCACAGTAGTGCCAAAGAAGATGAAATATTTGGAAATTTATCTAAAAAAGGACATGAAATATCTCTATAAAGAGAACTATGAAACTCTACGAAAAGAAATAGCTGAAAATGTTAACAAATGGAAAAACATACCATGTTCATGGCTGGGAAGAATCAACATTGTTAAAATGTCCATACTATCACACTCAACTGAGGGTGACATAGTAAAAAAAAAAAAAAAAAAATGTCCATACTACCCAAAGCAATATACAATTTTAATGCAATCCCTATTAAAGCTCCACTGTCATACTTTAAAGATCTTGAAAAAATAATACTACCTTTTATATGGAATCAGAAAAAAACTCAAATACACAAGACATTACTCAGAAATAAAAACAAAGCAAGAGGAATCATGCTACCAGACCTCAGACTATACTATAATTCAGTAGTAATCAAAACAGCATGGTACTGGCACAAAAACAGAGAAGTAGATGTCTGGAACAGAATAGAGAATCAAGAATCCAGCTACTTACCATTATTTGATCTTTGACAAGCAAATTAAAAACATTCAGTGAGGAAAAGATTCCCTATTTAACAAATGGTGCTGGGTGAACTGGCTGGAAACCTGTAGAAGACTGAAACTGGACCCACATCTTTCACCATTAACTAAGATAGACTCTCACTAGATTAAAGATTTAAACTTAAGACATGAAACTACAAAAATACTAGAAGAGAGTGTGGGGAAAACCCTTGAAGAAATTGGTCTCAGCAAGTATTTTATGAGGAGGACCTCCCAGGCAATTGAAGCACTATCAAAAATGCACTACTGGGACCTGATCAAACTAAAAAGCTTCTGCACAGCCAAGAACACAGTAAGTAAAGCAAGCAAACAGTCATCAGAATGGGAGAAGATATTTGCAGGTTATGTTTCCAACAAAGGTTTAATAACAAGAATTCACAGAGAACGCAAACGTATAAGCAAGAAAAGAACAAGGGATCCCATCACAGGCTGGGCAAAGGACTTGAAGAGAAACTTCTCTGAAGAAGACAGGCGCATGGCCTACAGACAAATGAAAAACTGCTCATCATCTTTAATCATCAGAGAAATGCAAATCAAAACTACTTTGAGATATCATCTAACTCCAGTAAGATTAGCCCATATCACAAAATCCCAAGACCAGAGATGTTGGCATGGATGTGGAGAAAAGGGAATACTTCTACACTGCTGGTGGGAATGCAAATTAATACATTCCTTTTGGAAAGATGTTTGGAGAATACTTAGAGATCTAAAAATAGATCTGCCATTCAATCCTATAATTCCTCTACTGGGCATATACCCAGAAGACCAAAAATCATATCATAACAAAGATATTTGCACCAGAATGTTTATTGCAGCCCAATTCATAATTGCTAAGTCATGGAAAAAGCCCAAGTGCCCATCAATCCATGAATGGATTAATAAATTGTGGTATATGTATACCATGGAATATTACGCAGGCTTAAAGAAAGATGGACACTTTCCCTCTTTCATGTTTATATGGATGGAGCTGGAACATATTCTTCTTAGTAAAGTATCTCAAAAATGGAAGAAAAAGTATCCAATGTACTCAGCCCTACTATAAAACTAATTTATGGCTTTCACATGAAAGCCATAACTCAGTTATAACCTAAGAATAGGGGGAAAAGGGACAGGGAGGGGAGGGAGGGGGGAGGTGGGCAGAGGGAGGGTGATTGGTGGGATTACACCTGCAGTGCATCTTAAAAGGGTATATGTGAAACTTAGTAAATGTAGAATTTAAATTTCTTAACACAAATACTAAGAAAATGCAGGAAGGCTATGTTAACCAGTGTGATGAAAATGTGTCAAACGGTCTATAAAACCAGTGTATGGTGCCCCATGATCACATTAATGTACACAGCTATGTTTTAATAAAAAAAAAGGGAAAATACATAAATAGCCATAGGACACAAAAAGATTCTAAACATGACTAGTCTTAAATTTTATTTGAAAACCATCATAAATATACCACTGCATGGCTACAGTATAGCTAAAATTAGAAACACTGATTAAAAAACAAAAACACTGATAATTCCAAGGACTGATGAAGATGTGAGCAACTAGAATTTTCTTTTTTTTTTTAATTCTTCATTGAATCATAGCTGTGTACATTGATGCTTTAATGGGGTACAATGTGCTGATTTGATATACAATGTGGAATGCTTACATCTAACTGATTAATATAACCGTCAAAAAAAAAACAGTGACTTGGGATCATTATATAATGACTCAGATTATATTTACTTTTAATTGAATGGCTTAAAAAGTTTTGCTTTTTATATAATTTTGTAGAAATAGTAAAATCTTTATGGATTTTTTTGATGTAGTATCAGATATTTGGCTAGGCAAAAACCCCTGCTTTTTACTGCTGACAAGTAATTGGCAGAGCCTAACAGAACATCATCAATAATAAAGCCAAGTGAAAAGATGAAAACGTACTTAGTGATGGAAAACCTCAAATTTTATTTAAGAGTATGATTTTCACACCAAGCGCATGTTTCCATGCCTATAATCTCAGCACTCTGGGAGGCTGAGGCTGGTAGATTGCTTGAGCTCAGGAGTTTGAGAACAGCCTGAGTAAGAGCAAGACTCCGTCTCTAAAAACACCTGGGCATTGTATGGGCACCTATAGTCCAAGCTACCCAGGAGGCTGGGGCAAGAGGATTACTTGAACCCAAGACTTTGAGGATGCTGTGAGCTATGATGCTATCGCACTCTACAGAGGGAGACAAAGTAAGACTCTGTCTCAAAGAAAAAAAAAAAAAAGAATGTGATTTTCTAGTTAAAATCGACCTCAGTATTCATGCTCCTTTTAGGCTTTTTACATAAACGTCTATGTTTTAGTTTTAAGTATTTATATGAAACTTTCGAGATGAGGACAGTGAACAGCTTACCACTACTTTTCCGTATCATGTTGCGTTCTCTCCCCATAGAATTTTGTCTTCCAATTTCTCAAAGTTGCACCTTCTACTAAAAAATGGAAACTTTTAAAATACAAGAAACATAATACAGCGTTATCAGCCTTTCATATTCTTTAATAGCAATACAAATAAAACCCACGTATTCTTTAATTTTTAAAAATTAATCCAGTTGTTTTGAAAACTATCCAATATTTTTTCAAAAGATAAAACTGCTTTCCAAATTCATTTATCTATCAAACACTTAGCATTTTACTTACATAGGAGAGAATGACATGTATGTCAGGCTCCTCGGCTGTTAGGAAATGTCAGGTGCTGGAAATTCTTAATAGCATTGCCAATAAGTCAATTAAATCTGCATGGCGCCACCTCAGCTTTCCCCCCAATCCCAATAGAGATTTTTTTTTAAAAAATAGAACTAATAACATCAACAATTAATAGCGTTCCTGTAGCCTGTAGGTCTAGCTTGTTACTTCCCCTGACAATAATGGAGGGCCTTATTATTTTGTTTCCCTTGGGCATGATGAGGGAAAGGTTACATCTTCTCTGGAAAAGAGCAGAATCTTCCACTCTCTTCCGAATGGTAGATGCCTTAATGGGCATTACATTAGAAGAGCATGCTATGCAACCTATTACATTACTTCATCCCAATTAGAAACTCCATTTTAATGTGACTGCCAAAAATTTAGTGCCTGCCATTTGATAAGATTGAGAGTGGGATTTGCTAAACATCCGTTAATAGCAAATGTGAGGCGTATGCTGTATGAGTAGATCAGCTGCCAGTGGATAGAATGAATGGGTGATAATGGAAATTAATGGATAAGGAAAATCAAATTCAATTTCCTTGGAAAACGTACTGTAACTACTATGTGCATCAATAAATCAAACTTCATTTTATGGTTAAAAAATGAAGAATGACAGATTATGATTTCACATGACAATACCCCTTGTTAAATAACATAACTCTGTATCGGGTTTTATGTTGTCGGATATATTCAAACCATGTTTTGGTTTGGCAAATAATCTTTTAAAATAATTAGCTCTGAATCGAATCAAACTGTTTTTACCAAGAAAAAAGTTAAGATATCATTTTTCAATTTCTCATTTTTAATTAAAAAAACTGTTTTAAGTAAATAAATGCTTTGTAATGTCTATTTTTAAAATTTCTCCATTACAGCTTCTATTTCAAACACACATTCGGTTCTAACCTTTTGTTAATGCTATTTCAGATACAAGACAATATCAGCCTATATGGACTCTTAGTATTTTGCAAGTGTATTTATCTAACACAGATACATTTGAAATGATTTCTAATCTGTATGTTTAACATTTTCCTTTGGATAATTTAACATTAATTATTTAAATTTAACATTATCCAAAGGATAATTCATCATCTCATCTGAATTCTAAATCCACTTCCTACAGAGGGTAGGTATTTTCCTAAATTAAAAGATGATGTGAAGTAAGGTTTTTATAGGAGTATATCTTTTGATAATGTTACAGAAAACTGGACAAAGTCTGCTAACTTTTAAAGAATAGGAAATGTATTTTTATAGAGCTCTTATGAGTTTTTTTTTTGTTTTTTGTTTTTTTTACACACTGTTCTATTTTATTTTATTTTTTTTTTGGTTTTTGGCCAGGGCTGGGTTTGAACCTGCCACCTCTGGCATATGGGACCGGCGCCCTACTCCTTGAGCCACAGGCGCCGCCCAGAGCTCTTATGAGTTTTAACAAAGAAATGATTTACCTTAAAGTGATAAATACTGAGAGTACAAAGAGCTGAATTAGAGATTTCTTCTCCAAGCTGAGCAATTAACAGAGTTAATGTTGGATTAGTCAATCACTTCCAGCATTTCTCCTCTTTGGCAACAGGACATGACCTGTACCATTTCTAAGGTCTTTTCCAATTCTAAAAATTTGATGAGTTCTTATTATTGCAGTTGGTTTTTCTCCTTGCTTATCTCACATTAGGCCAAAATTTTGAAATGAAAATATCAAAGGATAAACTTAGCACAACAATAACGACTAGAACTCTCAATAAAATCATTAACTCCCTGGAGAATGACATTTTACTTTAGGAAACCAAATAGTTCCAAAAGGAGGAACTACAATAGAGATTTCAAATAAAAGTAAAATAGTACTAACACTAGTAGTAATAAATCTTCCTGGTGGAAAGAATGAAGGCAAAACTTTTCATAAAGTTTGATCCAACCCACTCTCTGCGGCTGTCCCTTGCGCAAAGTCTTCTGTGCATCTTCCTTTCATTTCTGTCGTGATCCACTCAAGAGAATATGATCCACATTTCAAAGTTGTATATCATGCTTGCAACAATGATTACATTAACGAATGTGCTTAACAATGATACTAAATTTTTTTTCTCATATTTTCCACTTTTCTCAAACCTCCTACACCCCGCTCACTCACTTATTCTCAGTGTCAACTAAGCACTGAAAAATGGGAGTGACCTACAAGGAACACCTCCATTTTCTGGCCTCTAGTTCCACCAGCCCACCTCCATCAGTAGCCACCTCTCTGGGTTCCCTCCTATCACTGTGAGTAAATCTGTTCTCCCCTCAAAGGTTAAGGGGACTCTTCTGATGGTGATCTGCACCTACCTCCTGTCTCTGATTGAAGGATTTTGTTCCTGAGAAGATGAAATCACTCATTTCCATCACACATGCTGTCTTCTTACTAGACCACTCATATCAATATTCAGAAATACTGTAGCACAGAAACAAAAATCTACTGTGAACCCAAACACTCCTAGTGCCGCCCCATTTCTTTGCTCTTCACAGAAAATTTTCTGTAGGGTTTTGTTCCCATTGCTTCACTACTCCTTTTTTTTTTTTTTTTTTTTTGTGTGTGTGTGTGTGTGTGGTTTTTGGCCAGGGCTGGGTTTGAACCCACCACCTTGGGTATATGGGGCCGGCGCCCTACTCCTTGAACCACAGGCACCACCCCGCACTACTCCTTTTTAAAGTCACCAACAATCTGCCTTTGGCCACCTCCACTGGTCACTTCTTTGTTGTATGTTATATCATATCATGCTTCTGCTTAGAGCTTTACATCTAGCTTGGAATTACACCCTGTTCTTCCTGGCTTTACAGTTTAGTGTTCTTGTACTTGACATATCGGCTGCTCAAGTGTTCTTCTTGAACTGCGCACAGCTGCCTCCCTCCCGCCCTTCAGTTACCATGTCCTCAGAGCAACCTTGTCAGATCACCCAACAGCGACTCAAACATGCTGTTTATACTATTCTCATTTTCTGCAGAGGACTTATCATTAATTAATACTATATTAATTTATTGACATTTTCCTCAATAACACAAGACCCATAAGATACGAATTCTTACTTCTTCTCTTTCTTCTTACTATCTTGCTTCTGCATTGCCAGTCTAGATCCATACCTGGCACAAAGCCGACACTCAAAAATATTGCTTCATTTTCTCATCTTTGTATCTTAAATGTCATACCCATAGTAAATGATTAATAAGTGTTGGCCGGTATTAAACAATTATAATCTCTTTTGGTGAATTTACCCACACTATTATTTCATGATGGTAATTTATCAGGGGCTCTTAGCAGGTATTATTAATATCTTTCAAGAAAGAACTTTACTGGCAATAAACAGCTTTGAGCAGAAAACAGGATACTATTTGGATCTCATCAATATTTTCAGCAGTTTCATGAATGTTAGAAAATATTTAGGAAGTAAAAAAGTTTGTACATATGTTTAATATTAGGATTACATTAAGGCAATTCTTTATTCATTCTATGATTATACCTAGATTAAAGCTTATATTTTAGGACAAAGTTCTAAAAGCTCACAACCATGTATTTAATATTATCAGGACATTATTCACTAAAATCAAGACATCCAGTGCCCCACGGTCCTATTTAATGCCTGTAGAATTTGGAATTCTAAATGTACAGCAAATCACATTAGTACAAATATTTTTATAATAATAGAATTAGTACAATTAGTACTCATTAGTACAATTAGTACAATTAATAGAATTAATTTATCTGAAGGTGAACAATAAGAAGGAGACCCCACAAACTCTGAACACTTAACGGACCCTACAAAAATAACTATCCTTAGTCCCAAATTTAATGTCAATCATACTTTACAGAAAAAGAAATCATTAAGATCAGCTGAAGGAAAAGCATATAATATAAATCTATGAAGTTCTCCACCTTGTCACAATTTTTTAAAAGTTAAACCCAGCATTGCCATATTTAAATCACATTGTAGGGCTATAGTTGATTAAAATACTTTTAATATTTGCTTTTAAACTACCAGATACAATAGAACCCTTTTAGTAATCTAAATCTTGTCATGAGTCTGAAAAGATCAATCTAACTTAATTATCTTTGTTTCCAGAAATAGTGTCTTATAAATTTGACTTTTACCACTACTATATTTTCTCCTTAACACAAGCAAAATATTTGAAAATCATTGTCTTTTTCTGAAATTTTTCATTATTCTCCAAGGAACACTAACTTTAAAATTGCTTCCCTAAACAAGACTTGTGTTGACTTAAAAGGGTAGATCATACTAATGTGACTCTGGCCTAACGTGTTGGAAGATATAATTTCCTATTGCTCAAAAGCAAGCTCCTCAAAAGCAGAGACCAGTTTTCTTGTATTTCAGCATCCACCTTCAAAGTTAATGCTTAGGAGACAGCTAACGAATGTTTGTGGAACAGGTACATGAGCAAGATCACCCTAATGCCTGCTATTGAAAAGTGACTAAAATCCAATGATTCAGATATTTAAGTTTTAAAAAATAATAAATATTTCATGGGAGAATTAAATTTTACTGAAAAATATTTCATTGTTCCTTTTATATTTTTTATACATCCTCACATTTTGTACTTATGACATTCATACCTTTTCTGATTTCCCTCATCACCTCATTTCCATGAACACACAAGTTTTCAAAATGGTCCTGTAGTCCTCATGATGTTCTCTGCACATTACATGACTGGTGCTGAAAGATCATTTTCCCTAAAATTTTTTTAAATAATATAAAAACAGATTTACTAACTTATGGGACCATCTTTTTCTCTCATTTTCTTTCTTTTTTAAACAGAGGTCTTCCATTGTATTGGTATCAGAACTACTTGGAAAGCTTATTAGAAAGGTAAAACCCACCTCCAAAGTTCTGAGCAGCTGGAGGTACAGTCATGTTGAGGGGGAAAAGGTGGAAACCTGATAGGTTCTACCTGAGACAAAAAGAAGAGGGAAAAGAAAAAAAGAGCTAAAACAGAAACAAAAACAAAAACAAAAACAGGTCAAGGAAAACATGCATAGAAGAGCAGAAGCAGGTACAAAAAGAACCAGAAATAACAAACATGGCTCACGGAGCTGGGTGGAACAGCAGTGGCCAGGCACATGATCGCAGGGAGAAAGCGCCACGTTGACACCAAGTTTCACAAACCCTGGCTCTCCCTGGAGTCTCTGCTTCAGATCACCAAGTGAGCCAAAGAAAATTCTCAAAAAGTTCCAGAATTTTAGGCTAGGCAAATAGGCCAACGTATAAGAAAGAATGGCTGCAAGGGAGGCCGGGTGTAGTCCTGTAATTCCCTTATGGCTGCAGCACTGGATCTCAAGATCTCAAACCGGTTCTGGCACCCCAAACTAAGGGTGAGCTCCCTGGGTAGAATTCTTCTAAGAACAGCAAATTCCACCCTGGAGAGAATGCCTTCATCAAGTCAGTGTTGGCTCTGGTTCTTTGCAATCTCCTCTTAGATACCAACTTGAGGGCCTCTTGCTTGGATAGATCCAGAGGCTTGTGTGCTGACACCTACTCACTCACCCTTCCTGATATGTCCTGATACACAATAACTGATGTGACCTCTCCACTGTCTGCCTCATATTCTAAGCAGAAGCACTGATGGCTAGAAGGCTCTAGCTCAGAGGTACCACTACCACTGCTTTCATAGGACTCTTCCTAATCTGGGTGCCTGGGTGGGTAGAGGCATCTCCAAGTCGCAGCAAGTCCACTGGCAGGTCTGGCTTCCGGAGCTGTGTTGGTGCAGGCGTGTGTCATCTCCTAACCTTCTTGGCCACCTGCTTCCCCTTCTTGTGGTAGTGTGGTAGTTGTCCTGGGTGATCTGGTTCTGTCAGATATGGTGCACAAAGCCATGGTTCATGTCCAGTAGCCCACCAGGCTTGCAGCAGAACCCAGAGCTGGACCAGACCCCGCCTCCATCCAGAACCAGGGGTGCAAAGCCACAGCCCACAATGGCCCCAACCACAGGCCACCCGTAGGCAGAGGTCCCAGTCATTCCGCTTAAATGACAAAGTCCATGTCTCAGAGAGAAAGTTAGTATTTTTCACTTCCTTCTCTGGGGGTTTCAGTAAGAGAGAAGGAAAGCTATTCTGGAGACTCAAAATATGTTTATTAATTGTAATTAATTAAGTCTGACAACTTTTTTATTCACTATAAATTTTTTCTGAAACGAGGCATTCTTATTAGAAATTCTTAAAAAGGATTTTTATACACATTATAAAATTGAATGAAAAATTTGGTCATATTTTGATAGGCTTCATGTGGAAAGATTCATACTTTAAATTTCTCAATATACCCATGCTGCTAAATAAAGAAGTAATTAATTAAATGAAGACTTGTCAATACTATGCCTTTATATTGGCCAGAAACAAGCTTTATTGTGGCTTTGATCTTTTTACTCCAGGACTGCCATCATTCCGTATGGCCACCTTTGTGGGAATTGGAAAATGAGCCACCACTACCCACAGTGACTTAGAGACAAGACTTGAACTGAGTCCAGCAGGAAATCAAACTCCTTTTGTCTTCTCAGCTCTTTGCCCCTGTACAGGGTACAAACTGTAAAACCAAGAGTGGCCGCCCTCTCCTCTGCACCTCTGCCTTCATCCCCACATCAGACAATCTGTGCTAGGAGTTTGGAACAAAGTGCATCTCATGTCTGACTTCTACTTTCAATTAAAACATAAGTATGTGCAACCTTCCATTTGGGTTCTTTGCACAGAGATGGCTATATATTAACCAGAAGTAATGGCCAGATCCAAATCCATGTCATCTACAGTCTGGCTTGCAACACTTGAAGAGGCTAGGGATGCAAAACTCTGCCCCAAATGGACAATAATTATTGGTTAAACTAATCAGATTCACTATACTGGAGTGGCAAATACTCTCCAGAAAAAAATGCTCAGAGAGGTGCAGAGGTACACAGAAACTATTCCAGCACAGTTCTTACTAGGAAGCCAATCTTCCAAGGGCTGATGATTCTCTAGTCATACGCCATATTATAATTCCCTTTTGTCTTAAGGTATTTCAGCTTAAACACTTATTTTTGCAGCCAAACAAAAATGCCCACTAAGCACACCATCTCTCTCAGACTTGAAGACAGCTATCATGTTTCAAGCGTTGTACCCTCTTCAGGGTCAACATTTCTTGTTTCTTCAATCATGAATCATACGTCAAAAAGACAGATATCAATATACTATGTGAAGTGATACTAACCCAGAGTGGAACAGAACCATCACCTCCTTCAACACCTCTTTAAGTTCTGCTAATACAGCAAAAAAGAATGTAATTATAGAATTTACACCCAAGCTGTGACTATAAACAATAGTGCTGTCTTTGGTGATTTGTTAAACTTGTAAACGTCTCAAAATATTCTATGGACTATATAACAAATCTACATTATCTTTATTCATCTCTAACAGGCAGAAATTTGGGTTTAAATGAATCTTCATTTTTACCACAGAAGGTAATTTTTATAATTTTAGCTTCCTATTTTTGGTCATTATTAGTGGATTTCAAGAATAAACATCATGGTCATAGAAGCTTTATAGTTTTTGTGTTTAATGAGTCAATTAACATGACTAATTGAGCCTTGTATACTTGAAACTGTATATGGCACGTAATGTGAGAGTACAAAAAGATTAAAATAGGCAGCCCTTGCACTCACCAGATAAGCCATCTAATGTATAAAAAAAAAAAACCCTACAACCACTCATGAACTCATCTGCTCGTGACTCAAGCAGCCTGAGATGTGCTTCCAACTCTGGGCCATCTACACTCCCCAGGCAGAGACGGTGAGGTGGAGTTGTTCAAAGCCTCCTAACTAAAGTCCACTCAATTATTCAAGTTGATGTTTTTCCTCATGATTTGAATACAGTTTGACCATTTCAATAAAACTTGTGGGATTAATAAGGATATCTGTACAAAATGCTAGATCAGGGATAGGCAACGAGCTCTTATTCCATGTTTTTTCTCATTCTCACTACAATTCTCTCCTATCTATAGGATATACTCCTGGCAGATCTTTAAGCTTCAAAGGCAAAAAGAGACTAGTACCTGGGGGTTGTGCTTTTTCAAGCTTACACAGCAGACAGGAAGAAAAGAGGTCAGGATTTTTGCTAAAGCAAATGCAAAGAATAACATTTATCAAAATATGAGGTACAGTTATATTGAAAGACAGGTTGATCTAAAGTTGCTGACCATTATACTATCTGGTAGTGGAGCTGCTGTTTTACCCTAAGCACTCAGGCTCAGTCTCACCACAGACATCCAAGATCTCCTTTGTTAAAGAAGTTGGCCCTTTGGCTCGGCACCTGTGCCTCAAGCGGCTAAGGCGCCAGCCACATACACCTAAGCTGGCAGGTTTGAATCCAGTCCGGCCCGCCAAACAACAACGATGGCTGCAACCAAAAAATAGCCATGCGTTGTGGCGGGCGCCTGTAGTCCCAGCTACTTGGGAGGCGGAGGCAGGAGAATTGCTTGAGCCCAAGAGTTGAAGGTTGCTGTGAGCTGTGATGCCACAACATTCTACCCAGGGTGACAGCTTGAGGCTCTGTCTCAAAAAAAAAAAGAAGTTGGCCCTTTATACTTAGCCATTATCTTAATCATGTTTTCAATGTCATGCCTGAGTAATTATTACCTAAACTCTGCTTTTTCCACCTAAAATCTGACCTTTATCCTAAATGTAAGGTAAGTCTTCCTTAAGTACAATTTTAAAATTTGATTTTCAAACTACAGCTCCTAATAAGAAAAATAACTTTGCCTTATAACTAAATACACATGTGCTCACATACAGACACTCCTATGACTCATAATTTCATTAAAAATGTATTCCCTTATCTAAAATGTTCTCATATATTCCAATGCATTCACTTCTATTTCATTTACTTAATTCACTCCACACATGCTAATCATGAGACACTAAATTAATTTCATAATCCTCTAACTTAGTGGTTCTCAAAATGTGGTTTTCAAATGCCTTAGTACACCCAAGACTCTTTCAGGGAATCCAAAAGGTCAGCATTCTTTTTCATAATAACACTCAGATGTTATCTGTTTAATTTACTCTCAATGTCTTACAGGTACATAGTAGAGTTTTCTAGACGCTACATCATGTTATCATGTCAACTCTGATAAAATATGTTTGTGTATTCTTTTCCTTAAAAATCTTTTCATCTTTAATTCCTAATACAGTAAACATCAATAAGCATAACCACATGTAAAGCTCTCTAGGCCTCTCAGTGATTTTTAAGAACTTAAATCATGAGATCAAAAAGTTTGCCAACTACTAATTTAAAACAAGCTTCTGTTTGAAAAACATGAATTTAAACTGAGTCACTGTACACATACACATCTTCTACATCCTTCTATTTCTTGTAAGGCAAATGCAAACTGGCACCAAATGTTTCGAACAAGTTAGCTATGATTCTACTATTCCCAAAGAACAATTTTCTGCTCCCAACTAGGAAACTCCATTTTAAGTCCCCTAAACATAGCATGTTCATTTTTGCCTTTGAGTCTTATTTCATATTCTATTTCTAAAATATCCTTAATCCTAAGTTTTGCCAATATATACGATACCTACCTATGTGGACACCTGCAATTTTTTGTTTTCCTATACCATTTTATTTTGGAATCACCTTTCGGGACTCCTTGAATTCATGTGGGAATGCAAAATATGTGTTCCTAACATTCCATAGGCCTCTCGAGCCACACTAGTCAGTCAGCGCAGCCCATCCTTTGGCATGACTGTCACTACAGTTTGCAGATTACGGGAAGGGCTAACAGACAGCTGTCCATGTACATACAATGTGTATCGATGCTGAAGAGATAGGAAATCATGTTCTGGTCTCTAAAATTGCTCCCTGTCAGAAAGGCAATGAGAAGGCCAACTTGATAAAGCAATGGCTTAGGGACACTGTGAAGGAATGCTGTTTATGTTAAGCTTACAAAGATTGTGTCCAAGTCCTCCCTTGAAAAAAGATAGTTGTATAATCTGTCCTTCGGCACTGCTCCTAATAACGCCTGTGTCTTCTCACAGTGCCCGTGGAACTTTTTCTGTTGAGGACCTGTACTGTTTTCAAATACTTCTCCGTCCCCTTTTAAGACACATTCTCTTATTTTGCATTGCAATCAATTATTTTTTGTCTTTCTTTTTTTATTTTACAAACTGAAAAGGCGTACAGAGGAACTGATTCCACCTCTGCACCAAAGCAGGAATTCTTGCTTATATTTCCTAGAACTCTAAGGGACTCTAATTTTTAATACACATATTTTGAAACCTATCTAATTGAACTTTTCTCTTTGAAAATGATTGATGAGTGCTGGGTTATCTTAACAGTGTCCTTGACTGCTATGCCATGCACCAATTTTCTTCATGCAAGTTTTGAAGAGAAAAGTTACCCCTTTGTGATCTGAAAAGGCAAGACACGTGAAAAGACAATGACTTCCAAGCTACTAAAATGTAAAGTTGGAATCGTCTGAATTCACAATAGTAGGGAACCAATGAACATATATACTAATAGAGAAAACCTAAGTGCTCCATCCATATTAAAAGATTGCAGTAATCAGGGATTGTAACCCTGTGCATTTCTGTAAGATGAAACTGAAGATCCCCAAAGAGTAACCAAATAAATCACATTCAGAATGTCTTAGGAAGCAGGCTTTGCTACACCTGCCCAGGATTCGCTATCAAAATATAGCCTAGAACAGGCGTCCTCAAACTGTAGCCCGCGGGCCACATGAAGCCGTGTGAATTGTATTTGTTCCCGTTTTGTTTTTTACTTCAAAATAAGATATGTGCAGTGTGCATAGGAATTTGTTCATAGTTTTTTTTTTTTTAACTATACTCCAGCCCTCCAACTATTTGGGGGACAGTGAATTGGCCCCCTGTTTAAAAAGTTTGAGGATGCCTGGCCTAGAAGAATTAAGGACTCTATTACCTCCTTCAGAATAAAAAGAATGCTAATCAAAGTTTAAACATACATTCTCATGTTGAACCTGATTGCTCAGCAGGTCATGTGAAATTTTCATGGCATAACTTAATGTTCGTAGAATTAGTGATTTTTAATTAACCAAGGAGTATAATATAGACGTAAGAACATCTTAGTTAAAATGGCATAAATAGTAATTTGTACAGCTCAATATCTCCTGTCCCATCAATCATTATAGCATGCTTCATTACCATTTAAATACTACATAAAAAAAAGAAAAGAAAAAAAGACATTTAGAGCACATTTATAATATCATCTTGGTTTATTTTACAAATAAAATGACAGCTGTATTTGAGGTCAGAAATGATAACTGTTTAATTTTCCACAAGGAAACAAAATCCCTCTTTTAGACAGACATACAAAGCATTTAATATGCAGTTACATTTAATATATTTTATATAATATATGATATATAACAAACAAATTTATATATGACAAACATAATATTTTTAATTGTATATACTGTTTTGTGACTCACTTAAGTTGTTTGTGAAGACTGCACATCCCTCAGTAAGGAGCAGAGTGTGGAATTATTGAAACTCTCAATCAGTAAATGCGAATGAGATTTTAAATGAAATCAGAGAAATAGTTAACATTAATGCAAAAGGATTTCTCTATTCAGCAGAAATATTACACAATTTGAAAGTGACGTAAGCCTGTCCACAACATGAAACACACTGCTTCCTTCTTCTGACCTATTTCCTAGACTCTATGTCAAGTTATGGAATTCATCTAAGTCACTTCAACCCTTTTATCTCTCTAAAAATCAAAGGTAGTCTGTACATTTATGATGTTTCCTTACCTCACACCCCTTTACAGATCTGTTTCCTTAAAAAGAAGTTTCATATCATAAAGTATGAAAAGTACATATTGCCTTATTCATAAAATGTTTAATCATTAAAAATGATGCACTGCTTCTATTTTTATTTTCAAAGTTTTAATATGATAACACATCTGAAAAAACAAAACCCCCAAGAAACAAAAGCTATACACTCTCAGGATTGTTCTAACCAGGGCTGTAGCATGTCAATGACTTTATTAAACTGACCAGGTCATGTTCTCAACTAAAAGTTGGACGTCAGAGGGTCATACCTTTTCCTACTGGTACTATAATAACCTTTATATACTTTAAAGTGCTTTTTTAAAACTATTCCAAAGGTTATATATACATGAATTTTAAACACCTTATTAAAGATGTATGAGAAAGATATTTTCTATAATTTCACTGTCCAAAGCAAAACACCATTAACTACTTGGTACATATCCCTCTGGAAACAGAACTTTGAAAATGAATATATACATGTTAATATATGTTTGGTTTTATATGGAATGATACTTTAAAATAGCATTCTGTGGCTTTTGTCACTTGGCAACAGTACCAAATACAGTTTATGACAACAATATACACTTACTGGCTCTGCGTCCATGTTAACGTCTGCCCAATATGCTATCAGTGACCATACCATAATTTAGTTAACAATCTCTTATTGAACATCTAGTCTCATTCCTTCTAACTTTTTTTTTTTTTTTTTGTAGAGACAGAGTCTCACTGTAGTGCCCTCGGTAGAGTGCCGTGGCGTCACACGGCTCACAGCAACCTCCAACTCCTGGGCCCAAGCGATTCTCTTGGCTCAGCCTCCCGAGTAGCTGGGACTACAGGCGCCCGCCACAACACCCGGCTATTTTTTTTATTTTGCAGTTTGGCCGGGGCTGGGTTTGAACCTGCCACCCTCGGCATATGGGGCTGGTGCCCTACTCACTGAGCCACAGGCGCCGCCCATTCCTTCTAACTTTTGATACTGTAAAAAATTCTGGCATGACTATCTTATTACTATAATTCAAATATCTTTCTGAGTACTTTGAAGATAATGGTTGGACGATGCAAAGTGTCAGTAAATGTCTGTTGCATTAATGACTGGATGAAGAAAGTAACAAATGTGGCTTTTAAAAAATATCAGTTCAAGGAGCATGTCTATTTGACATTAGGATTTTGAGTCAAGTCACTTTATACATCCTTGCGCTTTTCCTCACAAATTATGATAAATAGAAAATGTGTAATTGTTACATGACTTTCACACTAGATGCTTTCTTAATATGCTTGACCTCGTGGGACTACAAATAATAACCTTTGTGAGATAACGTACCTAACCAATGTTCTGACAGAGTTGAAAAAACAAGTTCACTATTCTGAAAAGTAATATAAATTTTACATTGTGCTGTAATTTTCCATCTTTTTCTTGCCCAGGGTATCTAAAGTTGCACTTGAAAAAGTGTTCTTAGCATAATTTATATGCCCTATCCTCTTCTACGTTTTCTAAATTTGCTTTAACAAGCATCTATGGAGCTTTATGCCTGACGTTAAGCTACTCATTACAGAGACTATCGGAAAGCTTGATTGTAGCCAAACACGTATCCTTATGTGGTCATCATATGTTATTTGATGACCAAAAAAAAAAAAAAAATGAGAGATGTCTTTTCTATTACAAGAAAAGACTATGTGGTTTATTCTCCAGCTGAGATAAACAGATGGAATATTTACACCAGCTGGAAGGGGGACAGAATTTCCGCTCCCATGGATGACAACAGCACATTTCCATCCCTATCCTCAGCACTGTATCCTTCATGTTTAACAAATAACTTGGAAACGCACCAATTTTCAGATATAGTCACATTGGGACACTGTCCAGTCATTCATAACAAAACCAGGACAAGAGGGCAGATGTGTACACGTGAGAGGAAGGATTATTTTTTCGTGGCCTTATGATGATAGTGGTGATACAATCTATATTTTCAATTATAAATTGCTTCATGGTCTCACAGAATTTTTAAAATTTCAATAGAATTTTTTTAAAATTATATCCCTGCCATGCATAAAATTAAGTACCAAGTCCTACAGGCTTTCTCTGAGTTTTGGGCATGTGTGAAAATGAACTTCATTCAACCTATAAAATCCTGTAGATTCTAACTGAAAACACTGAACATGTTCTGACGAGGAAAGGATTTATGTAGGCCATGAGGCTACTCAGTAGACAAGCAACACCACTCAATATACTCCATGAAATTTTCCTATGTTATTTTTCTATCTGCCATTAATATCCATTTTCCTCAAAGGAGGGTGAAGCATACACACTGGTTTCAAACACCTGTTTGTTCTATTTTAACTAAATTTCTCCCGCAATTGGGAGCCAAATATTTTGAGTTGTATCTTGTTGGTCCTCTGTAAATAATACAGTGGAATTGTTAAATGTAACAGGAAAAGTGAAAGATGGCCAAAATTACAAATAATCTATAACTTGTTTAAGATGGTTTTGCATATTACTCTCTTAGTTTTCTAGGCATGCTTCTACTAGAGCGAAAGTTCTTTAAGTTACAGGACGTCTGTTAACATTCTGAAATGTCTTTCTATAATCTGTAGAGGAGCTTTTTCCTTCACTTTTTGTCTTTTTAGTAAGTGACAAATATTATCCGATTAGGAAGATCAGTGGTAATTATGACAGTAATGAGCATCATTGTAAGATGTTAATCATTTAATAAACCAAATTTCATCATGAAGGAAATTTAGAAGATGGGAGTAAATAAATGCATCCAACATTGTATTTTCCAAGAGTTCAAGACTAGCCTGACCAGGGCTGAGATCCTGTCTCTATCAGAAATAGAAAAAAACTAGCTGGACACAATGGGTGCCTACAGTCCCAGCTACTTGCAGGCTCAGTCAGGATCACTAGAGCCCAGGATTTGAGACTACTGTGAGCTAGGATGACACCACTGCACTCTATCCAGGGTGATGGAACAGATCGTCTCAAAAACAAAGAAGAATGTATTTTCTTCATTTAATCAAAAATATCTATAGCTGCTAATGTCATATGTTACATTGTTATGGTACGTTGAAGTTGCTATACAATAAAGCAACGTTTATTAAACCTATTATCCCAGTTTTTCTTCATTTTGTTATAAACGTATTTATTGTTATTAAGACCATTATTTCTGCAGATTTGTTCTGTACTTTTGCAACCAGACAGACTACCTATGGTATAAGAGTTTCTATATAAACCTAAATATATCCTGAAGTCCAGTGTAATAAATTACTCTAAATACCTGTTAATTCTTCTAAGCACAGAGACCCCACGTGACATGAGAATGCCTGTATGCAGCCCCAGCTTAATTTTCAGAATGACTACAGATATATCTTCTACGATCACCTGTCATGTTAGTTTTAAACCCATTTGAGATGCAGGAAATACCAGAGAGATAAAATTGAATTCTGAAATAAAATGCTTATTTCCCAATTGTAGAAGACAGTCTTGTCAACCATTCGTACCACCTATTAATTGTGAGGGTTTTTTTTTTTTTTTTTTTTCAAAAAATTAGCTTCTATTTTTGTCATTTATCCATTGATAATGAGCTATTCATTAAAAATTCTTAGTCAAAAGAACAGTCTACTAAAAAATAAAATATAAAATCCTTTGCGTTGCAACGTCTTTGACAGCTTCTGGCTCAGAAATTAGAAAATGAAATGAAAACGACCAACAATGGGATTCCAGAGCTGAGGACAGATTTTCTCCTAGTGACAGGCTTTTTTTGCAAGCACAAGCCTAATAATGATTTGAGTAAAGAATCAACATATGGGTGTGTATGTGTTTGTAATCTACACAGAGGATTGAAGATTTTTTAATAATGGTTTAATGGTATTAATAGGAATAAATTCAGATATCTTTTTTTTTTTTTTTTAAGAAAAAAGAGGGGCTCTGAAAATAAGTGATGTACATTCTGTTCATCCTGGAATCTCAAAGAACATTTGAGCTTCCATCATTCATTTGGCAGTTTATAGAGTTTCATCATGAATAAAAGAGTAAACTATATAAAGCTTGAAATAACAAATATAAAATTGGAAAAGAGCTATGGAGTGAAAACTTGCAGATTTATAATTTAGCCTGCTAACTCCTACTTGACAGTTTGGGAATGTTTCCTAACAATGATTAGGTAAAAATAAAAATTACTTTTCAGTGATTCCATATTTTGAAGAACAAATAAAGTCTACTTATTTAGCACCAGGAATAAGTTATTTTAGGCAACTCTGGTGCTCTTGGTTTTTATTAATGAAAAGACTGTCTAAAAGAAGTAAAGCATGAACTGAGACTATTCTGTTTTTGCACTTCATTGGTAGTTAATTTGGTTTTAATCCACATCTCCAATTAGTGAGGTTGGCTGTTTGTCTGTCTCTCTTTGAAAACCCTCTGTTCATGTCTTTTGCCATCTTTTTCACGTTTTTTCTCAGATTGGCTTGAGTTCTTTGGAGATTCTTTCCAAATCACAGTACATTTACTATCAGTCTTGATGCGGTATAGATATCTTTGCTGCTGCTTGTTGCCAGTTAATTAAGTATAATTAAATGCTCTTAAATATACGTCTCTTAAGGTTACCTCCAAATCACAGACGGTGGATCCCACTCTTTGCTTCCAGGGGTATGAGGAATTCTCACCCCTTTCTCTTGATAAGAAAAACAATTTATTGCATTTTTCTAGGCCACTAACCAGATGCATATCTAGGAAAATGCTTCTTGCTTATTTCAAGTGGAATCAACAGTTTCTCTGGGAGTTTGATAAAAAAAAAAAAAGTAGTTAAAGTTAAATCCCCATCTGGTGGTACTTGTCCTAGTTTTTCCTTACAATAAAGAAAAAAAATTGCATTCCTTATTTTTTTCTTTTTTAAAAAATTCAGGAACTTGGGACCTCAGAGGGATTATCTTTTCTTCTTTTTTTTTTTTTCATTGTTTTCAGATAATATAAAATCTTGCTAATTTATCCCAAGTAGAGGGAGGACCAATAAGAAAAAAATAACAATAGCAGAATACTTTGACTTTTACGAAGTTTCTGTTTTAATGTCTCTGGGTATTTACCGCTGACAGAAGAATAAGAAGATTTTATTCTTAGATAAGCATGCATACCTGCATTTACCTTTTTATAATGAGTACATTCAATATTTGAGAAGGAATGCTACAGCTAAAGTTATTTTTGAGGTATAATTCACATATAGCAAAAATTACCCTTTTAAAGTTCCTGTTACATGAACCTGACAAATGCTTAAAACGCTGCCGTGCTGAACATGTAAATAACTTCCATCCCAGCCTCCCCCACCCAGGTACCTGGCAAACAGTAATTGTTTTCTGTCCCTACAGCTTTATTTTTTTCAGACTATCATATAAATGGAATGACAAGGTTTGTGGGATATTGAGTTGGTATCTTTATCTTAGCATAAAGCACGTGAAATCCTTCCCTGCATGCATTAGTATTTTTTTTCTTTTTGCTGTTGAATATATAAATTATATGGATGTACGCCAGCTTCTTTATCCTTTAAGCAATTAATGGGAATGTGGGTTGTTTCTAGACTTTAGAAATTTTAAATAAACCAGCCTACACATTAGGTCTGGGTTTAATTTAAGTGGTAGATGCAGAAAAGGGTCTTATGTTTCTACTTGTCTTTGCTCAATACTAGAAGTAGGAATGGTTGGTGGTATGTTTGACTTTGTTAGAAACCACCAACCTGTCCCAAAGCAACTCTGTCATTTCTCATTCTCACCATCAGTGCATGAGAGATTCAGCAGCTCTACATCCCTAACATACTGATACTGCCATTTTTTTTTTTTTTTTTTTTTTTTTAGCTTTAGCCACTCTAAAAAAGATATAGCAGCTCTAGGTGATTTTAAGCTTATGCTTACTGGTGACTAATAATGTTGAGCAACTTTTCATGCATGTATTTATCATATACCTTTAGAGAACTGTCTTCCTGAATATTTTGATCATTTTTGTATTGTATTCTTTGTGTTCTTATTGAGTTGTATGAGTTCCTTATTTATTCAGGAAACAAGTTATAATTAGATATAAGTTTGCACATTTTTTTCTACTTCTTTCCATTTTTTCCTTTTCTCTATTTTTTTTTTTTTTTTTTTTTTGAGACAGAGTCTCAAGCTGTCACCCTTAGTAGAATGCCATGGTGTCACAGTTCACAGCAACTGCAAACTCTTGGACTTACGCAATTCTCTTGCTTCAGCCTCCCAAGGAGCTGAGACTACAGATGCCCATCACAACGCCCAGCTATATTTTGGTTGTATTGTCATTGTTGTTTGCCAGGCCTGGGATGGGTTTGAACCCACCAGCTCCAGTGTATGTGGTTGGTGCCCTAGCTGCTGAGCTACAGGCACCGAGCCTCCATTTTATTTCTTAACTGTGTAACTGAAGTTCTTGCTAAAAATAATTTTTTAAGAAAAAACATATTTACATTATTCCTTCACAATTATTTTCCTCACATAAAAGCCAATGAAAATTTATAGCTGTGGTTTACAAAGCTTTTAGTTGGTCTTACATTTTTTGTATCTACTTTACAAAAAAAATGCATAGTGCACAATTCAAATGCTCTTTTGAACTCCTTGCCACATAGCTTATTCTCTAGGGAAAAATACACAAATGTTTTTTGCTCTGCAGAGTGCAGAGGTGAATCCTAGTGACTTAGAATTGTTGTTTCTATCATCAAGTAAAGACATAGACTTCAAATTCTCTTGTCTCTCTTCTCCATTCTTAATACTTATCTGATTTGAATTTGGACCTACATTCATTTGAATTTGGTTCCTATTAAACAGGAATGTGCTTTCTATTCTCCCAACTCAAAAAGATAATGCCTTGCTGAGTTCCTCTTTCTCCCACCTACTCTTTCAGATCCACTGGTCCCATGCTGGCCACACTGCTAACAGTGCCATAAAGAACAAGCTTTCCCAGGGTAAGACCTCAAGCATTTCTCAAATCCTTGACTTTCTCTCAGGGATAAACATCAGTGGAGTGACCAGAGGACAGTAGGAAAAACAAGTCGTTTGGGGAATCCTACAGAACTGGACCTGTGCTCTGGATGTGTCATCATTTGTTTACTGACTCTTCCCTTCACGCACTCACTCATTAATCTGGCAAATAACTTCTTGAGCATCTGCTGTGTGCACCATGCTAAGAACTGGGAACACAGTAGTAAATGAGACACTTTGAGCTTTTACTCTCAAAGAAATGGCAAGTTGGTTTTGGTCCTGAGTAAGCTATTAAGCTATTTTGTGTTTCATACTTCTACTTAAAATAGAGAAAGAAATTACCAGCTTACACTCTGAGAATTAAATAAGATGCACCAAGGATATCTATATTTTTAAACAATGAAGTGAATAGGATTTTTGCCATGACCTTCCCTCTTTCATTTCCTGCAAAAGTGACCTCCTAAATAACTTATAACTAAAGGCAGAAAAAAAAAAAAAGGTCCAGCAGCCTCAATTCATTGAAATGAATGCTTATTGAGGATGGAGAACTAATTATAACAAAAAGCCCAGGCAAACCAGCTTTCTGGTGATAATTCTGATATATATCCAATGCCATGGTATTACTGCAGTAGCTTCTGAATAAGCCCTCTGTATCGAAGGTTGTCTTTCGAGATATATTCACTCTCACAGTAATGCTTTGACTGTTCTGTATCATTGTTTTTCACCCATGTATCTTCTGTGTAAGCAGACTTTGCACCTACCTGTGAGGCGTTTTCACTTGAAGGAGAAAAACTCAGGAAACAGGGCTAGAAAACAGTATGGCATTAGCTATGTACTCAATTTTCAGAAAACAGATTACCTAATGTCTTGGGAATCAGATTCAAGGAGGACATTTTTCAGAGATAAAAAACAGCTTTTGCAATACAAGCTATTAAAAGGCAATGATGCAATACAAGCTTTTTATTGTTAACTCCATTCTCATAACTTCAGTTTCAATAAAAGATCCTATTAGAAATGCTTCCCCATGTGGTAACTGCTCTGGAATTTCTGCCATTATTTTCTAGGCATTGTGTTTATTTTTTGTCCTAAAGCTAAAAAGGAAAAGTCCAGATCAAGAATAAGAATATATGAATCTTTTTGTTTAAAAGCCTAAGACTCCATCCAAGAGCAGACAGAAGGCAGCAGGGTGAAACTTCAGGAGCCACCCAATCTTCTGCTCTCTTCATGAGGATCTGCCACCAAATCAACTCAGAGAGAGAGAAAGTGGGGAGACAAATAATCCTGGCTGCTGTTTTTAGTCCCAAAGGTCTCCCCCCAAATACAGTCATTTCTTATTCTATACACTGACAGTCATAAACTACCCAACATCTGAATCTCGTACTTTAACCAAATGATTGAGTACCCAATGTGAGAAGGACCCACAGGCAGACACCCATCCCACCCATGTGATCGTTCTGTATCACACACACACACACACACACACAGAAAGAGAGAGAGAGAGAGAGAGAAATATTCACCAAAAACTATAGCTAACACAACTAGCACGAATATGGGTTTATGGATTGAAACTGCGGTATGTAATAGTCTGTTTTATTTCATAAGCCAACTAGTAAAGTAGATAATGAGCTTATCTATATTTTATAGAACACAAACTGAGTCTTACAGAAATATAATAACCTTGTACAAGGTCACACAGATAACAAGCAACAGAAGAGAGTAAATATAAATATTCTTTTTTCACATCTTTTCTTTAGCTGTGCAAGACAGGGCTTTAAAAGGCTATCCCTCATCACCTCAGCACATAGTAGGCGTGTTATAGAAAATGCCAACTGGTACATCCGTGAATTTGAGGGCTTCAAAATAGGTTTAACACTTATAAAAAGCACAACTCTTTGTAGCCAGAACACTACCTATTATGAAAATCAGCTGTTGGCAGGACCTGAAAGAAATCCGGGACGGCCTCCTGAGGATTAAGGAGATATAATGGAAATCAGGAGCAGGTGTAATGAGAAAGAAATTCGATACATTCCGTCTCTCCTCCAATTCCTTTTGTGAATGGGGTACTCATCCAAGAACAACTCAGTTTGTTGTGGTGGTTGTTGTTTGTTTTTCAACTGTAGCTTTTTTCCCCACATGGCCTAGAAACTATTCCTGTTTCTTTATTGACACACGGGACCACAACAGTTTCTGCAGACGATTATAAAGGGGATGGATTAGTGGTAAAGGCACATAAGCCAATAAAACACACAGTATTAAATACAACTCAATATCACTGGGAGTTACCGAGGATCTCACAGGTGTACCAGTGTGAAGGAGAACTTACTACGTATATGAATTTGCAGAATGATTGGATTGTTTATCACCAAAGCTACTTAGAATAATCTTTTTCTAGTGACTTCTGATATAACACATACAAGACACCTAAAGACAAACATACAGAGAGCAGAATAATTAAAAAAATATCAAAAGAAAGGTATTTGAGACAGATACATATCAGGAATGAGTGCCTTCCTGTGAGAGAAAGGTAAATGATAGTTATAAGAAAACATAGTTAAATATTGTTTTATAGAGAAAGAAATGACTGAATTTTTAGACTGAAAGATAACAGTACCAGAGCATAGTCTAAACCCCTCATTTTACATAATGTAAATGGAAGCCCAAATAATTTATGCTAGATGCACATTTATAGAGGCTAGGCCTTGTCTGAACATGCCCCCAAGATTCTTCATGAACTAAAATCAGAGTACTGACTTCCTTCTTTACCTTCTGTTTGAGATTTCCTTTCAACCTTAGATTTCTTTTTCTTTTATATTTCTATTAACTCAGTCACTCAGACCTCCCCTTGATTAGGTAATGGATGAAACTTCCTTTCAAACTTTATTTTATTCATCATGGCTTAATTCTCCAACTTGCATGATTCTTTTAAATTTCCAGTCTATTGTCTAAAATATTTCTCAGCCCGACTTTGGAAGTAGCCAGCAAACCAAATGCTCTTGCTAAAATATTTTTCACTCCTGTTAAAATGCCATGTCAGTGAAATTCTAGTACAAGGATAGATTCCAGGTAATAAAATTTGCTCCAGAGACCATCTTACCATCCACAGAAAGCTCCTCTGCACACTACTGACAAAGGATTCCTCATGATAATAATTACACGTAAAACAACCATTCTCTTTTCTTTATCCAGTTTCCTCATTCATTGGCAAGAGGAAAGGTTTATGATTATGCTGAAAAGGAGAACCCAAGCACTTTGCAGTTGATTCTTTAATTAGAATACACCATATACAGTTAACCTTTAACTCCTTTCAATTTTCCTACCCTCACTATTACATTTATCTTTTCAGAACACCCACTTTTTACAAAAACATGTACCAACAAATCTAAGTGTTTAGGTTTTGTTTACCACGTTCTTAATCTATGCCAGAAACGGTCCTAAGCCTTCTGCATTTACGGTCACCACAACCTTTCACAATAGGCATTGCCATTGTTTCTATTCACAAACGAGAATGAAACCGAGAGATGTTCACTCTTACAGGGTTAAACCCAGGCAGTCTGATTTTAGAGTCTGCACTATTAAATGCTATGTTCCACTAATAAACACTCACACACACACAAAAATAAAAATAATAAACTACGTTTATGCTAAATTTCAGACATATGTCACCTTATGTTTTTCAAGGAATACACTCACTGTAAGAAAAATATAGACTTAAATATGGAGACAAATGACAGTTAAATTTCCCAGCTCTACTTAATCACTCAGTCAGATGCATTCAGGTTCTTACAGGTACCTGTATTATCAAGATTTTTCTCCCTAGGAAAGAAGATTCCCAAAGAGGCACAGCAGAATGTATAAACCAAGGATCTAAGCTTGTATCTATTCTTCAACAAACCTCATAACATTAAGAAAAATGATTTTTAAATTGTCTCTTCCACAAGGAGAATTTCTAATTTAAATGCAGTTCACTGCTGGAGAAGGCATTAGTTCTGTGCCATGCACCCAGGAAATGATCACTAAATATTAACAGATAATTACCCAAGTTATAGATAATATAAATTACACATGTCGTACACAAATCTCTGGTTTTAAAAAGCATAAATTCAAAATAGTTTTCAATTAAATACAAGAACAACAACTGCAAAATTAACTCTGTGAAAGGTACAGCAACCACAAGATACAGAATAACCTGAAACTTACTTGGTAATCAAATATCAACGGTGATTCAGTTTTTATTCTTCTCTTCAAAATTCATTCTCAATACTATTTTCAGTTTTAAATATTAAAGTCATTCAAGCTTAAAGAACAGTGTTTGTTCTCAGTTCAAGAGAAAGATAGGGCAATAATCTTGAATATAAAAGATCGTTTAGGAAAGAGATATGTTGATGGAAGCATTTGCACTGAGGCCTTAATGATCAATCAATATGTCACTTATTATTAATTTGGGGGACAGATGCATTGCTTCGGTGGCTGACAAAGGTTCTAAACTGAGAAATAATGAACTGTCAAGTTGGAAAGTATCTTAGAGGTCATTTAATACCACCTCTAGCTTTCCAGATGAGGACCCTGAGACAGAGAGTAACAATGACCACCCCAAGGTCAAATCATGAATTAGTGGGCAGAGAAAAGATAAGAGCTCAGAGGGGTCTATACCTCTTTGTATTGGATGTTGGGAGAATCTTGGAAGGTCTCAGTGGATTTTTAAATAAATGCTGCATTTCATCTAATTTATCTTTCAATCAAGAACAAATGCAACTGCGGACAAGTCCTGGCTTTCTACAGAGCAGGGCAGCTCAGAGATTCACAGCCATACATCTTATGTGACTAAGCAAAGGCCACTGCTGCTTTAAAGTCCTGCATGCTTAATCTCCCCTGTCACTCTGGTGTACTCTTCAGCATAGGAAGGGATCCAAAAGGTAAGAACTTTTAGCTTTGTAAAAAATTCACATGATTTTAGTAGGTAAGTTTTTAAACAGGTTATGATTTTCCAAGCCCATTACAAAGGGGGAAAGGTTGGCTATGTGGAATATGTATGACTTTGATAATGAATAGTGAGCAGGTTCTCCAAGGAGATATCTTAGAATTATTGTGTTCTCTTGACTAAGACAGAGGAAAACAAACACTTCTCTGGGAAGATGTTAAGTGGGTAGATTGCCAGCGTAGAGGGGCAATGTGAAGGGACCTGGTATTTTTGTGGCAAAGTGTTCAAATGCTTATGTACTCTGCTTAAAAGAATATTTACTTATCAATTATCATTTCATATCTTATTCCAGGAAAAGTCTACACATAAATTGGTGCTGGGAAGAGGAAAGAGAGGGTAGGCTTACCCTCTCTTGCAAAACAAGCTGAATCATTTTAAGCACAGGCCAGATTGAACCACCTTAAATTTTGTAAGTATGCACCTATTTATGTTTGCATTATAGCTTGTCTTTATCACATATTTAATTAATGCCAAAGACAGCAGCAATAACGGGAAGGAACCCTGGAATAAAATGCAGAAAACTTGAGTTGACATTCCAGATCTGTATTTACCTGGCTTCTTGCCTTCACCAAATCAGCTTCGGGATCCTAGATCTAGAAAATGAAACCCTTAGAAATTATCCAGGGCAACCTCCTCATTTCATTGACAGGGAAACTGTCAAGGCTGGATGATAGCTGGAGGACTGCCAGCAACCACACTAACCTCCTTCTAGATCATCTTCATACACTACTGTAGAGGCTGGAAAGTTAAAAACCACATTTCACGGTTTCCTTGCTAATTAGCATTCTGCGCATGGACTAGGTTTCATTAAAGTCCCACAAGAAGGAAGTGAGCACCAGGAGTTCACTTGTACAGTGGCGGAATCGCTCTCTCTCTGTTATAATTTCACTTTGTAGGTTTCATTTAGGAGAGAATGAGTCAATAGGTATTTTTTTTCCAATTTACCTTTTTTTTTTTTTCTTAATGGCTTCTGGAGTTTAAAAATCTGCAATATGACATTACAGTTTATATGATTAAATCTGGATATTGTACATAGAAATTCATCACAATTTCTTTAAATATTTAAGTTTTGAAATATTCTCTTTATTCAATTTTGTGGCCAAGTTTTAAGGATTTAAAGGGTAAAACATTTTCATTTAGACGATTTAGCTTAGAACAATGTGAGCAAGATTTCTGAAGGCCAACATGTAATTAACACACTTTCTTAAAGAAAATGTGGGTTTCTTATGCAATTGTATGTGTTTAAATTTTGAAGTGCCATGATGATTTCTGAATTTTTAGATGAGGAGAAATAAAAAGGAGAAGGCCAGTGGAAATGTACTTTCTCAGAAAAGCCAAATTTAATCTGGGAAAGGAAATGGTGTCAAGAGTAGCCAGAAGAGGACAGAACACAGGATGTTTTACACCAAAGATTATTTCCAAATTTTCTGGAATTTTATGTGTTGCTTCATCTCCTCCTTATTTAATCCTACCCACTAACTACAGTATAACACAAACATCTTAAATCAGCTAGACAGTCAAAAATATTACTTAAGTTTAAAAGAGACAATGATTGATATGTAAAAATTGTTACTCAAAAACGTATACCAAAACACACACACACAATGAAAATAATAATATCGAATGTTTTTTTCAGCTGTGTCCAAAACTAAGATCTCCCTGACTAACTAGATCAGGCGTCCTCAAACTTTTTAAACAGAGGGCCAATTCACTGTCTCTCAGACCATTGGAGGGCCGGACTATAGTTTACAAAAAAAAAAAAAAAAACATGAACAAATTCCTATGCACACTGCACATACCTTATTTTGAAGTAAAAAACAAAACGGGAATACATACAATTCACACCGCCTCATGTGGCCCACAGGCGGTAGTTTGAGGACCCCTGAACTAGAATGTCACAACTAATACTGCACAATGTTGAAATACAGGGGCATTGCTTATGTAAGATCCAAAGAAAATCTTTCACGTTCAAACTGCCTTTTACATTAATGGACGTGCCAAAATGATTTGCATTTGTTTACCCACAAATCATATTATTTTAATATTTCAGAGATAATGGATCACACTCACCCCTTATGATATTTGATTCTAATAGGTTTTCAAGAAGAAATTTTGACTGGACACAACAGAGAGATACGCTGTTAAGGACATGACTGCATGAAGATATGAGTGCAGTCTTTAGAATATGCTTGACACATATTTAAATGCTCCATTAAAAAACTATTAATGGTTTGATTAGAAAATAAATCTATGGTAGAGTGGTTTTGGTAAAAGAAACATTTTAATATCTTATGAGTAAATTAATGATATTTCAAGAATTTTACAAGCTTTTGGATAACACGTACACTCACCACAATGATATGAACCCCTTCAAAACAAGGATCATATTTTGAACCTATAGCGCAGTATTAATTTGATATTTTGTAAGATTAATACAGGAAATGAATGAGTAAAATTCAGTTAGCCCAGTGTTAGTTCTTGAAATATATTAAGTACCTAATAAATAGGTACAAAAATATGTTTGGACTAACAATGACAGCAAGACTGCCCCAGAAAATCAGAACTAAAATTAACTATGACACTCAATATCTTGTGGGAAACAGGGCTTACAGTCATGCTTTAATTGCTGTAGCAGAGCATGCTTCTAAATGCTCTAACCTTTAGAGAGCTGAAACGTTTCTCCAGAGTATTTGCCACATTGCATAGACCCCATCACTGGTCTTGCTCCTTTGTGCAATTCGCTAACATGGTACCCAAGAGTTGAAGGAGAAAGGCAGACACTGCATTAGCTAGATAATTCATTAGTCCAAATTTTTTTATTTTTTCTTTTTATTCCACTATAATCACTGTCATTTATTTATTCAATAAATATTTACTAAGTGCTTATAATGTACTGCACAAGGTAGATATTCCACAGGAAGCCTGACAGATAGGGCCCTTACCTCCTCCAAGATTAGTTAGGAAAGAAGGTCTTCAGAAATGAAAGTGCTTAAAAGAGGCTGAAAGATTAGGGTGGACTATAAGGGAAAAGGAGCAAATCTTCCCACTCATCTGCTCAATGATGAGCACAGACCTGGCATTCCTTGCCCAGAGTTCCTCCTGTCAGGGAAGGACCTCTTCTCCCACGCGTGTGCTAACGTCAAACACGTGAGAGTCATCCCTGACCCTTCTCCTTCATTTCCATATTACTGTAAAACCCATAAGTCCTTTCAGCTCCACCTTCAAAATCTGCACTAACATTAACCAGTTTTCTCGCCTCCTCCACTCTCACCCCATCCATCATCACAGCTGGCTGATACAATTATTCCTCTGCTCCATCTCTTGTGACCTGGTAATCCATTCTTCTTATGGCGGTCAAAACAGAAATCACATCACTCTTGTTTTCAAAAACTTCAATGGTTTTCTGCTTAATTTAGGACAAAACTTGAAGTTCATGCGGAGGCCTATCAAGTTCTACCCTAGTTACCAGGCCTATCTCTCAGGCTCTGTTTTGCTTTTTTGTTTTTTGTTTTTTCTCTCTCTCTCTTTCTTTCTTTTTTTTGAGACAGAGGTCAGAGTCTCACATTGTCCTACATAGAGTGCTGTGGAGTCCTAGCTCACAGCATCACAGCAACTTCCAACACTTGGGCTCAAGGGCAACTTCCAACACTTGCCTCAGCCTCCCAAGTAGCTCAGAGTACAGGTGCCGCCACAATTCGAGGCTAATTTTTAGAGACAGGGTCTCGCTCTTGCTCAGACTGATCTCGAACCTGTGAGGTCAGGACAATCCACCTGCCTCGGTCTCCCAGAGTGCTATGATTACAGGCATGAGCCACTCAGTCTCTGCTTTACTCACTGGGTTCAACCTCCTTGGTCTCCAGGCCCTGGCTGGAGCAGTCAAGCCACAGCCACCCCAGGCCCATTGCCCTCACAAGGTGCTTTGTCTCAGAACTGCCTGTTTCTTCCTTGTGTTTGCTCAAGCACCACCTTCTTAGAAGATTTAACGGCATCACCCTATCTTGTAATAGTGTTCCTTCTCCATTGATAGATGCCTTACCCAGGTTAAATTTTCAGAACATCAGTTACATTATATAATACTGCTAATTGATTTCGTTATCCACCTTCCCACCTGAACATAACCATAAAAACAGGGCTTTGTTTTTACAAGGTTTTGTCATTACTACCTACAGTTGTATTCAGCTTATAGCAAGAGCTAAGAAAACACTTTTCGAAAGAATGAGTTATTTTATTTAATTCTTACCTCTTCTGCTTACATTTAGCAATTATACTAGACAAAACAAATAAAAAAAGATAATGTAACCATTTTGGGCAAGGGATTTAGAAAATAAGGAAGAAAATAGAAATAAAAGAGAAAAAGTGTTTTGGGTTTGTTAGTTTTCCAATTTCTCAATCTCTTTAACTCCAATACTACAAATAATATACTTTCAGTAAAAAAAAAAAAAAAAAAGTACCTTAATTCTGTAAGTTGAGATTTTACCTTTAACAATTTGCTTTCTTAATTTCCAATAAAAAATAAAGACTATACACAATGGGCATTATTGACAAAGGCTCTGAAACAACACAAAACATACAATGGCCACTATGTAATTACTCCTTCATTTTTTTTTTTTCTAAATCAGACACAGACTTGGTTACCAATCCTTATTAGATCAGGAACAAATAATAACTTGAAAGTAGGGTGTAACGCACTGGAATTGACACTTGCAAGGATACAAGAGCTCATAACAAAAGAACACTGGAAAGTAGGATGAGGGCTAAGGAGGATTCTAATGCCTTCTCGATTTGGGGTGAATGGTTTTGTGTTGTGTTTTAGTGTATCTTCAGGGTTGAATGAATGCTTGGTGTAGTAAACAGAGTATAGCGCAAATGAAGTTTACTGCCTCCATTTGGTTCCAGCCACATGTGTATAATGGTAGATTCATTGAAAAGATTTTTTTAAAAAGGCTGAGTTGTTTTCCTAGAAAAGGCAGTTGTGCTCCTAGAACTTTAATGAGCAAGAGTTCAAAAGCAAGCCAGTGCAAAAAAAAAAAAAAGAAAAATCAAACTTAGAATATTGTTTCGTTGGTGCCTCTCCAAAACAGCAATTTGATAAAAGTGCATCTGCAAGTCTTTTATCTGCAAACTTAATTTCATTATTGTACTATACTGTACTTAAAATAAAAAACAGATCCACACATTTATAAAAATTGTAATGAATGAATCACTTTGGCTTTGATCTGCTAAACCAGTTTCAATGAACTCCCTCCTCCAAAGGGGGATCAATTAAGCATACATTTTTTTTCCTTTTTTAAAATAACATTTTCAAACAGTGCATTTGAATTCCATTTTATTAAAATTTAGGCATAGCAAAAATTAAAAAAAGAAAAACTCTCTGCCATTCATGTTATTTTAAAAATATGGGCATCATATCATAACAACTTTCATTCTTGCTGTAAAAAAATAAAATTTTAGACTTGGTGATTGGGGTTCAAGACCTACTCTCCCACTACGTGCCCCTTTGGCATATGAAAACTGCAGGGAGGTGACTCTTCCCTTCCCTTGTCTTTGTTTCCTGAAGCAGGCCATAAAACCTAGCAAGGATTTTCTGAACTTCTCCTGAGGCAGGTCTTAAGACACTAAAGGGAAGAGTGCCCTCTCTATCCCAAAGGGAAGGAATATCCTTATCCCCAAAGACAAAGGGGAATCACAGACAATAATCCAAACAAACGGGCTCAAGTCCCCTTCCCTCCCCAGTTTATTACCATACCCTATATACTGTCCCATCATATATAGTATTTCTCCATGACTGTCCCCTCTTCATCAAATCTAGCATAAAAAATCCACAGGTTTAACCATGTTGAGGGTTCTTTATTTCTTTATCAAGGCTCCTGTGTCATGTAAAACTTAAACAAATTTGTATGCTTTTATCTTGTTCACCTGTCTTTTGTTACACAGGCTTCACCCATGAATCCAGTGAGGGAAAGTTATTTTTTCTCCCCTACAAAACATTTCCCTAAATGTGGTCAGACACAATACACGAAGAACTCTTTTATGAGACAAACAGAAGCACTATTTCAATGTTGTGTTTCTAGGAAAGTACTCTCTTCATCAAATGCCATGCTTTCTTAGGAAATGGAATCGCACTCCCTGTTGTGATGGTTTTGATTTATTTGCTGTAGTATACTATTGCTTTTGTGCTCCAAAACACAGGGTAAGAGACTCATGTAATGATGAATTTGTTAAAATGACTTTCCATGAGAAAAACACATTTATTTTCCAGCGCATATAAGGAGCTTCTTTATGAGTCCAAAAGTCTCTTCTGTGTACCTAGGAAGGAAGTTACCCAATCAAGCCAGAGAGGGGAAAGATTTTCTATAAATGGAACTGAAAGAAAACAAAAGGAGGCACATCATCAGAAATACTGCATCATATGCCCAAGATCATGGAATACAATTTTTTTGAAGTGTTCTTTTTTTTTTTTGCTACTTGAAAATAGAATGATGGAAATTACACTGGGGCTATGTTCTTGTTCTGGCTGTGAAACTAACTGGGTGACTTAAAATTCTCTAAATTATTTTTTTTTCTGTTTGTTCATCTCCAAAAATAAGAATGACTATAGTAGATATTCTTTGTAATGTCTTCCAACTCCAAGATTCTTTGGACTATGTAATTTGGATGTTTTCAAAAATATTTTTCCTTCTTAATAAATTATTCTATAATTATGACAAATTAATACTGTTTTCAAGCGCTTACATATAGACTCTTACAAATGAAAGAATGGGTAAATTCAATGATCTTAAAAAAGAGTAGGAGAAAAAAGGAGAAAGAATTTTACTTGTTAGTCTATAGGAATATCTTGAAGTCCTACTTACTTGAGCATCAGCCGTTTGATGCAACTCTCATAAAGTAAACAAACATACAGGATCTTGATAGAATATGAATTCCTGAATAACTGTGATTCACCAGTAGTGAGGCAGTTAGGAGCACCACTAAGGTAATGTGAAACCTATATTGAACAGAACTATATTCATTATTTAACTTGTACCCAATTAAAAACTAAAAGCATATGCAACATTGAGAGCACTGTTTTAGGTCATTTTCACTTTGCTTCTTTTTTTTTTTTTTTGTAGAGACAGAGTCTCACTTTTGGCCCTCGGTAGAGTGCCATGGCCTCACACAGCTCACAGCAACCTCCAACTCCTGGGGCTTAAGCGATTCTCTTGCCTCAGCCTCCCGAGTAGCTGGGACTACAGGCGCCCGCCACAACGCCCGGCTATTTTTTGGTTGCAGTTTGGCCGGGGCCGGGTTTGAACCCTCCACCCTCGGTATATGGGGCCGGCGCCTTACTGACTGAGCCACAGGCGCCACCCCACTTTGCTTCTAACTACTAAATATTCTGGAATGAGAAGAAAGTGATTAGAGAATAATTACAGTGGCTAGTAAAGTTTTCCTTGAAACTTCCTTTCTAAAAATTAACATCACTTTTGACTATTACGATATCCCTATCTTAAAAATTGATTTATTTAGTTATAGTCTATCTCCCCATAAGATTTGGAGTGACTATATAAAACAGGGAAAAATTCTCTTGGATGACTGGGAAAATTACCTGGCAGGGGAGACAAGGTTACATGGGTAAATAAAATGTTCATAACTTTTTAAATAAAAGATGCAACATCTAAAAAAAAGACAGGGAAAAATTCTAATTAAAAAAAAAAAAAGACTACACCAAAGATAACTTAGATGTATTGCACAGCTTATTTGTGAGATAGTATTTTGATATATATGTGCACGCATATCTATCCAGAAAGTTGGCCCTTTTATCATAAACAACAAAAAAAGTAGCTTATTTGTCTCTGAGCTTCCTGGTACGAATGACAATAGGACCAATATGTACGTACAACTGTTTCACATCTCCCTCTACCAGAGGGAGGGATGTAGAATGGAGGTATATGGAGGGAGGGAGGGAGGGAAGCAAGGTTGAGTAACTACATTTTAAGCTCATTAAATAAGAAGTGAGTTATAGAAATGAATCATCATTTCTCTGAAGTTTCAGCTTCTGAAATAAAGATGCAGTGGCTGTTATTTATTCTTTTCTGCTTACCATTTCAGCTGTCATCTTTTTAGTACATTAAAGCTCTTTTTTCCCAGACCTGCTGAAAACCAATTTTAGTAATCCCTTTCCTCCCAGAATGCCTTCGCCCTTTATCCTGGATGGATTCTCACGTCTTGGGTTTTATAAAACTTTAAAGAAACTCAGCCATTCACCCATGTTTCTGGAGTAGGAGCAAGGAGGCCCGAGCTCAGGGCCTGGCCGACCTTCCCATGTTGGGCAGACATTAGGCAATCTGCTGCCCACACACCTGTCATGAACAACCCTTTAGTGAGGTGACAAAGAGTAACATGAATAAACAGATTCTGACTGAGAAAACAAAATATGCGGAGTCTGCAGGAGACCTAGCAGCTACTAAATAAAACCTTGGCACTTCCAGCACAGGTCACTTCTGTCTTTGGTTATTCTTTCCTCCCTTCTCTGCTCCTTTTGACAGTGTTTTGTTTGAACAAGTCATCAACCTAGTTGATGTTTCATTATATAGCAAAATATGCATAATTTAACACTTAAGAACATTCCAGAAAATTAAGTAACTTCAAAGTACATGCTTTTATAAATATTTAGTAAAATGGAATTTGAGAATGTTTGATTTTTTTTCTGATGCAAATATATTATTTTGAGACAAAGGGAATGCCAATTATCAGGAGAATCTCTTCTCTTCTCATCTAGAGATCTTGTTGTGCCAAGATCACTAGAGGCTTGGATTAGAAAGAAATGTTTGGTAAGTACAGAAATAGAAGACAGGAGAAAGAAAAGTCTGACAGATATTGATTTCAAACTACGTGAAACTTAATAAATAAATTCTTGCACCACAAAACAGAATATTTTAGAAAGTCACTAGATTATGCATGTCTGTCTTTATCTAGCTGTGTGCCAAAATTAGCCAAACATTTATTAGTTATTTTCATTTCTGTTACTCTTAGTTTCCTTTTAGTAATTATCTGTTAACTAGATCTATTAACTTACATCTTCCTCTGGGTTCTCCTGTTAATCCTCCTTGGTTTGCTCCTCATCATCTCTGTTCCAACTTGACCATTAGTCTACTCTTAGCTTAATTACTCAGTTCTATGCCTACCCTTACTTCCAAAGACCAAATCCACACTTTTTGTTTGGTTTTTAGGTAGGCAGAAAGCATACAATCTCCAAAACCTGAATAAATCTATTGCCCCTCATTGACCTGTCTTACGAGAATCTCTGTCCTTTGTCTCATTCAGGGGTATAGCTATTTACCTTTCCATCCAAAATGTACCACTATAGTCACTGTAGTCTTATAATATAATCTTATATTACTTCCTATTCTTCTAATTCTACCACACACTCAAAAAAATAAACTCCATGCCCCCTTAACATAGCTTAAAGGCTCATAAAGCTTAGTTTCCAGCCTGTATTTAACCACACTTCATCATCTTTCTTCGATGTACTACAAATTCTGAAGTACGTTTCAGTTCCTTGAATGAGACCATCTCTTTTGGCAGGCTCTTCCTGGTTCTCCCTCCATTCCCTTAGCAAACTCCTGTTCACACTGAAGTCTCACCTTAGCTGTCTCTCCTGGAGGAAGCCTCCTTTACCTCCTAAATCTGAGTTGTATGTACCCCATGATACGTGTTAATGACTCTGTATTGCCACTGACATTCTGAATATCTATATTCACCTGAAAATTATTAAGTCCAGTATATTCGCAAACATATCTCCAGTGCCACAGCTTCATGTTTTATAATATTACTTAAAAAATCAGGCTTTTAGCCTTTTCTGTAGAAATCCAGTTGTGCAGCCACCTGGATTTTCCATGCAGTTGGCTCACACCAGCTAAATTTTTGAGGAAGAGGTAAAAGAACCATTCTGGACTAGATATGAAAAAATGTATGCAATAAATGCATATTTAGCTACTGCAAAATGAGCATGCAAATCAATTTATACGCATCGATGAATGAATATAGATGAGCTATTTTCAAAGAGTAGGCATCCTGGTATAGCATAAGATATCAGTACAAAAGGAATGGAAAGAGGGCGAATTGCTCAGCTTAGTCATCCATTTGCAACTTTCAATAGAAAAACTGCATTGTCAGGTTCCATTATGCTTGCACAAATATAGACAAATTAAAGAGTCAACTAAGTAATTATTGATAACATACATGTGTATGAAGTAAAGCAGGCAAGTTGTCAGTCAATTGGAACTTCTTAGATGTTTCTGGGAGTTTCATCAAGGAAAGGAGGCGCTACAGGAATGATAATACAGCCCACACAGCGCTGGCCTGTTCTGCAATTGCCCTGATTTGGGAACAGAGATAGGGGACACCAGAGAGATTGTAAATGGAACATTAACACAAATCACTCAGACTCTGCATCTTGTTAGGATCCTTTCAGTATGCACCAGGAGAATTATCCTTCAATCTGCTAAAGGTGCCCATGTTAAAAAAGAACCCTTAAAATTATATAGAATTTAAATTCTACAATTCTCTCTTTTATAATATTCTTTCAGAATGTATCTTGCCCGGTTATCACCATCTTCTGTTCTGACAAAATGAACATTTTGTTATTATAAAAGTAGAATGTCCTATCTAGGAAGATAATATAAATCCTTGGAAAGTCATATAATTGGTCTCATCTTCTAAAATTGACTATTGGCTCCAAACTTCAAATATCTGATAGAAAAATCCCTTAATATGGAGTGTCATCAACTTCCTTTGTTAATTTGCACTTGCACTCATAAAGACTTTTCTCTCTCAAGAATCTGCATAGGGCGCCGGCCCCATATGCCGGAGGTGGCAGGTTCAAACCTAGCCCTGGCCAAAAACTGCAAAAAAAAAAAACAGTAAAACACCTGGTATTTTCATTTCATTTACCTTTTTTTACATAAGTTTACAAATAATCCTATTTTTTAATTTATATTCACTCGATGTTTTTAATGTATTTTCAAACCAGTTTACACAGCTCTACCTAATTCATGTCATGTTGTGAGGCATGGTATTTGGATTTACCATGATTTATTTAGCCAGTTATTTGGACTGATTCCATTTACTTGTTTTCACTATTACGAACAATACATCAGTGCTAATATATTTATGAAACTTATTCTGATGTTTCTGTAAAAAATAGTTCCTAGAAGTGTAATTGTTCTGTTACAGGATATACCCGCTTAGAATTTTCATGGTTCTGTTAAATTGTTAAATTGTCCTCAGAAACATTGTACTAATTTACTCCAACCAAAGATGTGTAAGAGCAGAACGGTGCTTGTATAACCACATCTCTGTCAACACTGGATATGATGGCAATTTCTAATGTTTGCAACCAACTAGGTAAGAAATAATATGCATATACCTTGTTTAGTTGATTACTTTACTTATGACTGAGGTCAAGCTTCTTTTTACACATTTATGGGCTATTTTTATTTCTCTTCTAGAGACTGCTTATTTGTTTCGTTTGGCCAAAATATTCTCTTTTGAATATTTTGAAGTTAATTAGATTTACTGATATTTGTTGAGCTTCTACCATGGGCCAGACTCTATTACCTCTTACAGGTGTTCCCCTGAGGACTTAGAATCAAGTGAAGAAATAAGGTGGGATCATAAATAATTAAGTATAAGATCAACAAGGGTCTACACGCAGCCAGCACTGGCTCCACAGGAGAGCCAGGGTTGAGCAGGAAGAGTGTATCAGAGAGGATCTCACGGAGAAGACCAGATTGGTAGACAGCTCTTCAGTGAGGAGTGAAATTTCATTCAGTAGAGACTGGACAAAAGGCATTAGACCCAGAGAGAACAGCACCAGGAAGGGCTCCGAGATGAGTAAATGCAGTAATCATTCATATTATACACAATAATTAGCTCAGATCCAAAGTTTCTGCTGGGAGAAGAGAATGAGACTGTAGACCGTGTAGATAAGGAAACAATCTATACAAGTGCTTGCCTGCCACTCTTAAGAATATGCACTTTATCTTTTAGCCAAACAAGATACTAGCAAATGAGAAAAATGACTTTTCACTCTAGCGATAGAGAGAAATGGTGCTGGGGTGGGGGGAGATGAAGAGTAATGCCTGAGATTCAGAAAGTATTTAGAGACCACAGCTACCGGTGACTTGAGAGTATAATACAATCCACTAATTTTTATTTTATTTATTTATTTTTTTTTTTTAGAGACAGAGTCTCACTGTACTGCCCTCGGGTAGAGTGCCGTGGCATCACACGGCTCACAGCAATCTCTAACTCTTGGGCTTACTTGATTCTCCTGCCTCAGCCTCCCAAGCAGCTGGGACCACAGGCGCCCGCCACAACACCCGGCTATACAATCCACTAATTTTTAAAAGGTCCGTATTTTTCTCACTCTTCGTGGTTATACCACTGTACTTGTATTTTTCAAAAAGTAAACCTGCCCATTTTTGCTATGACTAAGGATATCATTAATAACATCACGAACAGCACACATATCCTCCCTAATTTAGATCTTCATAGACTGTGATCAAGAGTGACTTTAATTCATTCTTGTGATGCTTGACGTTTTTAAGACTTGTATTTAGGTTTCAAGCCATTTATTTATGCTGCTAAACTTTTAGTCTTCAAGTGCTGGGACCACAGAGGTGAACACTGACTAAGAGCTAACATCTCTCCCCCTTGGCCACAGCTTTTTAATGAGCGGTTTAGAAATTACAAATGAAGAAAAATAACCCAGAAGGGTCAAAGGTTCGACTCAATTTCTGGTTTATGTAACTGGTTTTGCTGGGAAACCAAGAACATGGCTGAGCACCCAGAAATAAATTTTTCTGGTTCTATGAGAACTTTGTTACTTTTTTGTTTTCTTTGTCTTTGTCTTTTTAGCTCAAAACTATTTTTTGGCCATGTCATCTCATTCTTTTCCAGGAACTATACCTAACAGTGCCAAACTCTTTCTTACCCAAAGCTGCACTTCACAGAGGAGCAATGGCAGCAGATGTAAAGGGCTGAGACATGAGGGACGCTACGTGCATGAGCTGCAGTTAATCAGCAAGGTGGGAGCAGCACCCCTGGTGGGGGGGCATTTAGTCTTGGGAGGATACACTGGAGGTGACAAAGTGAACAAGAGGCAGTGTGCAAGGTGAGTCTGAGACGCAGGCGGCAGCTGTAACTCTAGCTCCACCGTGTTCACGGAAACATGAAACTGGGACAATCCACTGTTTAAAGAGGACAAGGGCAGCTGGCTCAGGGCAAACACAAGCGTGTGGGTGTTGTGCCTGCCCAGAGTGTATTCCAGGGACGCCAATGTGCAGCTACAGCAAGTTATGGCAGTTGGGGAAGTAATTCATGGACCGAGCACTCTGTAACAGTTGGTGCCATATTTCATGCAAATGAATCTCCGAATGATAATTTCAGACACTCTTGAAATAGTTTCTCCCGCCCCTTCCTTTTTTGGCGGAGGGTAGGTTTTTGGGGGGAAGAGAGGATGTTTGTTTTGGGCCCTTTCCAACTCAGGACTTGGAAGATTTGCATGTTAAAGGTTTAAAAAAAAAGTACAATTATTCACATTTCTATCAAACTGAAAATATATATTCAAGTATCATTTAAACCATCCACCTGACCAGAAAAAGTGAAACCCTGGGCAATTTAAAACTGGCAGTTGTCTATCCAAGCTATTGTTAAGGATATCTGGGAATAGAGATTCACCCACCACTTCTGCTGGGCTGTTCTCCCATTTATCCTAGATTACAAGCCAAAGCTGTGTTCTCTTTCCTTAGGAACTAAACCAACACGCTGGTGTTCAAATCCATTTCCATCGTATAGCCCTCTGGGGACCACACTACCACTGCCAGATTTCCTTAGTCCAGGTTCTTTTTTCTTGTTGTCAGCTCGTATTTTTCTGGCCTACTTTTCCTGCTTACAAATGCAGTGCTATCAAGACTTTTCCCTTTCCTCAATTTTGGACTGCTGATCTGCAGACACTACTGAGAGACATTTCCTAAGCCACCAGCTAACAATAACAACCGACCAAGAATTTTATGAAGCCCCTGTACATGCAATTTCCAAAGCAGAATGAGAAATTAACAAGTTGGACAAAAGCAAGAAAGAAAGGGAGGGAATCGGTGAGAGCAGCAATGACTGCTGCTGGGTCCACAGGCCAGGGGGCTCGGGGGGGCCTCCGGGAAGGAGCCCCTGGGAGGGCAGCAGCCAGGAAAGTCAGGTAGGTAAGAGCAGTGGGGCAGAGGGCTACTAGAGGAAAGAGGCTGAAATGTCAGACCGGTCTCAAAGAAGGGGGCCCTGGAACATTTTCACCTCAGTGAAGACAGCACACTTTCTTTGGCAGATGAAGACAACGTAAGGGGATAGTAACGACGTGGATTTTGTGTCCACTGAGGACATAAGAAGAAATTAATTTATGTCCTCAGGGAAAGGAGTTTCATTAAATTTAAGAAACAAATTCTTCCCCAGGAAAAGTTATTGAACAGTTAAATGGAATTCTAAAAAGGAGAGAAAAATGTGAAATCACATATGCCTGTGAAACACAGGGGGGAGTCCTCTAGGTGAACGCATGTGGAGCTTATACACTCAGGTATTACTTTATTAATAAAAAGAACAAATTACAAGCTAAGGATACGGCCTCAGGAGTGAGGAGCCTTGCTTCAAATGCCAGCTTCACAAATTCTGAGTGTGAAAACTTGGGAAATTATAAAACTGTCCCTAGTCCTCAATTATCTCACCTATAAAATGGGGAAAACAGCACTTACTTTATAGGGTTGTGGAGTGGATCAGATAAATTAATAGGCGTGAAGAGGTTAAAATGGTTAAAATGGTGCCCGATAAGCTGTGAGAACTATTTAAGATTTTTGCTATTATTGTTGATGTCGTTAGTCAACATGAAAAATTCCCACGATATACTGCCGGAAACTAGCATGAGAGATATAAGGTGACCATACTTTGTGGCTTAACTGCGTTTATTTTTGTCTTTTTCTTCCCGTTTTCCTCTTCAGCTCAAGCCTAGGGCTAATAGTCTAGAAATGCTTGTTTTAGTCCTGTCTTCCACTAACCAGATGTGTGAATTTTTAATATTTTACTTTAACTTACTGGTTCTCTATGTCTTAGTTGTTTCAGATTCTATTAGCTCTCCATTCTCTCAATCTCTCTCTGTCCCTCTGTCTTTCCGTTTACCTTTTTCTCTAATACTCTCGCGATCTTCTTGCTCTTCCCCATCTACTGCTGCTCTCTGTTCTCTATCTCCTGTGCTATCTTACCACACATCCCAGGCTTATCAGCTTCCCTGAGCCCTAAGCACCTTCCATCCTCTTCTATAGGCAGAAGACACTCCATGATGAGCATTTGTCCCCAGTCCAAATCTTTATCCCCTCTGTTTAGGATGAAATGCAACAGTTCCTGTATCAACCAAATAAGGACTGCATTCAGGATGAATAATATCCAGGATGTGACCGAAGGAAAATCATTCCTCTTTATTATCAACAACCTCTGGGAAGTGTACAGGTCTCGGTAACAGTCACAGAGGAGTGCCACTTCCCCATGAAGAAATTTTCTAATTCCTGAAGATCTACTTCTACTTGGACTTTTGTGAAGGAAATCAATAAATAAACACTGGATAAACTTCAAGTGAAAAAAGTCTTCAAATGCTATCTGAAATCAAAAATATAAAATGTGATAAGAGAAAAACATGTTAATTCTACCATTCTAACTAAGATGAGGATTGAAAAGAACAGAGAAAGAGAAAAAAAGTCAACAGTCTATACTTTTAAAAAGACAACATAATGATAGAAATTGAGCGATGGAATATGTTTTAAAACTTAGATATTAAAAGCAAAAGTGTTTATATAGATTCCTTCACTATTCTTACACAAGAGGTTTCTGAGATTATTTTTAAAGCTGTTTAAAAACATTCTTGTGGTGATTGTTGCTTATTTTGAAGTCGTTGGGAACTTAGTAAATAAGTTTAGCCCTCTAGTATTTTTATGTATGAACATTTTTAAGATGTTAGTACTAATATTAGTTCACCGCTTTTCATCTGTTTATGTGGCTCATGCCAATACAATGCAGTGGAGTCTCTACAGTTGACCGTCTCCCTACACTAACCACCTCCTTAAGTGGGCCCAATTTTTATAAACCGAACATGCACCACATGTATCCATCCGTGCAGAAGACCTAGTTCCTTATGTTGACCACCTCTGTATGTTGACAAGTTTGTGACAGTCCATCCCTTGAATAGCCAACCTAGACAAGTTCTATCATAATGAAGTTCCATTAGAGTGAATTACTCTTGGTAACTATCCGTAACTGTCAACATAATCTTAGAGAAAGACAGAATGCAGTTGGTATTTTATGCAAGCTGGGATGACATTAATGAATAATATGAAAACCCTAAATCTCCAATACCATGCCTGCTCACAAAGCATTATTCACTTATATAGACTTTTCCTTACTTATAAAGAAAGACTTTTCAGTTTTCTAGGGCCTTGTGTAGGAAAAAAATATGTATTTTATGTATGCTATTTTAAATCATAAATACATGACATTTTAATGGCATTTTACATCTACATATATTTATGAAGATTTTAAGATTATTTTCAAGGTTTTAAAAAATTAGTGTATATATACATACATATTCATATAGCAAAAGTAAATAGCTTATTGTTTAAAAATACCTCATTACTTTACTTGATAGAAAGTTGGCTCAAATTTAAGCAAAGATTACACATTTAATTGTTCATTGGGGCAGCAAAATACAGTATATAACTTCCTATTTTTATGTTTTCAATTCAATAAATTAAACATTTAAATATTTGAGCCTCACAATTTTAAATAAATAATTACACTGTTTGCAGGATGGGGGAATCAATTTTGCGCTGAACATAAAGAACTTAAGCTACCAAGTAGTATCTTCCATACAGTAACTATTGTTAGATGCTGCCATGCCAGCTATTTCCCTAAGGAGAGTCCAGGCACACTTAATTATAGAAGGGCATTATTACTTAGAAGAAAAACATGAGCCTTTAATTTCCTTGCCTCTGTTGGACTGGGGTATTTATTCTGCTGAGTGTAGCAATGTCTGAATGAGGTAACACGTAAGCTTGGTTATTTCCACATACAGGGCCAGGTACCGTCAGGTCACTGTCAGCAGTACCTCCTAAACTCTGATCGGTGCCTCATTCATCACGGATTAGCATCCACACAGATTCCTTACATCTATAATTAAACTCAGAAAAGCCCCTTCTGAAGTGAGAATGCTAGTGAAGCACCTGTTCATCTTGGCAGCCCCTCTTCTAACTTCTGGCCCACCAGATCCCTCCTGGGAACCAATCTAAGAAAGTGCTGTGTGAAGTAGCACTTGTTCTGGCAATGTGGTGACCATGTATTTCTAATTACAGTCCAGATAGTTTTGAGCACAAGTAACTAGATAAGAGTCCAGGTCAGCACTTTGGCTTGCCAGGTCAGACTTATTTTCCTCCCACTTCTTTCCAATAATAGTTTCTCAGATATACCAGAAATAGCATAGAGACTATATCTAACTCTAAGAACCACTTTTAACTTCAACTTTAGGCAATGCGTTGGGAAGCCAAACTCACTTACCCTAAAAGAGGCACTCTCTTCTCATTATGAAATTTCAATTAAGTGCCCACTGTACCATCATCTGTATCTTCAGCAGAACCAAGTTCTGACTCAGCAACTCTCACTAAATAAGTGTCTGTTTATGTGACTGGGCTAGGCCTTTCTATTTGTGCTGAATCACTATCGACTTTAATAATTTCAGTAATTTTATCTTTCAAGCTCTAAAATGGATGGAAATTTTGGGTTGCTTGTTTTGTAAAAAATAAGTTCTTTTCTCTAAAAAGCCCAAAGTTAGTTGTGATGGTCTTTAGATGCAATCTATGGGGCTTTACAACACAATAGAATCAATACACTAAAGCATGAAAAAAGGTCAACAAAGGAAATAAGTGTTATGGAAACAAAGAGTGATGAATTCTAACAACCTATTTCATTTTCTTCATTATCACGACATTAAGAAGTGGCAGTAAACTCAAGAGTCTGTCATAACCCTCAAATTTGAAAGCTTTCTTGTAAGTCAGCCATTTAAATTAGCACCAAGTTGACAAGTGAACAAATTCCCAGCATCCATTTGATAGGTGAAATGTTACTTATACCATAAGTTATGTCATGTAATGCACAGAGCTGCTTGCTGAGGTATTGTGAATACCTGGGCTCAAATTCCAGCACTGCCACTCATAGATACTGGACTTTCAGTAAGTGCTTTTCTACCCCCACAATTTTCTCATCAGTAAAATGGGAATTTTATAAAACTTATCCAGTAGGACTGCTATGGAAATAAAGTAACATGGACAAAGCACACTGTGCAATGCCTTTCACTCAATGAACACTAAATAGTAATTAAAATAATCACTGTAAGGGCAGCGCCTGTGGCTCAGTGAATATGGTGCCAGCCCCATACACCAAGGATGGCGGGTTCGAACCCAGCCCTGGCCAAACTGCAACAAAAAAATAGCCAGGCGTTGTGGTGGGCGCCTGTAGTCCTAGCTACTCGGGAGGCTGAGGCGAGAGAATCGCCTAAGCCCAAGACCTGGAGGTTGCTGTGAGCTGTGTGAGGCCACGGCACTCTAACAAGGGCGACAGAGTGAGACTCTGTCTCTAAAAAAAATAAAATAATCACTGTGATCCTAAGTAGAATGACTTCAAATTGTACTCAAATTCCAGAGGCACTTATGGTATCATTAAAGGATACCATAACGCAGGCAGAGCCTGTGGCTCAAAGGAGTCGGTCACTGGCCCCATATACTGGAGGTGGCAGGTTCAAACCCAACTGCAGCCAAAAACTGCAAAAAACAAAAAAAAGGATACCATAATGCATTTTTTGAAATGATTAGATAGAATAATATTTGGGGGAATAATATTTGTGTGTGTGTGTACACACACACACATACATAACTCACACATATGTAGATTTTAGAGAGCACTTGAATAAGTTATGTTTGAACTAACTAATAATGCTTTTCCTAATATTCAGTTACTTATTAAGTATTTACTGAGCTTTAACAAAATATTCATCATTCAATTACTAAACAATTCCAGAAGTTTAACTGTCCTAATTGGAACACTTCCATTGCCTGAAGGCGTTAGTAGGATTTTTGCTGAATTGGTGCAAATGTAAAATAAGAACCTATTTTTTTTCCTAAACATTATAGAGAACAAGAGAATGGGAAATGATTCAAGTTCAAATGTTGTATAAGATATTTAAAACAAAGTACTTCCTCCACTTACTCTTAATTTTTTTATATGTAAATATACTTGTTCTCCTGAATGGCCTTTGGATCTATAATAAATACTTGATGCTTTTGCCCCATTTTTTCCACATGGATTTCCTTTATAAATTATTTTATGAGAATATAATACATGTATAATACTGTGCATTGGTATTCATTAAGCAACACTCCGATTTTCAATTTGGAGGAAGGATGTTTTTAAAAGTTGAGGTCGAGCTTAGATATAGTAAAGTATAAAAATCTTAAATGTATAGTTGCATAAATCTTTACAAATATATATACTCAAATAAGCACCATTCAGATCATGCCCAAAGACACTGTTTTGTACTCTTCTAGTCAGCACCCCTAAAAGGTAATCTCTATTCTAGTCTCCATCAACATAGACTTGTATCTATTTCAAACTTACATACTCACAAGAACTGTGTAAGGGAAGCTGACAGGAGTTCACTGAACACACACATTATTGATCCCAGTCTGATTAGGTGGTTTCCCAATTTCTGATTTTGGAAATTGAAACACAGAACATAAATGGTTTCACTGTACTTTCAATATTAATTTAGAGCCAAAGCCATATCTGGAATTTAGTTCTTCGGATCCCAAACCATGTTCTGTTTACACAAAAGATATAAATAATCTTACGACAGGAAAGGAATCTGAGGGTGCCTGGATACATCCCATATTCAGGTAGAATTACATGGAATCAGGCTCAAGAGAGAAAGGCAAAATCATGGGATTTTTGAAAAGTTATAAAGCAAATGACCAAAAAAAAAATTTTTAAACCTATTGGACCATTTAAAACCATTATGCAAAGATCATGTAAATTTACCTATTCTTGCACTTACAAGTAACAGAAAGCTATAAAATTATAGAGAAGTACACAAGAAAAAAGGATGAGTTTTAAATACTATTTCTAATAAGATAGAAACTATTAAAATGTTAAAAATGATTTATCCAGAATTAAATCAAATATGTCTGCACACTTTTTGAAAACACAATTTGCACAGCAACTTCTCAGAGTAGGTTTGTTAATTCCATAACACAGCAAAACATGGTATTTATGGTAAGATCTGACTTTCAATAGGAGTTAACTCTGTAACCAGTATAGTTAACAAATACTCAAGGAGAAATGGGTATAGAACATGGTCAATGATTGTTTTCAGGAACTACTGTGACTCAGAGTCCTAATTCTCACATGGCAGCTAAGAATAACAGAAATATCACATAGTTCTACTCCTTTCTTTTTGTCAATCCGGATAATTTTATTTTTAATAATTAGTTTAATTATCTCATTTAATTTAATGATATCCAAAATTAGAATGTGATTTCAATGAAATATATGCAATTTTATGCTGCAAAAATATTATCTACTTATGATAACTATAAAAATAGCCTGCTTGAAGTTTTTAAAGTTCAAATATATTACCAAGCTTGTTTGCAGCATACATGCAAATAACTTTAACTGACAGGTGAGCCTCAGAGACAAATAAGTCAGACAGACCCACTTTTATACTAAAACTATTAAAAACATTCCCATTTGATAGATAAATAACAGTATAAACTTCAAAGATAAATAGTATTTTAGGTAAATGATTAATACATATAGTAAAACGTCACTGCTTCAGTACAGGATTAGGATGAAATATAGGTATTAGGAGAGTGAAAGACAATTTCTACAAATGCCTGTGTGTTAAATGCTTACTAAAGCATGAAATTCTCATTTTAAAATATTTTGAATTACAGTTAGACACGGGTAACATTAAAACAAGTTGCATAAAATAGAAAGAGGTTCATTTTCTTTATAAGTTGAAACTTTTAGGCTGGTAAAAGATCACTATTACTTTGTTTTGGTTTTTTGCTGATGAGCAAGGATCATTATTACATTAAAATTTCTTTTAGATAAGAAATAAAGAAAAGGTCCACATTTGAATTTTGCTTGAAAGTACCCCTAAAGAAAATGGTACCAGTGATAATAGTGGTAGCCACTTACAGAAAGTTTAGTATCTGCAGTTTTAAGAACTTTACCTGAAGTTATCTGCTTAATTTTCTTAAGAGCCCTAGGTATTAAGTATCATTCTTATTTTGATTTAGCAAATAACAAAATTGAGGAATAGAAAGTTTGAGAGTAGTACTTGAATCCAGGCAGTGTGGCTCAAGAGTCAGTATAATTTAACCTTTACTCTACAAATGCATTTCAGAACAGAAAAACAAATCTTAAAACAACACCTTATACCTAAAGCAGTATTCTAGAATGGGAACTCAGCTTTTATTATTATTTTACAGATAAGCCAAGATTTTCAATAAACAGATACATTTAACTATCATACTTTAGGAACCTCCCAGACATGTCATCTAGATCAAAACCATTGATGGGTTTTCTTGTCATAAACAAAGTTTTTTCAACACAGATGAAAATCTTTTCCTACTATTGCAGACTTCAAACAAAACTCTGTATCATTTTTGTGCAGTATCTACTTATTCAATAACTACTTACATTTAAAAATGTGCAAAGATTTTAAGTCCCTACGTAATATTTTTCTTTACTGTAGTGGTTAAAATGTTGAATCAAAAAAACCAATATGAGATAACATTGTCACAATGCCAGGAGGTTCTAAATGCCCATAGATTCAACAGTATACCTGAGGGAAACAGAATGACAACCATATAAAGGGCTCAGATAATGCCTTTTACTTTTAATGTGTTCTAAACAATAAATGGCCTTAGATTTCTATACGTAACCAAACCCATGAAGATTCTTTGAGAAAGAATACTGTTTTTCCCCTAGTTTGGTCTACAGCTTACAGTGGGTGCTTAACAAATGTTGTTGACTGACAAACAGAAAAAAATGTTTTCCCTTTTGCTCTGGCTCCTTTTCAATCTGTTCTCACACTGTAGCCAGAGTGACTTTTGAAATATAAATTTGATAATGCCATCTTCCTTCCCACCATCCACACTGTATTTTCTCCATTGCTCTTCCATCGCTTTTACAATACAGATTAAAATCCTTGACATGATGCAGAAGGTCCTCCATGGCCAAGACCCACTCCTGTCCTGAGTATGGAGTGAGACCTCCATAGCATGAATACATTCAGCGCTCAGCCATCTCCTGCACCGGACTGCTGTACTGGTGCCTTTCCCTGGCTAACACTCCTCTATTTATGTTACTACCTTCTTCTGGTCTTCCAGATTCTAATAATCACTCTTCAGGAAAACCTTCTTTTATTAGGTCAGCTCACAATATTTTCAGTTTTCATGGTACCATGTACCCATCCTTCAAAATATATACTGCCATTTCAAATTTCCATTTTTTTAAGTTAATGTGGCTCCTCACTAGAATATGAAGTCTATGAAGGTAGAAACTATTTCTGAGTTTACTAACCATTTTATTGCATAGGCCTAGTATACTAGCATATACCAAGACTTAATATTTCTTGAATAAAGACATTAGTAACTGAATGAATGAGTAAACAGGATTGTCCATCTGGTCACATGAGTAAAGTCACAGACAGCAGGGGCTTTATTAAGTCATATCTATCACTTTATGATTTCCATAATATAAAACCATTTGTCAGCATAAGTCATGTGTTTATAGTTATTTAAACAGAGAAAGTGCATAAACATGACACAGTCTAATATGAAATTTTAGCATAGATGACATAAAATGCATGAGACTGGATCTGGAAATCATAAGAAATATAACTCAATTTCTCACTGATCATCCTTTTTATTCTTGTTTTTAAGCTAGTAGCTATGGAATTCAGTAATTCCTTTATGTTGTTAGGAAACTCTTAGTACCCTTAAGCAGAAGCATATTCAATAATAATTTTCCAGGAGTACTTAGATGAGATAAATATGAAAAAGCTATGTACCTAATAAACAGCCATCATTCAGGAAATATGACATGTTTGGTAAGTTGGGTTCTAAAGCTGACTCCCAGGGTCAAAGATGAATAAATTAATTCTGTTCCCTCAGTCATTATTTAAGTCTATCTATCTAGCTAGCTATTTTTTTCTTTTGAATAACACCTAAACCTAAAATAAAATAAAAATAAAAATAAAAAAAACCCTAATGAACTAGAAATCCTGTTCAGCAGACACGATGACACAGGTTTGGGAATAACAGTGTTTATGCTCTTCTCCTGGCTCTGCCACAACCCTGATCATGACACATAAGCTTTCCTGGGCACTCTCTCCTCAATACATGAACAAACAAACAAATAAATGCATCCATCAATAAATAAAACTTGCTAGGCTTGAATAAAAATAAATCCAAGATGAAACTGGCTTCATTCAATTCAAATATTCTAGAAATTCACAGGTGCTTAAGTTGTTTCAAGGCACTCTTGTCCGAGGGCAGAGGGGGCTAGAAGACAGAGAATATTCTTATATTCTTATTGAAGTCTTATTGTCTTTTCAGTAGTTTTTGTCGTATTTTAAATATGAAAGCAACTAAAATAATACTAGAACTTAAAAAGGAATGGCAGTTGGGACCAGAGATAATCTGAATTTGTGTTTAATATCTGCTTGTTTTCTTTTCCCCTAAATTTTCTCTAATGAATAAGAATTCATTTGTTTTAAAATTAGTTTTAATAAAAATGTAGCAATCAGTGTAAATATTGGCTCTATAAGAGCAAGGCTTTGTATATACTTCATGTGAATAGAAATCATCTATCCCTAGTCATCAATACATGATCGGTGTTGGGAGAGGCATCCATTCTCAATTAATTATTCAATAGTCATTTTATACACATGAAACAGAGAAAATAAGCAAGATGGAGCCAATCTTTATAGGAAGACCAACTCTGCCTTATCACTCCATCTCCTATTTATGTGATACTCAAAAGAATCCAGCCTTTTGTTTTCCTTCCACGACTAGTGGTGATCTTTACACTCCATTTTCAGCTCAATTTTTCCAAATGAATCAGTGCTCCAGAACAATCCTGATGAATCTGCTTTTCTGAGTTGAATTATCTTATGCATCAAGCACTACACTATTCAATTACGTACTTTGGTAACTCCAAGTTCTTTATCATATAGAAAGATCTATCCATTTGCCAAAATAAAATGCATTTCAGAGACATCTAATTCTGTTTCCCTTTAATGTATTACTTTTTCCATTCTTTCTCCACCTTAATTGTTCCTGCTTATTCATGATCTCTGGATCTCTACATTAAAAATGCATAGGAAAATAAAAATTTTCATTTTAAACACCCTCCCACGGAGTACAAGCTGTCATTGTGTCATATTTGTTTCCTAATTTAAGAAAGGAAGTTACATTTCATGTGTCCTTCAGTAAATTGCCTTCTCTATCTGTTAAAGTGGCATTAAGAGACTTAAAGCAATTTTACCATAAAATAATGTTCATTTTTAAATTTATTTTTATTAATCAGTGCAAAGGTATGCAATTTCAAATTATAATTTAGAAATCATCATGTCTAGCTACCTTAATCATAATTTACAATTAGGTTAGATTTAAAACATAACTATAATGCCTGATTTTACATCTGTGGAAATGACTGCAAAAGCTGAAGTATGGTTTTGACCATGGAATACACAGTCTTCAATAATTACTTAAGCCAAAATATAATAAAAAACAAAACTCACATGAAGACAGAGTGGGAATAAAATAGACCTTTTCTTTTTCTTTTTTTTTTTTAACCCCGCTAGTCCATGAAAGCTGCAGAACTCCCCTAAAGACCAGCTTTCTTCCTAACTAACTCCCTTTGCTGTTAAAACAATTACAAATTTTATCAAGTCTTCATTTCTCTTAAAGTCAAGTAAGAGAGAACTGCCAGGTCTAATAAGATTTACAAAGGCTAGTTCCCCTTAGCAGTGTCAGCAAAAAAAAAAAAAAAGAGAGAGAGCGAGAGAGACATACAGTAACAGTCACACATACAGCTTTTCAAAATTAGACTTAATTCACCTTTTTAAAACCCACTTCTGCCATAAACACACCATGTGTCTATGTGTTGATTGCCTTGCTATCTACCTCAAACCCTAACATCTTTCTTTCACTGATACATCTGTTTCATCACTCATTCACTCATTTTCTGTTCATAGATTTTTCTGAATTCATACAACAGTATTTGCCTTGGTCTGTCACGAAACAACATCCGAGAAACACACTGAAATCTGGATTTATGTGTAAAGGGGAAGCAATACAACTCAGGCATGGTTTTGTTGTTTAACGCTCTACCGTTTCAATCCCCCAAGAACCACAGAAATTACAACTTGGTCTCCACTCCTCAGATTAATGACATTAGTCGAATATCCTTTGAAATCACCTGCAATCCCTGTTTATGAGCCTACCAAAGCTTCCCAATCCAGCAACATCTCTATTTCTCTACCACTGTATTTCCCTGTCTCAGGCATTTGTTAATTGAGAAATATGCTACTGAATCTCTGAACACTTTTAAACATGAGCTGACCTCTCTCACACTTCAAGAAAGCACAGAAACCCCTAAATTTTACTTAAATTTGACAGATGTTGGACTTGGACATAGCCATGGAAACCAATATTAATCCCCACCCCCCAGAAAAAAACTCCCCCTGTTAATCAAAGAAAAGCTTCACGTCTCCTCCAGCTTTGTGCAACCAAAAGCAGGTCTTTACCGCTCTATTTGCAAAAGACACAGCAGTGTCTGTGAACCCGTCTCTCTTGTCTTTACCATGAGTAACCATAACCACGTGGGTGTTCTCAACCATGGGCTTGGTGAACCTCTCCTGCGCTTCATTCTTCATCCAACACATGCCCAAGCTTCTAGAATCTAAATGCTGGTCTGCATCTTATGGACAAAGTCTGTGTTTTTATCAAGCTAGAGGTGGCAGAGGGAAACATTGTGCTCCTATATGTGGGCCATGGTCCCTTCAATACACAGGGACCAACGTGCCAAAGAACCTGAGGGACCAGGCGAGGCCCAGGAAATGGGGTTGGCAGAAAGGGCTCCAGGAGGAGACTGGACCTGGGTGTAGGTGCTCAATCACCGAGAGGATTCCAGGTTGGAGCTGGGGGAAGTCCTTAGAGAGGCTGCCAGACCTTCACCTCGCTTCACCTCACACGCTGACGGGAGAAGGAAGACCCCATGCACCTGCTCTGCCCACCTGCTGCCCAGCCTGCCCACCCCGCCCCGCCCAGGCCCAGGCCCCGGCTCAGGCGTCCGGCCTACCTTGGCTGCAGTCCTTGCCGCGGAAGCCGGTCCTCGAGCAGTCGCACACGGCCTGGTCGTCCACCACGGAGCACACGCCCCCGTTGAGGCACACGCCGCCCTCGCCCTCCTCGCCCGCCTCGCATGGGCTGCCCCCGCCGCTGCTGGGCGGCTCGTCGTCCAGCTTCACCTCGCCGCTGTCCACCGGCAGCGCCTGGGAGGAGTTGACCCTCACGTCCCGAATCCACCCTTTGAAGGGCTCGCGCTCCCGCACCGAGGCCAGCGTGAGCTTCAGCGCGGCGGCTCGCAGTTCGGGGGGCAGCCCCCCGACGAACAGGCTGCTGAACACCGTCATGTCCCTGCGCTTGGACTTGACCTCCACCCACTTGGCCTCCACCTGGTCGATGAAGAGCGTGGTGTTGCGGAACTGGCGGCGGATGCGCACGCTGTGCCAGGCGCCGTCGTTGACCGGCGTGTCGGCCAGCAGCGTGGCGGGCTCAGCGCAGAAGATGGAGAAGCTGAGCTGCAGGCGGCCGCCGCGCGTCAGGATCAGCTCCAGGAAGTCGCAGAAGCCCTCGTCGTCGAAGTAGAGCACGAGGCCGCGGGCGCTGCGCGTCTTCAGCTGGAAGCTCATCTCGCTCTCGCAGCAGGCGTTCCACTTGGGGAAGCGCGTCCACTGGCCCTCGGCGCCCGGGAACTCCAGCCCGCTGCCCAGCTCGGCCCAGCAGCCCAGGAGCAGCAGCGAGAGGCACAGCAGACAGCAGCCCCCGCGCTGCAGCAGCGCCGTCCCCATGCTCGGGGCTGGGGTGCGGCGGGGGGGTGCCGGGGTCGACAGGGTCAAAATGGTCCTGGACACCGTGATGGAGAAATAAGGGTCCCCAAAGGAAGGAGGGGAAAGGGACGGGCAGGACGGGAGGGAGGAGCCCTCCTTTATCTAGTTCTTTTTTTCTTCTTCTTCTTCCAACAACCCCTCTCTCTCTCCCTGTAGTCCCCTTCCAACTGGAAAACGTAGACCCCGGTGGTACAGGGCAGCCACACAACTTCCAGACCAAAGGGTGGATACAGTTTGGAGGAAACGTGCTGGAAAAGGTGTCAACAGAAGATCAAGGGGTATCACTGATCCATTGGAGTCTGATGAACTAGTTTAAGGGCATGTGTGGTGTCAGCAGATACTTCACTGCTCAAAGACCATTACCTGCCGAGTACCACCAGCATTACCAGGCCAAGGTGAAGCAGTTAGACTCAGCAAGAAGCAAACACTTTTCTCAGGGAAGTACAAAAGACCGGTATCCTGGGATGCTTGTGGATGCCTCGAATGCTTCTCCTGCAGATGTAGTGTCCCAAACCAGAATGCAGGGAGGAGTCTCCCCTCTTCGGGGCACCACTTAGTAACCTCAGAACAGCTTCAAAGGCTTGCTTCTTCCATCATGCCATGTACTTCAGCACCACTGCAGCAAAAGCTCAGTTCCTTGTGCGTGGCCTTACAGGGTGGATTTTACTTCTCTTTTTAACCTCCCCAGCAGTAGGACTCAAACCCAGAAGTTGTGAGATAGGCAGAAGCTGTTAGACGTGGAAATCACAACAGCTCTTCTTCCTTCCTCTCCACCTCTGAAGACCAAGCTAAGAGGCCAGCACATCAATTGGTTGTGTATTGGTGATGCATTTTGGTTTTATTTTGTTTTTTCATAAGGACCCAGAAATCTGCAGAGAATTAAAATTAAGGCTTAAAGTCAATTATAATATCATATATAAGTCACTTTTTCAGCTCAGAAAGAAGTATAGAACTGGTGCTATTACTAAGACAAAGAGTTAATCTTACCTGATGAAGCTTTGTGTGTGTGTGTGTGTTGACCTACAAGTAAGACTAAAATTTCCTAATAATTAATATCACACTCTTACAATCAGACATTACACCCTTGTGGCTTATAACTGTTAATAGGTAACTCCAAGCTTTAAATAGAGATTTTTATCATGGTTATCTTTTTCTATTTCCAAGATAGTTTTATTTTTGAAATGTATGAGGGGAGAAAAAAATGCCCTTTTAAGGATTTCTGCTTATATGGTGTGCTGGTTATATGGAAAGTAAAAATATTGCTTATTCAGATGTCAGTTAATAGCAGATTGTAAAACAGGCAAAGTAGATCAAACTGTCAGTAAGAAGCTGCCAGCTTAAATTTGTACAGCTTCCTACCATTTTTTTTTCCTCAGAGAGAAAAGGAATATTGATGGTTTCTTGGTATTCTCTTTTAAAATTTTATACAAGTGTAGTCTTCCTTTTTGTTAAAGGAATAACCATTTATAAAAGAAAACATCTCATTGAAACCAGTTAGGTATTTTTGGCAGTATTTATGTTTCAATTGCCATACTATTACCTCCTCTACAGATGAGTAAAATATTTAATATTTTGCCTAACAATGTAGTAATCTAACTCCTCAAGTCCTCATCTGTCAGCCCCTAGGATCTGTGTGGTCAGAACAGCAGTGGTATCTATGTCACCTCAGCTCCTGTGGCTCCAGGATACTAGAATTGAAAACCATACCTTTGAATTACTCTCTATACTATTAAATCACTTCTCTTTATTCAAGTCTAATCTGACAGCTTCTTGAAAAGGTACAGAAATCACATATTCTGGGATTTTTTCTCAGTCATCCCCCCACCCCCCAAATAAAATTACTCTTATAGTTTGAAAAAGAATCACAAATGTATCATCTGGTCATGTGAAGGAAGCACATGTATTTTCCTCAGCACCTGACACTACTCCCCCACCCCCACACCCACACCAGTACACATATGGCCCAGATTTATTGCCTGGACATAAAAGCTCACTATTCAATCAACACCCCCTCCCCAAAGCTGAAACTTGCGGTAATTTATGGCACCCGCATTGTGCTGCCGCTCCTCTGTGGGGAGAGCCGAGAGCATTTCTCTTCAGTACAGAGCAATCCCTACAGGTGTCAGCTGAGAGCCACCAAGCTAGGGGATCCCACTTCAAGTTCCTCCCTGATGAAATTGATGACTGGTCCCTCTCTCAGCACACACGCCCCATGCGTGTGCTCATACTGCCCACTAGCAAAAGGAAATAAAAAATCTCAGTTGCTTATTTATTATGGCTGATACATTACACTCACCATCACCAGTCATATCTACTCCTGTGCCAAACCCAAAGAAAGGTGCTCTTAAAAACCATCTAAAATAGCACATTATTCAATATAGTTTCATTTTTAAGTGGACACAGGAATCTGCTAAATTTTCAGTCATTTGAAAAATAATCTGATTATCACAATCAAGGGTAATGCTTTGAACCCATTCTCAAGCTTGTATGTTAAAAAACCTTTTTGCTTGTGTGTATGACTCTGTTGGAGCCAATTTCTTATAAATTAAGATTACAAAGATCACATCACCTTCCCCTCCCCCTCCCTTGCTCTCCTGCACTAGTGCACACCTTGACAATTTTTTAAGGAATAGAGGAGAAAAGAGGAAAAAAACTAAAGGTTGTGTAGCTATGTATAGATACATATACACATACATATATGTATATTCTTACCAAAGGGGAGGTTAACTGGTTCTCCCAGTTCTTAGAGGAAGCTCATTGTGTGTGAGACTATCTGTATTTATACGGAGAAAGAGGATTCTCTCTAGGTGCCTGAAAGACCTGGCGAGTTCACAAATCAGAGGATGAAATAAAGGGATCTGAAAAACAATCTTACTGCAGCCAAAAGAAGAAGCGCTCTAATTCAAAAGCAGACTAACAGCCTCATTAATCTTTTCTTGCATTTTCAGAATCAAATTCATTCCCAAGTCACTGGAAGGATCAATACAGTACGATCATCAGCTGCAGTCAAATATTTTACCACGTTTATGGTATCTCTGCCTTTCTCTCTCTCATACACAGACGCGCACACACACATACACACCTATCTTTCCATGCAGTCTTCAATATATATCCTCATAAAGAACCTGAAATATGTGGGAACATTTTTAGAAGTGCCTATCTTTTTTGCTCCTGGCTTTTCCAAAGTCCTTCCATACAAATGCACACCCAAAATTCTCCCTGGCTTTCCCGCCCAGTCTCTAAGCTCCATCTCTATTACCAGTGCAGTTTCTTGGACGGTGGAGTTTACTGCAAAAATTAAGGATAGGGACAGTGTGGGCTGATGAAGAAGGGAAAGAAATGTACACATATAGATATCTTTTATTCCTTTGATTTCTAACCCGCCTGTCAATTTTCTTTCTTTTGCTAATAAATCACTGCATTCAGCCTTCAAGTTACTACCCCAGTCCCACCATCTCATCTTCTCGCCATCTATTTAAAAGGCTTCCTGCAAGGCAACCAAGATCTACACTCCTCCACCCTCCCACCACCCATTCTTCCCAGTGTATTTGTGGCATATCCTGGCTCAGTTACAATGGGGAAAGATATCCGTCTCCAGCTTGCCTCGCCTCATCCCCTCCCCCCAACCCAAATTGAGCTGCTTTACCTGCGTGGTTATTCCCCTCAGCTCGAGCCAGAGCCTGAAGCATGCATCAGTCAAAGCGAATTTCCTGAGGTCTATGGATAAGGCGACTGCGGCTGCCTTTTCAGAGGCGTCAGGCTTGAGCGTCTATCTCCAGGAGTGCGGGAGGGGAGAACAGGCAACGGAGGGGAGCCGCAGCAGCGGGAGGAGGAGGAGGAGGAGGAGAGGGAAAGAGCTGGGAAGGAAGAGGCGGCGGTGGAGCCGGAGAAGGCTGGGTTACGTGACGCCGGGTGCTGTCCTTCTGAAAGAGAAGGGCGGAGCTGAGCTCTCCGCAGTACCATGGAGAACGGCCGGCCCGGCCCGTGACTGAGGACTGGGCGGGCTCGGCCGGGGTGCGCAGCCCCTCCAGGGCTGGACGCTGAGAAGTGAGGTGCTTCTACCTGTGCTCGCTGTCTGTGCAAGGGGAGCCCGGTGGGGCGGGGACCTGCCGCAAGCGCTTCGAAGTTGTCACCACCCTCCCTCCCCCATCAGAAAGGAGAGAGAGGGAAAAGAGAGGGAGAGACAGGGAGAGAGAGAGAGACCGAGCCCACGTAGCCTACTGAGCATGCCCAGGCCCCTGCTAGCCCCACGGAAAGCTGTGTGGAGATTCCACTTCTCCGGGGTTTTGTAGTGTTTGGGCGGGGATACCTGAGCCTGTGCCAGGAAAGGGCCCCGCAGTCCAGTAGAAGGGACCCACGAGTCGGATGCGCAGGGCTCGTGATGAGCTCTGGCTTGACTTGTCCACCTCGGTCTCCTGCTGGGAACCCTTGAAAAGCTGCAGCTCTTGGAGGAATGCGGGGACACTGCCAGTGCCCAAGATCCAACGTCCCTGCCCCGCCCCTTACTTTGCCCTGAGCAATCGCCCCAAACCTTCAAGATCTGTCTAGACTGTGACAGAGAGGTGTAAGCGGGACCCACCAGGCTGGCACTCCCACTTGGAGACCAGAGACTGGGATCAAGGGTGTCTGACGGGGCTTTCCGCCGCGGTCTCGCCTCATCCTTCAGCTTTCCTCGCTCTGTCTGGACCATGAGCATCCCAGCTGAAGCAAGTTCTCTACCTGTTTAACGCTCCCCTCAGTCTCCGCCTTCCTTTTGCAGCTGGTAAAACCTGGAGAAAGTGGAACTCCGTGCAAGGCTCTAACCTTGTAATTGGGCATGTCCAGTAGGCTTTTCAGGGTGTGGTAAGAAAGGAGTTAACTCCAAGGGAGCTTGCAGATGAGGTGGGGAAATGTCCTGGAGTCTGTGGTTTGAATCCAATACACATTTAACTTCCTTTGCCTGTTATATTCTGAGTCTGGCTTAGTTGCAGAGCACAAAGGAAGAGCAGATATTTTTATTTCAATACCACAAAACGAATAGTCTCAGCCCTAAATGCTATATAAGACTATTTTCGGCCTGCAGGCAATGTAAAGCGAGAATGTTAAGAACTAGACAAATTCAGGAGCATTGAAATAATGTACATATGTCCATTCAAATGCAGTGTTTCTTTTCTTCCATAAAACCATAACTCATTCCTATAATAAGCCTGTTTATACTTTCACTACTTTTGTAAAAAGTCTAAAGCACCTACAGACAGGTATCACAGGTTTTAATATTTTTCTTCTCCTTAGAAACACAGTGTGGTCAAGTGGTTGACTGTGTGGCAGATAGACTGAGTTTGAACTTCACCTCTGACTTTTAGTAGCTATGACATTAGCAAGGTATTTAATCTTATGCCTCAATCACCTCATCTATAAAAGGGATAAAATAGTTACCACTTCATGTGTTTTATGTTGTGGAGATAAAATGAATAAATGAACATAAAATATTTAGAATTATGTATTAACTAAATATTGGCTGTTTTGATTAGTTATGCCAAGTCCACTTTCTGCTCTCTTTCACCCCATGGAAACCATGACACTGAAACTCAAATTTTTTGACTATAAAATACAGGTACTAGGGATTTCTAGCTTACTCCATAGGATTGCTTTATAATAAAACAATAATGGTTAATATGGTTGTTTAAGCAGAAATCAAGTTTTAAGTAATGTAAAACAAAGACTCAGAAAAATAACTTATCCAATAACTTATACAGTCATAGTGAGCTTGGAGCAAAAAATAGTCTACTTAATTCAGGGTCTTTTCCATTTTTCCTACTATTTACCAATAAGTTCTAGAATACATAGCACAAAAGATAAACCTGGATATGTTTAGTATAGAGCTAAAGAGCTTTTCCATTTTTCCTACTATTTACCAATAAGTTCTAGAATACATAGCACAAAAGATAAACCTGGATATGTTTAGTATAGAGCTAAAGCTTATTGCCAATGTGGATTAGACAGCCAATTTTCAAGAATTAACTCTGAATAGGTTCCATGGTGCTCTTAAGATTTTGTGTGTGGGTTCATCAGTGAACATTATGGCAGAAGACATTTTTGAGACACTCTTAAAAGTCAAATACTTGCCTTTTACCAGAATTTGTGAAAACCCATTATTTACTGTTAGTGTTTATTACCTGAACAATGGCCTAGTATATTTCATTTTCCCTTTGTGAATTTTTATTTTATCTTTAGCTGGGCTATCCAGTGTTTCTCCTGGGCCATCATTTCCCTTGGGAGGTATTTTTTCTATCCTGATTCAAAGAAATGCATTAATAGTATGCTTATGCTTCATGCATAAGTTTTAAAATAAATAGATCACATATACGCAATCCCCACCAATACTCACATATCAACTATATAAATTGGGGGACTAGATCATGTGTTGGAGCAATCACCTGTTCAGATTTAAAATACCTATTGTTTTTAGTCTAAGGAATGTCTACAGCCACAAGATCTCTTTATTTCAATAAATATGAAGAGGGAAAATAATCAGCATGTGGGTAGAATGGGGAAAATGTCACAACATAATTTCGTGGCAAAAGTTTTTCATTTATGTTGACGTGTGAGTTCTGCTTCTACATGAATTGCTTTAATCCTCTGAGCTTCATCAGTAAACTGGAGATGAAGGCCCCTTACTTTACAAGATTTGGTGAGGATAATGCCAGTGTTGAATGTTAATTGTGTGCCTATTCCAGGCCAAACAGGGCTCTAAGTGCTTCATTTACTAAATCCTCACAGTAACTCTAAGAGGTAGATTCTAGGATTTCACTCATTTTACCAATGAGAAAATTGAAATGGAGAGATTAGCCAAGATAGTCAAAGTCACATACATAGTAAGTAGCAGTGTGAGAAAGGATACAAATTTGAGACTGTGATTTTAACAACATAGCTACATTGTCCTTCGGCAAATGATCTAATATATCCAGCCCAGTTCTTGGAAGAATGCAGATGATAGTCATTGTTAATTCCTTTTTCCTTACGAAGATTTTTACCAAGAGGAATATAGAAAACTGAACAGTCAAGTTTACAATGTTGTCACGCTATTCCTTAATGACTAACACTGTATGAAATATAAAGTATTTCACATATTTTCTTATTTTGTCCTTTTTAGGTGAGATGTTTTTAGTATTCCTATTTTTGTTGTTGTTGTTTGTTTTTAAGCAAGATGTAAGAAAATTTGTATAGATCTGAATTTGAGGCAATTTAACTTTTGTCAGAACAAACTAGTATTTTTCTAGAACAGCAGTTCTCAACCTGTGGGTCCCGACCCACAGGAACTGTATTAAAGGGCCGTGGCATTAGGAAGGTTGAGAACCACTGTTTTAGAAGATGGGAACTAAGATTAATTCCTCCTGAATCACCTTAAGGAATCTACCAATTTTAGTCTACAGCAGCATGTTAAGGATTTTAACTCCTGCCCCTTGCTACCACTCAGAACAAATGAGATAATTATGAAATCAAAGTGGTTGTTTATGATTATGTCTGATTGGGAGAATTTCTAGCAACCCAAATGTGGAAACATAAATAATAACTCATAAACCGGTAAACATTTTGCAACAATGAAAATGGAAATGTATGATCACCAAAAACAAACACATTTCCATAAGTTATTAAATATTAATGAGTATTCTAACATGGAAACTTGCTCCACACTAAAAATAAACGAAACTAAGTGCTAAGATTTTTTGACTGAGAAATAAATGCAACAGAGATACTCTATGTTTATTGCTGCAATCATAGCCTGTGCTTTAACATTAGGAAATCAGTGTAAACACCCACTTTCTCAATTAACATTAAGGCAAAGTGGAGGCTTCGAGATACCTGTGAATTCCAAGGTTGATATCAGTTTGAAGGGGGGGTTACTTTTACTGTCATAGTGCATAAGAAATACATGCTAAGCATGAGGGAAAATACCTGTTTAAGGTATAATTTAAAACAATTTAAGGCAGTACAGGTAAGATTTATCACTCTGAGGGTATTTTCTATTTACTATGATATAGATGCAGCCCATTTTTAATTGCAATAATTGTAGTACTAGGAAGAAATTACATGGTAGTTTAACTAAATTTCTGATTGTTGGTGAATCCCTCTAGCCAATTACATCATTACTGAGCATAATTGGAACACTGTTGTCTAGTTCACAACTTTATTTATTTTCATAATAAATATAACTCCTATTGTTTAAAGTTAAATGTCTCCAACTTGTTTTCTTTGGATAAATCAATAGGAGTTTTCTAGTTACAAAAGTGGATGAATAGTTATCGAACACACTGCCATATATACCTCATTTTACACTTAACCATGAGAGGAATTTTAAAATGCAAGGAAATGCAATCAAGGCCAGGGCTTCAGACTCAGCTATAAGCTGGAATACACATACTGAGATTTACATATACAAAAAAATCCACGTAATTTCCCATGATGCTTACTAAGTGACTTTCGGGAGAAATTAGCAAACTCAGTATGTTAAATACTTTTGTACTACTTGAAAAAAATTTTAAGCATAGTAAAATTAGGCTACTTTCATACAAGTATATAATTTCTCAGTAATCAGAAGGTATAATGTGATTTTAAAATGACTGCAAGTCATTAATTTAATAGTAATTATGCAGGTATCAAGTTACAGTAGAGAAGGCACATGGATAGGTACTTGAGCGCAGTGGTGAAGTTGTGAATGACGCACCTGCTGGAGAGGCTTCACTGTGGGAACCCTGTGTGTGTTTGATGGGCAGTGTTGTAAAATCTAGGGCAAACTTTGGTGTGTGTCACACTTTATGGGGTCAAGACATGATTGCAAGAGGGACTTTACCTAACAGTTGCAATCAGCGTAACCTGGCTTATTGTACCCTCAATGAATCCCCAACAATAAAAAAAAAAATAATAAATAAATAAATAAATAAATAAATAAATAAAAATCTAGGGCAAACTGACACCTGGGTATGTTCCTCCAACCCCTCCTCTCCCCACAATGATGAAAAATCTTCCTGATGAAGAATTAGAGTTGCCAAACTAAGTTTGTGAAAGTCCCTGCCAGAGGGTGTATTTCTCTCACTCACTAATTAGTGTGCGATGGAACCTGTTGTTAGGCCTTTGAATGATTCATTTCTCTTTGTAGATACAGAACGTTCTTTGCTGAACTCCTTGCAACCCCACTCTATGCTCCACCCCTGCTATTTTCAACGGTTAGACCAGAGGAAAGGACTTCTCTCGTTCATCAGAATCTGGCTTTAAAACTTATTAAACCGAATTTGTTTGATTTATCCAGTCCTATTTCATTTCCTTTATTGTTCCTTTTAAGAGAATAGCAAAAGGTTTGTACTAAAGTTATAGACAAAAGTGAAATTCAGAGCATTATTATGTCTCTTTACTTCACTTCAGACTATTTCTGTCCCTGGAAATCTGTGGAATCAATTTTCTGTGATGACATCTTGAAACATTTTGTGGCTAGCTTTTCAGACACACCTATGTGATTTCACATTAGGTGTATTTTTGTTTCCCGTAGCCATCCCTTTAAATTAAACTACTGCCCACCCACCCGTGTAGTTTTAAACCTCACTGTTTTTCAGAACTTTCTCTTACTCTTCTTTGTGTGTGCCTTTCCTATCCACTTTCCCCCGTTATACCTACTTAATGGCATTTTCATTCATTTTTATGCATATACACACACAGAGATAGATATCTTAACAATAAAGAAAATGGTAGATGTTTCCATTAAAACTTCACAAATTAGAAAACCAGAGCTTATTTTTTATGTAAAATATAGTCTTGGGGGCGGTGCCTGTGGCTCAGTGGGTAGGGCACCGGCCCCATATCCAAGGGTGGCAGGTGCAAACCCGGCCCCGGCCAAATTGCAACAAAAATATAGCCAGGCGTTGTGGCGGGCACCTGTAGTCCCAGCTACTCAGGAGGCTGAGGCAAGAGAATTGCCGAAGCCCAGGAGTTGGAGGTTGCTGTGAGCTGTGCGACGCCACAGCACTCTACCAAGGGTGATGAAGTGAGACTCTGTCTCTACAAATAAATAAATATATATATATATATACACAGATATATATTATATATAGTCTTAGGCTTTTGAAGTGACTTTTGAAGTATAATAGAGTTTTATTTTGATGAGATCTTTGCTCTTGCTGGGAAAAAAGCCCAGTAAAACGTAAATGAACTAAACCCTACATTATGTTTATGCAGCTAATGTAGACACCCCAGTGAATGATATTGTAGACTAGTACTAGGAAATTTAATTGTCTCTAGATGAAGGAGAGCAGAACGAAGTGCTTAAGATCCCATGGTACGTGACCTGCATGGGTGAGGTAGACAGATTAGACTGGAGAAACAGGGAGGATTGGTAGGCTCAGTGGCCAACTATAAATTATATTCATCTCTAAAAGGGAATTCACTCTTCACCCCTAATAGCATGGGGCTATGTAGGTCTTCTGTTGCCAGGTCCTATGTTTCTAAAGAGCAGCTGGAAATCTGCCATTTTACGTAAAATATTCTGATTTGTCAAATCTTGACTCATTCAAAAATAACAACCAGGACCATAGCAATACTGTGGATGCTAAAACAGGTTGAAAATGACACTGAGCTTTCACTCTGTCACCTACACATTTTATACACACATGCAAACTGACAATCATGGATTATTTTTCTCTCTGTTCAACATTTTTCAAAGGATTTATCTACATGTTCTAAATTTAGCCAAGGATATAGTATAAATAAATAGGTACAGTCACTTTTAAAGGTTCACCTTTAAGAGCATGAAGATGATATTTTTGGCTTGGTATGTTGGAAGATGCACTGAATTCTGAGCTGTATACCGCTTTTAGCTGTAGCTTTGTTATTCCCTTTGTATGGCACTTGAGGCAAATCTCTTAGCTTCTCCCAGTTTAATGCCTGCTTAGTATATGTTGTGAGTTTAATTCTGTCTCTTTCAGAGATATGTTGAAGTCCTAACACTATCCATGAATGTTTTCAATTGATAACAGGGTCTTTGCAGGTATAATCAAGATGAAATTTAGTGACTCATATCCTTAAAAGGAAAGAAAAAAAATTAAAAACAAAGAAGAGACACAAGAAACCATAAAGAAAAAGGTAAACTGAAGGGATGGGGCTGTAAGTCAAAGGATGCTGGGGAATGTGAGCAACCACCATAAGAGGGACATGGAACCACCATGTCTGAGAGGGACATGGAACAGATTTTTCCTTAAATGCTCAATAAAGAACCAACCCTGTGGACAGCAGGATTTTGGATTTCTGGTTGCCAGAATTCTGAGAAGATAAAAGTTTGTGATAATTTATAACTGGGAAACTAATTCAGTAAGAGCGAGGCCATTTGCTGGATGATTTTATATGCATACATATATATGTATATTAACCATTCAGTTACTTAATGCTTTTCAAAATATGAATATATATAGGGTGCCAAAAATGTGTGCCTATTTTAAGAAAGGAAAAAAATCCTGAATTAAAATTATAATACTCAAGCCACATTTAACTTCTACAGTTATAAGCAATACAAGATATAATACACAAGATAGCAAATGTTGTTAGTGTATATTAAAATGTTTTAATTTAAGCATTACAAAATGTTTTTTCCTGTCTTGAAATGTGTATACATTTTTTAGCACCTTCTCTCTCTATAAAACTTACTTTCATCTATAACCACTTTGAAAAGCAAAACATAGACTCTCTCTCTCTCCCTCCATGCTCCCCTGGCCTACTTTTCCCTTTCCCTTTCCTCCTCTCCCTCCCTCTCATTTTTGCTTTTGTTTTCACTCTGTTTCTCAACAAAACTTGACTTGGAAATGCTACCCAACTTGTCCTCAGACTCATAGATTGCTCCTCAACAGACTGATGACCGGATCTTTCTAACTCTGAAGTCTATATTCCTGTTCACTGCACCATTCTGTTACTTAATGCTTTTCAAAATATGAAGCCATTAAATGCAATATACAATTATTATTATACAGTCTGATTTTTAAGAGATTGAATATAGGGAGAAAAGATACACAAGAAAGAAAGCAAGAATAATTTAACCAAAATGGATACATCTCCATACATTTTAGATAAACACGGATCTTGGACAGTGCAGGGTAGTTCTCTGGATGGCCTTGAACTGACCCAGTTCCCTCCTGCCCATTTTGCCTCTAGCTCTCAGGAATAACTACAGGATGTGCTGGGAATGCAGACTCCCGAGGTAGAGAAGAACTTCCTGCAACAGCCCGGGCCATGTTCCCTTCGGGAGAATACAGCATCTTGAGTTACTATGATGGTAGTAAAGTCCTGGAAAAGTCCTGGTTTGTTCTATTTCTTTTCTACTCTCTGAAAGAATATATGTAATATTGATTTTTCTTTCATTAAATGCTTGATAAAATATTCACCAGCAAGGTCTTCTAAGCTGTCATTTTTCTTTTAATTCATGCAATATTTCTACGGACACTTAATTTTCCCTGGTATGGGTAATTTTTTCTTCTCTCTTTTGACTTTCATAAATCTTGTTTGGGATTTGTTAACTTTAATTATCTTTTCTAAGAATCAATTTTTTAATTGTATTTTTGTTTCCATATAACTGATTTATTCTTCTTTAGTAATTTCTCTCTCATTTGGGAGGGTTTACCATGCTCTTCTAATTTCTTGAGATGTGTACTTAGGATATTGATTTTCATTCCTTCCTTCCTAATACCTTCTTTAAAGATTATACATTTTCTTCCTAGTATGACATTAGCTATACCTCATTGAGATATGTTCATACCAGTATTTTTATTATCACTCAGATAAATTAGTTTTCATTGCTAGTTGTGATTTACTTTTTGATCCAGGGATACTGAGACCTAACTGTATGTATTTTTTGTGATCCATAGATATGTAACATTCAAAGAAACTTTTTCATGATATTTTCCATTCAGATTTCATGTTGTTTATGATGTCAATCTTTTGAAATTTGTTGAAACTTACATTAAAGCCTCATATGTGTTAATTTTTGTAGATGTTCCACATAGGCTTGAAAAAAATGTTTATCTACAACTGTTAGGAGCAAGTGTTCTGGGTCTGCCAATTAGATTGAGTATATGTACCACATAATTCAACATTCTATAACCTCTATGTTCTATAAAATTTTACTTATGTATTTTATTATAAGTAAATCTCCTTTATGTATCTGTGTAATTTGTTGAATAAAAATTAGATTTGTTATATATTACTGGTAGATGAATGCTTTAATCATTATATTATATACCACTTTGTTTGTAGCAACTCTGCTTTCCTTAAAGTTTATTTTAAGGATAGAAGTGTAGCTAACCCAATTTCCTTTGTTTAGTTTTTATATATTTTTTAAACTTTTGCCTTAATCATGCTTCTATTATAAATTGCATTTGGCTGATTTTCAAAATTTCATATAACAATTTTTGTCTTTCACCAGGAATTCTTTGTTTACTTACATTTAATTACTAATATATTTGGAAATAAATCTATTATCTTACTATTTACCTTGTATTGGCATACCCATTCTATGCTTTCTTATCTTCTCCTTTTTTGTGTTATTGAGTTAATTCTTTATATTATTTAATATTTCTCCTTTAGTAGCTTTTTGTGGTTTCTTAGAATTAAAGCATGAGTGCTTGACTTATCAGAGCCAAACACGAATTACTGTTTTCGAGACAATGCAAGAACTTCTGAACTCTTCACCCTTTTTGCCTCTTTCTGGCTTTTATGCTCTTGTTGTCTTTTATTATATTTCTACATTATAATCTCCTTGGTACATTACAATTATTTCTTCATAGATCAGTATCTATTTTTATCTAACCACATATTTACCTTTTCCATTGCTTTTTCTTTTTTAATTTACATACTTTCATTAAAATTAATTTTTTTCTGTACAAAAAATCCCCTTTGTTATTTCACTTAGTGTGAGTCTACCTATGAAGAATATCTCAGTTCTGTTTTGCAATATGCTTATTTGACTTTCATTTTCAAAAGAAAAAATTACTTAATAGGAAATTCTAGTTTGGAATTTTTTTTTCCACTTTAACCTGAAAAATAACCTCAGTATTTCATGGTTTCCTTAAATTACGACAAAAATCTCAGCTCTGAAGTTTTTTCACTACTACTTTAAAGTAAAGTATCTTTCCAAGGCCCTCTCCCATCCCCTGTTCCCCAGCACTCCCCATGGTGTAATTTGGGGCAATTTTACTATGATCATCTGAGGTATGGTTTTCATTATAATTATCCTGCTTGAGGTCTTTCTAAATCTATTACGTAATATTTTTCTATGGGTTCAAAAAATTTATGGCCAGTATCTATTCATATATTGCTTAACCAGAACTAATTCTCTCTTTTATTGCTTGAACTGTAACTTCACATATGTTAGATATCACCACATTCTACACCTATTGTCTTAATTACAGATGCCTTTTCTTCTTAGTTTCTATTATTTTTTTTCTAAGCTTCAATCTTGGTATTTTCTATTGACTATCAAGTTTACCACTTTCTCTTCTACTTATTCTAAGCTACTCTAGTTATTAAACTACTTACTTCAGTGGTTGTATTTTAACAGTTATATGAGTTTAGCTGATTATTTTTTAATGACTCCAGGTCGTCTAATATCTATTTTCTTAATAAATTGTAGTTATTTTGGATTCTGTATCTGATCATTCTAATATCTGAATTACTTATTTAACTTTTGCCTCCTTTTTCAGAGTCTTTTTTGCAATCATTTGATTTTACTTATCAAATGCTTGGTAATATTTGCTTGAATGCCACATTCTTTTTTATTTTTTTAGCCTGTCACCTTCAGTACATGTCGTGAGAGAAACAACACAGCAGACTGCCGGTCTAACCACAATGCACGTATCTACTGTTAAATATCATTGCCCATCACCTCTTGTTGGCCTCAATTACTCTTTGAGCAATGGATTATAAAAATTTTTTTCAAGGTTTTTTTTTTTTTTGTAAGACCAAGGATTGGTAATAAAAACTTTCAAGATTAATCTAGTTGTTATTGATCAGGGAGTCAGTCTACATAAACCATACCATCATCACTAGAAATGGAACATCAACTCATGTCCATTCTGTGTTATTAAAGAAAGCTCATGGCATGTCAGGACAGGGATTTATAAATGACTTTTGGAAGGATATCAAAATATGCCTCTATGCCTTTGAAGGTCTTGCTCTTTATTCAGGAGATACAGAGGGTAGAATGTTTTCCTCACAGCATCAATAGCTCGTGCAGATTTTCTTCATCTAACGATGAATTAATCCTATGTACAAACAGCCATGGTTTTCGTTATGTTTGCAAATTTTCAATCATTTTAAAAGTATGCAAATAAGGCATTGTTACCTGACATGAAAATTGTTAATGTACCTAGATGACAGTATGCAGGGAACAATTTTCTCTAAAGTAGGTATAAATCATTAATGCATTTGACTTCAACATCAAAACAGAGTTGATAGGCCAGCCGTCGTGGCTCATGCCTATAATCCCAGAACTCTGGGAGGCCAAGGCAGATTGCTTGAGCCCAGGAATTCAAGACCAGCCTGAGCAAGAGAGAAACCACGTCTCTACTAAAAATGGAAAAACTAGCTAGGCATAGTGGTGCATGCATACAGTCCCAGCTATTCGGAAGGCTGAAGCAAGAGGGTTGCTCAAGCCCAAGAGTTTGAGGTTGCTGAGAAATAGGAGATCTATGATGCCACAGCACTCTACCCAGTGTGACAGAGTGAGACTCCGTCTCGTAAAAAACAAACAAAAAAACCCAGAGTTAGTATGTGACATTACCATAGTTTTAAGTGCTGAACTTTATTTAAAAAAACATTACCAACTGAATAAGAGTCAGTATGCATTTTCCCAGTTTCCATCGCTTAATTCCCCATAGTAATCCAGAGAATTCTTACCATAAAAATTTAAATACTTTTGCAAATATTATCTCCAGGATAGAGGAATTCTAGAATAAACCATGAGCGGAGTAATGGACAAGATATTTTGAAATATGCTACTTCCTGGTAATTTCTTATAAGGCAACTGAGGCAAACCTGTCGGAATCATTTGTTTCATAGGACACTCACTATGTCTAGCTTGCTTGCCTCTGTTTCTTCAAAATTTCACACAGTGCCTGACACATAATGGGTACAAATTCAATATTTGCTTAATAAGTAAATAAAAGAGAGAATTGTTAGAGAATCCTTAAAATGAAGATTAATAGTTAAGTTTTGGACAAAACAGGAATGAAAATAGGACAGAAATTACGATCTTAATATTCCCTTATCAAATTGCCAAAAGACAAGATCCAAAAGACAATAAAAGGAAATTTATAGAACGTTGTTATTTCTTTTGCTGATATAAAATTTTTTGTATGCATGTAAAATGTCTACTTTTTAGAATTAGGATAGGGCCAGGCATGGTGGCTCACTCCAGGCATGGTGGCTCAATCCTATCACTCTGGGAGGCTGAGGCAGGTGGATTGCCCGAGCTCACAGGTTCCAGACCAGCCTGATACAGCCAGACCTCATCTCTCAAAATATCCAGGTGTTGTATCTGGGCACCTGTAGTCCCAGCTACGCAGGAGGCTGAGGCAAGAGAATCGCTTAAGCTCAAGAGTTTGAGGCTGCTGTGAGCTGTGATGCCATGGTACTCTGCCAAGGGTGAAAAAGTGAGACTCTGTCTCAAAATAAATAAATAAGTAAATGATAAAATTAGGATAAACTTTATTATATCTAATGTTTTATATCTTATATAAATTCATGATAGAAATATTTTCCACAATCACTTAACAGAACCAGCAAAATTCTTGTGATCTTTCTTTAGTTCTCTTGTTTTACTTTTTGAGAAGTCATTTATTTAACAAAATAATATAATTATGAAATGACTGAAATGACTGAAAGTCATATTCCTGCTTATTTGTTCCGAACCATGTAGAACAATACCATAAACACTTAATATATGGGAATCAATACCAACATTTAATGTATCTAATAAGGAAAGATACATTACTATATAAAATTGATGCATTCTAGGGCTTCATCTTTCAACAATTTTCCTTTAGATCCTAATCTAAAAATTCTAGACAACTATCATAGTATTTTGTTTGTTTTAAAGGTAAAATAATCTCATTATCGAAAAACCAAACCACATTATTTTTTCTTTTTACAGGGAGATAAAAAACACCCAGATAACATTTCTAGATATAATCTTCCATTGCTAATTGTATTCACCTACATTTTTTGTCATTAATATTATTTTATTAAGCTAAAGATAACGTGTTTATGAGGAGCAGTTCCACTGGCAACATGGTTAATTTTCCCCAATTTTCATTCATTACAACATTGAGATAATTTCAAAGTGATTATAGCAATTTTTATTTGGCAACAAGCAGCTCAAATGGTGTTTATAAATAAATATGAATCTCTAGAAATAAGAAATCCAGCAGTTGGAATATATTTTTTGTCATTTAACATCTTGTAAGAATATACATAAGCTGTACTTAATTGGGCATCGGAAGTATTATAATATCGATTGAGCTTTCAATTGTTATTAGTCAAATAGTCAAAACCAAGTCTTGTGCTTACTATGTTATTACACATATTTAAAGACAATGGCATCACCTCCAAACAATATCAGGCTCTTCATCTAGGCTGCACACGGAACCAGACTAGGTTCACAGGTATACCCAGGGATGAAGAAGAGTAAGCCAAGCTAAACTTCATCACGGCCTCTACATTGTGAGTAGACACTTTTATTTCATAGAAGCAATAAAATGCCTAAATTTATCCCCTGGTGTTATGATTAATTTAAATTTTTTTATTTAGTTATATATTTATGTTATTTGACATTGCAACTATATATATTTATGGGGTATGAGTCAATGTTTTAATACATATCTATGTTGTGTGATGGTCCAATCAGGGTAGCTAGTGTATCTGTCACCTCAGGAATTTATCATTTCTTTGTAGTAAGAAACTTCAAAAGCTTCTCTTCCAGCTATTTTGTAACGTAAGATATTTTATCATTTCACCCTCTTTGCAGTAGAACATCAGAATTTTATTTCTTGTGTCTAAATGTGACTTTGACCCAGTGGCCTCTCTCTCCCTGTTTCCCACTCCTCCCCCAGCCCCTCCCCAGTCTCTGGTAACCACTGTTTTGCTTTCTGCTTCTATGATCTATTTTTTTCCTTTTTGAGATTCCGCATGTAAGGGAGATCATGTGGTGTTTGTGTATTTGTCTTTCTGTTTTTTCTGCATCATGTTTGTTTAACTTACCACGATGTCCTCCAGGTTCATCCGCATTGTTGCAAATTGGAGGATTTTGTTCCTTTTTAAGGCTGAATAAATGATACCCCGCGGTGTAGCATACCACATCTTCTTTATCTATACATTCGCTGCGGGATACTTAGGATGACTCCCTGTCTTGGCCATTGTAAATAGGGCTTCAATAAACATGTGAATACAGATACCTTTTTGACATATTGATTTCATTCCTTTTGCATATACATTCAGCATTGGTAATGCTGGATCATATGGTAGTTCCACTTTCAGTTTTTCATATTGTTTTCATAAAGGTATACTAGTTTACAATCCTACCAAAAACGTGTCTGTGTTCCCTTTTCTCCACATCCTTGCCAACACTTTTCTTTTCCTTTTGTCTTTTCAATAATACATGTATCCATTCTAACTGGAGTGAGGTGGTATTTCAATGTGGTTTTGATTTGTGTTTCCCTAATTGAACGTTTTTTCATATACCTATTGATCCTTTGTATGTCTTCTTTTGAGAAAATTCTATTGCAGTCTTTTGCTCATTTGAAAAACAGATTGTTTGTGTTTTTATTCCTGTTGTTGAGTTAAGTACTTTATATATTCTGGATATTAACCCTTGTCAACTGTATAGTTCCCCGGTGTTCTCTCCTATTCCGTAGGTTGTCTCCCCACTACGGTTTTTCTTTTTCTTTTTTTTTTCATTTTAAGCAAAGGTCCTCTATTGACCAGCTGGGCTGAGAGTGAACTCATGCCTCAAAGTCTCTCGACCCCTAGAAGCAGGGGTGGAAAACTTTTACAAGGGACTTTCAGTAGGGAAGGGTAAATCCTTAAAGCAAACTGAATTTCACAAGAGCCAACACCTGGTACGGGGAGTGCTTACAAGGGGGAGCTGGGGTTTCACAGGATTTTACAGTTATTACTAAACTCTTTCAGCTGAGCCTCTTGTTTTAAAGGGGGAATGTTGGCAGCCCTTAGCAAGATGGAGTTAGGGCATAACGTTCCTCATTTGTCTTATGTCCGAGTCAAACCCTGGACTGAGTCTTGCCTGCCCGCCCTTACATAACATGGGGTTCGGGGTTGAGACCTAGTTGAGAAAGATGATACGTGCCACTTAACATACTTAACAGAATAGAAAGCAAAGGTGGTACAATGGGTCCTTCAGTTGTGTGAATGGCCCCACTGGTTTTAGGGGGCTCCTGGGCCACACGATTAACTGTGTTGGCCGGCATGTACAGGAAAGAAATCAAGCTTGAGAGGGTTTTCTCCTGGGACCACCATGCAGTGGACTCCGCAGTCTTCTTTGGTCTTCACCCAGGTGTGGTGTATCCATGCTGACAAACCGTCCACTCTCACAGCCGTGGGGGTGGTGAAGACGCCAGTGAGGAGGCCCTTCCACTTCGGGCGAGGCCTTCTTTCTGGAACAATTTAACATACACTCAATCTTCAGGCTGAAAGGCACTTTAAGAGTCCCTTTATGGTTCCTCTGGGGTCCTGGTAAGTATCTCAAATCTGGGGGTAGATGACCCTCTGGATATAACGGATATAACGTAACAAACTATGTTAATTGTTTTCTTTGCTATGAAGAAGCTTTTTACTTTGATGCAATTCCATTTGTTTAGTTTCGATTTTGTTGCCTGTGCTTCTGAGGTCTTATTTAAAAAAGTCCTTGGCTAGCCCAATGTCATGAAGCATTTTCCCTGTTTTGTTCTAGTAGTTAGATAAATTTGGTTTTACATTTATATCTTTAAGTAATTTGTAGTTGATTTTTGTATATGTTGAGTGGTAGGGGTTTAGTTTCATTATTTTGCATGTAGATATCCATTTTTCCCAGCACCACCTATTGAAGAGAATGTCTTTTCCCTATCTGTGTTCTTGGTACCTTTGTCAAAAATCAGCGGAAGGTCTGTGAATTTATTTGTGAGCTTTCTATTCTGTTCCACTGGGTTGTGTATCTGTTTTTAGTCAATGCTGTTTTGATTACCAAAGCTTTGTAGTTCATATTGAAGTCAGGGAGTTTGATGCTTCCAGTTTTGTTCTTTTTGCTCAGGATTATTTCCACTCTTCTGGGTCTTTTGTATTTCTATATGAATTTTAGGGTTTTTTCCTATTTTTGTGAATAATGTCATTAGTATTTTGATAGGTATTGCATTCAATCTATAGATCACAAATAGATCAGTTGGGGAAGTATGGCCATTTTAATATCAATTTTTCCAATCCATTAACACAGGATATCTTTTTATTTATTTGTACCCTCTTCAATCTCTTTTAAAGTTTTATAGTTTTCAGGGCAGAAAACTTTTATCTTATTGCTTGGTGTTTATTCCTATTTACATGTTTTTGTGACTACTGTAAATGGAATAATTTTCTTGATTTCTTTTTCAGATAGTTCATTATTAAGCTATAGAAGCATTACTGATATTTATATATTGATTTTGTGTCCTGCAACTTTACTGAATTTGCTTGTTAATTCTAAAAATTATTTGGAGTCTATAAAGTTTTCTGTATCTAAGATCGTACCTTCCACAAAGAGGATTGATTTGACTTCCTCCTTTCCAGTTTAGATGCTTTTTCTTTCTTTCACCCAATTGTTTTGGCTAATACTTCTAGTATTATGTTGATTAGTACTAGAAGGGGCTAAATTGGGCATCTTTGTCCTTGACGTTAGAAAAAAAGCTATCAGCTTTTTCCTGTGTGGTAAGATGTTAACTGTGTGTTTGTATATGTATGGCTTTTATTTGTTGAGATACATAGCTTTGATACTAAATTTATTGAGAGTTTTTATCATCATGGGTTGTGGAATTTTGTCAAATGCTTTTTCTGCATCTATTTAAATAATCATGTGGTTTTGTCTTTCTTCCTATTAATGTGGCATATCACATTTATTTGGCATGTTAAACTATCCTTATATACCTAGGCTGAATCCAAGTTTATCATAGTCAATATCTTTTTAATGTGCTATTGGATTCAGTTTACTAGTATGTTGAAAAATTTTGCATCTATGTCCATCCTGAATATTAGTCTGTTAGTTTTCTTTCTTCATGGCATTTTTTTCCAGTTTAGGAATCAGAGTAGTGCTGTCTTGTAAAATATCTACTCACCTACCCTTGCTCTTTTTTCCCTTGGAAAATGTTAAGAAATTTTCACCCACATGTTACCTTGTCATAAGCCCTCTTTATAATTCCACAATTGGCCAAACCCTGGCTACTTGAATCCTTCTCAAAAGGCTAACTTTGTGTTTATGCTTCAGCTTTCTTGTTCTTTTTAGCCTGCAGATCTATGTCATCTTTGGGCAAACAACTTTTAAAAGATCCCTGCCATGTGTAGGTTTTAAACAAGCTGTTTTAATTTAATAAAAACAATGGCGAAACTTTGGAATAGCAAATGAGCCAGTATGACAAAATCTGCTTTTATGAATATATGTCACAACAAATACTTAGTAGGCAATCAAATACTTGGCTAGAGTTTCATCTTCTTGGTCCTAGGACTTTAAAAGCACATTCTTAGAAAAAACGTTACCATCAAAAAGACAATAACAACAACAAAATAGAACCTTTAAAGACACTATTAGTTGTTGAGGAGAGCTATAATTAATTGAACAAGTATTTTTATTTTATACCAAAGCTGGGATACAGTTCAGCATGATTTAATTTTCTTTTCTCATCCTCCTCCCAATATTTTTATTTCTTAGTAAATTAGTAAGTTAAATTAAGAAATGATTAGGCAAACAGAATACTTCAGGGCACCCCCACTTTTATCTCAGTCTAGGAGAACTTAAGTTCAGTTGTCTACATTACATAATAGATCTGATTATATTTTGGGAGCACTATTAGTCATACCTTCAGGCAGAAACATATTTACCCAGAAGATACAATTGGAGGGCAACCACTTATTGTGCTTGGATACTTTTAAACAATGGTGGCTGTTCTGTTCTGCATGGTCCATAAGAGCAGGGCCAGAACTAGGGTGAAGTTAGAAGGTATTTGTTTCTGTTGCAAAAATTTAGGTGTTACTAAATAACTCAGTAATGAATATAAACAATATTTTAATGCACCTACAAACGATTAATGCAAAAATATCCATTAAAAAAACATAAAGACTAGAAGAATATTGCGTATTTCATTATTGTGAGTGTTATTTACTTAGTTTACTTGAAAGTTCAGTACATCTTGGCACAGTGCTATATCTTGTCTTTATTTTTTATTTGGTATTTCATCCCTCCTTCATTTTTTGCACCCCCAGACAAATGCCTTATTCATCTCACCCTAGTCCTGGCCTTGTATTGAAGACTTCCTTTTTCACTACCAAGAAAAAGTAAATATTTCAGGAAATACAGTGGGAATTCAAACCACATACTCTTTTTTTCCTCTCTTTTCTATCTAAGAAGAGGATTTGACAACATCTGTATGCAGTAGGTCTCAAAGTCTAAAACTGGAAATTATGATTTATGGATATCCATAATCCTCACACCCCACCCATAAGAGATCCTTATATAACAACTGTTAGGAAAGATCTGGGTAAATTTACTTTATAATCAATGTCAAAGAGTCTGTTGCAGGTTGTCACAGGATCCTGCTTGAAAAAACATTTGGCTAGATTCTCACACTGTTTCTTATTTCTTTCCAGACAGGGAACAGTGTTCTTTTTTTTTTTTTTTTTTTGTAGAGACAGAGTCTCACTTTATGGCCCTCAGTAGAGTGCCGTGGCCTCACACAGCTCACAGCAACCTCCAACTCCTGGGCTTAAGCGATTCTCTTGCCTCAGCCTCCCGAGTAGCTGGGACTACGGGAACAGTGTTCTTAAGGGTAACTATTTGGCAATGAAAAAAAAGAAGAAGCAGTAGAAGAAAAGAAAGAGAGAAGGAGAGAAAGAAAGGAGGAGAAAGTGAAAGAGAAGGAGAAATGCGAGGCTAGAGACTACCTGGTTACATTCAAGGTGGTGCCAAAAGACAAACACTAAAAAACATTTGGCATTCTTATGGCTGTTTATTTTTTCATGGGTCTTGGACAGCAATATAACTATGAATTGTGTAGATTGGAAATTTTAATTGAAATCTTTTTGGCATGCTAAAAATGACAATAATTTGGTGAAACATATACTTAGTTGATCTCTATTTTAATTCTAGCTACTTTTTGGGAAATTTACCATTTCAACTATTTGGCCATTTAAAAAATTACTATCTGAATTAAGAGTATATTGCATGTAGTTATATCATGTGGATGTATATTCTTGTAAATATACCTACAGACTTTTATAATGAAAGGGGTAATATTTTCTTAACATCCCATAAAGAATAGATGTAGATTTCCTCACTTCTACCTCTTTTTCATTTTGTGTTAGCAGCTCATTAGTGTTTACAACAAATAATCAAGTTCTAGGAAGTATTGATTAAATACAGATTTCTGGGCCTGCTTCAATACTTATTGATTGGATTGGAATTTTCTGAAGGCAGAGTCCAGGAATCTGTACTTTTAACCATTATCCCCATTAAATTCTGAGGTCCACTAAACCTTGACTACCTCTGGTTAGTTAATACTTCTTTTATGTTTAATGGTTATGTTTAATGTATCTATAGTCCATATGCTTTTGTTTTAATAATTTGATGGGATGATCCAGTCTCCCAAGGAGCTCTGCCCATTTTCCACTTGGCCTCCACATGGAGAGGTACAAAGGACTGCTCTTCTCTATTTCAGAAATAGCAAAATAGTGGAACGAGAATGATTGATAACAAGTCACGGCTGAGCAAAAATTATAATTCGGATTTTTCTCAGATGCTTTCTGTGGAGAATTTATGGCTCATGTTATACCTTTACAACCATAGGTGTCCCATGTCACAGAACAATAATCCATCCAGGTCTGTATAACATTACTCTTTTCCTTAGGAAATGAATCTAAGATTAAGACATACTCTTAATTCTTAAAGTATTAGCATAAGATATTTACTCATTTTCTTCCTGGAAATAAGAGTATTTAAATTTTGTCAGTCCTCCCCAATACAAGATAGCAAGTTCCACACACACACTGTCATCCATCATGTGTTTGTTTATATGCTCTGGACCATCTCTCCTCCCCTCCCTTCTCTTTCACTCCCTTTATATATGTATCCATTCATCCATCACTCTAATGATTTTTATGAACTTTGTGTCCTCAATCCTTATCTTTTCCAAAGGGAGCATTTCAGTTTTACTAATCGACTTTACATATAATCAACACATTCAACACGTTTTCTAATGCCAGAGAATAAGCGAAAAGTTACATTTTCTAATGCCAGAGAATAAGTTAAGAGAATAAGCAAAAGTTACATTGCCTTCAGTTAAAAAGAATAAACAAAAGTAAAAAAAAAAAAAAACAACTCTTATTTCAAATTTACTAAATAACTCAATAATCAAGATGGACCATATTTGAATGCACCAGAAAAAAAATAAAATTAACACAAAAATATCCATTATGAACAAAACATAAAGACTGAATGAATATAACATAATTTTACTTATTTTGAGGGGTATTTATTTAATTAGTTTACTTCAGGATTCAGTACAGTTTGGCACAGTGTTGTATCTTGTCTTTATTTTTTATCTTGTATTTTATCCCTCCTTTAATTTTTGTACCCCCAGGCAAATGTACTCATTCCACCCTGGTCCTGGTCTTGTATTGAAATTCCTGTGTAATTAAGTATGGAGAAATCAGCTAGATAGTATATCCACACAGAAGTTTCATTTGCAAATTTCAGCCTCTGTAGTTAATGTGGCAGGAGCAGTAACAGAACATTTCTTTTGTTTTTTTCCTTTTCTTTTTAGTTGGTATATAAGAATTTTACATGTTTGTGGCGTGCAAAGTGATATTTCCTTACATATGTATATGGTAATGTGTATAAATGTTGATATACCCTGTGCAATGAGTAAATCAGAGTAATTAGGATCTTAATTACCTCAAACATTTATCATTTATTTGTGTTGGAGACACTTAAAATCCTACCTTCCTATTTTTTGAATTATACAAAATATTTCTTCAAAACAACCAGGCACATCTTTTCTGGAGACACATTATTTTTGTTCTGATTAATTCTTATCAAATTACCCCCTTGAGGAGACTTAAAAACATAAAAGCAATAAGATGATAGCTCTAGCTCACGAGAGTCTGTAGCACAAAATAATGATATTATTTAATGCCAGTCCTTCAATACTGAAAGAGTATAAATGACAACAGAAGACAGTCCCTGTCTCGGTTCCTTAATTTAAGTGTTGGTGGCGATTTCTTGTCTCACCTCAGTGAGAGTTTCTTATTAAAACATACAATTTTTCATGAAGATATACTATCATAAGTCAAATGATAGTATAAGTCAAAAACACATTTAGCCTAAAATTCACAAATATGGACACAAGAGTGCCTTTTTTCTTTCTTTGTTTTTTTCTTCTTTGAGACAGAGACTTGCTCTGGAGTGTTGCCTCGCTGGAGCGCAGTGGCCTGATAGCTCACTGCATCCTCAAAGTTCTGGGCTCAAGTGATCTTTCCTCAGCCTCCTGAGTAGCCAGGACTACAGGCATGTGCCACCACACCTAGTTAGTTAGCTTTTCCTATTTTTTATAGAGATGAGCTCTTGCTATGTTGCCCAGTCTGGTCTCAAATGACTCACTTCCAGCTGTCTTCCTGCCTTAGCCTTCCAAAATTCTGGGACTGTATGTGTAAGCTATGGAGCTCAACCCACAAGGGTGATCTTGTTTCAAATTCTAACGTTCCAGTAATTTTAGTTATTGCTCTGAATAAGACATTAACTTCTGAATTATGGAAACTAACTAGAGCACATTCTAGTTTTGTCATTAATTTCTGAATGTCACTGATATCAGATGGCATTCTGAGTAGTATTTAGAATATAGGTCAGTGACTCAGAAAATGTCCACTAGCCACTGTTACTATGAATCTTCACTTGGGTAGCTCACAGGATAACTTGGGCTCTCTATTCCAAAATAAGACTTACTCTCTGTTTAAATCACACTTGGTTTTCATAATATGCTAAGCCTGACTTAACCACTTTATTGAAAGAAAAAACTAGAATAAAAACTTCATGTTCTCAATGTCAGCAATTATCAATTCATATACAATATAATTTGTTCTGAGCAGTTTCTATATTGTAGTTTCCCATAATTTTGGTTTTGGAATTTGCATCCTGTGGTCTAATGTAACATGTTTCTCTCTCCCCAGCATCTCATATAAATAGGAGATGAGAGAGAGAGAGACTTCATGAGATTGAAATCAGTAGGTTTGGGAATATTGCTTTCTGGGTGATGTTGTGCATTTTATTTAAAAGATATATAGTATCTGTCTCTTTAGGGTAATGTTAGGAATTCATAATCATTGAGTGAATATGCTAATTGATTAAAGATTATAAAATGTTGAGAAGGACAATTTCTCTTATCAACTATACATTTGCCCTGAGTTACAGCTCATTTAGGGAAGGCTAGACAAATGCCTGACTGTTTTCTTTATTTTCCTTTGTTCAAAATAATGAGTTGGTTTCTTTTCGTCATCCAAATGTCACCAATGTGTTATTTTTGCTTGTTTGTGCTCCATATCTCTATGAATCATAACATTTCTGTCCATTCCTTCTATTGTGTTTATTAATACTCCACTTTTATCATCTTTGGCTAGTGGGTGTCTATTTGGGTTGGTTCTCAATAGCTTCATGAAAACTCTTATATTATTTGTTAGTGTCCTGGATCTATGAGATTTCACCTCATACACTTATCAAATAGGATACAAAGGGATGATATGATATGACAGGTGGTAAATGATAATATTTTAATTCTAGAACATTCTAGAATTTATTAGTGGAAAAAATACATTCCCATAACTCGTCAAGTATCATGATGCATAATTTTAATTGTAGAGGTAAGATGAATATTTTTAAAATGTCTTTTTATTTATTGATTTTTCAGAATATTAGTTGGTTCTTTGGAGAAGATCCCACAGGCAACTATGGAAGATTGCATTATCATTTCACCTGTGTCTGCCCTGTCATTTTTCAGCTCATTTTAGTAAAGCAGAGTGTTCTTCCTATTCTTTACTTTGGGCTTTAGTAAAGAGACTTACTTTAGGAAAAGGCATTTTTTCAGGACATAAAGCAATAGGAGGATTGAAATGTGGTGGTATGTTTGAGCACTCTTTCTTGTACTTCTGTTGTTACCTTAAGAAGAAAATCTGCTTCTTGTCAAAGGAGGATGACAGAAATGTGGTTTGGAGCTCATATACTACTTAGAGTCAAACACAGGGAGACCCAAGCTAGAACCTCCTTAACTCCAGGAAACTCACAAACATCTGAGAAAGAATACATGATTTTTGTTAAAGCTATTGCATTTTGGAATGGTTTATTTTAAAGGATTATTCATAATAGATGAATAATATAGCAATCAATGAGGATTTTGTATTAGTATGAACTGATGGATGTGGAGAGGTTTTCTATGTATCAATTTATTTCTTTTATTATTAGAATATTTTCCAAAGTCACAGATTCATACAAGAAGAGTCTCTTCAAATTACTCCCTAAGTTTTTGTTGTTGTTGTTATTCTGACTTTAATAAACTTCAATACCTTTGTTCCTTTCTGGTATAACCAGATCTTCCAAGCTCATCTATACATTACCTACCCAAGGCCTGGAGCCAGCCATTTCGCTAAGAAGCTTTCTTTCCTTTTTTCTCCTTCCCCTCCCCTTCCTTCCCCTCCTCTCTCTCTTTTCTTTTCTTTTCTTTTCTTTCTTTCTGTCTTTCTTTCATAAGAGATATCACTTACAAGGCTATAATTCTGGTACTAAGGATGCTATTAGTGCTATAGAGTAGAACACAGGATGTTAGAAACTGGAAAGTGTAGGGAAAGGATGGGATAGGGACAGATTTGTTAAAGGACACAAATTATAGTTAACTAAAAGAAATAGGTTTTAGTATTCTATACCCTTGAAGAATCACTATAGTTAACTAATATGTTGTATCAGGGGTGGGGAACCTGTGGCCTTCTAGGTCCTTAAGTGTGGCCTTTTCACTGAATCTAAATTTTACAGAACTAATCCTTTTATTTTTATTAACACATTTTTGTTCATACTTTATATTTTGATTTTATTTTTAAAATGAGCATATTTAAAATACCAAAGAATAAAATATGTTTCAAAGAAATAATACTCCCCAATTGACCAGTAAATTTGTAAGCCATAGGGCTAAATTGACAGCTGCTATGCTCATGATTCGGTTCTAACTTCTCTCTCCTGATTGGTGCCACTACCTCAGTAGGCTGGTTGGTAAGAGTTTGTGTGGGGTGAGTGCACCAGTCTAATAGCTTTTGAAAGCAGTATACTGTGTCCTGTTTGAAGTGGAATTTGTGAATAGTTGCACAGCTTGGCAGTATTTTTTAATTCTGTCTGCTTAACAGCCCATCATGTCAAAGAAGACAAAGTGAACACTGAAGGAAGAAAACAATTTTTTAATGAGGATTGGGAATTGCATTATTATTTTCTTTCTGCCAAAGATAAGATGATTTGCTAATTCGTGATACTGAAATATCAGCATTAAAGAAATTTAATGCTCATCAGCATTATAATGCTCATATAAGAACCACAAATATTTTAAATTAGAAGGGCCAAAGACTATATTGCAGAAATTATAAAAAGCAAAGACAATTATTGCAATAATTGTCTTTACAACAATAAAACCTGAAAATAATGCCATTGAAGCAATTTATAAAGGAGCTTCTATACTCAGGGAAAAAGGAAGCCATCCAGTGATGTAGTAATTATGAAAGAATACATTGTGAAAGTTGTAGGATACCTAGACCTCAATAACATTTCAAATAAGTGTCTCCTTCAAGGAGAAACACAACTAATGGGCAGGATGAGTTGGTCTTCAACACGACAGAACACTTCAGGCAATACTTCAGAAAGAAAAAATATATATTATTCAGTAGCTTTGAAAGCATCAATTGATGCTGCTGACTCAGCACAATTTTCATACTTCATTCAGTTCATAAAAGAAGATTTTCTTTGCTACAAAGAGTTGCTCACGTTGGGCACCCTTGTGAACAGAAAGTGGAGAGTAGATATCTTTAACAACTTTCAAGACAAATGCTGTCTGTAGTTGGGCTGAATTTGGTAAATTTAGTGAGTGTCTGTGTAGATGGTGTGCTTTCCATGACAGGAAAACATGAAGAGCGTGCTTTGACAGATTCACATGCTCTCATGTCTTGCATCAGCAAAATATGTACCCTAAAGCTACTATTTTTAAGTGCCACTTTGCAACAACTTACAAGTATTGTTAACTATATTGGTGCAAGGCAACACAGCATTGTCAGTTTTGTAACATGCTAAAGTTGAATAATGAGGTATTCGGAGTAGATTTGCTATATCATTCTAAAGTGCTTTGGCTGTCATAGGGATAGGGATTAGGCAAAATTTTATCTCTGCAAGAACAGATAGTTAAATTCTATGAAGAATAGAATCAACAATGTGAATTACTGAAAGATTTCTATAGAAATGTAGCATCTCTATGATATGTCAAATCAAAATATTGCATTACAAGGCAAAACTATATATGACGTGGCAAAAAATCCAAGCATTTCATAAAAAGTTGTAAGTTGTTGAAATAATTCTTCTTCAAAAGGAAATTGCAGGTGACCTTTCATTCCCAGTAAACAAAGCTCGTCATTCCCCAGTATGATGATATAAGGCATTATTACTAAAATTTTATTACTACGGATGCCTGGGAATTTCTTTTGTAGGGTTTTGTTTTTATGCAACATCCCACTGGGAATTTATATGAAAAAAACAACTTTAATAGTAATTATTTTTTTACTATCTTGATACATTGTTAGATTTATTATTTTCTTTTTGATTGAGTTCATAGACGCTGCTTTTAACATGTTGATTTTTCTTATAATTATGTACAAAATTATATAATTCTAAATAATATATATAAAATATTTTCTGTGAAAACTGGTTTCTATTCCTGATTCCTCCAAACTATTGCATCCTCTAAAGCAATTTTGTTACTTTTAATCTCATATTTTATTCTTTGTTTTTAAACTATATAATTTCATATTTCTATTACATATCATTTTTATTGACCTTTTTACCCCTTTTATTAAATAAAGAAACACACAGTAGACATGGGTTTTAGTTTTTAAATTTTATTTCTCACTAAATGATATGTTTTGGAGAACACTAATAAATATGAATACATTCTCCATTACTTTGATAGCTGCACAGCACTCCAACATTCAGATGAATCACAGTCTGGTCAAAAAAGATCCTCTGTTGATGATCTTTGGGTTATTTCCAGTCTTGCTCTTCACCATAGTTCTGGAATAAAGAGTATATACAAAGGCCTTTTGTATTTTTGCCATTTCATCTTTAGGATATAATCCTAAGAGTTGTTTAGTGGGCCCTAAGTGTAAATGCACAATTGTGCTAAATATTGCTTAATCCCTTCTGTAAAGATTGTATTGGTTTTGTGTCCCTACCTGATTTATCCAATGTTGAATCAGAGCAGTAGACTTGTGAGCTGAGAATGACACATTTGAATAAGAGATAAGTTCATGAATATAAATGCTATACTGCTTAGGTGGCATCTGTTTAACATTATCAAGATTTAAATCTTAAAAACCGGGATGTTACATATTTTATGGTAAACATAGTATCCTGTTTAATTCACAAAGTTATGACACATTATTTTCAATGGCCTTGTCTAAAAAATATGCATTCCATTTGTGTTCAGGGATATTGCTGTGTTCTCCAATGAAGAGTCAGTAACATTCTCAAGCTTCTTGAATTGCAGAAATGATTCTGTTCTCAAAAGGAATTAATGTAAGTTGAACAATATCATATACTTTAATGTAAGAGCTAAAATATTAACCTTTTAGAAGAAGACAAAGTAAATCTATGCAACCTTGGTCTAGTAAATATTTTTTTAGGAAACAAAACACAAAGCATAAAAGAGAAATTGAACTTTTTTTTAATGAATAGATTTTGTAATTTTGAAGACAACACTGAAAAATTAAATTATAAACCATAGGCTATGGGAAAATATTTGCAATATATTTATCTATAGGACTTGTACCCCGAGTATATAAAACATGTTCACAACTAAATGATAAGAAGACTCAATAGCATAATTACAAAAGTCTTAAATAGATCTTCCATAAAATGCACATGAATGGCCAATAAGCAATGAAAATATGCTTTAATGAAAACATTCTTAATCATCAAGGAAGTGACAATTAAATTAAAATGAGATACCTTAATACCTTCATTATAATAGCTACAACACCAGGCGTTCAGGCGGATGTGGTGCAACTGAGACTGTCACAGTCTGCTGGCGAGAATGTAAAGTGATAACAATCATTTTGGAAAACTTCGGCAGCTTCTTAAATGGTAATACATCAACTTATGATATGACTCAAATTTTCACTTCTAGACATTTATTCAAGAGAAATAAAAATGTTCACAAAAACAATGAAAGCAAATTAGTAAAGTATATTACTTTATTCCTAAGCTGGAAATAACCTAAGGGTCATAAGAGATCGAATGGATAAATAGATTACATATTCACAGAATAGAAAACTAGTTACCAATCAAAAGGCATGAACTATATATACCTGCAAAGTTTGAATTTCAAATACAAACAAAAGACCACAACTATGAAAGAATAGATACTACATTTTTCTAAAATTGTAGAAAAACAACCTAACCTATAGCAAGAGAAAGTATGGAAATGATTAGCTGGGGCAAGCATTTAGGGGCTTATGAAGACATTTTTAAAGACTTTATTTATTTATTCATTAATCAAACAATACATTTAAAATGGGTGGTTGTGTATATTTAAATAAGAATTACTGAAAACATTTTAATAAAATGTTCTTTCTTATTTGAAAGACTGCAGGGAAAACATTTTTTTGTGCTATTTGAAAGATCAGAATAAAATGAAGGCTACTTAAGCCTAAGTTCTGACACTTACAGATACATGAGTCACTATGAAAGTTTTGAGGCAGACTATGTTTTGGTCCATTATTTCACAAGAAATACAATTGACAGCATCCTTTCTGATTCACCTGGGAAAGTTTTAACTTGCTTGGTTATCAGTGCTGGGAGGGCTTTGTTTCTGTTGTGAGGATTTTACGTTTCTTGATTTTTGTATATCTCAAAATTTTCATAATGACCCAAGTAGTAGTTAATTAATTTTGAATCAATGATTGAATGAATAGTTTTATTACATTTATCACTATGCATTTAGAATTTATAAAAATATATAGTATAAAATATATTCTATGCATAAACAAAAGAGAGTAGGAGTTGTTAAAGTAATATCACACAAAATAGAATTCAAAAACTGCTACAAAGACGAAGAAAGACATTATATATTTATAAAGGTTTAATTTATCAGGAGGGTATAACAATTATAACATATGCATTCAACAATATTCCCCCCAAATATACGAAGCAGATACAGACAGATCTGAAGAAAGAAATAAGTAATCCAACAATAATGGTTGTGGATTTGAATAGCTGATTTTTAATGAAAGGATCTATCCTGGCAAAAATCAATAAGGAAATAAAAACTTGAACAACTCTATAAACCAACTACTCTTAACAGACATCTTAGGACTACTTCCTTCTCCAACAAGCACAGATATCACATTTTCCTCAAGTGCTCATGGAACATTCTCCAGCATAGAGCATACGTAAAGCTACAAAATAAGTCTCAATAAATTAAATTAAAAAAACTGAAATCACACTGAAAACGGAAAAGTCTTTTCTCTGATAACAATGGAATGGGCGAAAATCAATAATAAGGAAAACTGAGAAAATCATGAGTATGTAGAAATGAAACAACACATCCCTCAATGGGCATTGGGCGAGAAAAATAAATCGCAAGACAAATCAGAAAATACTTAAAGAAGAATGCAAGTAAGAACACAGTATAATTAAAATTATGAAATGCAACAAAGCCAGTGCTCAAAAAATGTGCAGTGGTAAAATCCTATTTAAAAAAAGAAGGAAGAGGCGGCGCCTGTGGCTCAGTCGGTAAGGCGCCGGCCCCATATGCCGAGGGTGGCGGGTTCAAGCCCAGCCCCGGCCAAACTGCAACAAAAAAAAAATAAAAATAGCCGGGCGTTGTGGCGGGCGCCTGTGGTCCCAGCTACTCGGGAGGCTGAGGCGGGAGAATCGCTTAAGCCCAGGAGTTGGAGGTTGCTGTGAGCTGTGTGAGGCCACAGCACTCTGCCGAGGGCCATGAAGTGAGACTCTGTCTCTACAAAAAAAAAAAAAAAAAAGAAGGAAGATCTTAAATCCACAATCCAACTTTGTACCTAAAATACCTAGGAAGCAACCTAAGCCCAAATCCAGCATTGGAAAACAAATAATAAAGATTCAACTAGAGATTAATTAAATAGACTAGAAAAATAATAGTGAAACCAAAAGTTGGTTCTTTAAAATACACCACATTCAGAGGAGGCAAGGAGAAAAACACATCATCTCCATTGATACAGAAAACAAAATTCATAAGATCAATCACATGTTACAGTAAAAACACCAGAAAAATCAGGAACTTCCTCAACATGATGAAGGACGTTTATGAATAACCCACAGATAACGTCATACTCAGTGGTGAAAGATTGAAAGCTTTTTTGCTAAGTTCAAAGACAAGACAAAGATGTCAGCTTTCACCACTGCTATTCAATGTAAAGTTAGACACACAACTGATGAACCAACAGATAATAGTGAAAGGATGAAGGGAAAAGCTTCCTTTTCACTCTCTGAAGGTTCACTGAACAAATCAGATCAAAAGGCAGATTAGAGAGAAGGCATATAAATTCATTTGGTCATAGTTTTGTGTGACACAGGAGCCTTCAGCATGAAGACTAGACCCTCTCCAATGGAGTGCAGAAGTTTAAATGCCTTCTGGGGATGACAGAAAGAAGGAAGGGTTGGATTCCAGCAAAAAGAGGTTATAGGAGTGGGGAGAAGAGAAATTCTGTTAAGGACCAATAAATGATTACTAGGGAGAATTCAATAGGCTTGAAGAACTGTCTAAAAATTTTTAGAACTTGCTTTTAATCTTTATTCCTAACTATACTGCTGTTTTGAAAATCATAATTTGAGGGCGGCGCCTGTGGCTCAAGGAGTAGGGCGCCGGTCCCATATGCCGGAGGTGGCGGGTTCAAACCTAGCCCCGGCCAAAAAACAAAAAAAATGACATGATTCACTAAAGAAAATCATAATTTGATGAAATCCTGGAGACTTTCAATGTTGTTTGAGATAGTAGATTTGAACATTGTCCTTCACTACTTAAAACTGCTAATGGGTCCTTTATTCCTTTATTCTCTGAAATGTTCTCAGAATCCTAGAAACTTGCTGATGCCCTAAATCACAAACTAAACAGAAATTTAAAGCAAATCTTCATTTGAACTAGGCTTTTTTTTTTAAGACGGAGTCTTGCTCTGTTGCCCAGGCTAGAGTGCCATAGCATCAGCCTTGCTCATAGCAACATCAAACTCCTGGATTCAAGCTATTTTCCTGCCTCAACCCCACAGAGTACTAGGATTATAAGTGTGAGCCACCCTGCCCAGACTGAACCAGGTTTTTTAACTATGATTCTCCTTTAGTGTAAAAATAAAAGATACACTTATTACTGTTCTAGCTATATTTTAATTGCTTTAGAATGAATTTGTTTAAGGTTGCATGCTAGATTTTAAGATATTTTTTGCACAGATTTACATTAGGATGCATGCTAAATTTTCATATACTTATGAAACACATGTTAAATTTACTATTTTAGTATGAGCCTGCTATTGGAAAGTAAACTTAGTCTTTTAGAGGAATATTTAAGGATATGTAAATAAAAAATTTTCTCATTCTCAAAAAGAGTGAGAGGAACAATAAAGCTCTCTAAACCAAACCAACTAAAGAACAACAAGAACAAAAAAAGAAAAACATAGCAAAATATCCAAAGTATGTTATAGCGCATTCTGAAACATGTTTTCTATGTTCGGTAAGGCTGACCTACTCCAGCATTTACTTTAAAATTAACAGCCTTGACACTCTGAATATGGACATGTGAGAGGGAGGACTTTTCATTTTAACTTCAACATGAAGTTGGAAACTGAAGACCCAGATCCCCATTGCTCCTCCAGCCAATGCCAAACCAATCGGCCCCATTTCCAAAAAATGTACTTTGCAGGTAGAGACTCAGATTGGGAGAAGAAATCATTTGAACAAAAAGGGAAGATCCTCTCTGCTTGTCCCAGTGAGAACCACATTCAGAGGCGAGAACCAGAGGCCAGTTCAGGTGGGAGGAATCAGTTCAGGAAAAGAAGTATCAGTTCCAAGGACAGTGGCCACTACACAGTAGCAGGTATCTGTGCAGATGAGTGCATCTCATCTTCCAGAAAAAAAACCAAAGACCTCAGTCACTGCATAGCAGGGAAAAGGAGACCCACCATGCCAGCCGCAGGGGCCCCTGAGGGCCTGCACTGGGCACAGCATGTGGCCCAGGTCTCCCTCCCGAAAAGACCACCTACCACCACTTCAGAAGTGTCTGGTGACCTCCCTGCATGCTATGTCTGAGGCCATCTGTCAAGACCTAGCCCAGGTGTGTGCACAGCAGGTACATTCTCCACTAACCTGGGAGCAGCTCTCCCAGCTCCATAGGCCCCACATGCAACACGGTGCAGACCTTCTATGCCATGGCCACAGGCAGCCTACGTCTTCCCTGCTGAGGCCTGGCTGATCCAGCCATGCGGCCTGGGCCTGAGAAGCTCACAACTCCTCCTAGGAGAGAGAAGGGCTCACCATTTACCTAGACAGTAGATAACAAAGTTAGTCAGTGGATTTGATGATGTTAGAGCTGAGGGCTCCCTGACACTACTCGGCTGAGAACGCAGCTCTGGGAGCAACAACAAAGACCAGCTACTCTTCAGAGTCTTACCAATGACCAACAGCAACAATTTTGGACACACTGGGTGAATGAAGGGCAGGACCTAGAGGGTAGACCTAATAAAGGAACTAGAACAATAAACAATGTGTTTATACCATAAAGTATGGCAAAATGAACACATATTGCTATCTCCCCCTCTTTAATTCAAGAAAAGATAGAGATCTTCACTCTCGCAGCTCAAGTCAATGGAACACTAATGTCCACTAACCTTTAATGGCATTCTTTATAGAGAAATGTTTATATATATTTTTCAAATAATGAAATCATGGTGAAATTGCCATGTCATTGGTGATTACTTTTTCTTTTCTATATTTAAAATGAAGGGCAATGTATATGAAATGCTTATTGCTCATATTTATTCTTCAATTGACTCATATAATTTGCTTTTTAAAATTTTCTTTTATGTTAAATGATTTAGTTGTTCTTATTGTAGAATATTCAATCTAATGGAGATATTTTACATATTTTCATATTTTATTTTATGTATCTTCTATTTCATTTTACAGTAGGATCATGCAGTAAATACATATAAATGTATTTACTTTTTATGTGGGATAAATGACAGAATTTGAGTATTAAGAAAAATTAAAAATTAAAATTACCAGCCTTGCAAATAGTATCAAATATCATATATCCACAAATATTCTATCGGGGCTACACTGTGTATTTTTATGAAGTTTATCTCTACCTTTTCTTTTGTCCTTAAGCGAGTAAAAATGGTAAATTAAGAAAGAATTACCAGTGGAATGCCTAAACTGAGAAATAGTTAAGAATGCCTGTTAGAGGCCCAGGTGGAGAAGTACAGCCTCCCAAAGCAGCTGGAGCCAGAACGGATTCCCACAGTCCTGAAAACCGGGATGTGGGGAAGAGAGGACTGCAGGACTAGTTTACAGTTAACCTCAGGTTTCCTTCATGCGTTTGGTTCCTGAAAGAAAGCCTGATTTTTATGAAGTTTGAAGTATAAATATAATACAATTGTGACTATCCACACTTTATGAACTCCACTGAGTTGCTCTAGATATGAAGCACCCTGGACGTATATGGAAAGTTAAGAGACATAGGCAGGTAGTTCCAGAGCTGACAGCAGCTTCTCTCGGGGAACTCTTTCCCAAATAAGAAAGCAGCTGTCTTATAGTTTCTATAGAAAGATATGCAGATATAGCTTGATAATTTTGTACATGTACACAATACTTTATTGATGAATACATTTAAATATAATGTAAGGTCTATATACACATAGAGCTTATAAACATATAAAACATGCAAGATCCACCTAATCTTCGATAAACCAAACAAGAACATACCTTGGGGGAAAGACTCCCTATTTAATAAATGGTGTTGGGAGAACTGGCTGTCTACATGTAAAAGACTGAAACTGGACCCACACCTTTCTCCACTCACAAAAATTGATTCAAAATGGATAAAAGACTTAAATTTAAGGCATGAAACAATAAAAATCCTCCAAGAAAGCATAGGAAAAACACTGGAAGATATCGGCCTGGGGAAAGACTTCATGAAGAAGACTGCCATGGCAATTGCAACAACAAAAATAAACAAATGGGACTTCATTAAACTGAAAAGCTTCTATACAGCTAAGGAGACAACAACCAAAGCAAAGAGACAACCTACACGATGGGAAAGGATATTTGCATATTTTCAATCAGACAAACGCTTGATAACCAGGATCTATAGAGAACTCAAATTAATCCACATGAAAAAAGCCAACAATCCCATATATCAATGGGCAAGAGACATGAATAGAACCTTCTCTAAAGATTACAGACAAATGGCTAACAAACACATGAAAAAATGTTCATCATCTCTATATATTAGCGAAATGCCAATGAAAACAACCCTGAGATATCATCTAACCACAGTGAGAATGGCCCACATCACAAAATCTCAAAACTGCAGATGCTGGCGTGGATGTGGAGAGAAGGGAACACTTTTACACTGCTGGTGGGACTGCAAACTAGTACAACCTTTCTGGAAGGAAGTATGGAGAAACCTCAAAGCACTCAAGCTAGACCTCCCATTTGATCCTGCAATCCCATTACTGGGCATCTACCCAGAAGGAAAAAAATCCTTTTATCATAAGGACACTTGTACTAGACTGTTTATTGCAGCTCAATTTACAATCGCCAAAATGTGGAAACAGCCTAAATGTCCACCAACCCAGGAATGGATTAACAAGCTGTGATATATGTATACCATGGAATACTATTCAGCCATTAAAAAAAATGGAGACTTTACATCCTTCGTATTAACCTGGATGGAAGTGGAAGACATTATTCTTAGTAAAGCATCACAAGAATGGAGAAGCATGAATCCTATGTACTCAATTTTGATATGAGGACAATTAATGACAATTAAGGGTATGGGGGGGAGGAAAAGCAGAAAGAGGGATGGAGGGAGGGAGGTGGGGCCTTGGTGTGTGTCACACTTTATGGCAAGACATGATTGCAAGAGGGACTTTACCTAACAATTGCAATCAGTGTACCTGGCTTATTGTACCCTCAATGAATACCCAACAATAAAAAAAAAAAGGGAAAAAAAAACATGCAAGATTTTATAATCCTCAAAAGGATATTCTTTATTTCACTTCATAATGTCAAAACACCCTTTTGACATTTAAAAATTACCTGTTATTTTCATGTTTTATTAACTTTTCCTATAAAATTGCATCCCCCCCAAAAAAAATGTATGGGAAAAATAGATAATATTTTCTGTCACTGAAGCCAAGACAGAAAACCATGCATGGATAGTAGGAACAGAAGGGAGGCAAAAAACAAACAAACAAACAAAAACCCCCCCCAAAACAGCATTTTTCCTCAATGTGTCTTTTCATAATGATAATCATAATAATAAATTACTAAGACTTCATTATGTTAGAGCTGCTCCTCTAACAAAAAGGTCTGTCTACCCTGTCTTGTATTTTTTGTTCATTATCAGCTCTACCCCACATGTTAGTAGATAAGCTGGCTATACTGTTACTGTTTCAACATTAAGTTACTCAAAGTACAGAAAACAATATGACCCAGATGAAATAATCAAACCAGTACCCCACAATGGTAAGGGCACTGAATTTTGAACCCTGGGCAAGTGTTCCCTTCTCCGGCTTGTATTCTCTTCATTCAGAAAGTAGAAGCCAACTCGCTGTCTCTCCAATTGCCTGTGAAAGGTGAACTGGCATTTTTATAAGAGACAAGTCTCTCACATCTTAATTTGGTAAAATTTAACAGCTCCACTTGTACCCACTTCAAATTCTAAAGGAAATATCATTCTACAATGCGATGTTTTGCTTTCACTTCTCACATTTATTTTGGATTTTAAAATGTGTCTTAGGTTTACTCAAAATTTCAAGATTTTAGGCATGAAACTGAATTATGTCTGTAGGAAAAAAGTGAAAAGTCTCAGATTCTTGCCTTTCTCTGGCCCTTTTCAGAAAAAAAGTCGTTAAAGAAGACATTTTTTGTTTTACTCCTCTGCAACCTGTAACATATTTAGGTAAATAATAAAGGGACAAGAAATAGTATGGTGACCCCTTTATTCATTTATATAATTTTAAAAATCTTTGCTTTTCATTATAAGATACAATAAACACTGATGCTGGAATTGTAAATCTGCAGTATCTCTGAAGCCTTCGTAGATAAATGATAAAAGTAAAACAAATTTCTTGTTGCAGTTTAAAATGTAACTGCTTGTCAAAGTGGTACATTGGTAAAAATATAATCAGAGTTAATTTAAAACTTGTTATGATTAACAAATAACTCTTGCATGTTGTGAGGGTAGAATGAGTAATTTTAGAAAGCATAATGAAGACTAGTTTTATGATGGTAACCGCATTCATCTTCACTTAAGACAGAACACACAAAAAACTTTAAAAATCACCTATAAAAAAAGTTCAAAATGTGGATTTCTAGGCTTTATGTCCATGGGTTTTATTTATTCTTGTTGTGGAGGGGGAGGAAGAGGTGAGAGACCAGAAAATTACCTGAATTATAAAATAGTATAACCACATGATTAAGAGGAAAGTCCAGAGAACATTTTGAGAATCATCGTCTGAAGCCTTTCTGCAGTCCCAATCTCTGCTTTTCTTTACGACTGAAAAGTGCATAGGAGGTAAAGTCTTATAGCAGAGGTAGGATAAAAATTCAGAATTTCTACATTGTAATCTCCGCTCCCAAAGAAAACTAATAAATTATACACAATTCATAAGAACTCATTATCTGGCGAGGTTTTAAATTTAATATCCAAATAAAAAGAGACCTCTTTATAGCAAGTTTATTCAATAACTACAGTGATCTATTCTCTGCAGGTATCCTCACAGAAATGATTTTTTACTGTCATTTCCACACATTTAACCACCACTAAATAGAAAAATTACCTACACTAATAGGAACATTGTAAATGTTGTATAACATTTTTATTTAAAATTAAGACTCAACCTTCAGCAAGCAGCACTCAAAAAAATAAAGAAAAGAAAAAGAAAGAAAAGGAAACAACCCCAAACCATATTTCTAGTAAAAAAAAAAAAAAAAATCTAGAATCAATTCAAGCACAAAAACATGTCTATCTCTTAAAAAAAAATTGACAGACATAAGGAAGGAAGTTATACACATTTTTTTCCAAAAATATAGCTACCCAATGATAGCAGTTGAAGACAGAGTGGCATTTTCACTGCTTCTTCGATGATTGTCATTTTACGTCACGCAGACGCTTCTCCCTTGAATGAGGTACATTTCCCTGTAGCTAGAGATGAGGGTTGTGCCAAAAATATCTTTACTAAATCTGCCTACTAAAAGAAATCGTGGGTTTTCCTGCTTGGCACAATGGTTCCAGAGAAACTTCTGACACAACCTTTTTCTCAGGGGGATTTCTCTACCCGTATTTCACCAACTCACTCTTTTCCTTTCTATGTATATTTGAATGAACAGCATTAAGAAGCAGAATTTTAAGAGATGAATAATAATTCAGAAAACAAAATTATTTTACTGGCAATAACCTAAGGAAACAGGGATTTAATAGGAAAAGTGGTTTCTAATTATATGCATATACGTCATAATAAATATTGCTATTTAAATTTTTAAATTTTTAGTTGAAGGATAAAAACCTTATTGTTTACCTATACGTACACACAATGATGTAATATTAAATATTTGGTTCAATTAATTATTACAATTAGATTTTACACTTATTTAGTACACATTTTTACACTAATTTAGTATACTTTTACATCCATATTCTTGTGTAATCACCACCTTCTCTCTTAAAAGCTATGTAGTTTTGTATTTTAGTATATAGCTAATCTCAAGTTTTGGTTATGGCATAAGATGAGGGATTAAATATTCCCCCCATGGATATCCAATTACCGCAGCATCATTTATACAAAGGCCATATTCTCTATATGGAAATTCATCGACCATTTATAAATCAAGTGAATATTATTTAATAAATATGTCTTATTCACTTTAAATACCTTATAAATGACTTAAGCTGAATATAAAACTTATAAAAAGAATTCTATTCACTCATTTACAAAAGATGAAACTGAAATACAGAGAGGTTAACTGGATGTCACTTAGCTAATGAGTGGCAAAGCCAATATTCAAACACAGCCGATCCAACTCCAAGACCCAGGGGCTCACCCACCACTCCATACTGAATTTCAGGTATTCTACATTCAAACATTTATAATAATTTATAACATAGGGTATTTCAAATTGTCTAGAGATACTTTATATTTTATTTTATAAGGTAATTAATGAGATGAGTGTATGGGTTACAGTACATAAAGGTTTAAGTCTTAGAGGGTGGTGCCTGTGGCTCAAAGGAGTAGGGCGCCAGCCCCATATGCCAGAGGTGGTGGGTTCAAACCCAGCCCCGGCCAAAAACTACAAAAAAAAAAAAAAGAATTAAGACATAGAGATCTAACCAAGATTCCTGAATTCCCTGATTTTTCAAAATGTTGTAAAAGTATTTATGAATGCTCATCAAAAAGTATAAAATATTTTATAAAATTAAAAAAATTTAAAAATGTAAGATGAAGTACATAGATCTAAAATGGCATGTCATAGCAACTGAAATTTTTTATCAAGTATTTCCAGAGATTTAATATTCAACAAACATGGAAATACAGAGATGGATTAACCTTATCTTCTTAGCTCAAGGAACTTACAATTCTGTGAAATCACATTTTATAATACATAATCATCTATGCTGCATGTTTAAATTAATTTGAGGGTCAACAGAGAGTCAATCTTTCAAGCCAAAGTGTAAAGGCAGTCTGCCCATGGGAAAGAACTTCTTGCCAGTTAGCAAGAAAAGTATGTTCTGACTTAAGGAAATAATTCATATAATTTGTCAAGGAGGAAGTGGCGAGCAGTTCCTAATGGGTAGTCAGGATGAAGTCTTTTTTCCTATAGTGTAATCGGTTAATAATGCTTATTATATCCTAAATATAAAAGTGCATAGGCTTCTTGTATATAATCATGCAAATATAAGTATAAAAAAGAAAATAATGAACACTCCTATGCAAATATACCATTTACTGTTGCTATTTTGTTATATTTTCTTATAGCTATTATTCGTCTATATTTATATGTGCATATAAACATATACACACACATATCTATACGTACATACATATCCTTTTTAAAAACAAAAAATTATATAGACTTTATATGGTTACTTTTTTTACTTGCTATTATCTCAAGAACAATATAAACTTCAAAAATGAGGTTTTAAAATAAGCATATGATAGAATATGAATTATGTAGCTTCAATCTAATCTTTAAAATACAGTTTAACTAATTCTAATGAATTCCTATGAATTCTTAGACCTTTAGACTTCTACACATTCTAAACAGTATAAAATGCCTTCTAAATATACATGATGTACAGAGTATTCACATTTCCTTATTAGTATAACAATCCAAACCTAATGAAAATAGAGAAGTTCTATGTTATGGGTGTGCACAGAATTTATTACCCTGTGAAACCGCATGAGAACTTATTATAATTCAGAAATGTGTATTTTTCTAGTACAGTGATTCCCAACATGCTGTCTTTGGTCTCCTAGGGGTCCATGAAATAGTAATGACAGCCTTTGAGCTATTTTTGGTTTTTAAAAAGCTGAATATAAATCATATATTATCTACAACAAACAAAAATACCAAAATGGCAGAAATTGTTCAACCTAGTATGGAAATGCCAGGTATCTTATAATAATAAAAAATATTTGATTGGCTGTTGCCTCTTTTGATTAACTAAAGAAAGAAAATAAGTTAATTATTATTTCATAAATACAATAGGTTTTGTAGACAAATCTTTTAAAGTATGGAAGGTGGCAAACTTTTTTAAACAAAAACTCATTTAGGATTCAAAACCCTATTTCAAATCATATCTACCCATATTTCATTCAGGTTAAGAACCATTAATTATGAACTAAATCCTGATATTAGAGATGTTCACACTGAGAAAAAATGTTAATAACAATTGTCAGAGATTTTCAATTATGATTCACATCTTGATTTTGAATATGACAAAATTTATGACTTAGAGATCAAAGTTAACTTTGATTTAGTAGTTCACAATATCAGTACTTTCCATGTTCATAAAGCAATAATGTGTTAAAAACTGCACAGTATATCCTAGAATTACACTAATGAATTAAATATATTACAGGTGGTAAGGCACACAGTCCCTCAAATTTTATTGATAGGAACAGTGATTGAGCATTGTGAGCCTGGAGTTCTTCCTCTGGGAGTTCCCTGGAATGGGAGGTCATCTGAGCTTCTGCTTCACAGGACTACAAACGTTTTCTGATTAAATGCCTAGCAGGGAACAAGAAAAACACTGGGTGTCATCCAACTGGGTTATTTTATTTATACAAATTGCAGCAATGTTTTTTTTTTATAATTTGGAATGTCTTATATTGGGGAGATCAAATATGTATTTATGAAAATGTTTACAAAGTATTTTTTATTTATTTAAATTGGGTGGCGCCTGTGGTTCAGTGAGTAGGGCGCTGGCCCCATATACCGAAGGTAGCGGGTTCAAACTCGGCCTCGGCCAAACTGCAACCAAAAACTAGCCTGGCGTTGTGGCAGGCGCCTGTAGTCCCAGCTCCTCGGGAGGCTGAGGCAAGAGAATCGCGTAAGCCCAAAAGCTTGGAGGTTGCTGTGAGCTGTGTGACATCATGGCACTCTACCGAGGGCGGTAAAGTGAGACTCTGTCTCTACAAAAAAAAAAAAAAGTTAATTTTTTTATTTTTACATGTGTTTATTAGGTTTCCATTTTTTTGTCGTCACAAAATTAAAAAGGCTTAAATTTTAATAACAATGTTTAAAATAAGGACTAGAAACAAAAACCTTGTAAAGAAGGAACAAACATAAATACATTCAGAAAAGGTATACGAAGTATTTTTTGATAAATTAGGAGCCGGCAGCTCAAAAAGGATAAAAGGCGTCCTTAAGTTTGTCCAGCTGCGTCAGAGCAATATGGAGAAATTTTGCCTTATTAATGTGTTTGTGAAGGTGTGTCACTTATTACCTGATAAGCATATGTTCCTCTAGCAATATAAACTGAACCATTACAGCAGATATGCATTTGTAAAACAATAACAATGAAAAAGTAGAATATTATTTCCTTTTAATTGACAAAATTTGGTACGTGAAGCTTTTTGACGCATTATCAGTGCTATTGATCTGTACATTATTAAGCAACATCAACACAGCTTTTTCAGAGGTTGTTATTACCCCAACAACTGAACTTTTCAACGTAAGCTAAAATATTACAGCTTTAATATTGTACTGTGGCTGACAAAGTATGATGGTGCCTCATTCTACTAGTGATTGGTTAAGTTGTGGGTAGTAATAGAACTCATTGCATGTTAAGTTTTTCAGAAGACACCCATCTATTTGGAGGTTGCTATATGGTTGCTATGTTTATTTATTTTTTATCTCCATTATAAAACTGCCACTAAATATTAGCACTTAATAGTTTTATAGAGACTTTTTTGTATCTTTCCCAGGTTATAGGTATTATAAAAAATAGAGTGTCAGACTATTATTTTTCCACTGAGATGTATTTGAGTGCAAGTATGTGGATTGTTTTGACATAGATAAAGGATACTCATAACACATAAATGTGAACATGTGTGTGCAGATATTAATAGGTTTTCATTATACATTGATATTTCAGAATTTTGATTAATACCATAGTGGGAGACATTTTATTAAATTTAAGACTCAAAGACATTTCTACCCATTTTACTCTTTTAAAGAGTAAACCCTTTTAGGTTGACTATAGACAATGCCTCTTCTCTGTCGTCCACATCCTACTTCCCCCTTTATCCCTAGGGATTTTAGGTGTTTGTTCCAGCTTCAATTAGATGGGAACAAACACTAAGGTGACTAAGCAGTTCCACACATGTCTTGCATCATCCTTTTTTTCTTTCTGGCCAGAGGCTTCTCCACTGAATTGGAAATTCAAGGTACCAAAAATTCACGCCACAGCCATACACGAGTAACTGGGAAACGAAGGGTAAGTACTTCTTCCTTCGTCAGTAAGATAGCACGTCCTGAACAGTGAGGGGTTACTATCTGTCAGAAGAATACAGAACTGAGTGAGCTGTCACACTTAGTTCTGAGTGACTAGCTGGATAATGTAAATTTTTATTGTCTCTCTTGCCCCTCCTTGCTCAGGACCACTTCTCCTCCCTCTTGCTCCCTGAGATGTTTTATAAAGTATAAACACATTACCTTTGTCTAAAACTCATTTCTGCATAAACCAGGTAAGACAGTGACCACATATCCTGGTTCATTGTGCATGTAAACAATCTGGTTAAAAATAAGGTCTTTTGTCATATTAAAAGTGTCCTGGTTTGGATGATCAATATTATAATCATCTTATTTCTAGTGCTAACAAGAAGTGTGCTAGCCAAAATTGAGGCAAACAAGTAATGCTAGATTAACTACTACTCATGCGCCTAGCAGAGTAGCTAACATACCACAGAACTCAGCAAGTATTTGTTTAATAAAGAAGAGAATCAATTATTTGCATTTAATTGAGTTAGCATGTAACAGAGTCTATGATATTGGGGGTATAGCTCAGTGGTAGAGCATTTGACTGCAGAGTCTATGATAAATAATAATTAAACTAAAATTATGTAATTAGATATAATAGGATATATTATAATTATAAGATCATAATAAATTAGATAGTAACTAATAATCAGAAGGCATAACCTGTAAACCAAAAGGAATATAAATTGTTTGCCATATTTACAAATATCTCTTCATAGTGAAAATGCCACTTGAACTGGGTCTTGATAATGAATGGTATTCTCAAACCAGCTAAGAGAGAATAGATACACCAAGCAGAGGGTTAAAAAAAAAAAAAATGTGTTAATGAATGAGATTGGTAAATTAGTTAGCTCAACTGAGGAAGCACAATAATTTAATTTAATTAAGTTTAATTTTCACATTGAATATCTTTGACAGTAGCATAAACCTTCCCTCCAGCTTATAGAGGCATAATTGACAAATAATAATTGTGTGTACTTACGATGCACACTTGGTGGGTTGAAACGTTCATCACAAGATAGTTAACATATCTATTGCTCACATAGTTATCCTTTTTCATTCTTTTATTTTTGGTACTGAGAATATTTAAGATGTACTCTGTCTTAGCAATTGTCAAACAGATAATCCGTGATTGTTAACTGTATTCACTGTGCTATGTCATAGGTCCCCACAATTTGTTCTGTGTAACTAAAAATCTCCTCAAACCTGGTGATTTCGTGTGACTGTTAAGGATGCTATTAGCAAGTGGCTAAGCATGGCAACAGGATAAGCAACTTGGGACTACAATACATCTTAAATTCCATATTAAAATGCTCATATTTTCTTCTATAGCAGGAACAAAGCAATGATTTTTTTTTTGAAAGAATGTAATAGGAAGAGTACTAATGTGAAGAGTGAAAAGTGTGAAGAAATTGTAGATAGAGAAACCGTCCCTGAGTCGCTCACAATAATCTAGGCAAGAACAAAAGCCATAGCAGTGGAAGAAGAAGAAACCAGAAAATTAATGAAGCTTTATGGTACAGAATCCATAGGATTTGGGGACTGGTTGGGTGTGGGAACTGAGGAGAAGTTGAGCAAATCATGCTCAAGTTTCTGATCAGGGCAACTAGATAGTCATGAGCACAAGTAATCAATTGTTAATTTCCTGTGGGGAAATGAATAATGCACATTCTGCACATTGTAAAGTTCTAGTAACAAATGCCAAAGAATATGTTCCATAACACTTCTAAGAGCTCAGAAAAAAAAAAAAAAAACCTAAGAGTTTAGATGAAGATTTAGGTGTCATTCATTTATAGGAAGCTATTGAAACTGTGGACATAAAAGACATCTCCCAGCAAACATGTAAGAATAAGCAGAGAAGTCAGAGGACAAAACTCCAAAAGGCTTATTGCAGAAAAGAGAGAAAGAGCAACAATTCGAAGTATGAAAAAAAGCCGGTAGAAAGGTTGGAAGAGATTCAGAGATTTGGGTCCACAGATAGCCAAAGTGGAAAGAAATTAATGAGCAATTAAAACTCTGAGTCTTTACAAAGGAATCAGCTGAACTGATTCATATAGAAAATTAACTTAGATGGTCACTGATGATCTTCATAGTGATATGCACTGTGGATTGAGCAGAGAAAACAAGAATGAACAGGAAATCCAAGTGCAGAACTACACTCTAGCCCAAAACTAGATGTGGGGGAAGAATTAAAGAAGGGATTCTGTCTTCATTTTAGGATGAGAACGGTGAGCAGTGAACTTGTTTCCTAACCAAGAACAGATAAGTAAATGTGGAAGGCTGGAGGGTCAGCAAATGAAGGAAAAATATTACTGTGGTGTTCTTAGAAGAAAATGAGGTGAGTAGAGCAAAAGCAAAGGGATTAGCCTAGGAATGAGAAAGACCTTTACTTCTAAAATGCAATTTAGAGCCCACAAAAATGTACGTGGTGCCATAGTTGTAGATTCAGGCTGAGGTGGAGAAGCTGAGAGGTTTGCGGATACAGCTTTTAATTTTCATTAATGTTATTCTGTTCAGACTATGCATTTCCAAACTCTTATTACAGAATATAAGGAGACATCTAAGGATTCTTGCAAATGTTTCAGAAATTTCCTAAATATTTTATTCTAAATTCTAAATATGTAAATGCATACTAAAATACTGTAATAAAAATCTGTTAAAAAAGATACACATTATATAAAACACACATTACACACACACATATTGTGTAACAAAGAACAACACATCGGAGGCCACATCTTTCATGTAGTCAAAGTTAATAACTGCCATCTCTGTTATCAGAAGAGAGTTATGACAATGTAAAGTCAGAAATTTGTTTAAAAAGTCATTTTTTGTAACAACCTTAGCACAAGAACTAAAATTTTTGCAGTGTTGAATAACCAAAGAAGGAAGAAAGAAAGAAAGAAAAGAATAGTGAGGTTGAAGAAATACTGTGAACTATTAAGACCACAAGAAGCAGGATGGAGCTGGAACATATTCTTCTTAGCAAAGTGTCTCAGGAATGGAAGAAAAACTATCCAATGTACTCAGCCATACTATGAAGCTAAATTATAGCTTTCACATGAAGGCTATAACCCAACTATAGCACAAGACTATGAGGAAAGGGCCAAGGAAGGGGAAGGGAGGGTGTAGGTTAGGGTGGAGGGAGGGTAATGGGTGGGGCCACACCTACGGTGCATCTTAGAATGGATGCAGGCGAAACTTACTAAAGGCAGAATACAAATGTCTACATACAATAACTAAGAAAATGCCATGTAGGCTATGTTGAACAGTTTGATGAGAATATTTCAGATTGTATATGAAACCAGCGCATTGTACCCCTTGATTGCACTAATGTACACAGCTATGATTTAACAATAAAAAAGAAGCAGTTTTGTTCATTCAATATCTTTGATATTATTTATGACTGTTTTGAGAATAATTTGAGTTCATAACATTTCTAATAATAAAATATTAGTTGCTATGTTTTGTATATGCTGGTATTCACAAGACTGAAAAGTAATTTGAAAACTATTGCTTTAGACTAAAGGTATGTATGGTCATGCAATGACACGCCAGGACTTTCTACATTTTGTTTTGTTTTCTTGATAACACATTGATTATTATGAATTATTCTCTTGGAAAAGGTGTTCAAAGATGGAGATATGCTAAGTAAGCAAAGAAAGGAATGCCTCTCATTAGGTGTATAAGTTTTGTATTTACTTGGTGGATTTCAGGGTGTTGAAAAGCATAGATGTGTGAAATGTATAACAGAGGAGAAGGAAGTGCATGAACGTAGAGGAAAATTACATGTTCTATACCTATCCTTTCTGTATATGTTGTCTAATTCATCAGACGTTCAATGCCAATAATTTAACTAATAAAACTAAAACTTATATACATGTTTTTAAATCTTAAGCTTCTCCATATTTTCCATCTGTCCAACCCCAAACTTTTCTTTCAAAGACTATGAGGAGGATTGACATCATAAAAATACTAAATGGGTGTTCATTCTCCCCTATATCAGTATTTTCTATCAGATAAGTACTGTTTTGGTTTCAACTGACAAATTAACACCTAAGAAAACAATGGGTTCTTAACATTCATTCTATAAGCATAATTATTTTGACTATGGTACAAAGCTTGACTACATCCTGTGATTTGTTACAAGACACAATTATAAGAAATGTCTTTGATTCATCATTTTAGCAAGTTGCCTTATTTTAAATTACGGTTAATGTCAAAGGTGTATACACGTATTGTTGAACTTTCAAGTAGAAAAACTATTTAGAATAATAAAGTGAGTAAGTGTTTGTGGTGGAGCCAAATTTAAATTCCAGCTTGCCTTATCATTTTCATTAGATCAGTTCAACTTTAGCATTTTTCCAAAGGAAAGAGATCTTCCAGCATAGCTCGCTCCTCTGTTAAGCAGCAGAATAGACTCTCACTGGATTAAAGATTTAAACTAAAGACATGAAACTATAAAAATACTAGAAGAGAGTGCAGGGAAAACCCTTGAAGAAATCAGTCCGGGTGAGTATGTTATGAGGAGGACCCCCCGGGGCAATTGAAGCAGCTTCAAAAATACACTACTGGGACCTGATCAAACTAAAAAGCTTCTGCACAGCCAAGAACACAGTAAGTAAAGCAAGCAAACAGCCCTCAGAATGGGAGAAGATATTTGCAGGTTATGTCTCCGACAAAGGTTTAATAACCAGAATCCACAGAGAACTCACGTATAAGCAAGAAAAGGCCAAGTGATCCCATCGCAGGCTGGGCAAGGGACTTGAAGAGAAACTTCTCTGAAGAAGACAGGCACACGGCCTTCAGACATGAAAAAATGCTCATCATCTTTAATCATCAGAGAAATGCAAATCAAAACTACTTTGAGATATCATCTAACTCCACTAAGATTAGCCCATATCACAAAATCCCAAGACCAGAGATGCTGGCGTGGATGGAATGAAAATTAATACATCCCTTTTGGAAAGAGATATGGAGAACACTTAGAGATTTAAAAATAGATCTGCCGTTCAATCCTATAATTCCTCTACTAGGTATATACCCAGAGGACCAAAAATCACATAACAAAGATATTTGTGCCAGAATGTTTATTGAAGCCCAATTCATAATTGCTAATTCATGGAAAAAGCCCAAGTGCCCATCAATCCATGAATGGATTAATAAATTGTGGTATATGTACACCGTGGAATATTATGCAGCCTTAAAGAAAGATGGAGACTTTGCCTCTTTCATGTTTTACATGGATGGAGCTGGAACATATTCTTCTTAGTAAAGTATCTCAAGAATGGAGGAAAAAGTATACAATGTACTCAGCCCTAGTACGAAACTAATTTATGGCTTTCACATGAAAGCTATAACCCAGTTATAACCTAAGAATAGAGGGAAGGGAGAAGGGGAGGGGAGGAGAGGAGAAGGTGGGCAGAGGGAGGGTGATTGGTGGGATTACACCTCGGTGCATCTTACAAGGGAACTTGTGAAACTTAGTAAATGTAGAATATAAATGTCTTAACACAATAACTAAGAAAATGCCAGGAAGACTATGTTAACCAGTGGGATGAAAATGTGTCAAACGGTCTGTAAAACCAATGTATGGTGCCCCATGATCGCATTAATGTACACAGCTATGATTTAATAATAAAAAAATTTAAAAAACAAAACAATGATGGACTAACTTCCCACCATCATGGTCTTTCTTTATTGCAGTGTCTCCTACACCAAATACATCACATGGAACAAAACGTAACTAAGAAACACAGTGAATAAACTAAGGCTAACACTACTTTATACCAAATTTAAAGGGCTTTTCAAAAATGCATATGCATTCGAACTTTGTAATTTCTGTATATAAAATTCTCTTGAGTTCATTTAGATAAGCAAAGGAAAGTGAAAGAAGAACATTGAGTAATGTAGCAAAGTCTCTAAAAAAACAGAAAATAGAGAATTTTGAGAGCTCTTTTATAATATAGACTGGAAATGATTGACACTATACTGTCCAAAGGCAAGTCAGAATTTTACAGAAATAAAATTTTTGAAGTATTTGTATAATAAAGCATGTAATACCTTTTGCCATTACATGATTTTATAGTTCCATAGGATTTCAACTCTTGTTTGTTTTTTTTTTTTGAAATAGTGCTCTTTTTTTTTTTTTTTTTTGCGGTTTTTTGGCCGGGGCTGGGTTTGAACCTGCCGTCTCCGGCATATGGGGCTGGCGCCCTACTCCATTGAGCCACAGGCACTGCCTGAAATAGTGTTCCTTTTTATGCCGTAACATGTAATAAGAGCTTATCTTCTGTCTCCTCATTGAAGAAATGGAGTGTGTATATTTTTCTTTTTGACTATCATTGCTCATAAAATGTCTTAAACAATATCTGTATGTCATAAGTCAATTATTAACCTGTCTTCTTGGGGTTCCACATTGACGTTTTGATTTTGGGGAAGGGAGGGCAGAATCCACTTTGTTCAAACCTGGACCTATTAACTTCCTTCAAATCAGTGCTGACTGATCACTTGCACATGTCAAAAGCTCCCACTCCAACCAAGCAAAAGTCATTCTCAAAATGTCTTATTAGTTTCTTACTATCTTCCCCTCACAATGGAATTACCTAAATTCAATTCTCGGTCCTCACTATTCTCTACACAGCACCGTCAGTGCTACTTTGTTGAACACAAACTCTGATCATGGCTTCTCATGCTCAAAGTCTCTTGGTCTTTTTAATAATGATCTTCATATTCTGGGCATTTACCATATGCAGCACTAGTCTAACAGTCCTGGCAGATTGATTCAATTTCTGCTAACACCCGCCCTATCAGGTAGTTATCTCTGTTCTCCAGATGAGAAAACTGAGCCATACAGAAGTTAACAACTTGATCAAGTTCACAAAATTGAAGAATGACAGACAGGGTCATGACTCAGCTGAGGCTGTTTGAGTTTAGCCAGCTGCTGCAAACCTCTGCCACGTGATGCCTTTCATAAGCATCTTGTGATCCACAAACAAAGCATAGATTTAATTGCATGAGGCTGTTGGAGCCCTGTGCCTTGAACTTTCTGCTTCAGTGCTCGGAGATGAACTTGCAACTCTCAGTACTTGTATTTCTTTGTCTGGCAGCTTTATGTAGCCCCTGGAGCCTGGTTTGCTGCCTTGTGTGATTGGCTGGAAGTATCAGTGAATTAAAACTCACTCTCAATCAGTGACCAACGGCAGTGGTGTATAAATAATACTGTGGTTCCATTTGACTGCTTGAGAGGGATGACTCTGAGGCCTGTATTTTACATGGGCTTTGGAGTTCCCAGTAGGATTAAGGAGATCGAAAGTTAACAAGCTTGGCAGTAAATGCTTAATTATCTATGTTTCTTCCTACGTATTTTTCTCGCCTAAGAATATTTTCTGAGTAATTTAGAAACTAAATTAACTGCACTTCCATCTTTTGCTTAAGTATTACTTCCTGAGAAACTCAAAGCACAAAGTATTAACTTTAGCATCTGGATTCCTGTTTTTACTCCTATACCAACTCTCACACCTTCTCTCTCGAAAGCCCTGGCACATAGCAACACATTTAGCCTTTTGAGTTTACGCCCTCTGTCGTTCCTCCATAATTATGTAGAGTTCAACCCTTCCACATGGAATGACCTTTCTCTCTTAGTCTGCCTAAGAAATACTTGCTAATCCTCATCTTACATTTAAAAATCAAGCACCCTAGTAAAAAGTGGGTAAAAGACATGAACAGATACTTTTCAAATGAAGATATATTAGTGGCCAAAAAACTCATAAAAACTTGTTCAACATCTCTAATCAGCAGAGATATGCAAATCAAAACCACAATGAGATATCATCTAACTCCAATGAGAAGAGCTCATATTAAAAAGTCTGAAAACAACAGATGCTGACATCGATGAGGACAGAAAAGTACTTTTACACACTGTTGGTAGGACTGCAAGCTAGTACAAACTCTATGGAAAATTGTTTGGAGATACTGCAAGGAATTTAAAGCAAACCTACTTTTTGATCCAGCAATCCCACTGCTAGGTATATATACCCCCACTCCCAAAAGGTGATTTTATTAAAAAGACACCAGCACTCCAATGTTTATAGCAGCACAATTCACAGTTGCAAAGACATGGGAACAACCCAAGTGCCCAATGATAATGAATGGATTAATAAAAGGTGGTATATGCACACTATGGAGTACTGCTCAGCCATTAGAAAAATAGTGACTCCAGTATCTTTTGTGACAACCTGGATGGAACTGGAAACCATTCTTATAAGAGAAACATCACAAGAATGAAGAAACAACACATGTACTTAATACCAAGTTGGAACTAATTTATGAACACTGAAGTAAATCTATGGAAGTAAATCTCAGTGAAAAGCAAGCTGGGGAAGGGGGACACAGGGATGGACAAATTCTCACATATTGAGTACAATGCACACTATCTGGGTGAAGGGCACTTAACTGTGACTCAATCTGTACCTAAAACAAAGTATATAAACAAAATGTGCACGTCCTATTAATTTGAAATTAAAAATTGGGCTGTAGTCCAACTATAGCACCAGAATATGGGGAAAGGGCCGAGGGGAGGGGAGGGGGGAGGTTGGGGTGGAGGGAGGGTAATTGGTGGGGTCTTACCTACGGTGCGTCTTAGAATGGGTACAGGTGAAACTTACTAAATGCAGAATACAAATGTCTACATGCAATAACTAAGAAAATGCCATGAAGGCTATATTAAACAGTTTGATGAAAATATTTCAGATTGCATATGAAACCACATTGTACCCCTTGATTGCACTAATGTACACAGCTATGCTTTGATAAAAAATAATAAACAAAAAACAAAACAAAAAAATAAACTAAATTATGGCCAGGTGAAGTGGCTCATGCCTATAATCTAGAACTCTGGGAGGCTGAGGCAGGTCGATCACCTAAGCTCAGGAGTTAGAGAAGAGCAAGAGCAAAAAAGGGAGACCCCACCTCTACTAAAAATAGAAAAACTAGCTTGGTGGGTGCCTATAGTCCCAGCTACTCAGGAGGCTAAGACCAAAGGATCTCTTGAGCCCGTCAGTTTGAGGTTGCCGTGAGTGATGATGATGCCATGGCACTCTACCCCTTGCAAAAGAGTGAGACTCTGTCTTAAAAAAAAATAATAATAATTAAATTAAAACACTTCTTCCCACATTAGGAAAACCTTCCCTTACTTCCTGGGAAATGTAGAATGCACTAGACTTTGCCAGTAGCTTGATATTAGGTCACCTGGAGATTATCTTAGCAGTTTCAATTAGACTTACCTGTCTCCCCACTAGAACCAGACAGTTTCTTGACATGTCTGTATTCCCAACACTCACAGTAGGTACTTTGTAGGCATTTGTTAACAGGTGGATGAAGCATTTTGATTTATAAAATAATATTTTTAATTTAGAATTTAATATTTTAACTTTTTCTAGAAAGTTTAAATGATTTACTATAATATATATACATGGTTTATTAATCACCAAAAGGTTTTCTACATCTAAAGCCTGATGTGAGCTGTGGATTTTTAACTATGTGTGAATATTTCGAATATTATAAAGCTATCTCATGTATTAACAGAATTTGAGAAAAATATTTTTAAAGTAACTATATTTAAGTGGAATTAGAAAAATTAAATAAATATACTATTTATATTACTAATGAGAAATGTAGACTTTTATAATTTTTTTTTTTTGTGAGACAGAGTCTCTCTCTGTTACTCAGGCTAGAGTGCAGTGGCATCATCATAGCTAACTGGAATCTCAAACTCCTGGGCCCAGGCAGTCCTTCTGCCACAGCCCCCCTAGTAGCTGAGAGGATAGCCACGCACCACCGTGCCTGGCTAATGTTTTCTGTTTTTAGTAAAGATGGAGTCTTGCTCTTGCCCAGACAGGTCTCGAACTCCTGAGCTCAAGCAATCTGCTTGCTGTGGCCTCTGAGATCTAGGATTACAGGTGTGAGCCACTGTGCCCTACAAAGCCTCAATGATTTGATGAGCCTATATTCTATTAATGATTTTATTATGAACTATTTTAATTAGGTGTAGAAAAAACTTAAAACATTTTAATAGCATTAGTAATGACTATATTTCTTAGGTGTTGTACCAAAAAGATTCTGTAGATAATTTATTACAAGCTGTAAATATTATGAATATTATGTTAATATTATGAGCTAAAATTTTGTTCCAATGGATCTAAGTTGATTTATTACTTGAATTAAATTCATATGGAATCAAATGTCATTATAAAAGGTTTCTAAGAATTGACTTTTCATATAGTCTAAATTTATAGTTTATATTTAAAAAGCATAATTACTTTAGATTATATTTTCAAAATGTATTCCAGTTTTCTATTCCTAGTTAGTTTTTTCTCTATGTCTCAGAAGGAAGTCTTAAAAAGAATTGTGGCAAAAAGAGACACTCCCGGGCCAATGTATGGCCCAGGCAGTGAAAGAACCCAGTACTTTTTCTTCTGGGTTAGCCTCACGTTGTGTCACAGCTGATATTTTAAACAGGATTCTGAGAATTGAGTTTAATTCCCTGAGTGACACTAAGTCATACTCCTCAAGCAGCTATTTGTGTGTCTGGCTTTTCCATCTAACACTTTCTTTTTCCCACCTTCCATTTGTGAAGAGAATTTTTAAAATGCATTCAAGTCCAGAAATTCAAAATTATGGTTCCCAAAGCAAGTGTGACTCAGCCAGGTTGTGAATTAAGTCAATAAAGCAAATGTCTACATTCAACTTTTATTTTTACTCATTTCAAAAACGTTATTCCCCGGAATGGCCTCATGAGACAGACACCTCATAGCGCTTTGCTTTAGTAAACTTCTTACCCATCTGGTGATCTCTGGAATGAAAATGGAACTGGCACCAGTGGCAGAAATCCAGTTAACATAGAACAGGCCAGTTTCCTTCCTCCCCTGGGCATACCCTCTTTGGTTTGAAATGCTTTTACCACTTTCACATATCTAGCCACTCTCGTTTTGAGATCTCAACTTAATTGCAACTTCCTAGCCAACCAACCCCCCCCCTCAATTTTGTGTGAATTCATAACAACCAATACATCTATTTCATAGTACATTTCATAAATTCATAAATTATTATTGCTTACCAGACAGAACCCTACTTCATTCCCACCTAGTAGCTGACACAGTGCTTTGCTCTTTATGAGCATTCAATAAGCATGAATTAATGAATGAATTTCCTTTGATACCAATGTGTTCAGTGCTTCTATTTATATATTCTTGGGAAGAATTTTCTCTGGGATTTGATAAATACATCTTGGTAGTCCTTCTTGTACCAATCATGAGGGGTTTCTCTTATCTTTTTGCTTAAACACTTAGTATGCTCGAAGCTCCAGCTCCACATGATTCTAGATATATTTTTACTAATGCACCAAAAATAAAAGTTTAACATGGCTTCAGACTGACTCAGATTGAGTTCCTCAAAGGGAGGGTCTATGACAACCTTACGTTCCAACCCCCAGAAATATTGCTCAATAAATGCTTATTGCATAAATAGATAAGTGAAAATATGAATGAAAAGTATCCCTAAGAGCATTTCATGGTATTGATTCCCATGTAATAAACAACTTACACATCACAATTTTATCAATTGAGTCAGGCACCCATTTTATCCTACAAGCACATTCCACACCAATCATCAGCTTACTTAGTGTGAATATTCTGCTCCATCAGTACAATCTTCTGGACTTAGCGTAATGCTGAAATGTCTTACTTTGCAAACAGTCTCTGAGGAATGAATTTGAAAATCAAGGGCAAGGGCTGGGCGAGGTGTATCACTCCTATAATCCTAGAACTCTGGGAGGCCAAGGTGAGTAGATTGCTGAGTCAAGACCAGCCTGAGCAAGAGCAAGCGACACCTCATCCAAAAAAATAAAATAAAATAAATAAACATATATACACATACATATATCAAGAGCATTCAGTTTTTATCTAATGGGGCTAATGTGGCAAATCAGCTGGTATTCATTCATAGTGAATGTTTACTAGATACCAACTGAGTTTTGGATTCTATACAAACACTGGGCATATAGAACTTTAAAGCATGATTGCAGATTTAGAGGAATATAAAATGAAAAAGACTATGTGAAAAAACAATACTATGAGGCAACACATGCCATGTGTAAATGAATGAAAATGACCAAGTCTCCTGTTGGTATTCTGAAAACTGAGTCACTCTGTATGGAGGAGGCAGAAAAAGCCTGATGAAGGAGTTGTACTTAAATTATAATTTGAAAGATTCAGATGGAGGGTATGCAAAGCAAGAAACATGGGTAAACTAGAGGAGTTAGAATTTACACATTATCCAGGCTGAAGGCAACAAATGGCGGGGCACCAAAGATTAAGTGGGCTGCACTGAAAAGAGCAGAAGATTGGAGAAAGTGAATTATGTATGGCAAATTCAAAGACACTGTGGATATCTTTATTAGATAGTAAATGGCTGTTGGGGGTGGAAAAACTTTTCTTCTACCTTCTTGGTTGACTACATTGGGACCTGTGAGTTCAAATGACAAGATTAACAACATTAATAAGAGAAAAAAGCACACAATTTTTATTACTATATTATGTGCACAAAAGTTTATAGAAAAGACATGAACTCAGAAGTGGTAAGACTTGGGGGCTTATCTACCATTCAAAGAAAGAAAAGTGGACTTAAAGGGATGACAAACCATGGAGAGCGACTAGGAAATATGTGGGGGAACTAATGGAAGAAAAGGATGATGTAATGTCATTTTATGTAAATTAATCTCCACGTGGACTCCATTTTAGGTGATAAGAGTGCTCTTATCTTCCTTGTACAGGGCTCACCTTAACAACAGGAAAGTGAAACCCTGCTTTTAGGCAATTAACATGTTGACTGCCACTCTAGAAAATTTTTTTTCCCTTGGGCCTTGGTGTTTCATTATGAAAGTAGAATAGTAAAAACTTTAAAAACAAAATGATCTTTTCTAATTTAATGAAAAATTTGTTATTCCTTATATGTGCGAGTTATATGCAACTCACATGGTGCCAGAATCGAATTTTACACTGAACGCCTTGTGAATTATATGCATCCACGACACACTTACTGAATTTGTTTCTGAGAATTGAGTCTTTGGGACATAATCTCATTCTGTTGCTCAGACTAGAGTGCCTAGCTCACATCAACCTTAAACTCCTCTTTTGAAGTAAATCCTCTTGCCTCAGCCTCCTGAGTAGTTGGGACGGCAGGCGCCCACCATAACACCGGGTTAATTTTTCTATTTTTAGTAGAGACTGGGATTTCACTCTTGTTCAGGCTGGTCTCCAACTCATGAGCTCATGCAATCCCCTTGCCTTAGCCTCCCAGAGTGTTAGAATTATAGGCATGAGCCACTGGTGCCCGGCCTGAGATCTGAGTTTTTTGTTATTCCATGAGTATTTAGTTGTGTTTAGACTGGACCTTGGGTGATTCTGGATGATGACCTCTGAATCATACCCCCTAAGTATGTGCAACAATGTCACTTCACTCATACTATCATATTGATTTCCTTCAAAGAGCCTCCAGTGACACAAGGTGAAATGTGCCATCAGAATTTTGGTAACATACTCCCTCATGTATGGTACTCCTGGGTAGACTGGCTGGAGCAGGGTGACAGGAGGTGGGGGAAACATGCCAATTGACAGTGAAAACAATGAACAGAGGTTTCACAGATTCAGGAGGTGCTGGACTCAAAACTGGCATGAGTTAAATACAACTCACATGGCAATGTGTTAAGGAAGGGGAGAGAATTCTTCCACCTGTGATTATCAGTTGTACTTAACTCAAAATAATCTTTATGCTGAAAGGACATATTTGGGGTGGCATTTTGACCACAACGTAGGTGTATATAAAACCATTCAATAATTTGAAGAGGATTGAGCTGTTTCCCAAACTTTCCCCCTTTCTCGTATATCTGTAACAGCTAACTTCTGTCAAACTGTTCTGCTTTGCTGATACAAATATAGAGGAGCTAATCTTAGGTCTAAAGGTTCTTCTTGAGTTTCATGAAAATTTACTTGACAGCCCCAGTCTCAGGGTACCACTTTTGACCTCCCAAGACAGAGTCATGCTCTGTTGCCCTTGGTAGAATGCTGTGACATCACAGTTCACAGCAAACTCCAACTCCCCAGCTTAAGTGATTCTCTTGTCTCGGCCTCCCAAGTAGCTAGGACTATAGGCGCCTGACACAACGCCTGACTTTTTTTTTGTTCCAGTTGTCATTGCTGTCTTAACTGACCGGGGCTGGGTTTGAACTGAGCCACAGACACCACCCTCCATTGATAAATCTTATAATCACATCTGTACATCTTCCAGTGGTGAATATTAGAGATAGTGGGGACAGATTTGTATTGAGATGAGAATGAGAAAAACAAATGGGACATTTTAACATAGAACATCCCTCTGATAGCATGTCTTTCTGTGTCTCCTATATCACTGTATGGGGAAATAAAGATAAACTATATTTGAGGATTGCACTTGAACTGCAACATCATTTTCTGACAAATATCATGAAATCCAAGTTTCTCTGTTACCAATTTTGAGAGTTATGAAAGGAATTTTATCTTTATCAACTCTTTGAACAATTATGGTAGCTTTTATAATTATAGTAGGAGATAATACCAGCCTATTTGCAGACAAGATGAGATGAAATACCTTGACATCAGTTGCAGAAGCATCACATAATTCCATTAGGAGCATTTAGAGTGACATAGCACCATCTGGATATCTCTTTGTTAAGAAGTCCTTTTTCACAGATTAATGTACTTCATCATACATTTATTCATGGGTGAAGAGTTAGTTGATGAAAACTATGAAACAGTAACTTGCTGCTTTTCTTATCTGCAAGCAAACATCAATGCTTCTTTCTTCAATGCATTCTAGAGAGATTTCTTAAACCTACCCAATATTAGGATCTTAAATTTGCAACCTTGAGATGATATACAGCACAATTTCTTTCTTTCTTTTTTGATGAGCACTTCTTGTCAACCACAGTAGGGGGAAGAATCAGATTTTAGCATGAAAGGCACAGAAACAAAAGGTCTATTGCCAATAAAAAGAAGTGAATGGTATTAATCAGAAGGTGTATCTAGAAAGAAGCATTCAATTAAAAGAAACTAAGCAGCTTCAGTGAATATAGAGTAATATCCTTGTCAAATCTAGGCTTCCAAACTAGTACCCTTAAATGTTTATTTGCATTTTAATTGCTTAAAAAACAGTAGGATATTAGTGAAATTCCTCAGACAGCAAATAGTCAAAAGACTCATTTAAGGCCTGTACTTAGTGATTCTCATTGCGGTACCACACAACACTTTCTTTAATAGGATGCTTTTAGAAGGCAGTCTCTATTTGTAATTATACGGCATGTTGCAATGCTATTAACAGTTGTGTTTACTATGGATTTAGGGTGCTTGAGACAAAGGTTATAGTCTCACTCCTTTATAATGACCACAAAGAATTATAATTACATGATTATGCATAGGGTTCATAACCCCAGGAATTAACAGTTCCTTAACTCCATATGTCTGCTGACCTTGACCATTTATATCATACGGAAAATGAGTAATATTTTCAGTAGATGAAAAACTTACTAATATTTTTAGTTGATAAAGCTTTCAGTATCCAAGTTACTGTCAAAGACTCTTTTTAGAGCAATATATTTAAAAAAATTAACCAATGCTTCCCTGCTCCCTGCAGAAACTAGAATGATAGTTCAGTGATCTGTTCATATATGTTAAAACACTTTGGGGTCAATGTGCTCAAACATCTGAAATGTCAACGTTTGCAGCAGCTAACATCTGGGAACATTTTACTTTCACTATAAAAATCAAGATGATACTTAGGCAAAAATATTGCACAAAACACCCTTTTTGTAGATTAATTTCATAAACACAAAGTTAGGCAAGAGAGATAAATTTGTGAGAAAACTACTTGGGAAAATAAAGTGTAAAGTAGGTTTTATGTGATGGATTTTATTGTTTTAATAATTTCTCTCACAGAGTGTCCCATTGCCCTTCTTATGTGCTGAGCTATCATCAGATTGCTGTAATGAATAATTTATTAACATTTTCTCCCCTCTCTTTCAATAAGAGCAGAAAGATATCAAGGGCAGTAAAGGATTCTAACAGCAGTAATACCAGGCAGCCATACCGGGCAGCCACGTGTATTATCCTTTATCTATAGGTGCGTAGATTACATGCGTGGGTATAAGTGTGTGTGTGTGTGTAACAGATTTTATGTGTGTTTATTTGTGCATGTAAATATGCAAATCTTTATCCATGTCTGTTGAAAGCTGAGTTAAATAACAAAATTCAACAACTCAAACAGTAATCAGTTTTGTCCTTCTACTTGCTCCTTACTAAAATCAAAACAGTATTGCTTCTGTGCTGAAATGCTGTAAATGGCTCGTGAGAAATAATAATTAATATAATTGAGCACTTGGTCCATGCCAGAAGCTGACCTAAGTTTTCTTTATACATTAAATAATTTCATCTTTGTGACCATATTATAAGGTAGGAACTTTGATTTTATTCCCAATTTGTAAATCGGAAAAATGAGGCAAAGAAAGTTTGCATAATATTTTTTCAAGATTTTGCAAGGCAAATAATTTGTGGAGCCAGGATTGGAATCTAGATGGTATATATCAAGCCCTTTCTGTTAAGACATCATTTTATGTAGCATCCTGGTTGGAAGCACACTTGAAAGATGAAATATTTCAGAGCAAATTGCTAAGTTAAGAAAATCTATGTACTTTATTCTTATACCAAGGAATTTAACACCTCATTTTCTGTGATATTGCATGGTTTATTTCTTGCTTTGTTTTAATTTTTTAAATTAATTTTTTTTTTTTGAGACAGTCTCCCTCTTTTGCCCCAAGTTAGAGTGCCATGGCATCAGTTTAGTTCACAGCAACCTAAAATTCCTGGACTCAAGAGATTCTCCTACCTCAGCCTCCCCGAGTAGCTGGGACTACCGGCACTCACCAAAATGCCTGTCTAATGTTTCTAGTTGTAGCAGAGATGGGGTCTCGCTCTTGCTCAGGCTAGTCTCCTAGTCCTGAGCTGAAGTGTTCCTCCTCTTTTGGCCTCACAGAGTGCTGTGCCTGGCCTGTGTTGCTCATTTCCTAATTGCCTTACATGTTAGCCTTCACTAACAGTCTCCAGGCTCCTGGAGAGCAGGTGCCATCCCCTCTGCTTATACTTCTTCGCAAAGCCCCTGAATAGTAATATGAAAACATATAAAGAGCAGGTTCTCAAGAAACGACCAATTATTTGATAAAAAATTAATATACTTGAAATGCTCTTCATCACTTTATCGGATACATTCTGTTTCATAGTTTTCAGTAAAGATATATCAACTCAAGATTTTTCAGCGTCATTGTGGCAAGTATAAAATCCTTCTATATTATCCCTGAAAATGGATCATCTATTCTTAGCAGGAACTTCTCTATTGACAGGGAAACATGGATTCCTGCCCAAATCTTACAGTAAGTATAATTAAAAGAAGGTTTCTGTAAGGTTGCTTTCCTTTCAGATCATTCTGCCTACCTTCCCTGCTCTGTTCTGCCCTTCAAGGACAGATCTTGCAACTACATTTCCCAGGCTTCTCCCTGACCACTGGCTCTGGGCTAAATTTGGTAGTAGGACACACTGGCAGGAGATTGAAGAAAGGAAGAGGCGGAGAGCCTGGTGATTTGATGGCCCTCTCTAGGCTGATATTTTCCTCCAGATCACCCTGGAGTCTGAGATCTGTTTGTGAATCTCTCTTCCTCCCCGTATATAGTCGTATCTCCTTTTGCTCACCCCTGGGTTGGCTTACCCTACGCAGCTTCCCCCGCTCCTCTATCATGTGGGTAATTAAATGCCTTCCCTATTTCCTTTTGTTTAAAATACCTCTAGAGATTTTATTTTTCTTATAGGGCTCAGAATGGTGGAAGACAGTGTAGATCCACAGTCCTCTGTAAGTCCTCAGTAAGTCTTGCGCCAGGCAGATGTGGTTCTATTATCATTCCTGATGTGTTGTATTTTCTCGTTTGTTGAGTTGTTTATGTAGCATCATCAACAAAGCTTCATTATTTTGTAGCACATAATGTGTGTTTACAATCACATGACCTCCTTCCCACTACTGCTTACATTCAGTGTTTTTACCAACAACCATATGTTCTAAGAATATTGATAAAAGATAAGTCCATGAGAGTTATGTCATTCCTATTTGTTTAACACAGTATGTTTTTTGATGGCTAAAAAAGAACCCACAAGAAATATAACTTTTCGGGGCAATTGCTTCCATAAAAAATATACCCCAGAGGACACGCTTTATATCTCCTTGCATTATGCTGGGATTGTCATCCAGTGGAACATAAAGGAGAGTTTCTAACTGCCTGCCAACTAAAAGGCAGCAAAGAGTGGATGCTTCTCCTTTCAAAAGCAGTGAAGTGACCAAGAGGCCCCTGGTGCTGCCATCTACCCGTGTGCCGGGAGAAACACACCTGTAGGAAGGTTTCTATACGGTTGGCACGGCTTAATTACAATTAGAATTATGATCTTCAGCATGTGACCACAGAAACCACAATCCACTTGCTCTCATAATTTCTGTCATAGAAAAATTTTAATGCAGAGGTTCTGTTTCCCCAACAGAAAGGGGGAAACGTATGGCCTCGGCTTCACTCCTTCCTTCTTCACTAACTACACTTAGCAGTTTCCACGCTGGTGCATTCTGAACGATAAAGGACAAAATTTTGAATGGATTTTGTTCATTGTTTTCTAAAATTAGTTCATAATTCTTAATCCTATAGTCAAAGATATCTAGGCTCTGATTGTTCTAGGTCAGAGATTTTCAATAATAGGTGTGGTGCTGCGGCAGCCCTGAGAGGATCTTCAGTATGGTGTGAAAAATTTTAAAGATCTTTAATTAAATTATTTTTGAAAGAAGTTCAAAGCCCAGTAAGTCTATTCTTTTTTTTTTTACTCATTTTTGTGATCAACATAATTGAAGTATGCAGTGGAAGTTAACTATATGTTCAAGTGTGCTGTGAGATAAAAATGGTTGACAAACATTGCTCCAGGTGTGATTAAGTGTACAAAATATAATAAATCCCCTACTTTCAAAGACTTCAGAATTTAGCTGGAGAGAGAAAATTAACACAATTATGTATGTACTAAACTGTATAGTTCTATTAGTATAAAAAGAAAGAAAAAATTACTCTGAGTTTAAAAACACAAATTGGCAAAATTTATTAACTGCTTTCTTTTTGTATCACACTGACCTAACATTCATCAAATCTGAGGACAAAGATGACATTTGAATCAACTGTAAAGACTGGATCAGGTATGAATGAATAGGGGATAAGCAAACAGCATTACAGGTAAAGGGTCCAGGATGAACAAAAAATGACTGAGTTTAGTGATACGGTGTTGAGATATTCACTCTTTCCCAATGATTAAAAAACAAACAAAAAAATATATTTTTTTAAGTACTCTAAAGAAATCATTAGGACAAAGAGAAGATAAACACAAAATAAGTTCTTTTAAGCAATGAACATTGTCAGGTCTCTTTCGTTTAATAATTCTGTAAGAAAGATTTATTTTTCATCTTTTTAAAAACTTATTCAATAATTTATGTCAGTATGAACTCCTGTGCATCTATTTTATACTTTAGGTTATAATATAATACTATGTTATTAATGTTATTGCTCAAATCATTCCAGCTTTGACTATTTTTAGCTTTTTCAAGTTGGGTCCTGTGTCATTGTGACATAGGCCCATCTTTTTGCTTTTTGAATACTTTGTTACTCTCTGAAAGTATAATTTATTCCAAGCTGGTATTTTCCCTGCCCTGGTCCTAGATTTAGCCATTTCTTCAAGAGACCTGGGTAAATTTATCCAAGAATGGTGTTCAGAACCCAAGACCTGGGGATGTAGAGGCTCCCTCAGTTACAGCCCTGCCCCCACCAGTAACCCACAATGCCTGCCTTCCTCCTGGCTGAGACGCACAGCCAGCCTTGACCTCTCTGTGACCTGGATGCTGCATTTTTTTCCTGGCAGTCACGGTCACAAGTTGGGAACTGGAACACACTGAGGGACATGTCAAGGCACTGATGAGAGTTGTTTAGATTGTTATCTGAAACACTGAAAGCAAAAACACATTACTCGGCACTGAAACTGGACTAGGCTCCTGGTCACGTTCCTTAAACTCCTGCATAAAAACTCTATCACCCAACCCTGTCTTTACTGACATAACTGCATAGAATGTCTCATTTTTTGGTGTTCATCTCAAGGACATTATAGCCTCTACATGTAACAAGGGACATGGGATGCTCACCCCTGTGTTTAGTGCTTCTTTGCAATTCCAACTGGCCTCGTCTTGGAATGGTTTGAGGAAATGCCTTGGAGGAGCTCTCTTGCCACCACTTTTGGAATGATTCCAGCCACAGGTTGATGGACAGAACAATTGGCATTGTGTTCAGAACTCCAAAATGGGTTTGGGGGAAGAAGGAATCAACCAGGAAAATCCTGGGGTGGCCACATGGGATGTATGAGGAGTCCTTGCTATCTGCCTACTGGCTGCCCCGAGAATAAGAAAATGCTCCAAAATCCCCAATAGGTTCAACCAGCCTAACACAGTGTTTGAAATTATAAATGGCTGACAAGGAAGCCTCGTGCTTAGGGGCAGGAACAGGCTAGGCTGTGTTGTGGGCTGTCCATCTAGACTAGGCATCCTCAAACTTTTTAAACAGGGGGCCAATTCACTGTCCCTCAGACCGCTGGAGGGCCGGACTATAGTTTAAAAAAAAAAAAAAAAAAAAAAAACAACTATGAACAAATTCCTATGCACACTGCACATATCTTATTTTGAATTAAAAAACAAAACAGGAACAAATACAATTCACCCTGCTTCATGTGGCCTGCGGGCCGCAGTTTGAGGACACCTGATCTAGACTATTCCAGCTGATGGGGTGGTTCTGTCTGGAAGTGGGGCAAAAACAACAACAACAACAACAACAAAATGTTATTAGCAGTGTTATAGCACATCCCTCCCTCAGGTAATGCCCACATGGCTCCTTGAAATGCTATTTCAGGGGATCATTCTTTGATAGCTGCACCATACCAGCCTATTGGGAATTGTGGTCATCCAAGGGAGATGTGCTTGGGGACTCTGAATCTTAGAAGATAATATAAGAGGTTCAGGCTCTGTTGTGTGAGTTGGCAATGAGGGAGGCCATTTATGCCTCAACTTCCCAGGCACTTCATAATGCCTTTTCATGGCTTGTATTCACAGTAAGATCCAACAGGCTGCTCCACTCGGTTACAAGGGGACACCACAACACACCTCAGGTCTTTGGCAGGAGCCTCCACAATATCAAGTCCCAAGAGAGCACAGAGATAATAGCTACTATTCAGGAATGAAAGAGGTTGGAAATTGTGGCTCCTGACCAGAGGTCACTCCACAACTGAGTAGGTTGATGTGAAAGCCTGACGGCATCTGGAGAGTAAGGTGACTCCCAGCCGCACATGCTGCTGTCCCAAATATGGCTCAAACACTGGACAGACTGCTTGTTTAGGCATATGGCATAGTGCCCTGAATTTAGCAAACACCTTACTTCGTATATACTTAGATTCAAAATCCCAGAATGTAATTGCCCTTACCTGGGGGCAGGGGGCTAATAATAGATCTTTCAGGTGCTCCCCCACAGATACTTACCTAGCCCCATTATTTGCCATAGATTTAGGGGACAGCAACCTGGCTGTTTTATGTGATATACCCAGCATTCACTGGAGAAATTACTTGGATGATATTTTGGCAAAGGTTAGAGATTTAAGTCTTTTGCAGAAGGCTACTCAGAAAGTACTAGAGCACCCATTCTCTAATGGGCCAGAAACCAGCAGAATGTGACTAAAGAAGGAACAGGCTGACCTGTGAGCTACCTGGTTAGTGATTATAAAGGAACCACACCAAGTAACTTTGTACCCCAAATCCTGGGTAGTCATAAAAAGATTGACACTGTCAATAACTTAATAGGGATCGATGGTTCATAAATGGAAGGTTATCGTGGGAGCAGAACTATTGACAGGAGTTTGGGGCCCATTTTCAACAAGTGGGGAGCCTGAAGTCACAGAGTACACTCTCGGCTTCCCATGGGTGCACCCAGAATCTCTGACTCCTTCTTATCCCCCTCAATGATTCCATCTGAGGGGACAGTGGAGTAAACCCATCTTTTCTTTGTGAAATTTCACGCTGATTATATTTGTGCCTCAAATATAATACACAATTACACATTGGTTATATTTGAGAAGGCTCTCTCTCGCTCTCTTTTTTAATTAGGTCTTTTATTTTATTTTATTTGAGACAGTTTTATCTTGTCGCCCTCGGTAGAGTGCTGTGGCATCACAGCTCACAGCAACCTCCAACTCCCGAGCCTAGTTGATTCTCCTGCCTCAGCTTCCTGAGTAGCTGGGACCACAGGCGCCCACCACAATGCCCGGCTATTTTTTGTTGCTGTTTAGTCAGGGCTGGGTTGAACCTGTCACCCTCGGTTTATGGGGCCGGCACCCTACCCAGTGAGCTCCGCAGGCACCGCCCGAGAAGGCTCTTTTAATATCATGCAGAAGGTGGAAATCCTTCATTGATTTGTTTCTACAGCTTTGAATGACACCAAGCTTGGTTGCAATCAGGAAAATGGTCCTGCAGAACCCATTGGCTTTAGACATGCTGATAGCTGTGTGAGGGAAGCCTGTTTTCTTTTATAAGCTCAGTGTTGCATATATATTGCAGACAAAAAAGCTAATCAATCCCTCCTTCATTTATGAAAACAATTACCGTTAATTGACCACATGGAGTCTGACTCCTGGTGGTCTACAATAAAATCAAGGTTTTCGAATAAGAAACCTTTCAAAGCTCTACTAGTAAGCCTGTTAAAAGGTGTGATCATAGGTCTTATACACCTATATTTACCGCTGATGTGAATTTTGTTTGCAGTGTTTCATAAAGTTGAAAAAAAAATAAAATAAAACAACCTTGCAGATAATTCCACAGTTTCCCATTGACTCAAAAAACAACATAGTAATGTAGGAGTAAAGATGATAACAGCGGCCAGAAAGCTGGATTGCAGGGTCCCTCCGTTATCCCAGTTTCTTTTTCTGTTCTAACCTATGATAGAAACACAGAGTGCCTTGCGGGCTCTGGAGCTCTGGGCTCTGGCTCTGGAGCCAGGCCAACTGTATGGTTTTTCCAGTAAGTTTACTCCTGAAAGGTGCCAGGAACGTTGTAAGGCACTGATTAAGTAGTTTAGGTTGCTGCCCAAAACACTGAAAGATACAACATGAAACTGTCTTGGAGCTGCGTCAGATTTCCTGCACGCTCCTAAAACTCTGTAACTGGACTGTCTCATGAAGGACACATCTGGGTGGGACATCTCCTTTCTCCCTGTCCATCTCAAAGACGTGACAGGTCTTTCTATGTAAGTTCTGCTCCCCTGACATTTAACACTCCTTTGTGATTGTTTACTGGCCTCATCTCAAGGTAGTTTGGGGTAATCATTTGTGGGAGCTTCACTGTCAGCACTTTGAGGACAACTCTAGTCATAGTTCATCCAGCAAACAATGGATCCTGTGGTTTCATTGCTTTGAAGCACTCTGAGAAGACAGAATAGGCAATATAGTTATGGAGACTCACTCAAGTATCTACCACTACCCGTAATTATTTCTGTACCTATCTCTGTGTATTAAGCTACAAGTAGGATCAAATCCATATCTCTCACTCTAATTCAATAGCACAGAGTTTACTCTAGGCTTTCTTGTTTACCTCTTAGCTCTCTGGACTCCATTGATCTATTTTCTTATTTCTTTATCCTCAGTATACAGATCGTGGTTTCAGAATTGCTGACCTATAATCCATGAGCACCAACTTTGCCAGTGAGAATACAGTGTTTGTGGATAATTCTTTCTGTATGTTGCCTTGTGATTTTCAGGCCCAACACATTTTTCCAGATTACTTATGTCACTTTTGTTTGTAGACATTAAAGCCTATTCTTTTTGACTCACAGTTTGGAGTTAGGTATCTATATCATTGCAGCCCCAGACGGAATAATTCCTTCACCCTAAAAGCTCTCCTGTGTGCCTTCTATGTGTTGAACTCAACTTATTTAATCATTATCAGAAAACATCCTCTGAGTGCTTGGTATGGGTACCTTTACCTTTCTACCACTGATCTAAAATTTCTCCCACTAGCTCTCCACTCTATTTTCAAAAGGATTAATTTCTGATTGTGCAGTATAGGATTTTTTGTGGTCCACTTTCTCACTCATCTGGTCTCATCTGGTTTCTGTGTAATAAATGACTCATCTTCTATGAATAGGGAAGTTAGTCACTACTTTCTTAGTATTCACAGAGCACCTGAAACATACATCTATTCTAGAATTTCCCCCACTGAATTCCGCACTAGTTCCTTCACAGCAGATATCTGATATTATTCATCTGTGTCTTCACCATCTTAAAGAGGTCCAGGTGTATAGTAAGTCCTGATAAGTGGTGGCTAGATAAAAAAGGACGTGCATGAATAAAGTGGTATGCTTGATGCTAGGGATGGGTGGGGAAAATCAGAGACAAAGGCAAAGGAAACATTTGGGTCCTTATGTCTAAAAAGTATAAAGTCTCTGAAGGTGCAAACTGGCGCTACAGTGCAGCGAGGATTAGTGGCAAATGAATGACTTCATTGAGCATTTGTTAAAGCTCTATTGTGACCTTTTACTTCATAAGGACAAAGAGAAGGGAGAGTGATGTGCTAGTATTATTTTCTATTAGTCCTTTAAAAGAGAAGTCATACAGACTATGTCAGGACTTGAGAACAGATTTTTTTTTTGAGACAAGAATCTCACTTTGTTGCCCTGGATAGAGTACTATGGCGTCACAGCTCACAACAACCTCAAATTCTTAGGCTTAAGTGATTCTCTTGCCTCAGCCTCCCAAGTAGCTGGGACAACAGGCGCCCGCCACAATGCCCGGCTATTTTTTGTTGCAGTTGTCATTATTGTTTAGCCAGCCCGGGCTGGGTTCAAACCCACCAGCCTTGGTGTATGTGGCTGGCGCCATAACCACTTTGCTATGGGTGCTGAGCCGAGAACAGATCGTTATTTGAAATATAGAAAATCTGAGATGATTTTGTTCTGGAAAGTACAATATAGACAGAATATTTTGATTTTCAAGTTTGATGAAATTTAGTTTCCCTGAATAAGATAAAGAAATCAAGCTAATAAAAATTAATTTTATTCATAAAGAGTCTAATGAAGAAAGAAGACAATGAGAGAAAGAAATATTCAGCTGTGTCATAGCAATGAGGAGGCGTGAGTCGGTAAGCAGGTTCCCATCCACACTGGTGGGACCCTGGAGAAGGGCTTAGCCAGTTTCAGGCTATAACTGTTACAATTGGCTTTACTCTATTTTTCTGCCCAACCCTTCACATACGGAATCAAGCTACACATTTCTCAAGCAGGAAAATTCCTGGAGACTACATTTGCTTAACACCATTTCAAGTTCATAAAGATCATAGCTTTTAAATGTGTGGACACAGTGAGCAAATTTGTTAATAAACACGCCTAAATCATGCAGAATTGAAACAGGCTTTTGTAAAGGTGGCTCTCTGAGGGTTGCCATTTTCATCAAAGTTGCAAACACTCATAGGAAAGATCATTTTAGGATGGGGTGTTCAGGAAGGTTTTACAGAACAAGTCGATTTTCAGCTAGACCCTCAAGAGGGAGTGTGACTATCATGAGTGAAGAGGGGACATTTTTCTAGCAAAGAGAAACTGCACAGAAGTGAGGTCATGCGGGTGTGCCTGGGTCAGCGCCTACACCAGGTAGGTAGAGTCAGGAGGATTTGTGAAGAGAACAAGGCATTCAAAGACTTAAAATAGCATTCAAAGTATGGAGATCTAAGTATAACTTAATAAACGAACCTAGAGAGAGGAGAAGTGGCCCCTGCTAAAGGAAATCACTATACTTATTATACAGGTGACTAAACAACAGACTAGGAAAATACACAAAGTATTTTCCAAAAGATTTCCTCACTACTGACCTCTAGGTTTTAAAATTTCATCCTGAGGATGAGTTTGACTCTGTTGCCCACTTCGCTTACTGCGTGTGCTTCAGTCTTACAGATCTTGATAATCTAAATAAAGCTGCTCCAAAATCAGAGTCAGAGCCCTATCCCTGAACAGAGAAGACTGAACTTCCTTCTTTCCCTTGGTCTCTTCCAAAACCTTTTGTAGACTGACAACATGTAGGATGTTTGTGCATTTATGAATACTTACCGCAAAATTGCAGTCTCCTGCAAATCCATAGTCTCCAAGAAAATGCTATTGTCTCTAACAACCTAGTCAAATAATTTAATTATTCTTTCACTTGACATCTTCACTCAATTTCATTTTATGAGGCAATAAATGTTTCCTGCGTGGTAGATTTACTCAGCACATTCATGAACTATTTATTATAAAATATATCTTATATGGGAGAAATTTTAAAAACACACATTTATTCTAAGATGGAACATGGAAATGATATTTAAAAAACTCCCCTCAGCATTTGCCTTCTAATAAGAACCTCTTTAAATTATTTTCCAGTTCTTCATACGTGGGAGGATTCTGGGTGTTGTGTATCAAGGTGCATGTGTGGGTTCTGGGTTGTGTATTTAAAGTCCTGGTAATTATAATTAAGAATGCATCAAAGGCAATTAAGCTACGTGATTTTGATTAGGTATATTGTCAAACTGTATTAACAGCTGGCAGTAAGGGGGAGAAATCCTCTAATACTCAAGGTTTAATTTACTGTACAGTATTATTGCTATTCTCTGAAGCTGACAAATCATTTGAATACAGCATTATATTTCATTACATAAAACTCTCTTCTCTTCTTGATACACAATGAGTTTCGGCTAACATTGAACACGATGACTAAGCCTGACAGGGACGTGTGTATAGTGCACGTCCTGTGTATAGTGTAAAATTATTCTCATTATTATTTGCATAAACACAGAACCCAGCCACATGGAGTCAGGACTTCCCATGATCCTTCTACCTTAGCGTCATTTAGAAAGCAGTTTCCACGTTTGCAGCATTCTGCTTTCCTCTGGGCCATAATAATACCTGTCCTTGGACCAGGCAATTGCATAGCCAGCAGGCAGAAAAACACTTTAGCAGTGTTCTTCTGGCTAACAAAGGCATGCGTTATCTGTCTAAGGTGGGGGATCCAGAGGGTAAGCAGACTCTGACCTAGAATTAAAACTCAGAGTTGCTGTCACACTCTTAACCAGTGCCAGCTAGCTGACCCTCCGAGGCTCTGTGATGGGCTCCCCACTGCCTGAGAAGAAGTGTTCTGAGTGCAGGTGGCTCCCCAACTATACGCTCCCTGATGACTTCACCCAGCCCCAGCTCAATGCTTTCCCCTGATGACACTCAGTTTCCTGACTTCACTCTGTCTGATGACAGCTAGCTCCTGCTCCCCGCGGATCCCCCATCCTTGACTGTTTCCCTTCTCCCTGACTGCAGTCTTCAGCTGCCCGACTGAGCCCTATTCCCTGACCACACTCTGCTCCTTCAGTCCAATCTGCTCTGTTACACTCCCTTGGTTCTTGCTCCAGGAACACACCCTGCTCCTCCCCACACTCTGTGTAGTGCCCTCTGCTTCCTGACCACAGTGTCAACAGCAGCCCCACTGCCTTGCTAGTTTCCCCCACCGAGGCTCACATTATTTGCCCTCTTGGCTAACTTGACTCCCAAACGGACCTTCACACTGCCTTCTTTTTTCCCTTTTTGTAGCATCTACAAAATCGATACAATTCTTATTTTATCTAAAACAGTGGTAAACAGATAGTAAATCTTTTCAGATGTGTGGGCCAGAACAACTCTGCTGCAAATAGTCAGCTCTGAAGTTGTCATAGGCAAGCAGCCACAGAAAATATGAAAACAAATGTGTGTGATTGTGTGACAATGAAACTCCTTTCATAAAGTCGGGTGTTGGGCAGGGTTTGGCCCATGGATTCAAGTTTGCCAACTACTGATTTAGGGCATGTCTTAATCTCTGGAAAGGGACTTAGCACATGTTTACCATATTTTTTTTTGTTTTTTTTTTTTACCATTTTAACTGAAAATTAACACTTTCTTATATTCGACTTTAACAGATGAAGGGATAGGGAAATCCACAATATACTATAGAGATTTAAGAAAAGAAAAACCTCATCTAATAAAATATATTTCTCAGATAAAGAAAATTAAACAATTGTTAATTCTCCAATCTCTCATTTTGTTTCCTAGAATACATTAATTTTAAAAGAAACATTTTCTCCAAACTCAGTAAAAGAAGAAAGTCAAAGCATCTAACAGTTTATATAGGAGACCTCCATTGTAAATAAGTAGTAATCACTTGTGCGTGATCATCATCGTGCCTCTCCCACTTCTGGACCATACTTGTAGTTTCATGGTTGATTATATTCCTATAAGAATGTTTTGTGCTTTAATAGCTGGGCGTTGTGGCGGGCACCTGTAGTCCCAGCTACTCGGGAGGCTGAGGTAAGAGAATCGCTTAAGCCCAGGAGTTGGAGGTTGCTGTGAGCTGTGTGAGGCCACGGCACTCTACACAGGGTGACAGCTTGAGACTCTGTCTCATTGGGCTCCATAACAAAACACTACCACAAGTTGCCCAATGTGAAGGTACTTTAATCCTTTCCAGAGGCAGGGTTTTGATGAACAGCACACCAAGAGAGTACATGAACACCTGGTATCTGAGGTACACCTGGGGTAACTTTACTCTTCTGAGCAGGGGCTCACATCACATAGTTTCTGAACAAACTACCAAGCTTATGCTCCAGCTCCATTATTTCCTAGCTATAAAATCTTAAGCAATTTTTTCTTTTTGCATGAATGTACACAGCTATGATTTAATAAAAAAATAAATAATTTTTTTTTCAATTCTCTAAGGCTTAACTTTCCCCTCTGAAATGGGAAAGTAACAGAGTAATAAAAGGGATTGAATACAGAGTGAATCTTCAACAAATTTAAGAGATTATGATCATAACTATCTAGGTCCTACAGACTGTTAGCAACTTTCTTTCACACATGTGGAATTTATGTCAGAATGACACATAGCACTTTCTGGATAATTTGTAGTTTCAAAATTTTCTGTGAACCTGTTTTACTTATAATCACTCTACAACCTTGTAGATCAGTAGCATTAGCCTTGGGCTACATAGAGGAGGAAAGTGAACCTCAATGAATGTGGACGATATTTACTAGTCTCTGTATTCAATTCTCCAGCAATGGGATCATGTGTTCTTCTTAAAAGGAATAAGGGTCTCTGAGAACCAGTATTCTAAATCATAATTAATGGCTTGGGGGGGGAAATAAATGTCTCAAAATGCCAGGCTTTGGGCTAAGGGAAACTCAACCTGAGTTTCTAATGTGAGCTAGAAAACTTGATCTTTTCCCAGAGAGGGTCCTCCTGACATTAAAAAACTCTCAGTTTCCAATAACGCTCTTTTAATTTACTCTTTGCTATCTGAAAGACCTTTACATGAGTAAAACTCCTTTATTTGACAATTCGAAACGTAATTTAAAGTACATATGGTCCTGGCAGATGGCACTGTGGGCTTTGGCTCCTACTTACGTCTCCAGTTTCATGCTGGTCCTTGGAACTGGAAGGCTCTCTGGCCCTCACTCTGTCCGTGCTTTCTACTTTTCCTAGGTCTTCCACCTGCAATTCTCTTTGCTTGGAAGCAAACTATTATTTCCTTGGAAACAACATTAATGCTTCATGTTTTAGTTTCCATATCACTTCCTCAAGAAAGCATTTTACATTCCCTGTAGTTAAATTTCTCACTTCTCTGATCACACAGCATCAGGTATTACAATGATTTAAGTGCTAATTTGAAAGTATTTCCTTAGTATCTTCCTTCCTCCATAAAATATCAGCTCTATGGAAAAAGGAGTCATTTTTACTTGTACACTTTGTACACTGCTCATTCCTCATGCCCAGCATACACTGGATTCCCTGTTACTGTCTGCAGGACTGAGTTACAGTGCTATTCAGGTGCAAATAGCTAATACTTCTTCTCCTGGAAGAATCATGCTGAAGGAGTAAGAGGAGAGAGCTCAGTGGTGCTGCCCACTTGACTGAAGTTAGAAAACAGTCAGGGGAAATATCATGGAGGACCATTCAGAGAAACGCGATGCATTTACTTCTTTACTTTTCATCTTAAGTTAAAGGAAATGAAGCCTCTTTTTTCTAAATAATGTATTGTGTAATAGAAAGAAGGACATCACTAGCAGATGACTAATGACTATCATCCAACAGAATTATGGGGAAAGAACACAAGTGTAAATGCCAAGATGGCCAAATTGAAGCCTCTTACTCCAAGAATCATAGAACAGTAGTCCTGGCTACAAAACTGTTGCATACAGGGGTGTGAAATCTGCATTTCACAATGAAGGGGACACCACTGACCTATGTTTGTTGCTACTTGTCCCAGTTGGCTTTTAAATATCCTTTTGCTTGAATTATCAAGGGATACTAATAATCTCTGACTAGTGGAGCTGAGAAAATGCTCTTCTTGAACAAATTTGGAGTGCCTTATTAAGGGATGAAGAAGGAGAGGAGAAGTTAGGTAGGTAAGAAATAGTGCCTGACACCCTCGGGGTTACATTTTGATCTAAAACTGCAGCTCCAATTTTCTGGCAGGAAACAAGGTTCGAAGGCTGAGTGTGAGCCAACCCTTCTCTGTATATATTTTCCAACCAGTTAAAAGTAAGTACTGATCTGTCATTTAAGCAGCGTGCTTCAGTTTTAAAACATTTATTTGTAAATAGTAATAAAGAATGAAGACAGGGGAAAGAGGACAAAAATATAATCCTCTGTTTAAATGAGATGATTGAAAGGTACCATAAAATAAAAAGGCTTGAAGAATCAGTGGTTAGAATACAAGAATAATAGCACTTAATTTTCAGACTAGTGGAAGACCTACCTAGGTGTGAATGGGTAAGGAGATTATATGTTGGTCTGGTAATTATTATGTATAATATTAGACTATTTTATTACAACAGAACCCACAAAGACTAGACTCACATGAATTAGATAACAACATCTAATTATATCAATAGGAAGATCTGTGTATTTTGCACAGTGGGTCTGTTCCATGCAAGGATTTTCATGCCATACTTGGGATTAGTAATCCCTTTAAGAAGTGCATGCATATTGTCTTTATTAGAGATCTAAGAGCTGCTGAGCACCCAAAGGGAGTGAATTTAGAATCTTCTATTTTACTTAAATAATTCAATCCCTCAGATTTTTCCAGGGAGAAAGGAGTCTCCAGCATTAATGGTTGAGTTAAGCTCTTTTATATATAATAGCGGTTTCAACTAACCAAATCCTTTCTAATAAATTACCTCTTTTGAGCTAAATTATTCCCATTAAATATGCAATTTTGGAGGTTTCGTGATACAACTAGAAAATCCAAATTAAATGAATTTAACATTGCTATGATACAGCTCTTTGGTGCCTTCTTAACCAACTCTTGTGTATATTCTTTTATCCCTTTATATCTACTTTTTCTTTATCGTGTTCCCTAAAAAGCAACCAACACAGGAAATTGGGACTTAGTGTGATCTAGGGCAAATTATTTGGCCTCTGTGAGATTCCAATTTCTTATCTGCCATCCTGAGACGAGAGTTGCCTCACTGGCAAGAAAGGTGAATAGAGAAGTCACCGTATGTAAAACATGTAGCAGAGCCTGGCCCATAGTACGTGATCAGTAAATCCTAACTTCTCGCCCCTCCATCCCTCTGCCCTCCACCTCTACTCCTTTCCTTTTTTTCCCACTGTAGATGCAAAGTGTCAAATTATTCCTCTTGATTTTGGCAGAGTCTTTCTTTCCTTTTCTGGCTGTCTCTCTGCCCTTTTTCACCCAGTTGCATCTTGAACACCCTTGTTAAATTCAACCATGACCTGAGGGTTGAATTTAAAATGTGATTAAGACTCAAGAATAACCTCATGTGGTAAGATAAGAATTAAAATGTTCGCAAATGTGTTAGACTCCCAGGAATGCATTAAAACCAATTCAGAAGGAAATGATTCACTGGCAGGCAGGTAGCTAATCCTTGGGATCATCCTATTTCCCGGACTTGTGTGGGTGGGTCAGTGTCACTAACACTGTGGTGCAATCCTAGAGTGGGGGTCATTTTCTACGTAGGGGCAGTACCTCCAGCTATTCTAAATGGGGTGTATGAAGTTGCTATCCCTGAAGAGAAGGGGAATATTAAAGTTAGCATTATCTAACATCTCTTCAAGTAGGCTTACAGGGTTTAAAACAGGGATATATAACTCATTTGATCTCAGCAGGACAAGCTCATTGGAAATATAACATCTGTTCACCTAATGCTGTTCTCCCCATGTAAGTCTCATCGCCTGATTGCTTGAAGTAAGACTTAAAAATTTCAAGCAAGTGAACAGAAAAACGAGCATACACATCCCTCATCCCTACACAGAATGCTTGCACTGTGTCCCTAATTTTCACACTGTACCAGCAAATTCTCATTATGTGGTATCTCACAGGATTCAATGAATTCCCTTTTAACCTCTTTTTTCTCAAAACTTTTTTTTTTATCTTTGTATACAGCCATTCATTTAATCAGTAGACAGTTATCAAGATTTTTCTTGTCCTTTTCTTTTCCTTTCTTTTTTAGAGTCAGGGCCTTGCTCTTTAACCCAGGCTGGAGTTTAGTGGCATGATCATAGCTTAATACAACCTCAAACTTCTTTGGGCAAACATGACCCTCCATCTCAGTCTCTCAAGAGGTAGTGTTACAGGTGCATGCCACCAGGTCTGGCTAACTTTTTATTTTATCAAGAGCCAGTGTTTGCTATGTGGCCCAAGGTGGTCTTGATCTCCTGGTCCAAAGTGATCCTCCTGCCTTGACCTCCCAAAGTTTTGGGATTACAGGTGTGAGCCCCATATCTGGCCATTTATCAAATATCTGTGATGCTCTGGCACTGTGATAGTTAATAGAAATAAAGAGGAAAAGAGACACATTCCCTGTCTATCATGAAACTTACTATCTAGTAGCATGGATACTAAACAAATAATTGCCTAACCATTACTTTGTCCAGCACACTTCTGGGCTGAATCCTTGTCACACACATATACCTTTTTCAGGTAATAGGCTCTACCCCCTAGAGAAGTGGCCCTGTCTCTCTGACTGTGTCAATCACAGTACAGCACTTGTTTTCTTTAGCTTCAGACATTGGTCTGAGTTTGGGCATGTGTCCCAGAGGACCCATCCCCTGGACTTTTCTATCTGGAGTGAGAAAGAATCCAGAAACTTCTGGCTCACAGATGAAAATGAATAAGAGAGAGTAAAGCCAAGCAGAGGCAGACATAAATTAACTACAAGTAAGTAAAGAGAAGAAAGAAATTCTATTAGTTTTATCCTTGCTTCCAGGACCCACAGTCCCTGGAGAAGAACCTATTTCGATAATGTCTCTTTAGAATTTGGAATATGTGCAGATATTGTGCAAAATTGACATTGCATAGTCTCTTTTCATCAGATTCTTCCCCTTGCAATTAAAAGGATCCTATTAAGAGTACATGTCAAATTTATTAAGAGTAGAGTATAAATGTCTTAACACAACAATTAAGTAAGTGAGGTGAAGGATATGTTAACCCGTTTGATGAAAGTATTCCAAATTGTATATAAAATTAGCACATTGGACCCCATAAATGCAGTCATGTACATAGTTATTATTTAATAAAAATCATCCTATTAATAAAAAAAATAAATTTATGATGATAAGTTGTAGTGTGTGCTTTACAGCAAATATATGATCCAGGAGAGTATAAAACAGAGTGAGATGTTTCATGTAAGGGGAAAAAGAAAACTACACTGAGCAAATGCATTTGAGCTGAAATATGAAGGATGAGTCTGTGTTAACTGGAAAGGAAGGGGAGAGATGGTAAAAGCCAGCCAAAGGGCCTACTGGCAGGCAGAAGGCTGGCATATTATGAGTATCTGAGCCAGGTGGTTGAGACACTCTTCCATAGACTCTGATTAGCAAAGATCAAAGCACACAGATACAGTCTGTGGGCCATGTCTTTTCCTGATACAGACATTAAAAACTTCTTTTTTGTAGGTATCACAAAACTAACTTGAGGTCGAGTTTTATCAAACTTATGGGGAAGTGAAGTGACCCCATCACTATGAAATAAATATGAATGAAGTAAAATATGAGTGAAAAATTGTAGTGTAGAATGAACTTTTACTCTGCATATACTATGGCCATCAGAGCAAAAAAAAAAAAGAAGAAGAAGAAGAGAAAGATTCTATGTCCCACAAACCTTCATTAGGGTAAGAGAATAACAAGCATTATGAAAATTGGGGATTACTTTGCCTGAATTTAGTTCACAAATACAAATACAAATATTTGACCAGTATCCATAGCACTCATAAAGAAACTGACAAATGCAACATTTTATTTATTTATTTATTTATTTATTCATTTATTTATTGAGACAGAGTCTCACTATGTCACCCTCAGTAGAGTGCTGTGGTGTCACACCTCACAGCAACCTCAAACTCTTGGGCTTAATTGATTCTCTTGCTTCAGCCTCCCTGAGTAGCTGGGAATACAGGCGCCCACCATAATGCCTGGCTATTTTTTGGTTGCAGTTGTCATTGTTGTTTAGCTGGCCTGGGCCAGGCTCAAACCCAACAGCCTTGGTGTATGTGGTTGGGAACCCTACTCACTGAGTTATATGTGCTGAGCCTACAAAAATACTGTACAAAATTTAACAAATAGTCTCCGTGCCCATAGCTCAGTGAGTAGGTGGCTGGTGCTTGAGGGTTTGAGCCTGGCCAGGGCCTGATAAACAACATTGACAACTGCAACCAAAAAATAGCTGGGTGTTGTGCAGGTGCCTGTAGTCCCAGCTACTTGGGAGGCTGAGGCAAGAGACTCGCTTAAGCCCAAGAGTTAGAGGTTGCTGTGAGCTGTGACGTTACAGCACTCTACCCAGGGCGACATAGTGAGGTTCTGTCTCAAAATAAAAAGAATTAAAATATTTGTTAATTTTAATTTTTATTATTGTTTCAGGTTACTTTGAGGGTACAAAGAATTAGGTTACAATGTTTGCATTTGTTAAGTAGAGTCCCTCTTATATTTGTGTCCTGCCCCCAAGAGGTGTGCCATATGCCTAACATCGTGTCCATTAGGTGGGAGCACACCTATCTGCCTTCCTTCTCCCCCCTCCCTGCTCCCTCGTTCTCTTGCCTGCACCTTACATTGACTTGAATTTTCCTCTTATGTCAGCATGTATTAGATCATCTGCTGCCTTCATATTAGTATTGAGCACATTGGATTCTTGCTTCTCCATCCTTGGGACACTTCACTAAGAAGAATGTGTTTCAAGTCCATCTAGGTCAATGCAAAGGATGTGAAGTCTCCATTTTTTTTTTTAATGGCTGAATAGTATTCCATGGTGTACGTATACCACAGCTTGTTAATCCAGTCCTGGGGTGGTGGGCATTTAGGCTGTTTCCACATTTTGGTGATTGTAAATTGAGCTGCAATGAGCAATCCAGGGCACATGTCCTTACTACAAATGATTTTTGTTCCTCTGAGTAGATGACTAATCATGGGATTGCTAGATTAAATGGGACGTCTAATTTCAGTTCTTGGAGGATTCTCCACATTTCCTACCAAAGAAGTTGTATGAGTTTGTAGTCCCACCAGCAGTGTAAAAGTGTTCCCTTCTCGCCACATCCACAGTATCTGCAGCTTTGAAACTTTGTGATGTGGGCCAGTCTCACTGGGGTTAGGTGATATGACAAATCCAAAATTTTAGAAAAAGAAAATATTTTTTTCAAATTAAACAGAAAGATGAGAAAAGAAAAAGGAAAAATTAAGAGTATTTCTGCTTAAAATACTTAAATATCTTCTCAATACATAAAGATTTTTCTCTTTAAATTCTAGGGGCTTAGGACCATGCTAATGGTCCCGAGGGAACAGACATTAGTGGTGATTTAATGGGAATAGATATATCTAGAAAGAAACATAAACATTACCCAGCAGCATTATATAAAATTTTAAGACAAAATCATAAACCCAAGCCCACTTTTTATATTTTATTGCCTAGCAAAAGTCATCATTGCTTATAAAAAAAATGGCTTCATACAAAGGCCACAGTCATTTAAAAAATATTTGACCAATAACTTGCAGAAAAGAAGATTTAAAAAATATTATAGCAATCATATTTTGTTAAAAAGTATAGTGATGAGCATCAGTTTAAGGAACAGGAAATCTTGCTCATTCTAGCTCAGACTATTTCCATCAGTGGGGAATGACTAACTCAGCCTCAAGATTAGCTGTGTGTTAAATTAAGGGATCTCTTCCATTATTACTGTTATCCATATTCCTAACAGCTTATTAACTGCATATTTCTAGTTCGATGTCTATATTTAGTACTGTAATCTTCTTTATTAAAGATTTCTTGTAGTAAACGATCGTGTCACCAAACAATAGTTGTTAGGATTTTTCTAATCCACTTTCCTCAATTATTTATGAAGTGAATTTTTAAAGTCACTGCAGGGATGGAAGAATCATGGAAACTTCGGTTAGCTTAGGGCAAAAAAAAAAAAATGGAACAAAAAAGACAGGGCAAAACTTAAATGAAGGTGGCTTGCTTTCTTGGAAGCCTTGGTGAATCTTGCTTAGTATTGCTAATTCAGAAAAATCATTAGCATTAAAAAGATTTCATTAAATCTGTAGTCTCTTGTGCTGGGGACCACATCAGTTTGAAATACTTTAGGTCAGGCTCTCTGAATTACTTGTCATTAAAAATGGCCAGACTTCTGAGTGGTCTTCAAGGTTCTTACCTGCTGGCCCTGTCTACTCTGGTCTGTCCTTAACCAGCCCCTTCACCAGTCATTCTCCTGTCATATCTAATTACTTCCAGGTTCTTAAGTACAACAACCTTCCTTCCTTCCTTCCTTCCTTCCTTCCTTCCTTCCTTCCTTCCTTCCTTCCTTCCTTCCTTCCTTCCTTCCTTCCTTCCTTCCTTCCTTCCTTCCTTCCTTCCTCCCTCCCTCCCTCCCTCCCTCCCTCCCTCCCTCCCTCCCTCCCTCCCTCCCCTTTTCCTTTCTCTCCTCTCCTCTCCTCTCCTCTCCTTTCCTTTCCTTTCCTTTCGTTCTTTCCTTCCTTCCTTTCGTTCTTTCCTTCCTTCCTTTCTTTCCTTTCAGGTCTTCCAAAATACTATTTCTGACTTATACCTTCTTTCCCTCCCTTCATCTTTTGCTTAAATCCAGCTTTCCCTTCCTAATTCTCAAGACTGTCATTTTCAGAAAGCAGAATTTGATCTTACAAGGACAGGTTAGGTTTTGCTCCTCCATATAATCTCCTGGCAATTTGGGCTTACCTCTAATACCACCCTTTGTACTGTAATTGAACACTTTTTTTTCAATCCTCTAGTGCCTAGAATAATGCATATAATAAACACAGAATAGTCATTATTAGGTCCAAGTGAAAAAAATATGAGCCAGGAAATCAAGGAGTCATCCATTCATAGTTCTAAAATGCTAATCAATAAAATAACTCACGATAATTCTACCTTCAAAATTTCCCATTTAGTTATTTCTAAATAAGTTAATCGCATTTGTATTTGTTCTGTTGGTATCTTTTTAGAGCCTTTTGTTTCATAAATTCTTTGAACATTATTAAGTTGAAATTAAACTATACAGCACTTAACTCATCTTTTTATCTGACCTGTGAACTCCATACTTGTTTAATACTAATTTTCTCAAAAATATGCAGTGCTAAAAATGACATTATACCTACAATTAATAACACTACCTTGATGAGGCTAATTTAGACCAATTGAAAAAATGAAAAGGGCAAGCTGCCCTATTACTTCTCAATTAATTATCAATGGTGTATATTATTTCCCAATAGCTTATACTTAAAATTCTAGAGTTTTGATTTGGAGGAAGTTTAGCAGTCATGCAGTTCGGGCAGAACTTAAAGTTCAAGTCCATACAGCCAACTGCTTGAACTCCCAAGGTGGTTTTCACGCTTACATTCCAATAGGACATCTTGGCTCAGTGCTGTGAGGATATAACAGTCTAATTACATGACCTGGGAAACATCGGCAGGCAGAGCTGAATCTGTGCTTCTCCCTGGAGGCTGGCTTTTATTAAATTGCCCCAGGAAAAAAGGTACTGACTACTTGCCAATTCTTCTTCAATATTCATATCTGAACTGCTGTATTTGGTAGTAAAGCTTCTTTCTTAATGTGGTCACCATTCACTAAATTGGGCCTTGGTAGTAGTTGTTCACATATTTTTCTTTTACCCTCATGGTTTTTTTTTTTTTGGTCATTTTTACCGGTTCTCTAACTGCTGCTTACTAATTGAATTGAAAAAGAAGTTAAACTAAACGAGTTTTACTTTAGAAAAACTAAATGGCAATTTGAGTTTCTACACAAGTGGGGAAAATGATTATTTAAAAATAATTATGAGTATAATAATAATTATAAATATAATCATAAATAACTAAACAGTATTCTCTACTTCTGATTTTACTGTAGATTATCAAGAGTCAATTTAAAGATGCAGGTTTTTCTTGGCACTCATAAGGACTTATCAAATGTAATAAAACTTGACTTTGCTACCAGTGCCAAATAATTCTGTAAAACTTGATAAAGTGCAATTAAGTGCCACACTAATAATGTATTGGGCTATTATAATAAATATTAGTGAAGGCCACTTTTCTCTCTCTCTCTCTCTTTTTTTTTTGCAGTTTTTGGCCGGGGCTGGGTTTGAACCCACCACCTCTGGCATATGGGGCTGGCGCCCTACTCCTTTGAGCCACAGGCACCACCCTGAAGGCCACTTTTCTTTAAGGAGGTGCAAGAAAGTAGAAGTTAATTCATGCAGTGTTGGTCCTTTACTAGATTTGAGCATTAGTTTTCTTGTTTGTAAAATGGAGAAAATAATGCAAGGTAGATATAAGCATTAATTACAATATATGAAACCTTTAAACAATGCCTAGAATATAGGCTTCATATCTAGTAGCTATTATTTATACTGGAATCTTAATGCACACTTATTAAGTGTGAATTCCTAGGCTACCTGAACCATAATTGGTTAGTGATCTTTTTTTTTTTTTTTTGTAGAGACAGAGTCTCACTTTACCGCCTTCGGTAGAGTGCTATGATGTCACAGGACTCACAGCAACCTCCAGCTCTTGGGCTTCTGTGATTCTCCTGCCTCAGCCTCCTGAGCAACTGGGACTACAGGCACCCGCCGAAACGCCCGGCTATTTTTTGGTTGCAGTTCAGCCGGGGCTGGGTTTGATCTTTAAAGTATTTTCTTGAGTTCTAACCCAAAGCCCACATAGCAGAGTTTTAAGAAGTTAGAACTAGGACTTTGAATTTTTAGGAAAGACGCTGAATGCTTTTTTTAATTTACACCATATCTGAGTATTTGTGTGCTAAAAGACACAACTCAGTTTTAATAAGATAAGTAGAATATACGTGGTCACAAGTGTATTGCCTACCATGTAAACTTTCTTCTTTGGTGAATTATGCCTATCATTTTATATGGGCTCACCGTGTTCTGATTAGTATAGACATTTGTGTGCTCGGGAAGGCATATTGTAGACTAACCTTTTCTGTGCTGATAAATTGTACCATGGGCACTTAAATCACATAATAATTAACTATTTTTAAAAATTGTTTTAAGGTGGTTGTGATTTATTAGCCCATATTGTGCTAGAGTTAAATACCATGAAAAAAAAAAAAAAGCTTTGCTAGAGTTTTTGGCTTGTAATTTCTATGTTTCCAAGGTGTACTTTTAACCTATATACTTGGTACAATTGGTTAAGGTGCTATAAAGTACAAACTCTTCATTATAATGTCTGCTAAATATTTTAGACTGCTCTCTTCTGAGATCTAGGAGGCATCTATTTAACAGAAGGGTCATTTGGAACAGCTAATATCTATCTAAGTCTACTAAATCTTGTGGCAGTGAAAGTCTTTGTCACCTCCTTGGGTAGGAGGAACTCAGTTGTGAGAATTGCACAGGATAATCCAACATTTTATGGACCCTTCCGTAATGAAATCTAGAAAGCAATTCTCCATTAGCACATCTGCACTGACATTAAAAAAAATAAATAGTAGACATTAATGAAATTGTAAGCATTGATTAATCATTCCTTTTGGAATCATATTTGGTTTTAATAGCCCAGAAGAACTCTGCTATTACCCATTGTAATAAGCAGCTCCCCGTGCTGATTTCACTATTATTATAATTATTAATTTTTACACCTGTGATTGTTTGCATCAGCTTGCTTCAGCTTCAACTGGCTGAGCCCTCAGAGGCAATTGCATCTAGAAGTGTTCAGTTGAATGTACAATTAGCCTATTGTCTGAAAACTGCAGTGCACAGATTATATGTTAATACGAAGAAATCTGGATGTTTCTCTCTTAATGCTCATCAAATCTTAAAGGTCAGGAGGGAGTGCAGGAAGTTTCTAACATCATCCCTTTCTCTCCAATTAACTGCAGTTCTAAAGTATCCAAGGGGATCTGAAGTATTACTTTTAAAGATATTCTAAGTGAAATGGAGTTTTATTAAGCCAAACACAGATCAAATTCATCTCACCCTATTTTCAGCCAAGTAGAACGATTCAAGAAGTCAAGTATCTCAGCTTTTGGTTATGCCAGGATGTTACTACTAATTTCTGATCTAAAAGCAATCTTCAAGGTAGCATCTAACTCTTCAATTAAAATGTTTGTTGAACATGCATCTGTTGTACTTTTTATACTACAGATGAGTAAAAGTTGAAACCCAGAGAGCTAATGATTTGTCCAGAAGCCCTATAGTCCAGATTCTTATCTAGTGCTCCTTGTAAACCATGTGTTTCCCTTTGTGAATAAAGGTATTCATTACCCTGGCTGACAAGGTTCCCAGTGACCAGTGGATCCACACTTCCTTCTCTTACCTCATCTTGTTACCATTCTTCTAACTTGTTCATGATGATTCATCTAAGATAGTCCTTTTCCCCTCAATCACACTAAGCTCATTTCTTCTTTAGGACCTCTGCACTGGTTTTCTCTTCCCTTTGACTTTGAGTGGGAAAAGAGCAGATGAATAAGAACATTGGTTCTGAAGGCAAGACCCCTTCAGTTCATACTCTGCTCTGCTACTCTTTTTTTTTTACACCTTGGAGGGTGATCAAACTTCTCTGAGCCTCAATTTTTTCTACAAATAATTCCTACATCATAGGATTACCAAGGTCAGTAAATGGATTACTATGTGTTAGATAAAATGGAAGCTATCACTATTGCTGTGATTGTTGTTACTACCCTTATTATTATATTTATATAAAATGTAGTTTCTTTTTGCCATTTGTGTTTCAGCTTAAATGTTACCTTTTAATACAGACCTTCCCTTACTACCTAAATTAAAATACCCCTGTACCTTCTACATACCTCTTTGTTTTAATTTCTTTGCAGGACTTATGACTACCTAATTTCCTATTAGTTTATTTACTTACTGTCACCCCATACACATCAATGAGAACTATGTGACACCAAAGCTCTTGTCCATTTAGCACACTGCTGAACCTGTAGGCTTCATATATACCCACCATATTAAACATTCAATAAATATTTGTATGAGGAATGTAGCACATACCTGGTGCCTGCACAGTATCTAAGATTAAATAAGATACATAAATTTGTACTAAACAAAAATATGGATGAGACTGGATTGTAATTTTGTAAATTAACCACCTTTTCAACTTAGCCTTACCCATAGAGTCTTGGGAGTACAGAACCCATTCTGGAGAAAAGACTATATATTTCTTATGCAATTTACTCTGGCTCCTTTTCAGTATTTCTTTATGCTGTAGAGAAAAGAGTATGAATTTAAAGTCAATTTAACCTCTACCACAGACCCTGCTATCCTACTTCTGGGTATTTATCCAAAAGAACTTGTACAGGATCTTGAAGAGATATGATCATTCTAATGTTCACTGAACCACACTACTGAAAATAACCAAGATGTAAAAACAACTTAAATGTCCACTGATGTATGAATACGTAAAGAAAACACAGTGTATAATATAATAGAATATTATTCAGCCTTTTAAAAAAAAAGGGAAATTCTGCAATTTGCAACAATATGGGTGAACCTTGAAGACCTTATGTCAAGCAAAATCAGCCAGTCACAGAATAGTAAGTATTTCATGATTCCATTTATATGATGTATCTAAAGTAGTCAAGCTCAGGGAATCAGCTAGTAGAGCAGTGGTTGTTGATGAATGGCAGTGGGAGAGAGAAAAATGGGAAGTTGTTCATCAGTGAACAAAAAAATTTCAATTATGCAAGATAACTACGTTCTAGAGATCTGCTATACAACATTGTACCTACAGTTAACAAAAGTCTATTGTGTACTTAAAGTTTTTTAAAACAGTGTATATCAGGTTAAATTACTACAATATTATAAAATATTTTTAAAAGAAAGAAAGTCATTTGGACCAAAGTTTGTGGTCAGGGAAATTAGAGGCAACCATTTCAGGGGTGGGGCAGCTGTGGATAATGACCCAAAAGACCATGATGAAAGTCAAGTGGAGGTGAGAGTCACTTAACAAAGAGAGGAGGCTAGGGACCGAGTGCCTAGGGCATGAATGGTTTATCTTTAGGCAAGGTAGAAATCTTGCAACCCTCATAATCTTATAAAAATTACAGACATTTCTTCCTGTGGAAATGCCACATTCATTCTCATTCATATAAGATGAGAAGAATTCTGAACTCCCTGGACCTTGGAGAGCCTTGATCCATAGGCTGTCGGGTGGATATCTGCCTGATTCTGCCATGAAGAGGTAGGGCTGAATGTGGTGAGGAAGGCTGTGAAGGAGAGGTCCAAGTCCTTGGTGAAGGTAAAACAGTGATGAGTAGGCGAAGTTGAGATGTAGACAGAACTCTGTAGCCATGGGCTCCCTGCTGATATTCCTGGCTAGGTAACTGACTTCAAGGTTTGGAGTGGAACACAAGGCGTTTCTGCTGGAACTGTGAACACAGGCACTCTTGGACCTGATCCATTTTCAGCAGCCATGTCATGGACTATGGGCACTGGCTAGAAAGATGAGACACGTGATGATGGGCCCAGGACTTTTTTCCACAGACACTGCCTTCTCCTTTCAATGCCAAGTTGCTGTGCAGTAGGGCCTGACCAACAGCTCAGAAAAAGAAAACCTTGGCCATTCACCAGTGACTCTCAGGAGCAGAACACAGAGCACTATTTTACCACCTATGTGGCCACAGAGAGCAGATAAATAAGCTTTCGTTGGTGATGGACAGTGTTCGTGCCCATTACTCATCAAATTGAAATTCCCTGCTATTCGGTGACATATTCTCAGTCTGAGGGCTTGGAGTAGCCAAGAGCAGAGACAGACAAGAGCAATCCAGAGATTCCGTGGGCGCTACCAGGCAGGATTGGATGTGCATCTTCGGAAGAGTCTGTAGCACTCATTGTCAGCAAAAAAAACACAGAGAAAAAGTGCTTGGGTTTCTTCTCCTATCTCAAGAGGAAGCTGAGGTTCCAAGGATAGGATTTTCTACTGTCACAGCTGGTTCAGCTGTTCTCCTGGGAGCCCCTCTCTTTGCCACCACTTCTTATGGCTCCAAATTTGCACACTCCTTACATTCATGATGTACCCTTCTGTATTATAATAGCCTGTGACGCTGATTTATCTATGAAGAAAATACATCATGCCAGTCAGACTAGGGTTCGAATTTACTATTAATTTATGAGCTCAGTTAAGTTAGGAAATTTACTTAAAATATTTTGTGTAAGTGCTCTAGGTCCCGCTTTTCCACATCTGGAAAGTTGAAATAGTAAGAACTACCTTGAAAGTCTGGACTAAAGTTTTATACTAAGCATTCCATAAAATGAGAATTATAAATAAAATAATCGGGAGAATAATGATAAATGCTTCAAAATAGATCTTTTAGAAAGGTCTTCTTGGGGTGGAACAAAATAGTTTATAAACCATTTTTCCTTATTAAGTTTACTACTGTTCCATTGGCTGCTTAGAACTTCCTTTTCTAAATTTATTTCCTCCCAAGCTGGTTTTATTCATTATCTCGGTGAGGGTATGGCTAATTTATTTTACCTATCTTTTTTTTTTCTTCAATCACTAATCTGCCTCTTTTTTATTTGTGTAAAATACGTTCCTTAAATATGTCACATCCTCTTATTCCTCAGCCCTCCACTCCCTCCCTACACTGCTCTGCCTTAGCTGCTTTTGCTTTTCATTCATAGCCGCTTAGCCAAGGAAGTTTGCCTGTACTTCCAGGCTAGGTGTCTCTTTTTTGTGTTCTTTTGGGACCCTCTATTTTTCCTCGATGGATCATTCACAGTTTATAATTGCTATACGTCTTAGTGACTGTCAAGTTAATATCTATCGCTCTCCCCCTCTGAAGTCTATGGAGGGGCCTTATTGGATTTGCTCAGTGTACTGCATGGTACACAGTAGGTAGAATATGCTCAGTAAATAATTTGCCGGATAAATAAAAAACAAAAGGACTAGGTTGTTCTGAATCACATTTTTGTAAATTTCTGACCAATGTTCCCATTTTAACATCATCCACTATCTTTCCATTGCTTTGGCTGAAAGGGGAGATTAAATAAAAGACTGGCATGTAGACACAATGACCCCTTGAACAGCACAGTGGTTAGGGGCACTCCACCCTGTGCAGTTGAACATCTGCATATAACTTTTGACTTCCCTAAAACCTAACCACGAATGGCCTACTGCCGACTAGAAGCCTCGCTGATGACACCCACTGATTAACACACGTTCTGAATGATTTATGGGTTATACTACCTATAGTGTAGTCTTACAATAAAGTAAGCTAGAGGGAAAAAGTGTGCTCAAGAAAATCTTAAGGAAGAGGAAATAAACATGGTGGTTCATCTGCAACTTTTCTCAAATTGTTGCAAATTTCTAAAGAAATTCCCAACATATTGAAAAAAATCCACGTCAGCCAATACACACGGTTCAAACCTGTGTTGATTAGAAGTCAGCTGTAGTTTATTTGCCATTATCAACATAAGGGGGAGGTCAAGGGTTAGGGAAATGAATAGGAAAGGTAGAAAAACCAAGCTCCATCAGGTTGTTCAGCACTATAATGACTGGTATTCACAGCCTGAGATTATCTTAGAAGTGCTAAGAGATAGAGTTCAAAACTGTCCAATTTAGGAACAAAAGGAGCAACATTTTTCCCGTTGGCTTTTGACCCCCCATTGGCCAAGGGGCGAGGGCTCTGCAGACATTAACTCCTCGGCACTCTGAGGTTGCCCTTGAGGATGTTCCAGCAAGTTATTTACTGACATGAAAATCTCAGAGTGCAGTGCTGGGAAACCCCAAAGAAGGAAGAGAGAAGTGTGGGAGGAGGTGATGAGCTGATGCGCTGTGGGGGTCCGAGCGGCACAGAGCTGTCCACGTCTGTGTGGAGGGGGTGACTGTACGTAAGACAGGCTGAGAGGGTTAAAGTGAAGCTGCATTAACTCTCTCCATCCAGAGCCCAGCTCAACTTCTGTCCACTTCAGCTTGTATGTACACAGCCTCTGGTGATTAATGTTGGTATTTAATTCATCAGTTGTTCACTCATCTCAAGATGGTGCCTATTGCAGGCTGACTGTAGACAATCATGTCACGTGAGGAAAAGGCAGAAGTCTCATGTCAATTAGGATACGTGGCATCACTCGATTTTGCTTTCATACAAAGATCATCCTTCTTCCATTAAAAGAAATCAGATCAGTTCAACATAATTTGTTGTTCACAGAACATTTTTGTTAATGTCCAACTCCCTGAGTTATTACATTAGGTAGAAAATCAGGGGTTGGCTGTATAATTTCATTCCCCCTAGATACTTCATTATTAAAATGCACTTTGTGAATCTTCATTTTGCTTTGAGATTTAGGGAATAGTGCTTTTGCTTTTTCTACCTTTCTACTGCTGATTAGAGAATTAATTTTACCTTATTAATGTGTTACTGACTCAAAAAGTTGGGATGTTTAGTTGCAAGTAGTGTGAATGTTTTGTTATTTAGATAGCATCTTTGTGGAGGAAATCTTTTCTAGGGCTGGTGGAAAGAAAGCATTAAACTAGAAATAGTAACAAAGTGGAGGAAAAGCCTTCCAGATGTTCCAATCTCAAAAGGCATGCCATTATGGTATTCTTGGAAAAGCAACAGTTTCGTCACAAATATTATCAATCCTAATTGTATGCTTTCAGACTGAGAGTTTGATTTCTTAAAAATCATGTACCAGTCTCTGCAGAAGAGCTACCAGTCATGCAATATTTTGAGTTTTCTAAAATCTCAAATTTTAAAGGTTTTTCTGATCTCATTATTGTTACATATGTGATTCAAATACCAGGCCAATAATTGGCTAATTGTAGTCATAGCCAGTAGGTTGAGAGATACGTCGGTAAAGGGGAAATTGCCTCCTCTATAAAACTCTCCATAAATCTGAATGGTTTTTATTACTTTTATTCTGTTTATTGGCCTTTGGATATTTTTTTCTTTTGCCATTAAATTCAAACTTTTTATATAATTTTGAATTCTGCCTTATTCCTGAGTTATGTCTTAGTAGTATAACTCTTTGTATAAGTTCAGTTTTGCACATTTACATTCAGTCAAGCGCCCAAAGCACTATAATTAAGCATCTACTCATATGTATAGATTCCTATAGGAACACACGTACCCTTTAATAAGTTGGAATAGAAATTCAAGTCTTAGTCCCTACTAGTAAAGAATTTACAGTATTACACAATATTAAATAATGTAGCAAATACTGGGAAGTAGATGAGAATATGTTACTGGATGAATTTAACACCATTAAATATTATATCTAATAAGGAAAGGATACTTGGTACTCTTCGTGGTAGTAACTCTCTGTTCTATTATTGAAGAATATTATGTCACAGGCATTGCCATTTTGGGGGTAATAACTAACTCAATTCAATGTTTAAATGTGGATTTTAGTAGTTCAATAGCTCTTTCCAATAGGTAAGTGTAGACCTGTAGCCTCCTTGCAGGTTCCTCTCTCTCTTTCCAGTCCTTGGACCCACACCAGCACCTCACCTGTGACGAGATGCCTACTACTGTGCGTCTCTTGGCTATTACTCCCTGTAGCTCCAAAATGCTGGGCTTATGTTTTTATTCCTGTTCTAATCTGGGCATAGAATACTTCTTTGATCCTCACTTTTAGATGAGCTATAGAATTAATTCAAGTGGCTTAATAAAGATGAAAGTGGTGTTCTGGAAGGGAAGGGGGAGAGGAAATAGTTGAAGAAATGATGGACAAAAAGTCCCCAAAGGTCATGAACAAAACAAAGTTATTTGTTACGCTTAATAAGCTCCAAGATAGTTGAAGAAAACTACATCAAGATTCACCATAATCAAATTTTCTCAGAACCAGTGATAGAGGGAAAATATTAAAAGTGGTCCAGAAAAAAAGGCATGTCATACAGAGAGGATCAAGGTCAGAACAATGAGATTCTTTTCGGAAAAAAATGTGATTGAGTAGACAGATGAGCAACAGTGTTAAAATACTGAAAGAAGAAGCAACTGCTACATACCCAGCAAAATATCTTTTAAAAATAAAAGCTAAGACTTTCAGATATATAAATTTATCACTAGCCGACTCACTCTATCAGAAATGTTAAAGGATAATCTTCAGGGAGAAGAAGAATAATCAAAGATGCAAATGTGACTCATTAAAAAAACATGAATAACACCAAAAATAGTAATTATGCATTTTTTATAATTATTCAGATATATTTTAAAGATAACTGCTTTTTTTTCCAAAATATTAACAGTGTATTAGTAGTAAAATGCATGAGAACAGTAGCATAAAATTTAGGAGGGAAGAAATGGAAATATACTGTTCCTAAATTCTTATAATATACATGAAGTGTTATAACAGTACTTGAAAGTTGACAGTTATAAGTTAAGATCTATACTGTAAAGCTTACAGCAGTCATTAGATAACAAAACATGTGGATATAGCGAGAACACAAGAGTGGTCAAAAAAAAAAAAAAAACAAAACAAAAAGAAAAGAAAAAAATGAACTTAGGAAAATAAGGCAAAAAGATGAACAAGAGAACAAAACCAAGGTAGAACTAATAGAAAACAAAGAGATGGTACATTTAAACATAACCATATTAATAATCACATTAATATATAAGTGGTCTAAATATCCTATTAAAAGGCAGGTATTACCAGATAGGATAAAAGAACAACATCATCCAGCTATGTGCTGCCTGTAAGAAACACATTTTAAATATATACACACAAATGGGTTAAAAGAAATAATTAAAGTATAATGCTAATACTAATGTAAAAAATGTTTGAGTGGGTATAGTAATACAGAAAAAGTAGATTTCAGAGCAAAGACAGTTATATGAAAGAAAAATATTATTTGATAATGATAACAGGAGAAATTCATCAGGTAGATATAATGATTCTAAATGTTTATGCATAAAAATATTAGTTTCAAAATGTTTGAAATGATGCCCAGGGGAGGTGGCTGATGCATATAATCCTACCACTCTGGGAGGCCATAGCAGGAGGATGGCTTGAGCTCAGGAGTTCCAGACCAGCCTGAGCAAAAGTGAGACCCTGTCTTTACTAAAAACGGACCAACAAAAAAAAAAAGCCAGGCATTGTGGTAGGCACCTCAGGAGGCTGAGGAAGGAGGATTGCTTGAACCCAGGAGTTTGAGGTTCCGTGAGCTGGGCTGACACCATAGCACTTTAGCCTGAGGCAACAGAGTGAGATCCTGTTTCAAAAAAAAAAGTAAAATAAAAATATTTGAAATGAAACTGATATAATTGCAAAGATAGACAAATCCACAATTATAGTTGGAGATTCCAATATTCCTCTCTCAATAATAAAACAAGTAGGAAGAATATATGCAAGAAAACAGTAAAATGTGAATAACCCTATCAACCATCTTGACCCAATTGAGAGGTATAAATTCTGCCACCTAGAAATAGAATAATACACATTCATTTCTAAGGACATTAACCCAAAGAGCCTTGATTTCATAAAATATAGATGGACCATAAAACATGTGAAATTTAAATTAAAAGGCTGCAAGGACTCAGATTATACAAAATATGTTCTCTGAGTATGATGCGATTATATTATAAATCAGTAAAAGAAAACGCTCTGGAAAAAAACTTTAAATATTTGGAAACTATATAAAAAGCACATTTTTCTAGATAAACAGCATAAATAAAAAATTAAAATGAAAGTAAAGATGTATTTTGAGTGAATAAAAGTGAAACCGCAGCTTATAAAACTTTATTAGATACTAATGAAACAATGTTTTCAGAAAAAAGTTCTGTTGTGAAAGAATAAAGGTCTCAAGTTAATCCCCTTGGCTTCCACAATAACACTAGGAAAAAGAGGAACACATTACATCCAAAAGAAAAGAAATTATAAAACTCAGAGTGGAAATTAATGCATAGAAAACAGAAAACAATAAAGAAAATCAATGGAAACATAGCTATTATTAAAAAAAGTTCATAAAATTTATTACATTGTAGACAAACTGAAAAAGGAAAAGGAAGATAAAAATTACTGGGCGGCGCCTGTGGCTCAAGGAGTAGAGCGCCGGTCCCATATGCCGGAGGTGGCAGGTTCAAACCTAGCCCTGGCCAAAAACCACAAAAAAAAAAAAAAAAAAAAAAAAAAATTACTAGTATTGGGAGTCAGAGAAGTAATATCACTATATCACTATCTATTCTATGGATATAGAAATGAAAATGATGAAATCGAGACAACTGTAAGGTAGCATATTCAACAGCGTAGGTAAAAAAAATTCCTCAAAAGACGTACATCACTAGAGCTTACTTAATGAGAAACAGATAGTTTGAATAACCCTTCTAGGCCTCATAAAGATATTGAATTTATGGTTGAAAACCTTCTCATAGAGAATATTTCAGACCCAAATGTCTTCACTAGTAAATTATATCCAACAGTTGAGGAAAAAAATAATACAAATTCTATATAAAAATAAACATTTAGAAACAGAGACATGTAGACATAGAAGGCAGACAGAAGGGGAAGATAAAGGCAAAGATTGATGTGTCTAAAAAACGAAAAAATGGTGTTTTTTTTTTTTTTTTTGTTTGTTTTCTTTTTTCAATGAAATGAAATGCAAAGAAGCCAAGCATTGCAGGCAACCACCAGAAGCAATAAAGAGGGAGGGGAGAATTATTTCCTAAAGGTTCTGCAGAGAGCAAGCCCTGCTGACCCCGGGAGCTCTAAATTAGAGTCCAGCTATCAGAACTGTAGAAAAATAAGTATCAGCTGTGTTATCTATTTCTGGGAAACATATGACAGCCCTAGGTTTCAATATATAAAAAGAACCCAATAGAAGTATATGGAACTAACAGAAATAGAACTGAACTAAAACTGAATATCCTTGGGCTTTGACCTCACCCTTCGATAAACACGGACCCAGAGACAGTTTACTTACATGTGTGTTCACACATTCTCCCATTCATTCACTCAACAGGTACTTAATAAACATTTTCTCTGGACCCAGGTACAGTGGTAGGCTCTAGAGATAACATGTTAAATGCAAGTTGATGTTATCTCTATCCACAATATCTTAGAATAAGGTAAAGGGTAACCAACACAGATTAACTAGATTAAGAGATACAGGCATTCAACTGATGCGTGTACTCACCCCGGGAACTTCGGAACAGTCTGGGACAGTTGACACAAAGGAGACGTATTTTTTGTTAGGAGTGACTAAAACACAGGTATTTGTCCTGGTTAGGATTTCAGTGAAAGATTTCATGAGTAAGCACAGCTTGACCTGACATCTTAAAGATGAGATGAAGTTAATTAGGCTAAAGGGATAGAAGAGAATTTTAGGCAGAGGAAACAGATGGTTCCTGATGTACAGTCAATGCAATGAGTGCCCAGTACTTGCTGCACATCCAGGCAGACCCAACCCTCTACTCTTAGTGTTTGACCAGCTGGGAGCAAAGTCTCCAATAAGATATTCTATGGCACTCAGGGGTAATTGAGCGTCTAGAACCTTGTACGTGTATAACTTCATAGGGCAAATTCTTTGAACTGTGTTGGTTACTGAAATATGTAGTATAAAATATATTTTATCAGAAACAGCAGTTTCAGTTTTTTTTAATAAGTGATATTGTTAAATATACTGGCTAATTTTTGAGGATAGATTAGTTTGCCTATAAAGTTTTTTCTAATTAGAAAATGTTGTGATCCAAATTTAACATTCGATTATAAATGTGGCCATGTTCCCTTTTGCTTTGTATTCTGTCTAGTCTCTCAGACAAGATTATAAATTCTTCACTGGTAATTACTGCATCCTGCCCACTTTTTTTCCCCACCTAATGAGCTGAATGTAACAGGTAGTCAATAAATGCTACTAATTTATCAATCCATTGATCTTCCTTTGTCATAGAAGCCTGAATTCCACACTGCACTATCCCGCTTTTCACTTGTAATTTTCAATGCTTGTTAAAAAAGAAAAACAAACAAAAACCACATTTCTAGCTTTTAAGAAAATACTCTCTGTGCTTAGAGGCTGAGAGTAAATTTTGCCTATTTTCCTGAGGTTTATAATGACAAAATCTGCTATGAAGATTGCTTCCATAAAATGTTAAATGATTAATAATTTTAATAACATTAAACTGCTTTTAGTAGATTGCTAATGGCATCAGGATCAGAACATAAACCAAAGCAGCTGGTCATAATCACTTATGAAAACACGTGGCCTAGAGTCGTCTATCTCCCAAATCAAGCATAAAATTTTCTCAACCAAAAGTATTTAGGAAAAACATAAACAAATACAGTTACACATCCAAAATATAATTACCATGTTTGTTATCTCAAGAATTTGCAGGTATGTGGCCAATTCATATTAATTATATAATATAAATATCTAGCTACTAAATTTTTAAAAAATAGCATTTTCCTTTCAGGAAACCCAAAGAATACTATGTAAAAGAAGAACTAAGCTTGTCAATGAACCGATCTTGGTCATCACTTTCATTGAGAAATATAAGAACACTGGCTTTAAAAAATTGTGGCTAAATTATACATAAACATAAAATTTAATATCTTAACCATTTTTTAAGTGTACAGTTCAATAGTGTTTAGTGTATTTATAATGATGTGCAACCAGTCTCCAGAATTCTCTTCATTTTGCAAAATAGAAACTCTATACTCATTAAACAACTCCCTATTCATCTCTCCTTCCAGCCCTGGGCAACTATCATTCTATTTTCTGGTTCCGTGAATTTGACTGTCTTAGGTACCACATATAAGTGGAATCATATGGTGTTTGTGTTTAGAACAGTTAGAGTTTTTGAAAGATTATTGCTCTAACTGCTTTGGGTAATGCTTTGGTTGTTCTCGCAATACAATGCCCATGCTAACTATTTTCCAGCTTGCTGCCTCTACCATAAAGATTTTTAGGGTAAAAACCACCACCATTTCCACCAAAAATTGTATTTCTCTACTTCCTTTCTGGGCAAGGCATTTTTGAGTTTCCTTCCTGATTTAAACACACACATGATACCTGGAGGTGGAATGGTCATCTTGTGACAGAAATAGATAAGAATACGCTAAATGGTTGAGGAGAGCGTGCCTGATGTCAAATAGCATCACAAAACCATCACACCTGCTCCTGACTACCTCTGGAGTTTTTATCATGTAAGAAAAACAAGACATCTCAAACATAGTTCCTCACCAATTTAACACTTTCTTTAGACAGATTCATACAAAATTGCTTCTTCAAATTGCATACCTAATTGTTAAATACATGCCCCACACATTTCAGGCATATTCACACGTTTCATCTTATCATTTATAGGTTGTTGACTGTTTAACTGTACACATGTTTCTCAAGTTTGAAATTTTAGTTGTCAATGATGTGAAAACAGAAAGAATAGGATTTAAGAAAAAGCATCTTATTTGTATCATCACATTTCAGGGAAATTTTTTCTCAAATAGAAGAAAAATATAGGAAAGAATATTTTATATCGGATCCTCTTTTAAATAAGCAAATAAAATTGTAATAGGATGTTATAAAAAAAAAACCTGTTGGTATATAGAACCACATAAAAATTTTTTTTTTTTTTTAGTGAAATTAAACACTAAAAGGCCTAATTGATTTCTGTAATTCCTCAATCTCTGCCTCTTTCTTTTTGGGGGTGGGGGAGACCTAGTCTCATTCTGTGGCCCATGGTAGGGTGCCATGTGTCACAGCTCATAGCACCCTCCAACTCTTGGGCTTAAGTGATCCTCTTGCCTCAGCTTCCTGAGTAGCTGGGACTACAGGTGCCCACCACAATGCCTGGTTAGTTTATTTTTAGTAGAGACAGGGTCTCGCTTTTGCTCAGGGTAGTCTTGAACTCCTTAGCTCGAGAGATCTACCCACTTCAGCCTCCTGGAGTGCTAGAATTACAGGCATGAGCCGCCCCTCCCGGCCTACCCTGCCTCTTTCTAAATTCTAATAAAATCACCATTTGCTTGGATTCACTGACATCTGTACAGAGCCTTATGCTAGATACAATAGAGGAAATATTGCTTACGATCAAAACTAAAACTAAGAGACAAAGTAAATTAATGCTATTTGGTGAGGTTTTGAAAACAAGTTTCATATACAATTATTTTAAATTAGACATGATCTATGGTTTACATTTAGTAGATGGTCCACAACTATTTGTAGATAAAATAATAAAGGTGGAAACAAATTGCTCTGAAAAGCAGAGTAGGGAGCAATTAATTTCACCTGAAGGATCAATGATTACTGATATTTGAGCTGAATTTGGATGAGTATGACTTGAGGGTTGTATGTGAAAAATTTTTGAAGGACATTTTAGGCATGAGCAAAATGATAAGTTGTTGAGAAATGAATGGTACATTTCAAGAATGCCGAATAGTCCACTGGGACTAGAGATCAATACATGCTGAGAGAGGAGGATTTAATGATTGGTGGAAGCTAGTCCACACAGGATTGTTATTTTTCTGTAAAGACTTTGTATATTATTCTCCAGGCAGTGGGAAAACATTAAAGTTTCCTAACATAGAAGAGCAACCTGATGCGGCTTCTATTCGGAAACACAATTTTGGGCAGTACAGTGATTGATCATCTGGGACACTATAAAATGTTTTATACCAGAGTTTTCAAGGGCTTCATGTAAGGTTCTGCAGTCAAAATAATCAACTAAAGGTCAATCTATAAACAATAAGGCTAGAGATTGGATGGGTGGTAAAAATGGAAGGATGCATTTACAATGGGATTAAGACATCTACCCTAGGTTACCAGAAGTATAAGAAGAGACAGAATAAATCCATAAATACTGAAGGAGACCAAAGCATGCAAGGGAAAGTACTGAGTTCTGTGTTAGGGAAACACAGGGAAGGTACTAGGGAAAGTACTTAGTTCTGTGTGGTGTCTGAGGCGCCAGCAGCACACTGCTCAGGAGAGAGGCCTGCTCGACATTCCCTGTTTTTAGGAATTCCCACAGGATGATATTATCAACAGTGCCTATGTATCCAGAAGTTGCAAGTTCTAATAACAACTAAAATGATAACAGTGTCCCAACAATACCTTGTATTTACATAATAATTTACAAACATTTTTTGTACTCATGTTTCCATTTAATTCTTACAATAACTGTGAGTTTGTTGGGGGAATATTTATTATCCCAGTTTTTTAGATGAGTCAAGAAAGAGTGAGAGAAATAAAATTACTTATTTGAGGGCGTACAGCTAAATGCAAGATATAGTGAAACTGAGCTGAAACGTAATTCCTTTGAATCTTAATTCAGGTATCTTCCCACTTTATTAGGAGGCCCTGCAAACAAACAGGCAAGGAGAAAAACTACAAACTCTTTTGTTAATAGTAATGGATATATAAGAAATATATCAAAGAATATCCAAAGTCTTATTTTTATATCTAAATGGGTGAGGAAGTATATATATATTTTATATCAATGCATACATATGCATGTCTAAGGATATACGCACATACACATAGAACTATATGGACATTCCTACATTCCCTTCAACCAAAATAATATATCATAACAGATTGAGTGTAGGAGTAAAAATGAGAATTCACTTGTCTTCTGTCAATATAAATATTAGGAGATTTGTGGTAATGTAAAGCAATGCCATTATTTTCACTAGATTTCCTAAATTTGAAAGGATACACTGACATGATGAAAATGTAGTCACTTTACTAATGTCATTTTGACTGATAAATATTTTTAGTTTTTAAGTTTTGATTTCAAATACAATGCATGTTAGAAGCAAAAGCTCAATGATGCTCTCAATTTTTATGAGTGTACAGAGGTCCTGATACCGAAGTATGTAAGAACTATTATTATGCACTATCAGATATTTTATACGCAGCTATTGCTCTTAACCTCTGTGACACCTCTGTAAATGTTGAGACATTATAGCAGGAGCCACAGACAAGTCACCTGCATTCAGACCCCAGTACTACCACTATGAGCAGTGGAATATAAGCAAGTTCTTTAACTCGTCTATGCCTTAGGCATAGTTTCTATGCCTATCATCACTAGAGTAGTGATAAGACACAGAGTTGATTTACTTCCAATGAATCTAAGAGCTTTGCCAGGGTATGCCAAAGCTTTGCCAGGGTATGCCAAGGGAAGGGTGGTGGAAATAGCCCACCCCAGTTATAGGCAAAAGGAATACATTGTATATTGAGAGAGTTAATAATGAAACTTCCTAAACTTCAATTTTCTGTTTTTATCTCTATGTACTAGCAATTCTAATCTATTCTAATCAATGTCCATGATAGAATACTCATTCCCCACAATATCTTTTTTTAGACAAAGTTCTAAGCAATTGCCCACACTCAGTGTAAGTTTTCAATTGTCCCACCCTAACAGACAATTGAGAGGCTCTTAGATGTGCTGAAGGCAACTTCCAGCTCCAGAGCTCCCTGGGGTCAGCTGCAAAGTCCTCTCTTGGGTAGTATGGCAGCTCAGCCTCTCCAGCTGCCTTATAGACATTGTTCTTGAGGGCACACACTATAAGCCTTGGCATGCAAATCTCTCTGAGATTCTATTTCTTAGCAAATTTGACATAAGACATATAACTACTTCATGAAATTCAGTAATGAATTTCAGCATCAGAAATCAAACGCTGGCAAGACTGACTGCAGTGTACTCCTTACGGCTTAACAACTACTTCGTTATATAAACATGATTGCTTGGCATCGCCAATTCCTGCCCCCCTCCCATCAAAACATGATGACCCGTGTTTCAGTGAGGGAAGCAATTTAGATTTTTTCTTTGGCCTGATGCCCATCCAAGAGCTTTGGTCACTAATGATTAAAGAGACAATGGTAACCTATACTCTGAGTAAGTGACCAGAAGCCATTTTTTAGTGGTAAATTTCTCATTCTGCAGGAATGCTGAAATAATCAAAAGGAAAGAAAGAGTTTTGCTCAGGCAGTCAACTTCAACACTTCACCTCATTAGTACAGCACTTTTCCTTGATTTCCCTTTTTAACCATATTCTGAGTGCCAGCTGCCAGACCTATGCTGATTTTTTGCAACAACAAAAGAGGTTGTGATCTTGTAGAACCTGATTGTCTATCAAACCATGAGCTAGGCCTCAGTAAGGCTGCACGAAGAATGCCTGCTTTATTTCACTAGATTAAAAAGAAAACATTTCCTGTATTTAAGGTGCAAGGGATTGAAATTTTTACATTTACTTTCTAATGAAACTATTAAAAAGTATGGTTAAAATACATAAATACTACCTAACAGAGCTCTCTTATTTTTCTTTCTTTTTTTTTTTTTTTTGTGGTTTTTGGCCGAGGCTGGGTTTGAACCTGCCACCTCCGGCATACGGGACCGGCGCCCTACTCCTTGAGCTACAGGTGCCGCCCAACTCTCTTATTTTTCTTACAGCACTTGTCACTACCTATATTTCAAAATTATTTATGTGTTTATTGTCTTCCTTGCTTTATTCATGTAAACTTCATGAGTGTAAGGGTCCATACCACCTTTTTGAAGCTACTGGAACAGCACATATGGTGAAACTGAGCTGAAACCTAAGTCCTTTGAATTTTAATTCAGGTGGTGCTCAATAAATTCTGAAACCTAAGTCCTTTGAATCTTATTGAGAGGTGGTGCTCAATAAATGCTTATTTAATCAATGCATATCCCAGGAGAAAAGGGCATAAAGTCTATATCTCAAAGCCCTCCTGATTCTCCCAGGCAGGATTAGTCTCATGTTTTTCTCTGTTTCTAACAATCATAGGGAGTTAGGATGGTAAGCAGGAATTATTTGACTTTTTCCTCCATTAAATATTTCTTGCTTAAATATATTACCTACATGATGAATCAGTGTTTTCTTATGAATTATTTATAAGTTAGTCACTGTTGAATGTCTATGCTACTTGTAAGGCCATAGACTTTTTGAGTCCAGGAGTTATTTGTATGAATTTTCCTATCTATTTCTGACATTTCATACGTTGCTATACACAGTTGGTGCCCCCAAATCATTTGCTAAACAAAATTGAATTATGGTCATCACCATCCACCTTTACTTGCCTGTATGTCACTGTTTTCCCTTTCTTCACAACATGTTCCTCTATTTTGCCTTCTTAATCTCTGGAAAAATAAATCAGGAGTTTCTGATTAAGATAGAAATTCCAATTTGATGCCGAAATTCTTGGCATCATTGCTTGGATTACACATCCGTATGTGTTGCTCCATATGAGAAATAATATATGGGCATATCTATTGTGTGCCTTTGTATAAGTTATTCTAACTTAAGTGTAGAATTACTTTACTTATTACCTTCTTAAAGATCTGCCAGGCTTTTTTTCCAGATAATTTGAAACAGTGTTTTTTCAAAACAGTGATTTTCAACAATATGAAGGTCTCCCCAAAATTTAAAAATGGATGCGGTGAAGGCTATGTTAACCAGTTTGATGAAAATATTTCAAATGGTATATAAAACCAGCACATTGTACCCCATGATTGTATTAATGTACACAGCTATGATTTAATAAAAAAATTTAAAAATGAAACTTCAGTATAATTCTGTAATCTCACGGCTGGGTGACATACTAACAAAAAATAATTAGTATGTCAAAGGGGTAGCTTCATGATCACATTTATTTCAGCATCATTTTCAATAGGTAAGGTATGTAAGCAACCTAAGTATTCAACAGCAGATGAATGGAAAAAGAAAACATGGTATATATTACGTGATGGAATACTATGGAGCCATAAAAGAGTGAAATTCTGTTATTTGCAGAAATATGAGTAGGCCTGGAAGGTATAATGCTGAATGAAATAAGCCAGGCACAGAAACAAATATGGCATGATTTCACTTAAATGAGAAATCTTAAAAAGAGAGAGAGAGTTGATCTCATAGAAGCGGAGAGTTGAGCATTGGTTAGCAGAGACTGGGGAGGTGAGAGGGAAGAGTAGGATGAAAACAGGTTGGTCAATGGGTACAAGGTTACAATTAGATAGAAGAAAGAAGTTCTGTGTTCCATTTTACAACAGGGTAATGACACAGTTAACAGTGAGGTACTGGTATATTACAAAATAGCAAGAAGGAAAGAATTTGAGTGTTCTGACCACAAAGAAATGATAAATTTGTGAGGTGATGGATTTGCTAAGTATTCGGACTTGATCATTATACGGCATATATGCGTATGAAAACATCAAATTCTACCCCATAAATATGTAAAATTATAATGCACCAATTAAAAACCAACAACAGCACTGGTTTTTATATGATTCTGAGGACCTCATTGCAAAGGCAACCAGGGAAATATCATGTGGGTTGTTGACAACTATACTTGATGTCATAGTTGAGATGACTTTTACCTTTAACAGTGGTGGCTTCATGAGGTAAATTATAAATCATAAAATCATTCAAGTATTTAGTTATTTTCATGACAAAAGAGAGGGGCTGGTAATAATCTGTTATTACAATTATAACTAAAAGTAGAAAAACATAAGTGAAAGAGAATAGAACAACCAATTCTATGTAGAATTAAATTTAGAAGGTATGTCGAGTATCTTCATATATATTTGTCCTTTTGAGTATTGTGTCTAGAGTATAAACAGGCATGGAATGTGGACTCGGACCTCAATGGGCATATTTCAGTGCCTGAGGAGAAATAGTTGCTCTCAATGGAATAAGAAAATATGTCCTGTTACTAAAGTCAGGGGCTTTTTGTTTGAGACACCTACAACTTTCATTAGTCGTAGGTTTAAGGATGCTTTCAGAAATTGTCTTCAGAGTAGATAAAGAAAAATTCTTATTTCCTTATTGCTCTGTCTCTGAAAAGTGGTCCATGGAAAAGCCATGTCTGTCCTGGAGAGTAGCCCTGACATGAACTGGAAGTTGTACCCCAACCTCCGTCTGAGAGGAGGTACTAGGAGCCTGGGAGAATTCATAACAGGGACAAAGGCAGTGAGGGGGAAGAAAATGTGGGACAAACATATTTTTAGTAGCCAGTAGGAATATTGATAAAATGGCTTCATTTTCTTAACACGGAGTCACTGGTCAGTACCAAATAATAACGCTAGCTCATCACATAAATATATAAGTTTAATGAGGTTAAATGAATATTATTTTTCTGTTTCTGCCTATTCTAAATCTACTTGGCTGTTTTTATGAATGATCTACTATATTCCCATAAACATTTATTTCATAATTCATTTTTGAGTATGTATAAGTTTAGATTCATATAAATAATTTTAGAATAATATTTTAAAGATTTTACATATTCCACTAAACACATAAGTAGACTTCAACACAAGGGCTCCTTTTCTCATTCAGGAGGATTATGTCGGTATAGACTAGTGAATCAGCACATCATCTCTGCAGCTGAACTCCTTGACTTCAAATTCCATCTGGTCACTTAATTGCTGTATTAATTTGAGCAAGTTCATTTACTTCTGCCAAGCTTATATTTCTTATCTACAATAGAATCTGTAATAACAATAATTATATTTGTGTGAAGATTTTAAAAGTATATGAATGTGTGTATACATTATATGTGTAATATTGCATGCACATATATATTTATGTATCTGAATATAGATACAAAATTATAGGCACAAATTTTTATGTACATACACATGTACGGCAGCAAAATGTTACAAATATACATGTATTTTTGTGTGTATCTAGACACAAAAATATATACATATAGAAAAAACACAAAATACAAGTATATATACTTGTGTATGTATAACTTCCAACATTGCCTGGTGCATGGAAAATACTTGAATAGTGACATTTGCTATACATAAATAGATACAAAATATTAAATACATATATATGTTAGAAAATGACCTGATACCTAGTTAATACTTAATACAATTAGTACTTGCTATTTTAAAAGTATATATGTAATATGAATTATTAATTTGTATATGTATATTTATATGTGGTATCTATATGGATAGATGTATAGAGACAAAATATATGTATGTATATGTATGTATGTATGTAATATATGTATGTATGACAAAATATATGTATATGTGTAGGCACAAAAATTAGATATATATTAATTTTCTGAAACTGGCTGCCACAATGCAAATAGTACTTTCTACTATTACTGAATAATAATTTAATAATAGCAGTGTGATGAAAAGTATGTGTAGAACCATACAGAAAATATTAACTTTTTAAAGCATTTAATTACATTAAAAAAATTACTGTCATTTTTTAAATACATTGTAACTCTGTTTGGTATAATTAGGATTGTTCCCACTGCTCCTGTGTTTAGTTGTTTTTAGGACCTTGAAATAACATAGCTGGCTTTTCAGGCTTATGATTTTAAATATCAGCTACAAGTGCATGATGGCAAAATTTAATTCATCACAGTCAAACTTACCCAGAAAATTTAGATGTAAATATCTACCTGGCTACTTGACATCTACACTTGAGTGTACACTGGCCATCTCAAAAGTATTATGTCTAAAATAAAACTACTGATTTTTCTGGACCCCACAACTTTTCTTTAGCTCTGTAGTTCTTTAGATGATGTGTGTCTCTGACTCTTTCCTCTTACGTCTCAGACCGACTTAATGCATTGGTAAGATCATGTCTGCTCTGCATTCACAATGCTGCATACGGCAAATTCATGCGTTTCATCCATCTCTGCCAACACTCGGTACTAGCCGCGAGCCGCGAGCATCTCACACCTGCATCCCTGAAACACAGTCCCTGCATCTTCACTGCGCTCTTCAGTTCCCTCTTCACAAACAACTAGCGTATCTCAAAAGAAAAAAATACAACAGATAATGGTACCTCACTGTTCCACGCCCTGTAATGACTTCCATTGCACTTAAAATAAAACCTCAACCTCTGAGTGCCTAACTGCTATAAACCCAGGACCCTTCTCCCTTAATCACTTCTGTCTGTCTGTCTGTCTCTCTCTCTCTCACTTTCTGGGTTCCAGCTACACCTTGATGTTCTGGGAACATGCCCAGCATCCTCCCACCTCACAGTTTGCTCTTCCCTCTTCTGGACCACTTTTCTTGCAATTTTCTGAACACCGGATGGGCTCTTCCTTCACGTCTCAGCTCAAATGTCAGCCCCGGAAAGGATCTTTCATAACTACAAAATTGGATCCTCGTCATTTTCAATTCCCTCACCTAAGTTTGGTTATCTTCATAACATTATTATTAATGACATATTTAATATTTATTTGTTTGTTAATATTAACTAAACTGAGGACAGAGACATAACACGTTTTATTTACTTCAGTGACTGCAATGCCCCCATGGCTAGTTAAGTCCCCGGCCTGTGCTAGATGGAAAACAAATATTTACCCAAAGAATGAATGAATGATTGGTCAATCCAACATATTAAGATCCTCACCGCATTGAAAAGTGGTATGTTGAATCGGTGGTGGGTGATTGTGGTTAACACAGCACTATATAAAACTTATGACTTTATAATTTCCACTAGTCAGGATTTGTTTTCCTATAGTTCTAAAATTATATAACCATAAATCATTAAACTGACTGGTGAAAGAAAATCTTGAGATTAACTGATTCATTCTCTGTATTGCACATCTTTTTTCTGGAGATTAAATGCAGAGTGATGAGTGAGAGCAATTTCCGCAGAGGGAAGTGGGAACCAGGAAAAGCTGTTTTTTAGTGTATATATTTCTGAAATAAACTTACACCTTTGAATATGAATAATACCCTGTGACAATCAATAAAGTATTATTTAAAGCTCACGATATCTATTTCAATTTCAATTTTATGATTTTTAAAAAATCATTAGTAATGCTTTAGTGGGGCCATTAGCTATCTGTACAGTCACTCTTTTGTATTGGGTAAAGAAAATGTTTCAAATGACTATTTAATAAAATGTTTAATAAAATGTTTCAAATGACTATTTAACCTGCATGTCCATGCAGGTTTTGTAATTAAATTCACAAGCTTTGACGACCTGCTTCGTGAAAAGCAATGTTGTAAACAGGGTGGTGAAAGCGAAAAGTGAACAAATGCCACAAGCCTGTCTTGATCTCGTGCACAATTGTCACCGTACCTAAAAGCATAGAGAAAATGTGAGATAATGCAGTAAGATAGATGGGAGATTAGGAAAGTGCCATCACTCTCTTATGATTTTAGTCCCTTTCCACAGAAGGCAGTGAGAAAAAATATCGTCTCTTTATCTTCAGCTCAATAAAGCAAAATCTGGATGATGTCACCATGAATGAAAATGATTTCGTGGAAATCATTACAAGATGTGTTGAAGAATAACCCAAGGGAAAGAAAAGATAGGAAGATTGTTTTATTGAATCACATAAGGTGCACATAAATATTTTACACAAGCGTATTCTCATGATAGATAAAGAATCTAAAGTGAGATTTGCAACTCTTTCATCAAAGCATCAGGCTTACTGTCTTGGGTAGTCACTTTCCTCAAAGGGATCACAAATCACAGCGCCAGGTCCTCAGGCAACTAGGAACGGTCTTGGCATATATTCATTTTCTTATTTTACATTTTAACCTTCTTGAATAAATGTCAAAAAAATTTTAATAATTATGATATGACCTTATATAACTTATTTGATAAGAGATTGACTAATAAAATAATTTTTAATAGAACTGTAATTTCTTATGACATTTCATGGGTGATTATTAGAATCTAATAGATGTTTATAGCTCAACCAATTCTTCTGGGAAATACACAGCATATGAGAAAAATACGAATTGAAAATAAAAAAGTGCAGGAACAATGCAAACTCAAATTATAGCATATTTTTGTGCTAAATAGAGATTTTTATTTTGTTTCTACTTAACAGAAAATGTCTTATTTTTAAAGGTGTCAAACTTCAATGAAAAGAATCTAAATTGATTGAATCTTCCAAAAGAACTGATTCACTGGTTCTAAATACCTACAGGTAGTTTTAAAAAGGAAAGACAAAAGTCTTGTCTTATACCAAGAAACGTTCGGAAGTGGTCTATCATTAATAATTAATTTAGAGTCCTCTGTCAAAACACGAGTCACATGTTTGCTATTAATGTCAGTTTAATCGGTGCTCTCATGTGGAAATCTCAGATTTCTGCCTGATATTGCTTTCCAAGACAATGCTCCACAAAAAGGTTAGTGAAAGGGGGGAGTTAATAAGAAATGTCTCATCATTCTTTAATTATCTTTTAAAATAAATGACACTCAAATAGAAAATGTGAGAAAATATATTAAAATAGAGCTATTGCTCACACAGGATAGGCAGTGTCTCACTGTGTATTTCAAAGTCAGCTCATAGCAGAAAGGCAGGGACCCAATGTGTTGGAGAACTAACATATTTGCTCAAATTATAACTATCAAAAGTATGGTGGACAAATAATCTGCGTGTTGAATAAGCAGTAGAGTAAAAAAAAAAAAAAAGAAGAAGAAGAAGATGCAGAAAACCAAAACCACTTTCACTGTGTCTCTGTTCTGTCATTTCCTCCCATTATTCATGTTCATGATTTTATCTTCATCCTTCCTCTTTAAAAGTATGCTTAAATAAAATGTGAGTCCTTTACATATTCCAGTCCTACGCCAGTTTGGGTATAGGGCTGTTTAATAGAAAGAGGATACTTGAAGGGATGAGATTCATGTGCAATTGGTGACCACCTAATAGTTTAAAAGAAATTTCATGCCCTTAAAAATATGTATTTTCCTATTTGATTGTTAATTTGAATTGTGACTTCACCACTTATTAAGTATGTGCCTTTGAACATGTACAACATTTAAGTTTCCTAGTTTCAGATTCCATATTTATAAAATAGGGAAAATGACATTTATCTTAAATAAGTGTTGTTAAGTAATATGTATAGAAATGTCTAGGAAAGCACAGCAAATATTAATTGAATCAGGGAAAAAATTAATGTGTGGAACAGCATTAAAAGAAATTCAAGTCATTCATCCAGACTACTAACTTTATAAACTACTAGAATAATATGCAGATATGGACACGGAAACTCTTCCAGGAACCCTGAGATACTTGAAAACAGAAAAGGACTTAGAAAACCGGATAAAAGGAAAAAAGTAATTTTACTGCTTTTTCCAAATGGAAGGCAATGGGTTCCATAAACTATTATTCATGAGCTTGGTATCTCAAAGCAAAATCTGACAGTGGATTAAATACATGCTTCGTAAGCATTTGCCAGAGGAAGTGGTTATGATCAGAAGCCTTGAATCTTCACAGAGTACACATATTTTAAGTTGGTTTCCCTTGTGTATTTCATAGGTTACCTGACAAACTAGAAAGCAGTTGATATTAGCCAAACATTTGCATTTGACTGAATCCAGATTTTACAGAACAATTTCTTTTATCAAAAGATGTGCAGCAGAGAAAGATGGTGTTTTTCTTACCTCCTTTGCTGCTCAAGAAAGAACAATCTTGCAATCAGAGGGCAGAAGTTTCCCTACCTCTCTTTTGATGGTACTCAGTTGGATTTCTAGCTCACTGCAGAATCATACCAAAAAGAGGCTAATTAATGGGCCTGTGTCTTTGTGGATGGTGGACACATGTTTACAGCTGATCTCTGTTTCTTAGTCCAGTTGTCATTAACATTTTTAAATCAATGGCTCGAATAATGAAATAGACGGTCTTCAGACAAATCTAGTTTACTCAAAAGCATTTGTGATATCAGACAGTTAAATGAATGACACATCATATCAAATTCAATGGCACAAGCTGAGAGAGCAGGGAGTGACAGAAAGTAAATTAAAGTGACTTTGATAAGTTAGAATAATGGTTCTCAAATAATTAGTGAAAATGTAAGAGAGGTACAAGCAGCATTTTCCACTGGAGTTAAAATGTCGCTTACTGCATATGTATACATAGAAAAGATCTGATTATTCTCTTGAGAATCGGACTTAGATAGTAAGATGATGGCAGGTTGTACTTTTAATGAAGTATGAAGTATATTTAAGCAATAATATATGAATATAATTTTCTTATGAAAGTCAACAAAATTACTGAAAAAGTCTATATCCCTTATTCCATGTCCACTCTACCTCAACTCCCCAGGAAAACTATTTATTTAATTAGATTATATGCATTTTTGATCCTTTTTCATTCATTTATATTAGTGGAAAGTATCTAGTTTGTTTCTGTGGGTTTTTTATTTTTTTCGTTTGTGATTTACCAAAATGATACGTCCTCATTCTTGTCTCTAATATGGTGTAGCCTGAGTAAGACTGCTAAAGGATGTCCACATGTTACATGATCAAATATTTGGAAGTTTCAAATCAAGTGAAGAAACAGTAACATGAAAGTATTTTCTATCTTGTAAACTTGATAACTATATCCTTATTATGACACAATAAAAGGAATATGTTATGGTTTTAACATGACTCAAAATTGGAAAATACCAAAATTGATTGAAGTTATGTGTGACTCTGTGTCTGTCTTGCTGCCGGATGGCTAGTGATGTTTGGATGGTAATAATATACAGACATAATTCATAAATCCTTAATCATTATTCCATAAAATTATTTTATGAGTCTAGCACTCCCTCCACATTTACAGGCAGGACATGGCATTCGACCATGGGTGAGAGCTTACCCATCTCCCCCCTTAATTATTTTATGCACATATTTATTATTGGTATGGTCTACTGAATTTCTACTTTTTACAATGGTTTATAACTCATTATGGTAATTAATTATTTTGATGCTTAAATTATCCCAGATTTGGAGAATGGGGCCCCTTCAAATGGACTCTCCCATCCTGGTGACATACTTTCTTCTATCATTTTGGGGGTGGTATTGACTTGCAATCTTGTGTAACACAATGTTCCAGGCTCATCACATATGTATCTTACACAGTCAGAATCAGCCATTCCTTTAGGGAGCCTTGATTCTGTTCAGTGGAGAAAAGATTAGATACCATGATGTGAGTGAGGGTGTGCTTATTGCTGCTGAGATGTCTGCTTCTTGATTTTTGCAGCTGAGAGAGCAAGGGAAATGTATGCGTGACTGTATACATGTACCTACATGGAAAGGCACATATAGACATGCATACAGATACACACATATGTATACATGTACCTGCATGGAAGGGCACATATAGACATAATAGAGATGCATACATAGTTATACATGTACCTGCATGGAAGGGCACATATAGACATGCATACAGATACACACATATGTATACATGTACCTGCATGGAAGGGCACATATAGACATAATAGAGATGCATACATAGTTATACATGTACCTGCATGGAAGGGCACGTATAGACATGCATATAGATACACACATACGTATACATGTACCTGCATGGAAGGGCACGTATAGACATGCATACAGATACACACATATGTATACATGTACCTGCATGGAAAGGCACATATAGACATGCATACAGATACACACATACGTATACATGTACCTGCATGGAAGGGCACGTATAGACATGCATACAGATACACACATATGTATACATGTACCTGCATGGAAGGGCACATATAGACATAATAGAGATGCATACATAGTTATACATGTACCTGCATGGAAGGGCAGGTATAGACATGCATACAGATACACACATATGTATACATGTACCTGCATGGAAGGGCATGTATAGACATGCATATAGATACACACATATGTATACATGTACCTGCATGGAAGGGCACGTATAGACATGAATACAGATACACACATGTGTATACATGACCCTACATGCAAGGGCACATATAGACATGCATATAGATACACACATATGTATATGTGTACCTGCATGGAAAGGCACATATAGACATGCATACAGATACTCACATACCTATACGTGTACCTGCATGGATAGGGCACGTATAGACATGCATACAGATACACACATACCTATACATGTACCTGCATGGAAGGGCACATATAGACATGCATACAGATACACACATGTGCATACATGACCCTACATGCAAAGGCACATATAGACATGCATATAGATACCCTACATGCAAAGGCACACTTACGTATTCGTGTACCTGCATGGAAAGGCACATGTAGACATGCATACAGATACACATGTACACGTGTACCTGCATGGAAAGGCACATATAGACATGCATACAGATACACATGTACACGTGTACCTGCATGGAAAGGCACATATAGACATGCATACAGATACACATGTACACGTGTACCTGCATGGAAAGGCACATATAGACATGCATACAGATACACACATATACGTGTACCTGCATGGAAAGGCACATATAGACATGCATACAGATACACACGTATACGTGTACCTGCATGGAAAGGCATGTATAGACATGCATACAGATACACACATGTGTATACATGTCCCTATACGCAAAGGCACATATAGACATGCATACAGATACACACATATGTATACATGTACCTGCATGGACAGGCACATATAGACATGCATACAGATACACACATATGATACGTGTACCTGTGTGGAAGGGCACATATAGACATGCATATAGATACACACATACGTATACATGTATAAAAATCATGCCAACAACACACATGGTTGTACAATATTTAAAAATCAGTTTCTCTAATTCCAATTAAACTCCACAAAACTTTATTTTATTTTATTTTTTTACATTTCCTTTTGCAGGTCCCTTCTTCCACATTGAGACTTTTTTTTTTAGGCAGTTTTGGCTGGGGCCGGGCTTGAACCCGCCACCCCCAGTATATGGGGCTGGCGCCCTACTTCTTGAGCCACAGGCACCGCCCCACACTGAGATTTTTATCTCTCAACACATAAACCCACTTGACATGTTTAATAACTTACTCAAGTCAATAATATACATAAAATAGTTTCTGAATCACTTTGCCTAGACCACTACAATAATCAAACCTACTAAAAAGATCTCAGGATTTACTTGAATCCTTCTGCCCTCACATGTACTCAGCTGAAAACTGTAGGTATAAAGTCAAATGTCATTCATACACTGTATTCCCAAGTATTTTTTGATTAGGTCTTTATCCCTTGAGGGTAGCTGTGGAGCTTAGTTGAAATGCATTTTGTTTCCTTTGTTTCAGTTTTAAGTTTTTTTCCTCTCTTTATTTTCTTACTGATATAATTTTACTTTTGGGGGCATACAAGTTGCTTTCAGGGCAACTTCTATATATATGTATGTTTGTATATATATAAATTTTCCCACACCAAAGAAAGCATGCCATGTATGTTATTTTTGCATGTTGCTTTTATTCATTTAAAAATATCTCCTGGCAATTTCTTCATCCAGACTCGTTCTTAGACACCTTCCTTATTTTCATATGCAGCTGAAAAAAACTCCATTATGGGTGTGTACCATAATTTATTTAACCTATCTCTTATGCTTAGACAATAGACAGTTTTCAATATTTTGTAATCATAAATAACATGACCATGAATAACTCTGTAAATGTATATTTTCATACTGTTGGAAGTGTATGTTTAGTATAAATTCCTTGACATGGGATTCCTGAGAGGAAGGGCAAATACATACTTTGGAAGAACTTCTTTGTGTAACAATCTGGGCCAGGCACTTTGTTGTGGGGTAGTTCCCTGAGAACTTACTCTAGTTTCTGTATGGACTGTGGTCTGTTAAAGCTATTTTTCTCTACTTGAGTTAGTTTTGATTAACTGTTTCCCTAAGATATTACCCATTTCCTCTAGATTTTCAAAGATATTATGGAGTAAACTTGAAGGATTCCTTGTTTTTCTTTATTTTATGTATTCATGCTTTCTCCCTTCTCTTTTTTGTTAGATTACTCATGAGTTTTTTGTTTTGTTAATAGTTTTATGAATTTTTATTTATTAATTTAATCTATTGATTTTCTGTTTCCTACCTCATATATTTCTGCTTTATGTTTATTGCTTTATGCTTATTATTTTCTTCCTTGTACTGCCTATTTATAAAAATTTTGTGTGTTGGGAATTTGTTCTATTTTCATTTTATTGATATATTTTTAACAGGTAGGGATTTTCCTCTCATTGCAATTTAAATATGTCTTATAGTTTCTGATATGTAGTGCATTTATTATTTTTCAGAAATTCTATTATTTCTGTTTACATATCCTTGTCATTCAAGAGTTATTAAAAGAAGTTCTTTTAATGTACAAGCAAGAGCCTTTAGTATTTCGGTATTTATTTAAAATTTCTAGTTTTATTTTATTGTGCCAGAGAAAGTTGTTATAACAATACTACTTTATGGAACTTACTGCTGTTTCCATTGTGCTAAAAAATAATGTTTTGTGAAATTCTATGTGAGTATTAATATTTTTTAATCAAAAATCTTTAAAGCCAAATTTTATTTAGTTTTTGAAAAGTTAACCTCATTAAATATTTTTCATCAAAATAAAATATTTCACATTTCTGATGCTCAATTTGATTTTTCAGTGTGAAGAATCATTATCTATTATCCCAAATACTATGTCAAAACCAGAGATTCTCAACTCTAAGTGCTACTGATAATTTGTGCTGCTAAATTCATTATTGCCCATATCTAGTGATAGTGTAGCTTCAACCATATGTATTTTACTACAACTTTTCTTTTTCCTCACTCAATGTTTGTAGATACACACCTTTCATAATAGCACATCGTTTCTGATTATCTAGCATTCTACAATATAAATGTAATAGTTAATTTGACATTTCCATTTTAACAAACTTAAATTTTCTATTTACTCGGTTTATAACAATACTGCTTGAATGTCCTTGTAGATCTCCTTTCTTTGTGCACTTGTGTGATTGAGATTCTAGAATGTATAACAGATCCAACAATGAAATTGCTGAAGTATCTAGAATGTACATTTGACATTAAATAAAACAGCTAATCTTCCAAAGTAGCTGCCTCTTTTTAAAAATTCTTTCGGAGGTGGGTAAGAGAATATTTTCCATACCCCAGGCCGCAGTTGATACACTCAAATTATTTATTTATTTTTAAATATAATCAAAATCTAGTAGAAAATTATCATACTCTACCAAGAAAAAACAATATTTAATGTTTTCATTCAGAATTCTTATACTTCTTTCATGAGTAGCCTGCTCATAATTCTTGACCATTTTGCATAGTGTTTTTGAAAATTCTTGTCTAAATACTGCGACTAGTTTATCTATTTAAAAATATTTTGTAGTACATAACTTAATTTTATTTTTGTTTTTTCCTCACTATGTAACAAAAATTCTTATTGTTTTTTGTTTTTGCTGTCGAATTTTAAAAGGCTTTCATAGCTTCACTAACATAACTCCATTTTTCTCCTAAATTTTCTTAACAATCATGGCTATGTGTGGATATACACATGTATGTAACTGTGCATACATTTATATATGTATTTTCTAATTAAGTCTTTAATCTAGTTGAAATTTGTTTTTATGAAAACATGATAGCTGTTTTCAAATATTTCATTTAATCATCAAAATTAACTTATTTTAAATATATTGACCAAAAAGAAACTAGTAATAATTGACAAAAATGACAGAAAATCATTGATAGTCTGTACTTAAAAAATAATTTATGCTATTCAGAAATAAGACATGCTTTCCATCATTGGATACATTTAAGAAAATACCAACAACCTCTGTCTGAAGAATCAGGGAATTTATGAAAAAAAGTTTCTGCATTAGATAGAAAGTTGGATTTTCAAGTCAGATAATCCATGATTCATCTCTCAAAATAATATTCACAGTATTTGGTATTTGGCTTAAACAGTTTCAAAATATATAGTTAATGACTTTTAAACTTAAAACTATTACACACTCAATGCGATCTACATAGAAAATCTATATAGATAGATTTTTTTCTATGCATTATCTATGCAGATATTCAACAAGAGAAAAGTAAATCCCTGAGTTTATCAAGGAAACTGGATAACTGTATTTATTTTGAGCCACAGACAGGTACATATGTTTACCTATTGATATACACACAGTACTTTATTAATTTGCATTAATAGTATAAATACTCTTATACCTTATAATACTAAACCATAAATTACAAATACCTTTGCATGCCACTCAGTATATAACTACATGATTTTTAATTATAAAATAATATTCAGTTCAATGGTTGTATTATAATTTAATGAAGCCATGGTTGAATAGTTGTTTCAGTTTTTTTGTCCTTTTAAAATCAATGTTATAATTTACATGCTTGCATATTTATCTTTGAGAAATTGTCAATTATTTTTCTCCTTACAGAAATATCCTAACCATAGGAGCACTGAGTAAAACCATATGCACATTTTAAAAGCTTTTGATAAAGATTGCCAAGGTCATTATTGATGTATTAAAAACGTATTGAAGAGCACCTGTGTTAGGAACTATGTTTAGTTTTAAGAATACAATGACAAACAACACATGCATAGTTCTAATCCTTATAAAGCTTAAAATCCAGTGAAGGGAATACATATTAATTACATAATAACACAGATATATAAAAATAATAGCATCAAATGTAGTCTTTACCATGTAACCAGGCCGTATTATCAGCACTTTATATATGCTAATTTTAAAAAACTTTCACAACAATCTCACTATGAAGAGTGTAATTATTAATATCATTCCTATTTTTTATAAATTAGATAATCAACACATAAAGAGGATAAATAACTTGCCTAAACTTCCCAAGCCAATAAATGGTAGAACCAAAATTCTAAATTTGGCTCCATAGTTTGTATGGTAGCCAGTAAACACCCCAAAATTTATAAGCTCTTTAAGGGAAAATACGGGATATAAGAAAGCAGAAAACAGAAAATCTTATTTAGCAATTGCAAGTTGCTTGGTTAATTTCTCAAGGGGCTAAATATCCTTCTTGCATGTGGAACCTTGCGAAAAACAGTCAGAAACATGCCTCCCAGAAGTATTATTCAACTCTCCATAATTGGGTAGTTCTCCTTGAATAATATAGCCCCAGTAGCTAAAAAGTATTACCTATTATTCTATAACAACACTAGTGATTTGGCCAAATCACTAATGGTGCTTTATTGGCATTGATCGACGGCCTCATTGCTTCGTCAGATAGTCTTGCATGAGTAATTGTAGGTCACTACTTGTAAAGTGGATGGATTGGCATAGTGCACATTAATCAACCATCATTCTGCTTTGAGAAATGGAGAATCAGATGGCAACAGCAATAGTGCAAGGGACTGACTTTTGCCTCAGCAGTCTGGGTGGATACTCAATCAAGAAAATTAGTTTATTGTGGTGATGATTTATTTTAGCTTCCAAGTGCTGTCTCCAAGTAGCAGTTCAAGAAATAATACTGTCTGAAATGTCTCCAGGTTTTTTCCCTAAAATTGCAGCAGCAAAATGATATCTTCAGTAGTACTTATAAAAAGCCAAATACCGCCGTGGTCTGTGTCTCATTGGCACTAACTTTTCGACTGCTTTGAAGTTGCAGGTCGCAATTGCTGCCTAATGCCACTTGTTTATAAGCTGGCTTTGATAAACAGCACTGCTGTACCTCTAATTTGCTCTGTAATGGGAGCTTAGTGCAGGTGCAGCCCCTTCATTACCCTAAACAATTATTTTTATTTCTTCAAGTTTAAAAATCATAGTATCAGTTTTGTTTTTTTTTAAAGTGTGTTCATTCACAGCTGCTCTCTTGCTACCGCATTTTCTTAGACATTAATTGGAGCCAACAAGACCTATTCTAATGTGACATGATCCTTGCTCTTGGGCAGAGAGGATCAGAAAGCCAAGAACGAAATGACCAAATTCATTCACATAAATATTGGCTTCTAGAGAAAAACAAAAGATATTTATAAAAAAAAAAAAATCAGGGGGAAAAGTTCACACTATAAAAATTCAAAGTTGAACCACTACAAGAGAAGAAATTAGAGTAATGACGTTAAGTCTTCAGCAAGGACTTGACAGCAAGGAAGATGTAACACACACACATTTTTTGTTTGTTTGTTTGTTTTTGAGACAGAGTCTCCCTCTCTCTGTTGCTCCTGGCTAGACTGTTGTGGCCATAGCTCACAGAAAACTCAAATTCCTAGCCTCAGCCTCTTAAGTAGCTGGGAATATAGGAGCCTGCCACAAGGCCAAGCTGGATTTTCTATTTTTAGTAGACAGAAAGTCTCCCTCCTGCTCAGGTTGATCTCAAACTCTTGAGCTCAAGTAATCCACCCCCTTTAGCCTCCCAGAGTCTTGCTAGGACTACAAGAATCAACTTGGCTAAGGAAGATAGAGTTTATACCTATAGCAGATGAACAGTAACTCATCTGATATTTCAGAAATGAGGATCTCATTGCTATAAGAAGGTGAATTTTTTTGATAATAATTTTTTTAATTCATTTTGAGTCATTTGAAATTTAATGGCTGATAATGCTTTAGAGCTTTCTACCACAGAATGCACAAAGATATCTTGCTGAAAAATTCATGTACATAAAAAACATAAGCAAAAAAACCCCCCAAGAAACAAAACTCCTGGAACTAATAATCAATTACAACAAGGTTGTAGAAAACAAGGTTGATATATATAAGTTAATAACTTTCCTATATTCCAACAACGAACAAATGGAATTTGAAATTAAAAACACATCATTTATATTAACACCATGCAAAATGAAATACTTAGGTATAAGTCTAACAAATTGTGTACAAGATATATGTAAGAAAAGCTGCAAAGCTTGAGTGAAAGATTTCAAAGAAGAATTAAGTAAATGGAGAGATATTCCACATTCAATCACAGGAAGACTTATTATTGTTAAGACATGAGTTCTTGCCAACTTAATCTACAGATTCAATGCAATCCAACTAAAAAGTCCAACAATTTGTTTTGTACATATCAACGAACTTACTCTAAAGTTTATATGAAAAGGTAAGAGATCCAGACTAGCCAACTCAATCTGAGAAGAACAAAGTTAGAGGACTATCGCTACCCAACTTTAAGGCTTGGCGTAAAGTGACAGTAATCAAGAGCATGGTATTGGCAAAAACACCAAAAGTCACTTTATAAGAAAGGTATTTGCACCAGAGTGTTCATCGCAGCTCAATTCGTAATAGCCAAGTCATGGTAGAAGCCCAACTGCCTATTGACCCATGAATGGATTAGTAAGTTGTGGCATATGTATACAATGGAATATTATGCAGCCTTAAAATAAGATGGAGAGTTTACCTCTTTTATGTTTACATGGATGGAGCTGGAACATATCCTATTTAGTAAAGTATCTCAAGAATGGAAGAAAAAATATCCAAGGTACTCAGTACTATCATGAAACCAATTTACAATCACTCACACTTTCATATGAAGAGTAGATCACAACTGTGAAAAGACCAGGATGAAGGACAGAGGAAGGTGGGACTGGAGGGAAGGGAGGAGGTCAGATCGAGGGAGGGTGAATGGTGCGTTCACACCTGTGGTGCATAAGGCACGGGTACATGTCAAATCTATTAAGTATAGAGTATAAATGTCTTAACACAATAATTCAACGAAATGAGGTATATATTAACCAGTGTGATGTAAGCGTTCCTAATTCTATATGAAATCAGCACATTGTACCCCATAAATGCATTAATGTATACACGATCTATGTGTTTATGATTTAATAAAAACAAACAAAAAACTGGGAGGCAGAGTGGGAAAAGTAAGGGAGTGGTTGGATAAAAATTCCTTGTGATTTTATAAAGATAGTATGCTGAGCTGCCAGTTGTGAACACATCAAAATAAAAAGATAAAAAGATGTTAGAGGAAAAAAGAAAAGAAGGTGAATTTTTAACATTAAGAGTAATTACTTTCTCTTAAGTATGTTACTGGAAGTTCACAGAACCTCTGTTCTTGGAAACCTTAAAAACAGATGGTGTTGATTTCAGAACTGATACCCAGTTGTGCAAGTGAAAAGACCAGATGAACCTCAGTCCTTTTTATTTAGATAATTCTATGGTCATGGGAAAGCCCAAATGCCAATCTTGTCTTGGCATATTTGGTTGGTTTCTGACAAGAAAGCAGCTGGTGTTTGGGGTTGTGTAATGAAACTTCAGTCTCCAGTGCTGTTAACTGTAGTAAAAAGTGAAGGACAGAATTCTGGTTGGGTGATTCTCATTTAAGTAGTTTCCCTAAATTTTATATAGTTCACTTTGAATTAGGTTATAGAGTTATCATTCTAACCCCGTCCAACATCATCACCAGCAATATCTGGACTCTGTGTACAGACGGGTAGAGAAGGGCCCTGGGACAGGCACACAGATTAGTGTTTCAGCCGCAGTGAACTCTGGCAGGTAGCAGGTCACAGCTAGCAGATATAGGTATGCAAGCATTTGTAGCAGGTCTCCAAAATGCAGGGAGTCTATTTTCACAGAGTCAAACCCTAGAACACCACAGCCACGTGGCTCAAGCCAGTAGCCAGAGATGAGAACTCAGAGAACAGAAGGGCTTTTCTCTCTCCTGGCCTCTGAGATCCTGCTTATCCCCCACTTCCTTTAAAGTCACTATTCAGGCATTGGCTTGTGAACACAGAGCGACAGACACTTTATTCCCTTTTATGTACTACTAGTTCCTTCCTCTCTCTCCTCTCTCTCTCTCTTTCTCTACTTGACACTTCATTTCTGCCCCAAGTGACCTGGGGTTAAAAGACTGCCCTCCTTACTTAGTGTGCCCTCACTAATCTGAATCTATCAGTAAAAATCTTTGAACTTGTGTCTTCCTCTGGTGGTGAATCGAATTTATATCTTATAACTGAAAACCAGCTATACCCAGCCCGGATTTCCCCCAGACACCAAGGAGAGCATAAAGTTGAGCTCCTAGGGCCAGGGACATAAAGTGAACACGGGTCAGATAAGAGCCATCGGGTGTCTGCCAGTATAAACAAGTTTCCTTGGTCACAGGTGGGGTCAGATGATTACACATCCATTAGACAAAAAAAGTATTCTTTGAAAGACACACGCTGTCAGCACCTTCATGCCTCTCTCCTTTATTTCCCAGTACGGGGGGGGATGCTAGCCTCTCTCATACTGGAAGTCCAGTTTCGCTGAGGGCTCTCAAGTAAGAACAAAGATGATCTGAGAAGGTACACCATGATGTTCCGGCAGGTAACGCAGCATCAGGTCAGGCTGTTGGGAAACACCAGGGGCTTACCCATAAATGATACTTTAGTACCCAGGCTCGGAGGAAGGGAGGGTAAGAGCAGCGAGAGAGATCTGGACCCACTAGGATCAAAGGCATAGTTCAGGTAGCGAGAATGGGACGGCACAGGCAACCGGTTTGAAATTCAGCTTCCAAAAGCAAGCTGTAACTGGTGCAGTGACACTGGATACAAAGGAAGCAAGAGCCCATTTTTCACTGTTAGAAAAGGGAAAAGGTGTTTATGCAGAGTCCCTTCAATTGCTTAATTCTCTGTGCACGAATTTATTATTGGTTCTGGGAATTGGAACTGGCCTGAACCACAAGTGAAATGTCAAGCATGCCCAGCTGGCAGGAGGAGTTGGAACTTGGCAGCATCTAATAAAAACTACCCAGAGAAGAGAGGTTACCTCCAGTGCACTCACTTGAAGAGTAGTCACGCTACTGAACAAGGTGAAGAGGAGAAACTACCAGCCAGAGTATCAACTAGGATTGTGACTCCAGCCTCAGCTGGAGCTGCCAGACACGAGAAACGTGGAGTCATCTGAGTGCAGCGGGGTAAGCACAGCGCAGGACTAATTTGTTCAGCTGCTGCTCCAGTTCCCTGTCCGTCTTTGGCAGGCAGAGGTCCCTAATTGCTGCAGAAGTGGCCACCGATGGGCACACAGGGGTCTTTCTGAACTGTTCTCCTCTGATATATTTCAGACAGGTGAGCATGAGCTCTAAGACCAGGGATGAGTTTGCCTTTATTTAAAAAAAAAAAAAAAAAACTATATTCTTCCTCCCGAGCCCTTGTGTTTAATGATTATTTTTGAATCACTAAATTTCATAGGTGGAAATTCAAGGAAGTCAGTCAAAAGTCCATGACAATGATGTGCCCCAGGAAAGAAAAAGAAACATTCCCATTAAAAATGTCCCTTATGGAGATCCGCCTGAACCACTGAGCCACAGATTTCCATACCGTCTTATAGGAATTAACTAATAAAATCATTTGAATGTTGATTCACATAACAAAGAGCTGACGTATGTATTTTTTCTCAATAAAAGCAGAAAAAAATACTATAAATTATTCCCCTACTCCAAGATTTTCTTTTCAATTTAGTTTATTTTTATGATATAATGTCATGCTTTAAAGGAAAAATGCAAATACAATAGAAATCTGTTTTATATTCAGTAATATATATATATATTTGTTATGGTTTTTGGCCGGGGCTAGGTTTGAATCCGCCACCTCCAGCATATGGGACCAGCGCCCTACTCCTTGAGCCACAGGCGCTGCCCCAATATGTTCAGTAATATTTTTTATTCATGAATATTATATTAGTCAATAAGCATATATGTGCAGTAAAAGTCATGTCAATATGGTTTGTGGGTACAAATGTGATTCTTTCTGTGAAATAGGGTTGAATTGCCAAGGCACACAATCCTAACACTTAATTCGCGATATGATACTTTTCCATTCTCAGAAAACGGACTCTTTGATGTTCACTAAAACTATTTAAATTGTTATCACCCTAAGGTATTCAAAGCATCTGATAGTGTTATTTAGAATTCTGAAGGGTGCAGTGAATATTTCTAAACCAGAATATTTTCTTCTTCTTTTAGAATTAATTACATATTGTTGTCTTATAAAGATTAATGTAATGTAAGAATAACTTTTCTTCTGACTCATAAATTAATCAGATCGTTTTGAATAGTCAGAATGTTCTTAAAGAAGTATTTGCATATATATGTGTAAATATACTACTTTTTTATAATCTCAATATTTTACTTCTTAAAATTTTATAGAGTTTTTTTATAAAAGTATTTTGGAGTGATTTAAAGAGAAAAGATACATGGATATTATGTGGCCTAGGACAAAATAATTATGCTGCAGTGTTTAATCATGTCTAATATTCATGCTAATGGCCTATTTTTAGACTAGTGAACAATTGAGAACACATTGCCATTGTTTGATCAGAGTCTTATTATAAAAAGAGGCGAATGTATTTTTCAAGATAGTCTGAAGATGACAGAGTTTGGCATAACACAAAAACTTTGACATGCTACTCGTTAGTAAAACTTTCTTTCATAACCATACTCCCACACACTTAAAATGGATTTCTGATGCCCTTGACAGTAAGGAGCACTTTAAACTATACTGAAGGAGGGGTGTTAAGGCACACGCATTTTGAAAACAACAACAATAGATAAAAAAAAAACTTTCTAATGATGAAAAGGAGACTTTGAGTTTCTCAAATAGGCACTGTTTCTAGAAGAGTCAATATTCCTCCAGCATAATTTCCAGTGACATGGACTTTTCCTGGTACATCTACATATTTAATTAAAAGGGAATTTTATTCTAAACAAACACAGATGTTTGTGGTTCTGCTTGACTGATAACATTTCTCTTTGCCTAACATTATTGTTTGGAGAGTCATTAAAGTTCTGACGAGAAACAGCTCTACGTTAAAAGGAGAGAATTACAATTGAGTTTGCAGTAAGTAAGTCACTTGATAGCAAGTGGGGCTGAACTGGAGCAGTGAATGGATATTATTTGGAAGCTATGACCCAGCTTATAAGTGAACTGAGATGTCAGCATATTTTATTCAAATAAGTTGGGTGTCCCTGTGCACCTGCAGTTATTTGTCTTTAGAAAAACAATACAATTTGGTGTCTTTGACAGAAAAACACCCTGTAAGAAGATAGGCTCTTGATGTCATGAACTTGATATACACACTAATAAACAAAATTAAACAGGTTTTCTTATTTCAGTAATACTCTAAAATCATTTAATATGCAACTAGGTGAGTAATTAAGAGATGCACGTAATCTTTCTCAAAATTGACCAGTTAGCCCTTCCGCCCCATAATGTTTCATGATCTTGGTGGTTTGGGGGATTTGCTTTGAGATATGTTTCCTGGCAGTGTTGCTCAGGTGGCAAATCTAGTCTTTCTCTGACTTTATGGAATAGATCAATTTCGTGCTTTCCCTTCATAAACACCAATTGGCTCATAAGCCAAATTATCTGAAATATCAGCCCTTGCAGTTGGACTCTTCCTTATGTATTCACTTTCTTTTTTATTTATCCTTGGTTTATTTCCCTAGTTCTAAGTTCTAGACTCCGTGAACTTGTTATATTACCAGAATGGCACGGTACGTGGAGGAACCTCTTTACTTCTCCCTCTACCACAAGTCCCCTAAAAAAACCAGTCTGCATACTCAGCTTCTGAAGCTCCACCGTGCTCTGAGAAAACATTACCTCGATGAACCTAGTTTGGGTGTTTTTATGACACAGAATATGGGAGAGGCAGAGGAAAGCTAGTGGGAAGGAGATTAACAACTATACTGATAACATGTATAAACAACAATAGTGTTTACTTCTCTAGAAGAGATAATTATTTATCAAAAATGTGCATAATAAATGAATCAGAAAATAAAGGAACAGAAACAAAGTTTTGTCTAGGAATGTAGTAAAAAATTCATAAAGAAAGACAAGAAAACAAACCAAAAAGACTTCCTGGCTGGAGGGCAGGAGGTGAAATTGTATTTAGGAATAGGCTTGAGTAACGCCTTTGGAACCACTAGAGAGATGAAAGATAATTTAGGGTGAGAGTAAAAGTAATTTGGAAAAGTGTTATGATTAATTATAAATTAAATCTCCTTTAAAGGTTCATTTAGAGATGCCAGGTAAAAACTGGGATGACTTGTTAATTACTTTTAGCTACTGGACTAGATTTCCATAAAGGAACGTGACTGCAGGCCAGAGTGATGCCACCAGGCACCTCGGGCACGTTTAGGTTGCATTTGCTTCTTCTGTTGGCCGACCTGCTGGACTTGTGGCTTAGCTTTTTGGATTTTAGTTTCTTGGAAGTTCCTCGTTTCACCCATTGTCTTGGTTTTGACAGTCCTATCTACCTTGAGTAACACATTTTTGTACCATTTCTAAATCCTGCCGTTACCCAACAGACCACTCCTTAGCCCAGCGGTCCTTGTCCTCATCACCCTCTTCTGTCCCTAGTAAATGTGACAAGGCATTTAGGTAACTTCCTCCTCATGTCTTCTACTGGGAAATGGAGACAGCTCTAGATGTTCCTGAAGAATTGTCTTCTTTGTTTGGTCTACTGTGTAATTCTGCTCTGTTGAGCCCATTTGTGATTCTTTGCACTGCACCACAGTGCTTTGAAAGTTAACATGCAGTTTCTTAAAGCAGAGATTCAAGGAACCCACCCATATTCTTGGAGGCTGCCTAGGCAGAAGTTTCTGGGGATAGGAAAGCTAGAATTCTGAGAGATTTATGTTTGGATGTGTAGAGTCAAAAAGGAGAAAAAGAGACATCAGAAAGAGAGCGATCAGAAGCTGTGAGAGCCTGGATTGCATATCAGACAGGAGTCAAGAAGGGAGGAGATGCATGTGTGTGCTGTCGTGTGTGTGAGTGTGTGTGTGAGTGTGTGTGTGCTGTTGTGTGTGTGTGTGCTGTCGTGTGTTTGTGTGTGAGTGTGTGTGCTGTCGTGTGTATGTGTGTGTGAGTGTGTGTGCTGTCATTTGTGTGTGTGAGTGTGTGCTGTCGTGTGTGTGTATGAGTGTGAGTGTGAGTGTGTGTGTGTGTGAATGTGAGTGTGTGTGTTCCCACGTGGTAAGGACTATGTCCTGGTAGTCAACAGGAGGAACTCATAAAGGGTGCAGAGGTGCAGAGTTGCAGAGGGCAAGGTGCAACCAAGGCTCAGAAGACTTTTTCTACACCCTGCTGGTGGGATTTGCTGTGCCATCTGTAGAGAATCCTCAATATCGCTGTAACTATGCAAAGTCCAGATGTCTTATTCTGAGACCTTAAAAATGTGTTTTTTTATTGCTGTAATTTCTGCTCTTCTTCATTGCCCTAACCTAAGGAGGTTACTCTGTCTCCAAAGAATACTCCAGGCCAAATATTTGTCCTCATTTATGTATTACCTTGGCATAGCATGTCTCTATCTGTGCAGCAGTGCCTTCCTCCTCTAGGCACCCTGTGAGTTGGCAGCAGGCCATGGTCAAGCATCACGTTTTATTCTTGGCTCCAGCACATTTGGCCAGAGAGAACTCAATGGGGCATCCTACTTTTATATTCATCCTTGTTCTTTTTTGTTATTTTTTGTGATTTCTCTTATTGCTCTTCCAATTCATTTTCAGAGACCATTTGAAGAACTCTTTGTTTAACCATTTTGCTCCCGCGAAGAAGAGTCTATATAATTATTTTCAAATAAAGACATTTTGAAGGAATGCATATTTAGGCTTAGTTATTGCATATGAGATCATATATTTTCTGTTTTTCCTCTAATCTTAAGTACATCGTACACTAAATTTTGAATGTTTTGCATGTTAAAGTGTTCAAATCTTATGGCAATTACCTCATTGTTTTTACTATTACTCTTTTTAATACGTTCCCTTCTTGCTAATTGTTTTGTAGATGGTCAAGTTGAGCCCAGTAATGAGATTAAATGGCATTCTGAAGACAACCATTTGTTCATCTGTTTTTAAAATAGCGGTGACTTTTTAATATAACATAATTGAAGTTGGCATTTAATTTTCCACCAATCTATTATATAATCTGCCTTTCATATTACTTTGGTTTATATGCAGGCATATGTATTTTCCTTAGACTAGAATCATTCAGCACCTTTATATCTTATGATTTATGTTTTTATTTATACAAACATTATTCATCACCATGCACTTTTCACATTTGAATAATAAGCAAGAAAAGTTCATGTAATTTCCCAGAGGTTTCTTTCAGCTCAACTGGTAGCAGGTATTTGGTTGGAATTTACAGCTAATCTAATGCTCAGTGTGTGGAATGTATTAACATTTCTTTCCTTATTTCCTACTGAACCTGATTAACACACCACAGGGTGTGTTTTGAAAGACCCAAAGTCATTTGCTGCTTTCTACCAATAACATTGGAATGTGTGGAAATAGGAGACAGTGGTAAGGCTTTATTATTAGCTCCAAATATTTAGGGAATACACACATTCCATTAAAAATGAACTTAGTCACTGACTAGCCATACACATGCCTAGAAAGATTAATAATGAATACTTTGGTGTCTGTAGGATATGGTTTGCTTTATTAAGGTATAGGCAGCCTATAGATAGGAACTTTTTGTGCATTTTTCCAAATATCATAGAGCCAGCATAGTTGAAACACACAATAGCTTCAAGGGAATTAGCTGATGAATAAAAGTCATTAATTTCAGAAGAAACAGTGAGCACTGGCTGTTTGTTTGGCTTCTCATATCTGTTCCTCATTTTTTTCTGTTCATTTTATCCAGGTTAGCTTTGAGAAAACACCCTTACCTGCACACTCAGAGCTGACAGGTAAGGCTGTTGTCTGGTTCAGAGACAGCACACACCTGCAGGCAAGTCAGTCAATGCATTGAGTTCTTATCTTAAGTAGGTAGCATAAGACTCCATGACTCTTTTAGAAATCTTTAGGAGGATAGTCTTGTTCTCATGCATGGATCTGAGGCTGAGGAAACATTGGCTCTGAAGAAGCTGTAGTCACATTGGGACCATACTTGGGGTGGTGAGGATCCTTTGGCACCTGAGAACAGAGATGTACCGAAAAAGGCGGAGCTGAGAGACAGAAAACCAAGTCCCCATGAAGCAACCACAACCTCTGCTTCACGCTGCAAAGCCAGCCTTCTTGTCAGCGCTATTTTCCAGATGAGAAAGTGAGTTTTCTATTTGCCTAAATTATTTTTGGTTGGGCTTTGTGTCTTTTGCAAATGAAAGCTTCATAACTGATTCCAAGAGAAAATCACTAAGCCTACACTATAAAAAAGACACTCGAAATCTCCTTTGTTTTCTCATCTTGCCCAAGCATAAGACCGGGTTCTCTGCCTCACCCGTTTAAGCTCCGGACTGTATCTGAACTGTGCTCTCAGCTCGGTAGCCCTGGACATGGAGTCGAGAAGACACAGAGTTCTGGAACAGTGTGCTGGATCAGCCAGAGACATTCTATGTCTTCACTGACCTTTAGAAAGAAGAGAGCAGAGACCAGACAAGTTTGAAAGGCATTCATTTTTGGAGCATGTTTTTATGCTTAAAACCAAGCTACTTGCTTTGCTCTGTTTTAAACAACCTGACTGTAATCTATGTTATAGAACCATGTTTTCATTTATAATCTCTCCCCCTAATAAAAATGGCATTAGTTGGTGGTAATTGAAATCACTCTATAGTTTATGGCATCATTTAACTTTCATTCAGTGTATTACTTCTTTTTTTTTCACTCAGACATTAAAAAATAAATCCTTGCTATCTTTTACATAATTTTAATATGCATAATAAAACACATTTCTTTAACTAGTACTTTATTAATTAAGCCAAGTTGGGCATTTGCATTTATCCAGTGATAGTTTCTGTTAATAAAAGAATGTGTTCAATTTCTCAAAATTTAATAAAATATACTTTGGTTGAAATGTTCTGTCAATCACTAAAGGGACCAAGTCTGCCATCAACTTCCTGGTATACCTTAGTAAGACAGTTACCATAAAAAAAAAAGAACAATGATAATGTATGTAAATCAGGTATTGAAATATTGCTCAGTGCTAGGCACACATTCCTACTTAAAATTAGTTATCATAATAATTATCAATCATCACTACCTCCTTAAAATCATCATTAGCATCTCTAAAATCATTTTCCATATTAACATTCAACAATCCCATAAGTAATTACTAAAATAGATTATTTTAGAATTAAAAATTTTGTTTGAAATAATTTTAGGCTTAAGGAAAAATTGTATAGATAAGGTTTCCATATTCCCTTGAACCGACACAACCAATTAAGATAAGTGGTCTAAAGAATTTTGTCATCAATATTTAAAGCCTATAAATCTAATGACTAATTTCTATTAAAACAAATCATGCCTAGACATTTCTCTTATTTGCACATGCAAATTAATTGTTGTAATAGCACAGTAGCCTAAAGCAAAAAAAAAAAAAAAAAAAAGCCAACACTATAGCAAGTAAGTAGTTATCTTCTGGCATAGTATTATAATGAACTGAACTTTGTTTATAAATCTGAGTAATCCTAAATTAAGCAAATTATCTAAAGTAGAAATTTTAGGAATACATGGGTTATTTAATAGTAGCTCACATTTATAACTAATTTATAACTAGAAGAAGAAAGGTGGGGGGGGAATGCTACACTATCGAGAAAGAATCATAAATACATTTAATATTTTCTTAACCCAGTTTTAAAAACTCTGGAACATACTGTCAAGGAATGTTGCCAGACCTATTTTTGATTTTTATTCATTAATAAGGTGTATCCTTTCTTGGAGATCTAAAATGCCTTGTTGCCGGAATATGGGAATAGATTCAAAGCATTATTTGGCTTCCTAATAATCTTAAAATTCTGTAGTTGTTTCCAGCTCTGAATACACTGAGACCAAGGATTACCTTTGATAGTCTCAAAATGTCATTCTGCATTATAAAGTTTATTCTCATGATTCTGTGTATGTACTTTCTAATACAATGATTATGTATTGCATATAGAGGTAATTCACTTTCCATAAATCTGTTTGTGAACAGTCACCACAGCAACAGTTGTCTGGACATCTGCCCATGAAGATCTGGCTTGAAATGACTAACTCATTTCACAAAGAACAATGAAACCTCTTTGATTCTAATAGTTTTCATTCCCCAAGGCCTTGAGCCAAATGAAAGTTCTCATTTCATCTTTCACAGGTAAAAGTATCCAAACACTTCACTCTGTCTTGAAAGCCAAAGTATCCCCACCCTTTCATCAGCTCTTAGGATATTTCTACAATACTAAATTGGCTGGCATGTTACATTTGCGGCAACAAATACCATGGGAGAATCAAAACTTTAGGTTGAAAGAGCAATCATGAATCAGATACCTAGATTTGAATGTGCTCCCCCCACCCCCCACCGCCACCAAAGTTCCATTGTTGGAAACTTAATCCCCAATGCCACAGTGTTGGGGAGGATGGGCCTAATAATAGGTGATTAGATCATGACAGCAGAGCCCTGATGAATGGATTAATAAGTAGGTTGTTATAAAACAAGTCTGGCCCCTGGTACCCCTCTCTGTCTCTAACTTATTACTGCCTTCCACCATCTGCCACAGAATGACCCTTGCCAGATGCCAGCACCAAGCTCTTAGATATCACAGCCTCCAGAATCATAAGCCAAATAAACATCCTTTCTTCATAAATTACCCAAACTGTGGTATCCTGTTATAGCAGCAGAAAACAGACTAAGACGGGATATAATTAACTTTCCCTCTGGTTCCTGCAGGCTCCCCAGTGGACCACGTACTGAGACTTGCACCTGACTTAGCAGCCTGGACCTATAGCTTCACTAATTTTTATTTCTTTTCATGTGTTGGCTTTTGATCTTGACTTATAATATTCATAAAGTACACTCTTAAAATTCACTTCTACATATCAATAAACTATCAAAAAAGCCATTTCCCAAATTTGCAGAACCCCAGACTAATTAATATGTCACATTTCTCTAGACTATGAGTGCATCTCAGTTCCTGGTGTCTTTCTGGGTATAAACCAGGGCATCACATAAATGTATATTTAAAATGGAGCATATTTAAAAATTTGCCTCATCCAGAGGGTGAATTTTACATTTTAAATCTCAAGCCCTTTTATACTTTTGCTGGCAGGATATCTTCCATTCCCAGGAATAAAACAGTAAACACAACTGAAGTTGGTAAGAAACAGCAACAACAAAACAAACCCCAAATAAGTGTCATTAAGAAAGCAACTGTATCAGATATTTTAAATTCAAATGTGAAATCATGACCTGAATGTAACTCCTAACAGAAGGGTTTACTTTGAAAGCTATTGATAGGTTGTGTTGAAGAAGGATTTTTGCCTAAAAGGACAAAGTAAAAATCTACACTAGAGCTGAGCTTTGAGGATTCCCTGATGAAAAATGTCCAAACCTCAATATCATAGGCAATATCTCAGGACTTTTTAAAAATTCAGATTCTTTGGCCTCAGCTTCTAAATGCAATAAAGCATGGCTTCAGTAAGGAATTTTAAAATAATTAAAGGCAATTAAACAATACAATAATACAAAAACATCAGTGAAATACTACACTAACTTATCAAAGTGATAAGTTTAGGAAAAAACTTCACATGTTGCTATATAGAGCATACATTTATCTACCCTACTAGCTTTTTTGAAAGACACTTCAACAGTATTTATCAAAAGATGTCAAGAGTGCCATAAATAATTCTGCTATTCCACTTTTGTCTAAATATGTATACAAAACATACACACAAGAATGCCTGTTTTACACTTCCATATTATAGTATAGATTCTAAATTAACTGTCACACTTAGGTTATACAAATTATCATAGTCATCCCATGGAGCATTATGTACCCTTAAGATGAAATCCACTGATTTTTTTTAAACATAGGGAGATTGTTATGGTGAATGAACATTTAGGGTAGAAAGTAATACGCATTTTTGCTTTTTTTATAAGTAAAAAAAAATTAATTGACATATAACCGAAAAGCTAATGACTTCAAACCGGAGAAAAGGCAGAGAAATGACTAATTCACACACCTTATTAAGTGTATTTCCAGCAACATAGCAATTTACATCAAAATTCTTGAAAAATTCTCATCTAACAAACTTCCTAGAAATAAAACCCAAGGAGATATAGATTTATACAAGTATTTTTTGCACAAACTTAACAAAAATCAATTATAAAACTGAAAATCAAAGAAATGCAAGCTTCCATCATAGGAACATTAAGTGATGTTGCATCCATTTAATTATATATACACATAAATCCAGTGAAATATTATTTAATAAAGGTATTTAATAGCATGAAAATGCCTATAATATAATCTTCAATGTATACATCACTACATATAAGATTTTACATAAAGTGTGATTCTAATGAAATTTTGCAAAGAGAAAAACAATTTAAATGCATACTAGTAGGACTAACATCCAAACTTTAGTTGTGATCATTTTATGGTGGCAAGACAACTCTTTATACCACTAAACCCTACCTCTCCTCCAGGCTTTCACTCAAATTTCAGTGCCTCTAACAATTCTTTCTAGACTATACAAGTCTCAAATGATACAGCTTTCTTACTAATGCAAAGAATTAATGCCTATGTCTATAGCCTATGTCTATAGACAAGCTTGGGTTTACACATTACCAAGTGCTATTTGTGTACCTATGAAAGGAATAAGTGTATTATTGCTCTTAAATAAACTTTAACATTTATTTATACAGGTATTAGTGAACTATCCTTTGCTGCAGTGTTAATCAGAGATGAATTCTCGTCAGTATCCACTTTGGAGTGTGACTCTCAGCCACCATATAATCATTTTTAAAATAACTGCCTTATGATTTGGATCATTGCCATAACCTCACTTCTTACCTCCATAAATTCTTGCAGAAGTACATTTCACTTGGCAATGAGGTCATATAAATGAATGAGACACAATTTATGTTACCTAAGACACAATTTTATAATCGTTACTCTAAGGGATACACAGGAGTAGTTTAAAGCAAGATAACTCCCTTTTCTCTCTGATAACAGTGTAGATGAAAGAAGCAGGTTATGGCCTATGTGCTCTATTTTTCTGAAATCCAGCCATCTCCTATATTGTTTTGTCCCACTGCCCCTGAAAATGGTTTGTCACCATCACTATCTGGGCAGAAGAACAGATGAAACAAAAAAAGAGCATTCCTTTCTTTTTAGGAACACAACTTAGAAATTCCGCTCATCACCTTGTTTCAAATATCATTGGCTAAATTCATGCAGACCAATATATTACCATCTAGCCAAATGTGACTTTTGAGTTATAAAATAGAGAGCTAGTCCAAATTGACGTGTCATGACTTTTAACTTACATTAAAGAATAAATATGAAGAAAGTAAAAAAATATCATTAATGTTTTTCTGTTGATTATGCATAGTGTAATGGTAATATTCTGAGTATATTGGGTTGAAAATACATCCTTCAAATTAGTCTTACTTCCCCTTTTAACTTTTTAAAAAATATGGCTGCTAGAAATTTTAAATTACATACCTGATGTGAATTCTATGTCTATTAGAACACAATAGCCCAGACATTTGTCACATGGCCAAATCTACTTGAAAGAGAGTTGCAAAAATGCAGTATTTACTTTGAAATCCATGTGCCACTGAAGCTAGTAGGTTTATGATTATGAAAGAAAATTAAATGATGGGAAGTAGAGACAAATAGCAGTCTCTTCCACACAGAATTTCTTGTTAAAAAACACAGAATTAACACAAAGAATACATTGATTCGTGTATCTATTCAAAATAGAAGTAATTGGGAGAAAATTCTTGATGGGTGTTTTGTATTTTCTTACACTTGTAAGAGAAGCATAGACTTCCATTTGTTCTGAGCTATCTTTTCAAAGATTTCTGTATAGCAGGCAGCCTTGAAAGATAATGTCTTGCTTAATAGCAAAGGACAGGCAGGCATGCTTTCTGCCCACTTTAAAAGTCAAATTGCTAATCTCAGGTTTATCAACTCTAATGCAACTCACAGCATGTACAGGTACCATCTGGCCCTCTTCCCATGACCCTGTGAGATTTAAGGCTCAAGAAAGCAAAGGAAAAATGGTGATATTTGCCTAATGCTATTGCCATGGATAATAAACTGTTCTCTGTGATGCAAGCGTCTAGTTTCTTCTAACAGCATCTATGAAAGTGTGCCAGGATATTTTGTTCAGTTGCAAGTAGGGTAAAACCCAAACTCTACACAGTTCTTGATAAAAGTGTCTTTAATTTGTCAGTCATATATTATATGACTTCAACAATAATAATGGTGTGAAGATTAAGAGCACGGTTCTGGAAATAAAGCAGTTTCAACACACCTACCTACAGTATGATATTGCACAAATTATTTTACTTCTTTCTACTCTACTTTCTTCGTATTTAAAATAAAATCCTACCTCATAAATTCATCATACAGATTGCATGAGATACATTTATGTAAAATGCTCAGAAGCGTGTCAGGCACATGGTTTTCACTCAACAAATCTTATCATTACCAATTAGATGAGGAAGAGGAATTATAGCTAAATGCAATAAATACAAAATTGAATTGAGTTAAACTGACAGCAATTTGTTTATATGGTTAACCACACATGGCTGGCATAGTGCAAAAAAAAAAAAAAAAAAAAGAAAAAGAAAAGAAAGAAACACCTGTTTTGAATGGATATTTTGAATGCATGTAGTGATATTGTTATTGCTTCTGAGTGTGACACATGGCCCTGGAAATTCACATATGGCAAAGCACTTGAAAGTCCCTAATTGTAGTCAAGAAGAATTTTTTTTGTCAATTGGCAGTTGTCTTTCAGAAATGTGATATAACTAGTTTAAGATTGCATTAAAGGAAGAAACATGTTTAGATAATTTCTGGACAGTTAGACTGCTAAAGAGTTCTGTTTATGAATCTCCTATTTTTGCTGGTATCTGTGGTCTTTGGAAATGTCTCCTGGTATATTCAGATGAGATAGTGTTTCGTGGGAGATTGCTTCTCCCATATTTGCTCTAGTTTCTCACCATCACATAATTAAAGCTCATAATAGGATTCTTGTAACCACTTCTCAGTTAAGAGTCACAAGCTCTATTAGATTATCATTTTGTTGAATAGAGGGCCAGTCCTTTTCGCTGTCTATTGCAGGAACCCCCTGTGATGCTTGGGACAAGGTATGGACTCCATTAAATCAGAAAATGAGGAACAGTTAATTCCCTAATTTGAGTCAGAAAGTTTATATAACAAAAGAATTCATTTTTTGTTAGGTGAAAACTAAAATGTTTTTGAGTAGCTTGTAGGTTAACCTGAAGGAAAGATTGGCAAAAAGGTATGGAGCAGTGGATATAATAAAAATACTATAGAAAGTTTACTTGGACTAATATTTATGCCCAAAACAGATATGACCTGTTTTATCTTGCTCATATGAAATTGAATCTGATACAATTGCTTAGCCTTGACCACTTGTGCCACTTGTTCTCATGATCAAATTCCTCATTTCTCTGATGGATACAGAAATGAAGATTTTATGCTGTGATGCAATTTATGAATTGGTATCACTATTTGTAGGTGAAAATAGATAAGCTCCCTGTCTGGGAGATAGTGAGGCCCTTCTGTGTGGAACTGCTTGAAGAGCAAGCAAGCCAAAGCAGGTGGCCTTGGGTCTCCAGAAATCCAAACTTCTTTATAAATAATCTTGGTGCACAAAATGCCTTATTTTCTTGATTTGAAGGCTACAGGTGTTTTCAATATCCTTAGAAGACAAGTTTGTTGGGGTTTTCATCTTTGTGTTGCTGTCTGTTCTTGCATGTTGTCTTGTTTTTGCTTTAGAAACTTTAGCATATTAATCATAGGTTCTACATTCCTGGTCTGATAATGCCATATCAGAATCTGGTTTGATGATTGCTTTGGCCTTTCAGACTTTGTTTTTCTTTTTGGCATCTTAAACAATTTTTTGTTGATAAGATATAATATGATATATCAGGTAAGCAGAATTGAGGTAAACAGGACTTCAGGGTGAAGATTTAGTTTATCTGGCTAGGAGTCAGGCTCCTGAGTGTTCACTACAGCCTGAAGAGCCAAAATGTCTCCTAGTGACCTTGTTTTCTTCTCACTTGTCATCCCCTGTTCCTAGATACTCCCCTTAGGGTTTGAGCCTTGTGATTTCCTGTGATAAGGAGCCCCATTAATGTGATACTAAGGTGTGGGGAAGGGGAGGCATTCTGCAATCCTATAATTAGAAGTGCCACTGGGCTGTGACCCTCATAAGAGCATCACTATTTTTTACCACTTAGGTGGTAGATGAAGGCTAATGGGCCTAGAGGTGGGTATTTGCCTTAACAGAACTGGGTCTGTTATGCTCAGCTCAGCAAAATTTGGGTTGTGCTCTGGCAAATTAGTCTCCTTGAGGCAGGCTTTCGCTTGAGGAGAATGCAATGCTCTAGTGATGTCTCACTAATTACCTCCTCCCTTTTGGAAACACCAGAGATGTTTTCTCGTCTTCACCTGAGAAACTGATAAACTCATGGAGGTAAAACTCATAAAAACGTGTTGGCCTCTCTGTGAATGTAACTCCATAAGTTTAACTCTCCTTCCTTAATGAACTCCAGCACTATGTCAGCCACAGTTCTAGGGTCCCCTATCAGAGTTGGCTCCAGAAGTAGGGTTTTGCTCCTGGGGTCTGATCCTGGTAAGTTGTAAGTCACTGTATTCATCTATCTGCCCAATGTCTGGGGAGGAGTCTTGCCTCTGACCTAAATTCTCTGATGGATCTAAGAAGAGTTATTGATTTTTTTTTTGTTCATCTTTTTTTCTTTCTGTGAAAATGGGAATTTTAATTTCCAAACTCTAGATGTTGGACCCCAAACCACAATTCTACAAGACATTTTTGGGGAGTCATTTATCTCCCCAATCTAATAATAATCTTAGATTATTCTTCTAGGAACCACATCTGGAGGTGGCCGAGTAAAGATTGTTAAGGCATTTGATATTTAGAAAGTGGCTACAAAGTCATGCCATGGATTGAGTTACATTCAGAGGAATAGGAGCAGAAGTGGCCTGGCTTATAAAAATCTTCTGCCCCAATCATTACTCTCCTTCATTTCCAAACTTAATGGAAAGACTCTGAAAATCTAGAGGGCTATCAAAGTACCTCTATGGCTCTGTGGAACGATGTCCTTTTGTCTCTCCCTCCTGTACACTTAGAACTGTGAGGTGAGCAAAAAGTAAACTCTTCACATGTTATGGCACTAAAATGTTGGCATCATTTCTTGTAGTAGCCTACACTAACTAATTCAGATAGAGAAGGGGAACTTTCTCAGTAGGGAAAGATGACACAGAAAAAGGAAGCTGTAGTCTCATAAGAAGTTTGGTTGAAATTTGAATCTGTTGGTCTGAAGCATACATCATAAATGCAGAGAGAGAAATTAAAATAATCATTCGCTCATATACAAAACTGCCTGTGTAAGCTGGGCCCCTGAGTGCGAAGGCAGCAATCTTCGTCCTTCTAGAATTTCTCTTCATTTTCTATATTTGACTCTTTATGTATGCTTCAAGAATTAGCTTGGATTTCTTTCCTAAGAAGGCTTTGCCATGCTCCCAAGGCCAAGGTAAAACATGAATAAATACTTTTTGAACTGAACTGAGTTCAAATTACCTTGGTATTAATGTGGAGGAACCAAATTAAAAAGTCATACTTCTTATGACTAGGACATTAAAAAAATGCCTCACAGTTTGCTGAAGATCAATACTAAGTATTCATTATATTTCACATTTAGGACTGTTTTGGTGTAATAGGAACCTAAGAAGTGGTTACACAATTTCTGCCTTATAGAGAGTTTCTATCTAGATTGAAGAACTAAGCTTAACTAAGGCAGCGATTCTTAGATTTAGATGCAACAAAATCATCCTGCTCAAAATGTAGATTGTTGGTTGATTCTCATGCAAGTGCTCTACAGACCAGAATTAGAAACCCTGTACCAGACTGTGATCTTCCTGAATGACAATCACTGGTCCCTAGCCTAATGTCTGCAGGCATTCAGACAGCATGCATGAATGTGATTAAAATGAGACAATTAGGCCAGGAGAGGAGAATGCATACTCCAGTGAATTGAGCTGCATAAACTATAAGCTGGTAGGATTTCAGATAAAAGGAAATTGATAGAGGCCAGCATAGTCAAGGAAGGCATCGAGAAGTTAGGATTTGAATCAGAGTATCAGGATAGCCACTCCAAGGAGTTTGTACTGAGACAACTCTGGATTTGAATTACAGATCTATCACTTAGCAGCTATTTAACTTCTCATAACTTTTATTTTTGGATCTGTAAGGAGGAAGTTCAAAGCAACTACTTTGCGCTTCTATTTTGAGGGTTCAGGTGCCTAGCAGAGTGCCTGACTCAGTGCTTTTGTCATATCTACAGCATCTATCTTTCCTCCAAGATTGGCACGTATTTGGATGGAGTTATATATTGCTGTGTCTACAAAGGACTCTAGACAGCATCTTTTAACTCGTGATCTAAATCTGTATTATTTATTGCCAAAATCATCCCATTTAATTGTGTTTTAGACATAAGTATGATAACATGAGGGCATTCCAGGTTACAGAGCAATTTAGAAACAAAAATTAAGTCTGAACAGGATACAAAGGACTATTCAAGGTAAGTATTTTTGATTACACGAGTTGAATGGCCTTTTCTACAAGGATTTATTTTTTCTTCACAAGGAAGTCAGTCCTAAAGTTCCTGGTGGTCAGAAGATGATCCCACAGCCACCATTCCCATTTAACTGATGTCATTTGCTGCATTTATATCCTAAAATGGAGTCATTGCAATCTTTTGTTATACAACCTGATACCTCTGATTTATTGAAATCTTCCTTTAAGTTCCTAAGTAGTGCTTTATAATTTCTTAACATAATTTTATAAACTTTAGCCCTAGTTGATTTTTTGTTTTTGTTTTTTTTTTTGTGTGTGTGTGTGCCCTTGGGAAAACTAATTTATTTATTTTGTTATTATTTCTTTTTATCCAATCATAGCTGTGTACATTAATGCAGTAATGGGGTACAATATGCTGGTTTTATATAAAATTTGAAATATTTTCATCAAACTGGTTAATGTAGCCTTCATGATATTTTCTTAGTTATTGTGTTAAGGCATTTATATTCTACATTTAGTAAGTTTCACATGTATCCTTGAAGATACACCACAGGTGTGGTCCCATCCATTACCCTCCCTCCATCTATACTCCCCTCTCCTCCCCCCTTTCCCTTTTCCCCATATTCTTGTGGCATAAATTAGATTCATAGTAGGGCTGAGTACATTGGATACATTTTATTCCATTCTTGAGATACTTTACTAAGAAGAAAATGCTCCAGCTCCATCCATGTAAACATGAAAGAGGTAAAGTCTCCATCTTTCTTTAAGGTTGCATAATATTCCATGGTGTACATATACCACAATTTATCGATCCATTTGTGGATCAATGGATACTTGGGCTTCTTCCATGACTTAGCAATTGTGAATTGGGCTGCAATAAACATTCTGGTACAAATATCTTCGTTATAATGTGATTTTTGATCTTCTGGATATATACCTAGTAGAAGAATTGTAGGATCAAATGGCAGGTCTATTTTTAGATCTCTAAAAGTTCTCCAAACATCTTTCCAAAAGGAACATATTATTTTGCATTCTGACCAGCAGCGTAGAAGTGTTCCCTTTTCACCACATCCATGCCACCATCTCTGGTTTTGGGATTTTGTGATATGGGCTAATCTTACTGGAGTTAGATGATATCTCAAAGTAGTTTTAATTTGCATTTCTCTGATGATTAAGGATGATGACCATTTTTTCATGTGTCTGTAGGCTGTATACCTGTCTTCTTCAGAGAAGATTCTCTTCAAATCCCTTGCCCACCGTGAGATGGGATCACTTGTTCTTTTCTTGCTAATACATTTGAGTTCTTTGTGGATTCTGGTTATTAAACCTTTGTTGGAGACATAACCTGCTAATATCTTCTCCCATTCTGAGGGCTGTCTGCTTGCTTTACTTACTGTGTTCTTGGCTGTGCAGAAGCTTTTTAGTTTGATCAGGTCCCAGTAGTGTATTTTTGATGCTGCTTCAATTGCCCGGCGGGGGCGGTGGGGGAGGGGTCCTCCTCATAAAATATTCTCCCAGGCTGATTTCTTCAAGAGTTTTCCCTGCCCTCTCTTCTAGTATTTTTGTAGTTTCATGTCTTAAGTTTAAATCTTTAATCCAGTGAGAGTCTATCTTAGTTAATGGTGAAAGGTGTGGGTCTAGTTTCAGTCTTCTACAGGTCGCCAGCCAGTTCACCCAGCACCATTTGTTAAATAGGGAATCTTTTCCCCACTGAATGTTTTTAATTGACTTGTCAAAGATCAAATAATGGTAAGTAGCTGAGTTCATCTCTTGGTTCTCTATTCTGTTCCAGACATCTACCTCTCTGTTTTTGTGCCAGTACCATGCTGTTTTAATCACAATCGACTTATAGTATAATCTGAGGTCTGGTAGCATGATTCCTCCTGCTTTGCTTTTATTTCTGAGTAATGTCTTGGCTATTCAAGGTTTTTTCTGATTCCATATAAAATGAAATATTATTTTTTCAAGACCTTTAAAGTATGATAGTGGAACTTTAATAGGGATTGCATTAAAATTGTATATTGCTTTGGGTAGTATGGACATTTTAACAATGTTGATTCTTCCCAGCCATGAGCATGGCATGTTTTTCCATTTGTTAATATCTTCAGCTATTTCTTTTCTTAGAGTTTCATAGTTCTCTTTATAGACATCTTTCATATCCTTAGTTAGGTAAACTCCCAAATATTTCATCTTCTTTGGCACTACTGTGAACAGAATAGAGTCCTTGACTGTTTTTTTCAGCTTGGCTATTGTTGGTATATATAAAGGCTACAGATTTATGAGTGTTGATTTTGTATCCTGAGATGCTGCTGTATTCCTTGATCACTTCTAAGACCTTTGTAGTAGAATCGCTAGTGTTTTCTAGATATACAATCATATCACCTCTGAAGAGTGAAAGTTTGATCTCTTCTGACCCTATATGAATACCTTTGATAGCCTTTTCTTCCCTAATTGCGATGGCTAAAACTTCCATTACAATGTTAAAGAGCAGTGGAGACAATGGACAGCCTTGCCTGGTTCCTGATCTGAGTGGAAATGATTTCAGTTTTACTCCATTCAATACGATATTGGCTGTGGGTTAGCCATAGATGGCCTCTATCAGTTTAAGATATGTTCCTTCTATCCCAATTTTCTTAAGTGTTCTGATCATGAAGGGATGCTGGATATTATCAAAAGCTTTTTCTGCTTCGATTGAGAGAATCATATGGTCTTTGTTTTTTAATTTGTTTATGTGTTTATGTGTTTTTTAATTTGTTCATAGATTTACGTATATTGAACCAGCCTTGAGACCCTGGGATAAAACCGACTTGGTCATGGTGTGTAATTTGTTTGATGTGTTGCTGGATTCTGTTTGTTAGGATCTTGTTGAATATTTTTGCATCAATATTCATTAGTGATACTGGTCTATAATTTTCTTTTCTTGTTGGTTCTTTTCCTGGTTTATAGATCAAGATGATGTTTGCTTCATAGAATGTGTTGGGTAGTATTCCTTATTTTTCTAAATTTTGGAAAAGTTTAATATAGGTACTAGTTCTTCTTTAAAGGTTTGGTAGAATTGTGATGTGAATCCATCTGGTCCCGGGCTTTTCTTTTTAGGGAAATTTTATATAGTTTATGCTATTTCAGAGCTTGATATAGGCCTGTTCAACATTTCCATTTGATTCTGGCTAAGTCTTGGAAGGTGGTGTGCTTCCAAGTATTGGTCAATTTCCTTTAGATTTTCATATTTCTGAGAATAAAGTTTCTTATAATATTCATTAAGGATTTTTCGAATTTCTGAGGGATCTGTTGTTATTTTGTCTTTACCATTTGATTGATGAAATTAGAGATTTTACTTTTTTTTCCTGGTTAGGTTAGCCAAAGGTTTATTTATTTTATTGACCTTTTCAAAAAAACAACTTTTTGATTTATTGATATATTTTTTCAATTTCATTTAATTCTGCTCTAATCTTTGTTATTTCTTTTCTTCTACTGGGTTTGGGGTTCAAATGTTCTTCCTTTTCTAGTTGCTTGAGATGTCCCATTAAGTTGTTAACTTCCTCTCTTTTTGTTCTCTTGAGGAAGGCTTGCAGTTCTATAAATATCCCTCTTGAGACTGCCTTTCTGGTATCCCTGAAGTTCTGATAATTCATGTCTTCATTATTGTTTTGTTCCAAAAATTTGGTAATTTCCTTCTTAATCTTGTCTATGACCCAGGTATTCTTCAGCATGTTATTTAGCTTCCATGTTTTTGTACGAGTATACAGATTCCTGTTGTTACTGAATTCAACTTTTATTCCATGATGGTTCAAGAAGATGCAAGGAATAATTTCTATTCTTTTAAATTTGCAGAGTTTGGACTTGTGACCTAACATGTGATCTATATTGGAGTATGTTCCATGGGCTGATGAGAAGAATATGTATGCAGTTTTTTTAGAATGAAATGTTCTGTTGATGTCTGTTAAATTCAAATGTTGAATGATTAAGTTTAAATCTAAAATTTCTTTGATTAGCTTCTTATTGGAAGATCTATCCAACTCTGCCAAAGGAGTTTAATATCTCTGACTATTTTGGAGCTGTAGGAAATCAAGTTGCTCATGCTCTCTTATAAATTAAGGTGCGTTCTGGTTGGGTGTATAATCATTAATAATTGAAATCTCATCATATTGAGTACTGCCCTTAACAAATATGAAGTGACCATCCTCATCCTTTCTTACTTTTGTTTGTTTAATGCCTATTGTATCTGCAAATAGAATTGCAACACCTGCTTTTTTCTGCTTTCCATTTGCCTGGAATATAGATAACCATCCCTTCACCTTGAGTCTATATTTATCTTTTAAGGTAAGATGAGATTCTTGTATGCAGCATATCTCTGGCCTGAGTTTTTGTATCCAGTCAGCCAACCTGTTCCCCTTTAGAGGACAATTTAAACATTCACATTAATTGTGAATATTGATAAGCCTGGTAGAATTTTGTGTATCGAGTTCTTCGAAACACCAGTGGACATTTTTAATCCTTTTGCCACTGTGGAAGTGGAATTTGATCAAAAGTTTCTGAGTGAGTTTACTTTTGTGCTGGAGGATTGTGCTTGTCATTATGGAGGATAGTTCTGAGAATATCCTGGAGGGCTGGTTTAGTTATGGTAAAAGTTATGGTAAATTTCTTCAACATGTGGATGTCATTAAAGTATTTAATTTCTCTATCATAAATGAAACTCAGTTTAGCTGGAAACAGGATCCGGGGTTGAAAGTTATTTTGTTTTCGGAGATTAAAAGTCAATGACCACCCTCTTCTGGCTTGAAAGGTTTCAGCAGAAAGATCTGCAGTCAGTCTAATATTCTTCCCTTTGTAGGTTATGATTTTCTTACATCTGGCTGCTTTCAGAATTTTCTCCTTTATATTAACTTTAGTGAAGTGAATTATGATGTGCCTGGGAGATGTCTTATTCAGGTTGAGTTGTGCTGGGGTTTTGAAACTGTCTGCTATCTGAATTTCAGAATCTCTTGGCGTGGTTGGAAAGTTCTCTTTCATAATCTCATGAAGAAAAGCCTCTGTGCTTTGCGAAGCCACTTTGTCTCCTTCAGGGATTCCTATAGGTGAATATTAGTTTTCTTCAAATTATCCTAGAGCGCTCTGAGAGAATGATCCATTTTTGCTCTCCATTTCTCTTCCTCTTTGAGAGTTTGGGAGCATTCAAAAGCATTGTCTTCGATGTTGGAAATCCTTTATTTTGCTTGTTCCTTTCTGTTACTTAGGGTTTCTACTGTATTTCTCAGATCTTTGAGGGCTGCACATTCTTGTCTCATTGTGTCAAAACCTTTGGTGATTTTGTCTTTGAATTTGTTGAATTCTTGAGACAACTTTTGAAATGCTCTTGAATTTCTAATTCCAACTTTTCCTTGATTCTATTAATCTTATTTGCAATCCAAATTCTGAATTCCATTTCTGACATCTCAACCATCTGTTTATGAATGGGATCTTCACTTGTGTCTACCATATCCTTCGTTGGAGGAGTTTATTTACTCTGGTTATTCATGTTACTGGGTTTTTTTCACTGATTCTGCCCCATGATTATTTTACACCATTTGGCTAGATGAGCAGATAAGGAGAAGTTGGGTTAGGGGTAGTGATTAACCAGCCCTTTGCCCCAAAGCTGGGACTGGTGTTTATATCTTTTCCCCTAGAGCTTTTCCAAGGACATGTACAGTGCTATGGCCTGAGAAACTGGGGGCCTGCTAGGTTTGTTGGGGCTAAGTGCCTCTGGTCTTGTTTTCAGCTGGTCTTTGTCCTACCCTAGTGAATCATTACTCTGGGTTTAAGTCTCAGCTGTGGAGAAATACCAGCAATTAAGTCACCCACCACCCACAGACAACTATTAGAAAAGGAAAATTAAACCTTCCCACAACCACACACCCAGGGTACCACTTTGGATGGTCTTCAGGTGATTTGCCCAGTTCAAGAGTAATAAATCAATTGCCCCAGTCAGCACTGGTCTCGGGTGGGAGAGTTCAAAAGGTCTCTGGCAACTAGATAGCAGGGGTCTGCTGGCAGCTCAAGTATGACTCACTCCAGTGCTCCATGTGGTCAGAAGGCCCCACCCAGCAAATAATTAGTCTGGGAAGGTTGATGACTCCTTCCTCACCTTGCACCTCTGTCACACTCAGTCACTGGTAACCCCACAGGGCTGTGACCCAGTTCCCTCCAATAAGCAGATGTTCCCGGGGTTTATACCTGTGTGAGTCACAGGGAGATCTATGTCTCCTCAGCCAGGCCGCTGCTCTCTGCCATTATCCAGCAGGGGGAGGTGAGGCCCAACAACCTTGGGTGCTTAATGGAGGCTGGAGCAGTTCACTCAGTTCCAGCCCTGCCCCTGATTGATGCTGCTGATAGAACAGAATAACTTCGCAGAATTTGTTTCTGTCCCAGCTATATTCCCCTGTAGATCAGATGCTGTTTGAGTTCACAGAAACTGCGATTCAGCCCCGGTCTGTGCTGTTACCTGGTCTCAGCTGCAGTTTTTCTTGGGGTAGGCCTGGTTAGAGCTCACACTCCGCTGTCAGTTCCAGCCTCTGCCTGTCCGCCTTTGTCTCAGGTATGATCCCCTGAGGGCCAGGTGCAGTCTTAGGCTCAGTAAAGCGGTACTCTGGGACGACCTGCCCTGGGAGTCTGTCATCTCTGTGCCCCTGTATTCTAGTCTCTGGGCTCCACCCAGGCTAGTACAACCTCAGGCATACCCTTTACTCACTGGGCATGCATTTCTGTCCCAGATCTGTTCCACCAGTGGCTGCCACCAGAGAAGATGCCCTCCTCTGGTTTCCCAGAGAGACAGGGAGTGTCTATCTGGAGTATCTCCAGGGTTGTGAGCCATGTTTTGCCACTGTGGCTGCTTCTCTGTGCCTCAGGACACCGCCACTCCTGTATGGTTCCCTCTCAGCTGATCGTCTTCTCCCTACTCCTGTGCTGCAGAATTAGCACAGACCAGCAACAGGCCTTGCCCTGTTCACACCTCTTGAGAAAATGACTTTATGGGGGACAGGCTTCCAGACCTCAGGGTGAGAGTGGAGGGGAGTGCTAGGAGTTCAGAATTGCAGGTAGAGAATATATACAGTTTTATGCCTGGCAGGAGAGTGCCATGGGACCCTAGTAGGGGAAAGAGGTCCGATTTTGAGAGGGTCTCTCCCATGGGGAGATAAAATGGGAGGACATTTGAACTCTGCTCACTTGTTTGTACAGAGTACTGTGAACCCTTCTCATGGGGGAGGGGACTCCCATCTGCTTGGGGTTGGATTTTGTACCTTTTGTTTGTATCCTTGAGGTCACAGCTTGCCTCAGCAGGGTTGATGTGCATTCTTCAACCTTCTCTCTTGGCTCAGCTCCAAACCATCAGCTTACTTGCTAAACTTCTGTCCTTTAACTCTCTTTCTGGATGGGAGCCTCTGTGGAAAGCTGGTTCCAGTCAGCCATCTTGGCTCCACCCTTAGCCTCAGTTGTTTTCGTAGCTGCTGTGAATCGAATTTCTTTCTTTCTTTCTTTCTTTCTTTCTTTCTTTCTTTCTTTCTTTCTTTCTTTCTTTCTTTCTTTCTTTCTTTCTTTCTTTCTTTTTTCTTTCTCTCTCTCTCTCTCTCTCTCTCTCTCTCTCCCCCTCCCTCTCTCTGTCTCTCCTTTCCCTGCCCCCTCCCCCTGCTCCCTGTCTCACACTCTCTCTCTGTATATGTGTGTATGTGTGTGTGTGTGTGTGTGTGTGTGTGTGTTGGCTGTTACAAGTAAAGCTGTAGTTTTTAATATGTATAGTTATTTGCACTAAGCTGCTTTACTGAATTATATGTTGATTTTTGGAGTTTTAAATTATCATTTTCAATTTTACTGACATTTAATACCATCTTACACAAAAACATAAAATTACTGTTCATATCTAAGATTTTTTTTTATAATAGTATATTCTAAAATGTTTTGGAATAATTTTAAGTATGGAAATATTTGGCCTTTTTTCCCTGGACTTTGGTAGAATTAACTGTAATTTTGAGTAATAAATAAGGTTCATCAATTTTACTCAATAAAAGAGAGTCCTATTGGATATGTAACTCTCTGCTTTTGCATTAATTACCCTTTATGCTATCCGCCTGTATTCTCAAGAAGTGTAACTCTTTTATCTAGCTTCATAAGTTAAATTTTTAGTCACTTATTTTAATTCTTTTCATTTCATAATAAAAGCATCAAAAGCTATGAACTTCTTGTTTAGTTCCCTTGCAGAGATTGCAATATACAGGATTGTCACAATTTTACTAATAGTCTGGTACCTTTGTTTTTATTTTGACCTTGCTCTTTTGAATATATTTTGGCACATATCAGATACACAATAATTGAGTCACCTCAGCTATGTACGTGTGTCATTGCTAGGTCCATTTGTGATTTATTTTGTGTTTATCCTCTTGCTATTTCTTTAATTTTTTTTGAATGTTTAGAAAAGATGAGCTGTATACTTCTGTTTCCAAAATTGGAAAAAAGGCCCATCATGACTTACTATATGAATAAATTTTAGATATAGTAACTAACAATTGAAAATGTTGCATATTCTTTATGAAGCAAGTATTACCTATGTTTGATTTAGATACATGTATATATAATATTCATAGCAAGAATACCATTATTTCCTAGTTTATAATAATGTGCATTTGGATTTTCTAGTATTGAGATTTACTATATAATTTTGGTACAAATTCATAATTACTAATCTTCTGTTACCAGAAAAGGTTAGGAACATCACTTTGATTCTTGATTAGGACCAGCAGAACTTTATGGTCTGATTTCCATTGTATACCTCAATGCCTTGTTTCAGGGTTGTAGGGTACACCCATATTTCATCATGAGTGATAAAACATGGTCTCATCTCCCGAAAAGGTCCCAGCAAACTTTGACCCTCCTTTGCTTTTGTTCATCAGTGAGCTCTTTTGGGACCATTTTTGCACACTTTTCTCATACCAAGATTTTAAGTTAAGTTTTCCCAACTGTTTCTCTATAACGTTTACTTGATCTGCAATGCTTTTAATAGTTGGCCGTGAGTTTGATACACAATTCAATAAATTTTTGCAATGTTTTCATCATTCTACTTGTTACTGGCTACCCTGACCTCTCCACACTACTGATACTTTCTCTCCCCTCAGAAAAACATTTAATCCATTTGCACACTGCTGTTTTCTTCAAGGCATTATCCTCCAACAGTTGGACTAACAGGTTCCTGGTTCACTTCCACTTTTTCCATGTTTAACCACAAATTTAATGTTTGTTCATTGCCCTAATTCAAACTCCAAAATTTTCACAACAGCACACAAAAACACACAATGAAAGTAATGACTGCCATGCAACAAGACACTGTCACATGTGGATATGAACACAGCTGTGAGACACTGATACACAAAGGTTATGAAACCTTACTGAACTGTTTGTACAGTGCTGCCAATGTAAGTGCACAGTGGCAAATTCACCAACTTAATTGTCAGAATTTGTATCTGTAGATATATAGGCATATGGATAGATAGATATTAATCATTTAATCTAGTTTCTCTGTCAACCTAAAGGGCAAATAAAAATCACTGACTAATCTAACTTGAGATCAAAAATCAGGATTTTTCTGCCTCTCTCTACCATATCTGTTTTGTTTAAATAACTCATTAAAATTTAAATTGCATCTTAGAATGGGTACAGGCGAACCTTACTAAATTATGCACAATACAAATGTCTACATACAATAACTAAGAAAATGCCATGAAGGCTACATTGAACAGTTTGATAAAAATATTTCAGATTGTATATGAAACCAACACATTGTACCCCTTGATTGCACTAATGTACACAGCTATGATTTAACAATAAAAAAATAAAAAAAATTATGGACGGCTCCTATGGCTCAGTGAGTAGGGCTCACCCATATATCAAGGGTGGCGGGTTCAAACCCAGTCCCGGCCAAATTGCAACAACAACAACAAAAAAAAAAATAGCCCGGCATTGTGGCAAGTGCCTGTAGTCCCAGCTACTTGGGAGGCTGAGGCAAGAGAATCACCTAAGCCCAAGAGCTGGAGGTTGCTGTGAGCTGTGACACCACGGCACTCTACCTAGGGTGACAAGGTGAGACTCTGTCTCTCAAAATAAATAAATAAATAAATAAATAAAATAAAATTGATATTATTCATGACTTCATAAAATGATCTTATTTTTAAAGTTTTCTTCTCATTTTTACTAGATATAAAGAAACGCTAATACCTGTTTTGGAAATTTATTCAGTTTATCATTTTCATAATCATCACTTCTTTTACACTTTGCTTTCTCATATTTGCTGTACATTTAAAAAATATCTCTAGATTTATTACTTCTTTTGAATAATTATTTTTTCTAGGAGGCCTGTTAAAGGTAAGTTAGTCTTTGCATGTGTGAAAATGATCTTTTTCTGTCACATCAATGCCAGTTTAAATCTATGTAGAATTCGATGTCTTGTTCAAGATGGCAGATTAGAAGCAACCTGCATACATTTCTCTTTAAGAAAGGATTGGAAGTTACAAGTAGCTGCCCATTTACAGATGGACTTTCTTGGAGAGAACATTGTAAATCATTAGAGAAATGAAAAGAGAAATGTGGTGTGAAAGAGAATGATATTGGGTGATCCACTCACCAAAAGGAGGTACATATACATGGGAAAGGGTCAGCTACTGAGCTTTGAAGACCCATCTCTCCCACCCACCAAAGGCCTCCAAACTGATCAGGGAATTTCTTGGAGACTGTGCAGTTATAGCACTGGAAATCAGGTTCAGCAGAAACCTGATGGCTTCTATTATAGAGTTGCTGCAACTGATGCCATTCTGAGATCTTGGGTCTGCAGAAGCCAGTCTACAAAGGGCTCGGCTTTACTGCAGCTGCCTCTACATCACTACTGCTAGGCTGTGAAGATGGCAGGATGAGCAGATGCTCTTGTGTACTCCATGATTGAAAGCTGAGCACATCTCCCCCCCAACACACACACACACACAAACACACTTGGAAATTCAAACAGAACAGATGCAGATGTCATTCACGAAGTCTCATGGTAATAGCCATGTGGGATATGCCTATGGAATATGAAGCAAGGCCGATTCACCTCGCGTGAAATGCCTCAAAGGCCACAACCCCATGGCACCTTACAGTGCCATGCCGTGGCCCACTGCTAAGCACAGACCTACTAGCCACAAGCTGGCTCCCCCACTGCCTGCTGCTGTTGCTATTACACCTGGATGTGGATGTACCATAGTGTACAGCTACTGCCTAGATAACCCCACACAGAAGCTGTTGCCAATTCCATTGGGAGACTTAGAGCAATCTCTACAATGTCCATACTATGGAAAGAAGCTCACCCAGCCCACCACCATCCTCCCGACATGGGTTTCTGATAGTGGCCTGGGGGATCATTCCACCACTCCATACAAAGATTCTCCAGCAATGGCATGGATGGTGGCAATCACAGGGAAACAGGACAACTCAGAACAGCTGCATTTCATGCTTTCAATGCATCTGTCCCTCTCCTGCTGGATTAATCTTGCTTTCAATGCATCTGTTCCTCTCCTGTTGAATTTATCTTCTGGTATAGGACACAAATGCACCATCCAGGGACCTCTCCTTTTTTTCACTAGCAGAGCAGAACAGGTGCATGGCAAAATTATGAGCTGAGAGAAGAGGTTTCAGATGAGAAGAAACCAGTAAAAGAACTCTGGTAGTATGACAAAACAAATTAGTTCAACAACACCAAAGGATCATAATAGGGTAACAGTAACAAACTCTAACTAAAAGGAAATCATCAGAATGTCAGAAATGTAATTCAAAATATAGATGGCAAATACGATGAATGGGATTGAATAAACTGCTTACAACTAATACAAAGAAGACAAAAAAAGTGTGAGCATGATTGAAAAAAAAGTGAAAAATTTGCTAAAGAGGTAGACAACATAAGATATAACAGTACTTAAAAAAAAATGAAAGAGTCATTTGGCAATGTCAAAATACAGCAGAAAGCACCAACAATGGGCTAGACAAAGCATAAGAAAGAATTTAAGAGTTTAAAGACAAGGATTCAGAAGTAACCTAGGCGGTCAAAGATGCAGAAAAAAGAAAAAAGTGTAATGAACAATCTCTTGGAGAAATATGGTACTATGTAAAGAGAGCCAGTACAGGGTGCCCATAAAGTTTGTGTGCAATTTAAAGTATTTGAATACTTTAGACTATTAATTTAGACTATTTGAATAATAGTCTAAAGTATTAAAATATTTGATCAATAGTTTAAAGTATTAAACTATTTGATCGATAGTTTAAAGTTTAATACTATTAAACTTAATAGTATAAATAAATTGTTTAATACTTTAATACTATTTGATCAATAGTTTAAAGTATTAAACTATTTTAAGTTGCACATGAACTTTATGGACACCCTGTATAAGAATTACAGATATCCTACGAGAAAAGAAGAAACAGCAAAAATCAAGGAAAAACTATTCAAAGGAATTATTGAGGAAAATTCCTCTGATATCTCTAGAGATTTGGATACAAGATGATCATCGAATACTAGGAGGATTCATAGCAACAGGACATCTCCAGACACATAGTTATCAAGCTGGTTAAAGTAAAATGAAGGAGAAAATTCTATAAACTGCAAGATGAAAGCAACAACTAACCTACAATAGAAAACCCATCAAGCTAGCAGTAGACTTCTCAGCTGAGACCTTATAAGCCAAAGGGGTTTGGGCTCCACTTTTTTTTTTTTAGAGATAAGAGTTTCACTTTGTCACCCTCGGTAGAGTGCAGTGGTGTCACAGCTCACAGCAACCTCCAGCTCTTGGGCTTAAGTGATTCTCTTGCCTCAGCCTCCTGAGTATGGGCTCCATTTTTAATCTTTTAAAACAGAAAAATTGTCAGCCAAGAATTTTGTATCCCGCAAAATTGAGTTTCATAAATGATGAAGCAATAAAGATTTTTCCAGATAAGCAAACACTAAGGAACTTTTCACTACTAGACCTGGCCTACAGGAAAATGCTCAGAACTACTTTACACACATATCAGCACAATAGATACCTACTAGTATAAAAATATCTGAAAGTTAAAGCTCATAGCTCTTATAAAAGCTCTTATAAAAGCAAAAGGGAAAACAAACAGTAAATAACATTCAACATTATGAACAAAACAGAATCCTACATATCAATAGTGACACCGTATGTGAATGGTCTTAATACACCACTTAAAGACATACTGGTTAAATGGATGAAAAATCACAACACAATTATATGTTGTCTCCAAGAAACCTATCTAATTCAGAAGGACTCACACAGACTCAAGGTAAAGGGGAAAAAAAAAATTTCACAGACCATATATTCTTCTCTTCAGCACATGGGGCCAGTTTCTAATATTGCATATATTAGTCCACAAGACAAGTGTGAGCAAATTCAGAAATATTGAAATCATACCACATATCTTTTTAGACCACAATGGAATAAAACTGGAAATAAATTCAAAGAGGAACTCTCAAATCGACACAAAGTAATGAAAACTAAACAACCTACTGCTGAATGATCCTTTGGTTAATGATGAAATTAAAATGGAAAACAAAAGATTCCTCAAAATGAATGACAAAGAAAACAAAAGCTGTCAAAATTTACAGGATCAATTAAAAGTAGTGCTAAGGGAGAAATTCACGGCCTTAAATTTTTACATCGAAAAGACAAAAAGATCACAAATTAGCAACCTAAAAAAAGGGATTTTCAATTGGTGTGCCATGGCACTGTGAGAGGATATTATATGTGCTGTGAAAAATTTTAAAAAGCAATTAATTAAATTATTTTCAAAAGAAGTGAAAACAAGTAAGTTTGATCTTTTAAAAAAATTTTTTTTATCAATGTAATTTAAGGCTGCCACAGAAGTTTAACTATAGGTTCAAGTGTGCCATGAGATAAAAAAGGCTGAAAAACACTTACCGAATGTCATATTTTAAGGAATAGAAAAAGAAGAACAAACAAAACTCAAATCTAGCAGAAGAAAAGCAATAGCAAACTCATAGTAGAATTAACAGACATAAGAAAAGAAAAAAAGAAAAGAAAAAATACAAAGGATCAACAAAACAAAAGGGTGGTTTTTTGAAAATATCAATAAAATTGATAAATTTCTATGCAAATTAGTGAGAAATAGAAGAGGATGGATTCAAATAACTTCAGTCAAAAATGAAAAAAGAAGACATTACAGACAATACTGTACTGAAAACAAAAACAGGATGGTTGTATGGGTACGTGAAGTACAGTTTCTAGTGAATGCATGTCACTTTTGTACCATCGTGGATTTTAAAACTTTTAAGTTGAAACATTGTAAGTCAAGGACCACCTTTAGTTGAATAATCTAGGTTTAGATTTGAGTTCAAGTAAGAACTGATTCAGACAACACCTTTATTGTTGGTGAATTATGGACTATTTGCTTGCCCCTACCCCTTCTCAATTAAGGATAGTCTAGGCCAGGGCAGGGGCTCACACCTATAATCCTAGCACTCTGGGAGGCTGAGGTGGGTGTATTGCTTGAGCTCAGGAAGTTGAGACCAGGCTGAGGAGAAGCAAGACTCCATTTCTACTAAAAATAGAAAAACTAGCCAAGTGTCGCGCAGTGCGTCTGGTAATCCCAGCTACTCAGGAGGCTGAGGTAAGAGAATCTCTTGAGCCCAAAAGACTGAGGTTGGTGTGACCTTTAATGATGCCACAGCACTCTACCCAGAGTGACAGAGTGAGACTCTGTCTCAAATAAAAAAAAAAGGAAAAAGGATAATAAAAGATAGTCTATACAATTTTCTCCAAGAATTTCTTTCATAATTTTTTCCAAGTTTTGGTATAAAAATTTTTCACTTTGTGAGCACTAATACAGGATATTACTTACTAAATGTATTTTGTGGAGAATTAACTTGTTATATTTGGTTGAGAATATACTATAACTCTTATTTATATCCCTTAAAGTACTATGATGGTACCAAATCATTATGGAAATAAAGGCATAGATACACTAACAGTTCAAGGTGCATTTGGTTTCATCAGTGATTTCAGAAAAGCACAGTGCTAGGTTTGTATTAAGGTACAGATTCCAATAAACATAACTTTATTAACTGAGTTGAGCTAATTACTCACATTAACATTTTTTAGTTAAATATTTTACTTGCTGTTGTATCGCCCATTGAGCTAACAATACCTGCTTAGTGGCCAAATATAAAATCTTGGCAGTATATTAACTTTTTTTTTTTTTTTTTTTTTTGCTTAGCCAATGTTCATTTTCCCTCAGGGGCTATAACTATGCTTTATAACATAAAAATAGTATCAACATTAATTAACAGGGTTAGTTTGTTTACTCATCTTTTAATACTTATTTCTCTTTTTTTCCCCACACCAAATGTGATCCAGAGCAATTTTTAGTGTTGATCAGATGATTTTAACAAATACCTCTCTTTTTCTAAGCCAATTTCTTATTCTGTACGCTTGCTGAGAATACTTTTAATATGATTCTGATTGGTTATATTCATTTATTATCTTATTATAATAAGTATGATTTGTTAGTCTTGAATATGAAAGAGCTGGTCTGGAAAGCCCTGCATCAGTGAATTCAGTATGAGAAAATGCCTCCTAATGAAGGGTAACTGGAAGAATCACCCACATTTTCACAATACAAAGAATCCAATTTTTTGTTTGTTTGTTTCAGTTTTGGCCGGGGCTGGGTTTGAACCTCCACATCTGGTTATGGGGCCAGTGCCCTAGTCCTTTGAGCCACAGGTGCTGCCCCAAAGAATCCAATATTTGACCTAACTACTATTGTACTAAGGTAACTATGAAAGTGGAATGTTTTAGGATACTTTACTAAGAAGAATATGTTCCAGCTCCATCCATGTAAACATGAAAGAGGTAAAGTCTCCATCTTTCTTTAAGGCTGCATAGTATTCCATGGTATACATATACCACAATTTATTAATCCATTCGTGGATCGATGGGCACTTGGGCTTTTTCCATGACTTAGCTATTATGAATTGGGCCTATGAAACTAATTTGGGACTCTCACATGAAAGCTATAACCCAGCTACAACTTAACAATAGGGGGGAGTGGGAAGGGGGGGTGGGTAGAGGGAGGGGGATCGGTGGGATCACACCTGTGGTGCATCTTACAGGGGTATTTGCGAAACTTGGTAAATGTAGAATGTAAATGTTTTGGCACAGTAACTGAGATAACACCAGAAAGGCTATGTTAACCACTGTGATAAAAATGTGTCAAATGGTTTATGAAGCGAGTGTATGATGCCCCATGATCATATCAATGTATACAGTTATGATTTAATAAAAAAAAAAAAAGAAATTCAGATTTTTTTAAAAAAAGATCATTCGAGAATGAATAAATAAAGGCAAAATAAATTTTGTTAAAAAAAAAAAAAGAAAGTGGAATGTTTTAAAGTCCATATGTGTGTATTCTGCTTTATGCAAAGTGGATCTGTGTATATCTATATGAAGATTACCATTGACTGTGTTTTCTTTTATAAAATGATTTGTCACATGATTTTAAATGATAAGTTATTTTGACTATCATTATTTACTTTTCTTGGTAACGAATATAGTTCTTTACACAAAGAATGTACAGTGATTGACAAATATTCTAAGACAGAAATTTTATTTTTACAATGTCGTTTTGCATAATAAGAAAGGTATCAAGAAAATTCTTGGATTTTTTAGTAGATTCCTGTTCAAAGAAAGAGAATAAAGTTAGCAGTGGACCAAGCCCAGAAAAGAGAAGGTCACTTTGGAGGGAGAGGCAGATGCAGCCCATGCTATGGCTAGAATGACAATTCCAACCCTGTCTTTCCTGTTCAGACCAAGACTTGAATGGTTACAGTCCTTTCACCCTCGGGGAGTAGAGGATGAGGTAGAGGAAGGGCTCAACTAACTAAAGGCAGTTTTCATAACTTGAAATACATTGCCCTTCTGTCTATGTGGTTTCTATCTTTGGCAATAAAGCTAATAAAACACAAAGTTCCTAATGGAACATAAAGCATTTACTTTATAGTTTGAATTTATAGATATTTCTTCTGTGAAATGAAGTCAAACTTTAAGTATATAATTATTATCGTTTCTTAATATACATGCATATATGTGTGTGTATAACACTACGCTAAATTAAACTAATACTGTCTGATCCCTGCAAAATTCAGCCTTTGAAAATAATTCAATTCGATAATGATTTATTAAGAACCTATTAGATGTCACGTCTGCTGTAGAGTCTGACATGGGTAATACAGACAACTGAACAAATACCTAAAATTAATAAACCATGTGCAAACTTACATTATGCAAGAGTAAGAAATGAATATAAATGGGTGAACTAGAGTCAATGGAAAAAGAAAAAGTACAGGAACCATAACAAAATCAAAACCTTTTAGAGCTTGCTAGAAGTAACCTTGCTGATTCCACTCATCTCTTTCAAGTGAAAAGAAAAACACCAAAACCCAGGAAGTGAAAATGACTTGTTGATGATTAAAGAATTGTCATTTTAAAGCAATGGAGTACACTGACCCTGGATCTCTAACATCTACTTTGTTGTTCCTCCATGCAATCATAGCTAATTGAATTCTCATAATGTACCTGGTATTGTCATGCTACCTAAATTTGTCCTCCTAAAACACTAGAATTAATAATAGTATTTCTTCATTTATTCATACAACACAAAATATAAGTTAGCTTCATAAGATAGCTACAATATAAATAAACATAATATGTACTCATATGCATTAACACATAAAGCTAAGACACAATTAGCAGATAACAGGATATTTGGTGAATGGATTCACTAAACAATGACTGTATATTATTAATATAATGAAGAGGGAAGGAGTGAATGGAGATGGGAAGTAGTATATCAGTTCTCTATTATGTAAAAAGTCACCTGAAACATAGGTGTCACATTGGCATATATAATAGATTTAACAAATGACCTACAGTCAAAAACTTTCTTAGGACCAGGTGATCTGGGCTAAACTAGGTTAATGTTGGCTGTGTTCACCACATTCCTGCTGGTACTGGTTGTCTATGATGACCTTTTTCCTCTGACTTTTGAGTGGCTGTTAACGAAGGATTTGTTACCAACTGCTGTTACCTACCTGTTAGACAATATTGATGTTAAATTTTTGAATTAGTGGCACATTTTATTAACTATGTGAAGGAATCAAGAAGTATTTTCTAGGAATGAGTTTCATGTCATACTCTTTGTCTAGAATGTGATATTCTTGCCCAGTTATATTTACAGGACTTCATATTTGCACTGGGGCCTAGATGTTATAACTTGTCATTAAAAGTTTAGACATTAACAATTTATTTTCTAAATTTTTATTGTGAAGAAACATATGTAAATATACACAAAGATGTACAACCCAACCATTTACACCAAGTGAACATCAAAGAACCATTTTCAGTATGTTAATTTGTTTGATTATAGTGATCATTCCACATGTATATGCATATCAAAGAATCAGGTGGAACATCTTAAATACAATATATATAGTAAAAAAGTGAAAAAAGAGAAAGAATCATTATGTAGGTCAAAAACTAGAAAATTATCAGCATCTGTAGAAGGCCCCTCCCTATCACTGCACTCTTTCTTCCAAGAAAACACTATGCTGACATTATACTCACATTCCCACTTTTCTTTAGATTATAAACACCTTATTTCTGTCTCTCAGCGATATGTTTGTGAAATTCATCTTTGTTATTTTTTGTGGCTATACTGAGTCATTTTCAATGCTTTATTCTCTCAGCATGGCAATATATCACAAATTAATTGTGCATTCTTCTGTTGGTGAACATTTAGGTTGTTGTTTGCTATCTAAAAACATGCATGCATTTCTGTTATGTATATGCTGAACATTGAAATCACTGAAAGAATTTTCAATTTAAATCAAGGCTGGCAGTGGACCACGCCCAGAAAAAAGAAAGTCACTTGGAAGGGAGAGGAAGATGCTGCCTATGCTCTGGCGAGGATGTCAAGTCTATCTGTGCCTTCCCTGTTCAGACCAGACGCAGCAGTTACAAGACTTGATGGTTACAATCCCTCATCTTGGGGAGTAGAGGATGAGGTAGATCAAGGGCTCATCTAAGTAAACCAAAGGCAGTTTTCATAACTTGAAATACATTGTTATTCTGTCTATGTAGTTTCTACCTCTAACAATAAAGCTGATAAAACACAAAGTACTTAAGGAACATAAAGCATTAAATGTCATTTATGATTCTTTATATGTTTGAATTTACAGATATTCCTTCTGTGACACAAAGTCAAACTTAGACAAATTGCCAACTTTAGTAGATAAGGTTGAACTGATTTCCAGATTTATTGTGAAAAAGTACACACCCCAATCAATAAATTATTAGAGATCTGATGCACTTTCTTGCCAAAACTTGGTGGTGTAAATATTATTTTTAATTTTAGTTACTCTGATGGTAACTCAATAGTGTTCATACATAATAGTGACTTTTATTTGCATGTCCTTATGAGTAATGAGGTTGAGAAATTTTTCACATATTTATTAGCTGTTCTGATTTTTTCAAGTTTACTGGTATCTTAGATACTATTGGTCATTTTTCATATGTAAATTTCTGCATCAGATTGTCAAATTTTATACAAAAATTTAAATAAATAATAAATCTCTTGTTTTTTTATATTGGGATATAATTAAATGTTTAGATTACTTTGAAGAGAAGCCATAATTTTATGATATTGGGTCTTCCAAATCATGAGTATATTTTACACTTCACGTTATCCTCTTAAATTTTATGTAATTCATGTTTTGTAGTTTTCCACATAAAGGTCTTAAACATCTTTAAAAATATACTTATTCTGGGCAGCATCTGTGGCTCAAGGAATAGGGTGCCAGCCCCGTGGGGTGGCAGGTTCAAGCCCGGCCCAGGCTAAAACTGCAAAAAAAAAATAAAAATAAAAAATGCTTACAGGAGGCGCCTGTGGCTCAATGAGCAGGGTGCTGGCCCCATGTATGGGGGATGGTGGGTTAAGACCTGGTTCCAGCCAAAAACTGAAAAAAAAAAAAAAAGTGCTTACTCTTAGTGGATATTTTTGATGGTACTGTCAATGATATCCCTTTACATTATTATCCAAATATGTTTTTGCTTTTATATGGAAATACAATTACATTTGTATATTGACTTGGTATCTAGCAAACTTGCTACATCACATAGTCTAACAATTACTTTGTAGATGCCTTCACATTTTCTCTGTACAGAAAAATGTCATTAGCAAACATAACAGTTTTATTTCTTCCTTTTTTCAGTTCTTAGACCTTTATTCTAGCTAAGATCTCCAATATAATGTTTAGTCGAAATGGTAAGCATAATCAACATCTATAAATTATTATCATCTAAAAGGTTTCAGCCCAGAACTTCAGCATTTATTATGTCATCTTTATGTACTATTTGACAGTTTCATGAAGTTTTCTTTATCTAAGTATTTTTTAACTGTAAGGTCTATTGAATTTTATCTGTTTTATGTGCATTTATTGAGATTATTTTAGATTTCTCTCTTTTTCAAATCAATTGCATTTCTTGATTTCCAGATGTTAAACAAATTTGTATTCCAGGAATATGCCAAATTTATTAAGTTAGGTTTGATAAGTTTCTAGTTTTTGGAAGAATTTATGTACTCAGTAGTTTCAAAGAAAATTAAATACCTGAGAATATGTCTGACCAAGCATGTGGAACTATGAAAACCTGAGAAAAGAAATAGAAGACATTAACAAATGGAAAAACGTATCATTCTTGTGGCTGGGAAGAATCAACATTGTTAAAATATCCATACTACCTGAAGCAGTCCACAAATCTGGACACATCAAAGCTACAATGTCTTACTTTCAAGAACTTGAAAAAATTGTACTTTATTTCATATGGAACCAGAAACCCCCCTGAATAATCAATGCAATTTTAAGAAATAAAATCAAATCTGGAGGCCTCGTTACCAGACTTTAGGTTATACTACAGGTCTGTAGTGATCAAAAGAGCACGGTACTGGCACAAAAAATAGAAATACAAATCTATGGAATAGAATGAGAATCTAGAGAGGAACCAAGCCACATACCACCATCTGATTTTCAATAAACCAAAGCACACACTGGGGAAAAGAATTCCTATTTAATAAATGGTGCTGGGAGAACTGGTTAACCACATGCTGAAGCCTAAAATTAGACCTACACTTCTCACCACTGAAAAACATAGATTGTTGCTGGAAAAAAGAATTAAATGTAAGACATGAAACAATGAAAATTCTAGAAGAAATTGTGAGGAAAACACTTGACAAAATTGCTCTGGGAAAATACACCCCTGGCAATTGCAGCAACAACAAAAATAAATAAATGGGACATGATCGAGCTAAAAAGCTTCTGCACAGCCAAAGATACCACAACCAAAGCAAACAGACAGCCTTCAGAATGGGACAAGATATGTGCATGCTATGAATATAGCTGATATATTCAATATCAGCTGATATGTAGCTGACATACAAAGGGCTGATAACTAGAATCTTCTGAGAACTCAAATTAATCATCCAGAAAAGAGCAAACAATCCCATTTATAAGTAGCCAAGGGACTTGAACAGATACTTCTCTGAAGATGACAGATGAATGGTCAACAAACACATGGAAAAATGCTCATCATCCTTAATCATCAGAGGAATGCAAATCAAAGCCACTCTGAGGCTGCATGGAATATTATGCAACCTTAAAGAAAGATGGAGATTTTACCTCTTTCATGTTTAGTTTACATGGATGGAGCTGGAATTTATTCTTCTTAGCAAAGTATCTCAAGAATGGAATAAAAAGCATCCAATGTACTCAGCCCTACTATGAAACTAATTTATAGCTTTCATATGAAAGATATAATCCAATTATAGCCCAAGAATATGGGGAAAGGGGAGAAGGAGGGGAGCAGAGGGGAGAGGATGGGTGGAAGGAGAGTAATTGGTGGGAGCACACCTACGGTGCATCTTACAAGGGTGCATGTGAAACTTACTAAATGTATAATATAAATGTCTTAACACAATAACTAAGAAAATGCCATGAAGGCTAGTTAACCAGTGTGATGAAAATATTTCAAATTGTGTATAAAACCAGCACATTGTACCCCATGACTGCATTAATGTACACAGCTATGATTTAACAAAAATAAAAATAAAAAAAATTAAAAAATCTCACCTAACCTCAGTGAGATTAACTCATTCACAAAATCCTGAATGCAGATGCTGGCATGGATGTGGAGAGAAGGGAACACTTTTGCATTGCTGGGATGTGACTGTAAACGAATACAACTTCTATGGAAAACAATATGGAGAATTGTCTAAAAACTAAAAGTTAATCTTCCATTTGATCCTATAATACCATTACTAGGTATCTACCTAGTAGATAAAAAGTTATTTTACCGCAAGGATATTTGCACTAGAATGTTTATTGCAGCTCATTTCACAATTGCCAAAACATGGAAGCAACCCAAGTGCCCATCAACCCATGAAAGGATTTAAAAAACTGTGGTATATGCATACCATGGAATACTGTTCACCCATAAGAAAAGATGGAGACTTCACATCTTTTGTGTTTACCTGGATGGAATTGAAATTCATTTTTCTTGGCAAAGTATTACAAGAATGGAGAAACAAGTATGTGATGTACTCAATAATAATATGAAACCTTATATAAACAACCACACACCTACATGAAAGAAAAACACAGGTAGTGTAGGGGGAGGGAGGAGGGTGATTGTGGAAGGTTTCACCTAATGTGCACAATGTGAGGGTGTTCAGCGCGCCCCCTGGGTGAAAACTCAACTACAACTTGAACTTTACATTAGAAATGATAACAATGTAACCTAAACATTTATACCCTCATAAAAATCCGAAATTTAAAAAAAGTGTTTGTGTCCTATTTATTGTATTTCTTTCTTCAAAATATAGTACAATTTACTTTTGAAGCCATGTATGGCTAGAGCTTTGTTTGGGAGAATGTTTTAAAATATAGATTCAGTTTATTTAATAGCCTAAATCTGTCTTTTCTATTTTTTCTTCTGCCATTACTGGTAACTTGGGTCTTTATACAATTGTATGTGTTTTACACAGTATTGGAAGACAATTTTTGATATTATCTTTAGTTTTGATTACTCTTTAATCAACTTTACCTGATTTTATCAATTTTATAAATTTATCAAGGAATCAACTTACATTTTCTGATCTTCTCTATTTTAAGCTTAGTCTCTACCTCATTAATTTCTGTTCTTATATTATTTCTTTCCTTCTTTCTTTAGGTATAATTTGATGTTTTTTTCCTAACTCCTTTAACTAGATCTTTGAATTTCAGTCTATCTTTTTTTCTAGTACATGCATATAAATTAAAAAATAATTCCTCAATGCATCATTTTATAAGAAGTCTGCATTTTATATCAACTGCATATAAGAAGTTTGATACATAACAATATTTTTATTAGGTACACAATATTTTATTATTTTTCTTATGATTTTACTTTGAACGGATGGACTATTAAAATGCTGATTTCTTGATTTTTAAAAATATAGGGATTCTTTTTTTTTATTTAGAAATGTCTACCTTAATTACACAGTGGTCACTTTGTCACTAGGTCAATTTCTTTAAATATTCTCTTGGTACTTGAAAAGAGTGTTTATCCTGTAATTAATAAATATATTTCCTAGCAATAAATGTTAGGTTAAATTTAATCATTGAGATTTTAAAATATTCTTATTTATTGATTTCTTTTGCCATCTTTTATACGTATATCACTAGCATGGGAATGTATAAAAAAATCCTCCACCAATGATATACACCAGTTTCTTTCTGTAGCTGTGATACATTTTACTGTATAATTTCTACACTATATTTTATGTATTTGCAAATTTAGTGTTCTTGTGAATTCTGATTCTTGAACACTTTTATATTCATAAAATATTCCTCTTTAACATTGAAATGTTTTTGCTTAATGGTCTAATTTATATTATAGTAATATGGCTGTATTAGCTTGTCTTCTATTATTATTGACACAGTAAATATTTTTTTATACTTTACTTTTAACCTTTCTACATACATTAATATGACCTTGTAATTACCAGAGAGTTGAGTTTTGATTTCTTTTAATCCTGTATGAAAGTCTCTGTCTTTTTAAGGTTCCATTTAGTTCATTCATATTTAATGTAATTATTGATGGATCTGGATTTTAGCAAACCATACTTCTATATTTTATGTCCATTTGTTCTTTTCTTTTTAGCTTCTTTGGCATTACTTTTTATTGATTTTTAAAATCAATCATTTATTTGTATTATTCTATTTCCTTCTATTAGCTTAAAGATTATATTCATTGTTATTTTATTGGTTATATTGGGTAAAATAATACCCCAAAGTAAAGGCCTCAGAAGCAGCTCCAGAAATAAAAATTTTCTATGATCTTTTCCTGCCCTCTTGTCTTTCACAAGATTATTATTATTATTTCGGGATTATTCCCGAATGCAAGCCATATAAACTAGAATTTATCTTTCCCAAGATGAGTCACATAATAGAAACCAGGGCCCCTTTCTCTCAAAGTTATCTATAAAACTTAGAAATATTACTCAAACCCTAAACTTCCCTGTTCTTTTACCTAGAGGTCACAAGAAAATTCTCTGAGCTACACTTCCCTGAGAGTAGGTCTAAAGTCACCCATTCCACAGGGTTCATGGCTCATACCCAGAAGGAAAATATACTTAACACAGAGAAGCCAAGAAGAATATGAGCAGATAAGCCTCACTTAGTTTCTTCTACTCAGTCAATTCACATTAGATTATAGCCTTTTGTGCAATCATATTTCTACATGGCTGTCCATTCTTCATCATACTTAAAAATAAACCTGGAGAATCTCCCCTTTGTCTTTGTCTCTTCATTTTTCAAGATTCCTGTGTCATGCTAAACATTAAATAATTCTGATATGCTTTTCTCTTCTTCTCTCTCTCTCTCTTTATGAGATAGTTTTACTCTGTTGCCCTTGGTAGAGTGCCTTGACAGCATCACAGCTCACCAGCAGCTTCAAACTTTTGGGCTCAAGTGATCCTCTTGCCCTGGCCTCCAAAATAGCTGAGACTATAGGCAAGTGCCACCATGCCCAGCTAATTTTCCTATTTTTAGTAAAAACAGGGGTCTCACTCTTGTTCAGGCTGATCTCGAACTCCTGAGCTCAAGCAATCCACCCCTGTCTATCTTCTAGAGTGCTACGATTACAGGCATGAACCAACACACTGACCTGCTTTTGTCTTTTTAACCTGTATTTTGTGTAGGCCATGACTGCTTATGATGAGGACAATGTGGTCAGATACTTTCAGTCCTCTATTTCCTATAGAAATAATAATATGACTATTTAACACAGCAAAGTCTAATATTAATTTATATTTTTATATTTTGCTCAAGATAATGATAACACCTTGGAATATTTGAAAGCCACTTGCTTTGTATCCTAACATTATTATGTGCTTTAAATATGTAGTTTTTATTTTTTAATTTAATTATTTTTATTTGGATTTATGTCCCTTAGATTTTCAACATTGGAATATATTTTTTTTCCTTTTTATATATGCTTGTGTTTATTAGTTTTCCATTTATTTGCCTTCACAAAATTAAAAAGGCTTAAATTTTAATAACAATAACAATGTTTAAAGTAAGGACTAGAAACAAAAACCTCGTAAAGAATGAACGAATATAAATACGTTCAGAAAAGGAATCAGACAATTACTACATCAAAATATTAAGCAATAATAATAATGATAATAATGCAAAGAAAGTAACATTCACATTGTGAAATAAGAGTATGTCTTATAGAATGCTTTGATTCAGAGATTCACATAGAGTCATCTCTTAATTTCTTCTTATTATTTTTTAAGTCTCAAAAAATAGACAACTAGTATTTATAAATAAAAGTAAAAGATAATTTCATAAAACAGATCATGTCAAATCTTTTTTTTTTAATTTTATGTGTTTACTTGGATACTTTTTCTTCCATTCTTGAGATACTTTACTAAGAAGAATATGTTCCAGCTTCATGCATGTAAACATAAACAAGGTAAAGTCTCCATCTTTCTTTAAGGCTGCATAATATTCCATGGTGTACATATACCACAATTTATTAATCCATTCCTCGATCGATGGGCACTTGGGCTTTTTCCATGACTTAGCAATTATGAATTGGGCTGCAATAAACATTCTGGTACAAACATCTTTGTTATAATGTGATTTTTGGTCTTCTGGGAATATGCCTAGTAGAGGAATTATAGGATTGAATGGCAGGTCTATTTTTAGATCTCTAAGTGTTCTCCAAACATCTTTCCAAAAGGAATGTATTAATTTGCAATCACACCAGCAGTGTAGAAGTGTTCCCTTTTCTCCACATCCACGCCAACATCTCTGGTCTTGGGATTTTGTGATATGGGCTAATCTTACTGGGGTTAGATGATATCTCAAAGTAGTTTTGCTTTGCATTTCTCTGATGATTAAAGATGATGAGAAATTTTTCATATGTCTATAGGCTGTGCGCCTGTCTTCTTCAGAGAAGTTTCTCTTCAAGTCCCTTGCCCAGCCTGTGATGGGGTCACTTGTTCTTTTCTTGCTTATAAGTTTGAGTTCTCTGTGGATTCTGGCTATTAAACCTTTATCGGAGACATAACCTGCAAATATCTTCTCCCATTCTGAGGGCTGTTTGCTTGCTTTACTTACTGTGTTCTTGGCTGTGCAGAAGCTTTTTAGTTTGATCAGGTCCTAGTAGTGTAGTTTTGAAGCTGCTTCAATTGCCTGGGGGTCCTCCTCATAAAATACTCACCCAGACCTTTTCTTTCAAGGGTTTTCCCTGCACTCTCTTCTAGTATTTTTATAGTTTCTTTAATCCAGTGAGAGTCTATCTTAGTTAATGGTGAAAGGTGTGGGTCCAGTTTCAGTCTTCTACAGGTTGCCAGCCAATTCACCCAGCACCATTTGTTAAAAAGGGAATCTTTTCCCCATTGAATGTTTTTAATTGGCTTGTCAAAGATCAAATAATGGTAACTAGCTGGATTCATCTCTTGGTTCTCTATTCTGTTCCAGACATCTACTTCTCTGTTTTTCTGCCAGTAACATGCTGTTTTGATCACTATAGATTTATAGTATAGTCTGAGGTCTTGTAGCGTGATTTCTGCTGCTTTGTTTTTATTTATGAGTAATGTCTTGGCTATTTGAGGTTTTTTCTGATTCCATATGAAAAGAAGTATTATTTTTTCAAGATCTTTAAAGTATGACAGTGGAGCTTTAATAGGGATTGCATTAAAATTGTGTATTGCTTTGGGTTGTATGGACATTTTAACAATGTTGATTCTTCCCAGCCATGAGCATGGTATATTTTTCCATTTGTTAACATTTTCAGCTATTTTTTTCTTAGAGTTTCATAGTTCTCTTTATAGAGATCTTTCACGTCCTTTGTTAGATAACCCCCAAATATTTCATCTGTTTTGGCACTACTGTGAATGGAATAGAGTCCTTAACTGTTTTTTCAGCTTAACTATTGTTGGTATATATAAAGGCTACCGATTTATGAATGTTGATTTTGTAACCTGAGATGCTACTGTATTCCTTGATCACTTCTAAGAGTTCTGTAGTAGAATCCCTGGTGTTTTCCATATACAGATATGTTTTCTGTTTTCCAGAAAGTTTGATCTCTTCTAACCCTATATGGATACCCTTGATCACCTTTTCTTCCCTAATTGCAGTGGCTAAAACTTCCATTACAATATTAAAGAGCAGTGGAGACAATGGGCAGCCTTCCTTCAGGTTCCTGATCTGAGTGGAAATGATTTCAATTTAACTCCATTCAATACAATATTGGCTGTGGGTTTGCTGTAGTTGGCCTCTATCAGTTTAAGAAAAGTCCCTTCTAGGCCAATTTTCTTGAGTGTCCTGATCATGAAGGGATGCTGGATATTATCAAAAGCTTTTTCTGCATCAATTGAGAGAATCATATGGTCTTTGGTTTTTAATTTGTTTATGTGCTGAATTATACTTATAGATTTATGTATATTGAACCAGCCTTGAGACCCTGGGATAAAATTGACTTGGTCATGATGTATAATTTGTTTGATGTGTTGCTGGATTCTGTTTGTTAGGATCTTGTTGAATATTTTTGCATCTATATTCATTAGTGATATTGGTCTATAATTTTCTTTTCTTGTTGGGTCTTTTCCTGGTTTGGGGATCAGGGTGATGTTTGCTTCATAGAACGTATTGGGTAGTCTTCCTTCTTTTTCTACATTTTGGAACAGGTTCAGTAATATAGGTACTAATTCCTCTTTAAAGGTTTGGTAGAATTCTGACATGAAGCTATCTGGTCCCGGGCTTTTCTTTTTAGGGAGATTTTGTATGGTTGATTCTGTTTCAGAACTTGATATGGGCCGGTTCAACATATCCACTGGATTCTGGCTAAGTCTTAGAAGGTAACGTGCTTCCAAGTATTGGGCAGTTTCCTTCAGATTTTCACATTTCTGAGAATAGAGTTTCTTGTAATATTCATTAAGGACTTTTTGAATTTCTGAGGAGTCTGTTATTATTTTGTCTTTGTCATTTCTGATTGATGAGATTAGAGATTTTACTCTTTTTTTCCTGGTCAGGTTAGCCAAAGGTTTATCCATTTTATTGATCATTTCGAAAAAACAACTTTTTGATTTATTGATCTGTTGTATAATACCTTTGTTTTCAGTTTCATTTAATTCTGCTCTAATTTTGGTTATTTCTTTTCTTCTACTGGGTTGGGGGTTGGAATGTTCTTCCTTTTCCAGTTGCTTGAGATGTCCCATTAAGTTGTTAACTTCCTCTCATTCTGTTCTCTTGAGGAAGACTTGCAGTGCTATAAATTTCCCTCTTAGGACTGCCTTTGCAGGATCCCAGTGATTCTGATAATTCGTGTCTTCATTGTCATTTTGTTCCAAAAATTTGGCAATTTCCTTCTTAATCTCATCTCTGACCCAGCTATCATTCAGCATAAGGTTATTTAACTTCCATGTTTTTGTATGAGTATGCAGATTCCTGTTGTTACTGAGTTCGACTTTTTTTCCATGGTGGTCCGAGAAGGTGCAAGAAATAATTTCTATTCCTTTAAATTTACTGAAGTTAGACTTGTGACCTAAGATGTGATCGATTTTGGAGTATGTTCCGTGGGCTGATGAGAAGTAAGTGTATTCAGTTTTGTTGAGATGAAATGTTCTGTAGATGTCTGCTAAATCCAAATGTTGGATGGTTAGGTTCAAATCTAAAATTTCTTTGCTCAGCTTCTTATTCGAGCATCTATCCAACGCTGCCAAAAGAGTGTTGAAAGTTCCAACTATTATGGAGCTAGAGGAAATCAAGTTGCTCATGTCTGTTAGAGTTTCTTTTATAAATTGAGGTGCATTGTGGATGGGTTCATAGATACTATTAATTGAAATCTCATCATATTGAGTATTACACTTAACAAATATTAAGTGACTGTTCTTATCCTTCCTTACTTTTGTTGGTTTAAAGCCTATTGTATCTGCAAATAGAACTGCAACGCCTGCTTTTTTCTGATTCCGATTTACCTGAAGTATGGACTACCATCCTTTCACCCTGAGTCTATATTTATCTTTTAAGGTAAGATGTGACTCTTGTATGCAGCAAATTTCTGGCCTGAGGGTTTTTAAAAATTAATTTTGAATCATAGCTGTGTACATTAATGTGATCATGGGGCACCATACATTGGTTTTATAAACAGTTCAACACATTTTCATCACACTGTTTAATATAGCCTTCCTGGCACTTTCTTAGTTATCATGTTAAGACAGTTATATTTTACATTTACTGAGTTTCACATGTACAGTTGTAAGATGCACTGCAGGTATAATCCCACTTATCACCCTCACTCCACCCATCCTCCCCCCTCCCCCCTCCTGTCCCTCTCCCCATTCCCTAAATTCCTAGGTTATAACTGGGTTATAGCTTTCATATGAAAGCCAAAAATTACTTTCATAGTAGGGCTGAGTACATTGGATACTTTTCTTTCCATTCTTGAGATACTTTACTAAGAAGAATATGTTCTAGCTCCATCCATGTTAACATAAACAAGGTAAAGTCTGCATCTTTCATTAAGGCTGCATAATAGTCCATGGTGTACATATACCACAGTTTATTAATCCATTCATGGATCGATGGGCACTTGGGCTTTTTCCATGACTTAGCAATTGATAATTGGGCTGCAATAAACATTCTGGTGCAAATATCTTTGTTGTAATGTGCTTTTTGGTCTTCTGGGTATATACCTAGTAGAGGAATTATAGGATTGAATGGCAGGTCTATTTATAGATCTCTAAGTGTTCTCCAAACATCTTTCCAAAAGGAATGTATTAATTTGCATTCCCACCAGCACTGCAGAAGTGTTCCCTTTTCTCCACATCCATGCCAACATCTCTGGTCTTGGGATTTTGTGATATGGGCTAATCTTACTGGAGTTAGATGGTATCTCAAGGTAGTTTTGGTTTGCATTTCTCTGATGACTAAAGATGATGAGCATTTTTTCATATGTCTGTAGGCCGTGCGCCTGTCTTCTTCAGAGAAGTTTCTCTTCAAGTCCTTTGCCCAGCCTGCAATGGGATCACTTGTTCTTTTCTTGCTTATAAGTTGGAGTTCTCTGTGGATTCTGGTTATTAAACCTTTATCGGAGACATAACCTGTAAATATCTTCTCCCATTCTGAGGGCTGTCTGCTTGCTTTACTAACTGTGTTCTTGGCTGTGCAGAAGATTTTTAGTTTGATCAGGTCCCAGTAGTGTATTTTTGAAGCTGCTTCAATTGCCTGGGGGGTCCTCTTCATAAAATACTTGCTCAGATCGATTTCTTCAAGGGTTTTCCCTACACTCTCTTTTAGTATTTTTATAGTCTCATGTGCTAAGTTTAAATCTTAAATCCAATGAGAGTCTATCTTAGTTAATGGTGAAAGGTGTGCATTCAGTTTCAGTCTTCTACAGGTTGCCAGCCAGTTCACCCAGCACCATTTGTTAAATAGGGAATCTTTTCCCCACTGAATGTTTTTAATTGGCTTGTCAAAGATCAGATAACAGTAAGTAGCTAGATTCATCTCTTGTTTCTCTATTCTGTTCCAGACATCTACTTCTCTGTTTTTGTGCCAGTACCATGCTTTTTTGACCAGTATCGATTTATAGTATAGTCTGACGTCTGGTAGCGTAATTCCTCCTGCTTTCTTTTCATTTCTGAATAATGTCTTGGCTATTTGAGGTTTTTTCTGATTCCACATATAATCAAGTATTATTTTTTCAACATCTTTAAAGTATGATAGTGGGTCTTTAAAGGGGTTTGCATTAAAATTGTATATTGCTTTGGGTAGTATGGACATTTTAATAATGTTGATTCTTCCCAGCCATGAGCATGGTATGTTTTTCCATTTCTTGATGTTTTCAGCTATTTCTTTTCTCAGAGTTTCATAGTTCTCTTTATAGAGATTTTTCACGTCTTGTGTTAGATATACTCCCAAATGGCCTGAGTTTTTGTATCCAGTCAGCTAACCTGTGCCTCTTTAGAGGAAAGTCTAAGCCATTCACATTAATGGAGAATATTGATAAGTCTGGTAAAATTTTGGGTATTGAGTTTTTCAAATGTCCAGTGGACATTTTTAATTTTTTCACCACTGTGGAAGTTGGAGTTTGATCAAAAGTTTCTGAGTGAATTTACTTTTTTGGTAGAGGATGGGGCTGGTCATTATGGAGGATAGGTCTGAGAATAACCTTAAGAGCTGGTTTGGTTATGGCAAATTTCTTCACATATGAATGTCATTAAAGTATTTAATTTCTCCATCATAAATGAAACTCAGTTTAGCTGGATACAGGATCCGGGGTTGAAAGTTATTTTGCTTTAGGAGATTAAAAGTTGAGGACCTCCCACTTCTGACTTGAAAATTTTCAGCAGAGAGATCTGCAGTCATTCTAATATTCTTCCCTTTGTAGGTAATAGATTTCTTACATCTGGCTGCTTTCAAAATTTTCTCCTTCACATTAACTTTTGTGAAGTTAATTATGATATGCCTGGGGGATGTCTTATTCGGATTGAGTCATGCTGGGGTTCTGAAACTGTCTGCTATCTGAATTTCAGAATCTTTTGGCATATCTGGAAAGTTCTGTTTCATAATTTCATGGAGAAGGGCCTCTGTGCCTTGCGAGGCCACATCATCACTTTCAGGGATTCCAATGAGGTGGATATTACCCTTCTTCGACTTATCCCAGAGCTCTCTGAGAGAATGATCCATTTTTGCTCTCCATTTCTCTTCCTCTTTGAGAGTTTAGGAGCATTCAAAGGCTTTGTCTTCAATGTCAGAAATCCTTTCTTCTGCTTGCTCCACTCTGTTACTGAGGGATTCTACTGTATTTTTCAGATCTTTGAGGGCTGCAAGTTCTTGCTTCAGTGCATCAAAGTCTTTGGTGGTTTTGTCTTTAAATTCATTAAATTCTTGAGACAACTTTTGAAGTTCTACTCGAATTTTTAATTCTGACTTTTGAATTGCTCCTCGAATTTCTAATTCCAAATTTTCCTTCATTCTATTAATCTTGTTTGCAATCCAAATTCTGAATTCGATTTCTGACATCTTGGCAAGCTGTTTATGAATAGCATCTGCCATATCTTTCCTTGGGGGATGGGGGTTGATCTATTCTGGTTATTAATGTTACCAGAGTTTTTCCACTGATTCTGCCCCATGATTGTTTTACACCATTTGATTTTTCCCCTGGAGCTATGTCAAGGACCTGTACAGTGCTATGGCCTGAGAAACTGGGGACCTGTTTAATGTGGTGGGGCTAAGTGGTTCTGTCTTGTTTTCAGTTGGTCTCTGTTCAACCCTAGTGAAACAGTTACTCTGGGTTGAAGTCTCAGCTGTGGAGAAATACCAGCAATTATTTCACCCCACCCCCCACAGTCAATAATTTGAAAAGGAAAATCAAACCTTCCTACAACCACACACCCAGGGCACCACCTGAATAGTCCTCGGGTGATTGGCTCAGTTCAAAAAGTCCAAATCAATTGTCTCAGTTAGCACCTGTCTCAGGTGGGCATGGTTAAAAGGTCTCTGGCAACTGGATCGCAGGTGTTTGGTGTCTACTCAGATATGGCTTGCTCCGGTGCTCCGTGGAGTCAGGAGGACCCACCCAGCAAATAGATGAGTCTGGGAAGGTTGATGCCTCCTTTCCCACCTTGCACCTCTGTCACACCTAGTCACTGATAGCCCCACAGGGCTGTGACCCAGTTGCCTGTAGTTAACAGATACTGCAGGGGTTTGTACCTGCCTGAATCACAAGGAAATCTATTTCTGTTCAGCCAGGCAGCTGTGCTCTGCCTCTATCTAGCAGGGGGAGGTGAGGCCTGACAACCTCGTGCACTTGATGGAGGCTGGGGGGTGTTCACTCAGTTCCACCCCCACCCCTGATTGATATTACTGACAGAATAGAACAGAACAACTTTGCAGGAATTTATTTCTTTCCCTGCTAAATTTCCCTGCAAAAGAGAAACTGTTTAGAGTTCCCAGAGCCTGCACCTCAGGCCCTGTCTTTGCTCCTGCAGGTTTGTATTCAGTTAGCTGTCAGTTCTAGCCACCTGTCTTCCTTTGTCTATAAGCTGACGATCCCCTGAGGGCTGGGTGCATCTTAGGCTCAGTAAAGTGGTCCTCTCGGTCAGCCCCGCCCTGGGAACTTCCCAGGTCTGCGCATGCATTTCTAGTCCCCACGCTCCACCCAGGTCAGTACTGCCTCAGGCAAACCCTTTACTCTCGGGGCCTGTGTTTCTGTCCCAGATCTGTTCCATGGTGGTTGCCAACTGAGTAGATTCTCTTCCTCCTCTGGTTGCCCATGGAGACAGGGGGGTGTGGTTTCGGAATATCTGCAAGTGAGCCCTATTGTTGCCAAAAGAAGGCTGCTGCCATGTGCCTTGGGGCACTGCCGCCCCAGCGTGGTTCCCTCTCAGCTGACTGTCCTCTCCTTACTCTTGTGTCACAGAGTCTGCGCTGACAAGCTGCAGTTTAAGCCCTGTCCACATCCCTCAAGAAATCACGCAAGAATCTGGACTCTTGGGGGACAGGCCTCCAGAGGGGAGTGCTGGGAGCTCAGAATTGCAGGTAGAGAATTTATGTAGTTTTATGTCTGGCAGGAGAATCCCGTGGCACCGTAGTAGGGGAGGTAGGTCCAGTTTTTAGAGGGTCTCTCTCGTGGATTGTAGTGGGAGGACCTTAGAACTCTGTTCATTTGTTTGTGGGGCACTCTGAGCCATTCTCATGGGGGAAGGGACTCCTGTCTGCTTGATGATGGATTTTGTACCTTTTGTTTGTATTCTTGGGGTCGCAGCTTGCCTCAGTGGGGTTGATGTGCATTCTTCAACCTTCTCTCTTGGTGCAGCTCTAATCCACCAGGTTACTTGCTAAATTTCTGTCCTTTAACTCTCCTTCTGGATGGGAGCCTCTGTGGAAAGCTGGCTTCACTCAGCCATCTTGTCTCTGCCCATGCCAAATCTTATAAAAAAATACTTCAAAATCATTCTACTTGATCTGGGTACACCTGATATTAAAGTTGGAGACAATATATTATTATAAAGGGGAAAATACAAACATATATCACTTATAAATGAGGATGCAATCTCCTAAACAACATATTAACAAGTTGAATTAAAAATTAATGTTTAAGTAATATAATTTGGTCAAAATTAAATCAAATTTATGTGAGAATTAGTCACTCTTTTATTTTCTTTTTCTTTTCTTTCTTTTTTTTTCTTCTTTTCCTTTTCCTCACCCCTCCCCTCCTTGTTTGTCTTTCCCATTCCCCACTGTGTCTTTAATTGTTATTAATTGTCTTCATATCAAAATTGAATACCTAGGATTCATACTTCTCCATTCCTGTGATGCTTCACTAAGAATAATGTGTTTCACCTCCAACCAGGTTAGTACAAATGCTGCAAAATCTCCATTTTTTTATGGCTGAATAATATTCCATGGTATACATATACCATAGCTTACCAATCCATTCCTGGGTTGAAGGGCACTTGGGTTGTTTCCACATTTTGGCAGTTGTAAATTGGGCTGCGATAAACAGCCTAGTACAAGTGTGTTCATAATAAAAGTTTTTTGTTTTGTTTTGTTTTTTCCCATCTGGGTAGATGCCCAGTAATGGGATTGCAGGATCAAATGGGAGGACTAGGTTGAGTTTTTTGAGGTTTCTTTAGACTTCCTTCCAAAAAGGTTGTATTAGTTTGCAGTCCTACCAGCAGTGTAAAAATGTTCCTTTCTTTCCACATCCATGCCAACATCTTCAGTTCTGGGGTTAGATGGTATTTCATGGTGGTTTTAATTTGCATTTCTCTAAAATTAGGATGATGAGCATTTTTTCATATGTTTGCTAGCCATTCATCTATTGTCTTTAGAGAAGATTCTATTCATCTCTCTTCCCTATTGATGTATGGGATTGTTTTTTTTTTGTTTGTTTATTAATTGAAGTTCTGTATAGATCCTGGTTATTAAGCATTTCTCTGATTTAAAACATGCAAATATCCTTTCCCATTGGGTAAGTAAGTTGTCTATTTGCTTTGGTTGTTGTCTCCTTAGCTGTACAGAAGCTTTTAGGTTTATTAAATCCCATTTGTTTATTATTGCTGTTGTTGCTATTGCCATGAAAGTCTTCCTCATAAAGGCCGATTTCTTCCAGTGTATTTCCTATGCTTTCTTTGAGGATTTTTATTGTTTCATGACTTAAATTTAAGTCCTTTATCCATCTTGAATCAATTTTTGTGAGTGGGGAAAGGTATGGGTCTAGTTTCAGTCTTTTACATGTGGATATCCAATTCTCCCAGCACCATTTATTGAATAGGGAGTTTTCCCTCAGTGGATATTCTTGTTAGGTTTATCGAAGATTATGTAGCTGTAAGTTGTTGGTTTCATTTCCTGGTGTTCTATTTGATTCCAAATGTCTATGTCTCTATTTTTGTGCCAGTACCATGCTGTCTTTACCACTATGGCCTTGTAATACAGCCTAAAATCTGGTATGGCAATACCCCCAGCTTTGTTTTTATTACTAAGAACTGCCTTAGCTATATGGGGTTTTTTCTGGTTCCATACAAAATGCAGAATCATTTTTTCTAAGACTTGAAAGTAGGATGTTGGTATTTTAATAGGGATGGTGTTGAATAGGTAAATTGCTCTGGGAAATATAGACATTTTAACAATGTTCATTCTTCCCAGCCATGAGCATGTTATATCCTTCCATTTGTTAATGTGCTCTGCTATTTCCTTTCTTATGGTTTCATAATTTTCTTTATAGAATTCCTTCACCTTTTTTGTTAGGTATATTCCTAATTATTTCATTTTCTTTAGGGCTATGGTGAAGGGAGTTGAGTCCTTAATTAACCTCTCATCTTGGCTGTTGTTAGTATATACAAAGGCAACTGACTTGTGGACATTGATTTTATATCCTGAGATATTACTGTATTTTTTGATGACTTCCAAGAGCCTTGTGGTGGAGTCTTTAGGGTTCTCTAAGTATAAGATCATAGAGATCTTATACTCTACCAGCAAAAAGAGAGAGTTTGACCTCCTCTACTCCCATTTGGATGCCCTTTATTTTCTTGTCTTGTCTAATTGTATTGGCTAGAACTTCTAGGACTATGTTGGAATAGTAATGGTGACAGAGGACAACCTTGTCTGGTTCCAGTTCTAAGAGGAAAAGCTTTCAGTTTTACTCCATTCAGTAAAATATTAGCTGTGGGTTTGTCATAGATAGTGTCCATAGGTTTAAGAAACATGCCACATATGCCTATAATCCTCACTGTTCCAATTAGAAAAGGATGCTGGATTTTATCAAATTCTTTTTCTGAATCTATTGAGAGAATCATATAGTTTTTGGTTTTGCTTCTGTTGATATGGTGAATAATGTTTATAGACTTGCGTATATTAAATCAGCCTTGCAACCCTGGGATGAAACCTACTTGATTATGATGTATGACTTTTTGAGAATTTTTGTTGTTTCATGCCTTAAATTTAAGTCCTTTATCCATTTTTAATCAATTTTTTGATTGATCAATTACAGTTTTTTCATGATAAACTGTAATTTATTGGATAAGATTTTGTTGAGAATTTTTGCATCTATATTCATTAGTGAAATTGGTCTGAATTTCTCCTTTTTAGTTTGGTCTTTTCCTGGTTTTGGCATCAGGGTGATGTTTGCTTAATAAAACATGTTGGGGAAAATTCTTTCTGCCTCAGTTTTTTGAAATAATTTCTGAAGTATAGGAATAAGCTCTTCTTGGAAGGTTTGATAGAATTCTGGTATGAAGCCATCCAGACCAGAGCATTTTTTTTGTTGGGAGATTTTTTTATTATTTCTTTGATCTCAGTGCTTGAAATTGGTCTGTTCAGGAGATCTATTTCATCTGGGCTAAGTCTAGGGAGAGGGTATGATTCCAAATATTGATCCATTTCCTTCACATTGTCAAATTTCTTGGCATAAAGTTTTTGGTAGTATTAAGAGATAATCTCTTGTATCTCTGTGGGATCGGTTGTTATTGCCCCTATGTCATTTCTGACTGAGGTTACTAGAGATTTCATTTTTTTATTTCTAGTAGTCTGGCCAAAGGTTTATCTATTTTATTTATTTAAAAAGAAAAAAACAACTCCTTGTTTCATAATTTTATGAACGATTCTTTTGTTTTAATTTCATTAATCTCTGATTTAATTTTGGATATTTATTTTCTTCTGCTGGGTTTAGGTTTAGATTGTTCTTCCTTTTCCAATTTCATCAGATGGCTTGTGAGTTTGTTGATGCAGTCTCTTTCTGTTTTTCAAATGTAGGCATCTAAAGTGATAAATTTTCCTCTAAGGACTGCTTTTGCTGTATCCCATGGTTTTGGTAACTTTTATCTTCATTGTTGTTATACTCAAGGAAGTTAGTGATTTCCTTTTTTATTTCTTCCTGTACTCAACTGTCGTTCAGCATAATATTGTTTGAACTTCCATGCCTTTGTGTGAGGTTGAGCATTTTTGTTGGAGTTGAGTTCCACTTTCGTGCCTTGTGGTCTGAGAAGATGCAAGGTAGAATTTCAATTCTTTTGATTCTGTTGAGTTAGTTTTGTGTCCTAGGATATGATCAATTTTTGAGAATTTTCCATGACATTATGAGAAGAATGTATATTCTTTACCTTTGGAATGGAGTGTTCTATATACATCTATGAAGCACAGTTGTTCTAGGGTCTCATTTAAATCTCTAACATTTTTGTTTAATTTCTGTTTACAGGATCTGTTCAGCTCTGAGAGAGGGGTGTTGAAGTCCCCTGTTATTATGGTGTTATAGGATATCATATTGTTCAAACTAAGCAAGGTCCGTTTCAAGAATCAGGGAGCATTTAAATTGGGTGCATAAATATTTAGAATTTGAAACATCTTCTTGTTGTATTTTTCCCTTGACCAATATAATGTGACCATCATTGTCTTTTTTGAATTTAGTTGCTTTAAATCCACATATATCTAAAAATAAGATTATAATCCCTCTTTTCTTCTGAATTCCATTTGCCTGAAAAATTGACTTCCAAACTTTAACTCTGAGTTTTAATTTGTCTTTTGATGTGAGGTGTGTTTCCTGCAGACAGCAAATAGATGGATTGTGTTTTTAAATTCAATCAGCCAATCTATGCCTCTTCAGTGGGGAATTCAAGCCATTGACATTTATTGAGATAATTGATAAGTGTGGTAGCATTCTATTCATCTTATTTTGTAAAAATCCATTGCTTAGTCTTTTGTATCATTATGGAAACTAGGTTCTGTCCTTTAATTTCTGGGTGTTTACTTTGCTGAAGGTCCATTGTGATGGTCAGTGTGTAGAACAGGTTGAAATATTTCCTGTAAAGCTGGTCTTGTTGTGGCAAATTTTCTCAATCTTTGCATATCAATAAAATATTTGATTTCTCCATCAATTCTAAAGTTTAGCTTAGCAGGATATAGAATTCTGGGCTGCAAGTTGTTCTGTTTAAGTAGATTAAAGACAGATGACCATTGTCTTCTGGCCTGAAAAGTTTCATTAGAGAAGTCTGCCGTCACCCTGATGGATTTGCTCCTGTAGGTCAGTTGGCGCTTACTCCTGGCAGCTTGCAAAATCTTTACTTTTGTCTTGACTTTAGATAGATTCATCACAATGTGCCTTGGAGAAGCTCTATTTGAATTGATGTAACCAGGGGACTGATATCCCTCTGAAAGGAGTATGTCAGAATCTTTGGGAAATTTTCATTTATGATATTCTCTAGTATGGCTTCCATTCCCCTGGAGCATTCTTCTTCCCCTTCTGGGATACCTATCACTTGTATATTTGAACGCTTCATAAAGTTCCATAAATCTGTCAGTGAATGTTCTGCTTTCTCTCTCTCTTTTCTGCCTCTTTAACTTTGTCCTCTACCTCTGAGATTCTTTCTTCTGCATGATCTAATCTGTTGTTGATACTTTCTAATGCATACTTAAGTTCCCTAATTGACTGCTTCAGTTCCTTCAGCTCTGCTATATCCTTTCTATATTCTTTGTATTGTTCATCTCTTATGTGACTCTGTTTTTGTATGACCTTTTGGTAATTTTCCACTTTCTCAGCAATTTCCTTCATTGTTTTTTTTTTTTTCCACTTTCGTGGCAATTTCCTTCATTGCTTTTTGATTGTTTTCTACTTTCTCAGCAATTTCCTTCATTGTTTTTATCATCAGTATTTTAAATTCCCCTTCTGTCATTTATAACATTTCTTTGTAGGAGGAGTCCTCTGCTGTAGTTACCTTGTGATCCCTAGAAGGGGTTACTCTGGACTGGTATTTCATGTTACCAGGATTTTTCTGCTGATTCTTCCTCATGAGTGCTTTCTTGTATCTGTTTTCTTATCCTAATTATCCTTTCACTTCTTCTTGATCTTTAAAGTTTTAATGAGTTCTTTTGGTACAGGACCAGAAGGATGAGAAAATTGAAGACCAAGAAGAGAAAAAAGATTTACCAAAGAAAGAAAAAAGTGAAAGAACAGGGGGTGAGTAAAAGGAAACATAGAGAAAAAGAAGAAAGGCACCGAAAGAAAGAAACAGGAGTAATATGTGTATAGCAGGGTACTATGACCCAACTTTGAAGACCCCCCAACCTCTTGGGGTGCCAGGTTGAGTTATTCACTTGAGGTCAACAGCTTTAATGAGTTCAGACACAGTACCCCACCTCCCCAGCCAGATCAGACACAGTACCCCACCTCCCCAGCCAGATAAGACACAGCCAGATCAGACACAGTACCCCACCTCCCCCAGGTAGAGAGGAAAGCCAAAAATGGTATAAATCAAACCAAAACAAACAAGCAAGAACCCTTATGGGACAACATTGGGGGAAAAAAATGATGGGGCAGAAATACTAGCAAAAATGAAATTCTAATTGTTGAAGAAGGCAAAAATGGAAGATTGTATTTAAATTAGAACAGTGGAAAAAAAACAAACAAGAAAAATGCCAAGGAAAAATGTTGAAATTAAGAAAACAAACAAACCAAAAAACCAAAAACCCCAGAACCAAAGAACCAAACAGTATATATATCTTGCTGAATATTGTCCAGGCAACAGGTTACCTTCTGAGGTATAAGATGTTAATCACAATTTTGATACAGCTGTATAAGATGGAGACTGGAGGCCTCTGCTGATCTCTCAGACCCCACAGGCTTGTGAGCCCAAAAGTCTCCTCAGCCCACTTAAAAGACACTCCAAACTATGAACCTTGGCCAAGCGGAAGCTTTCCAAGGAAAGCACTTACCCCTGGGATCTCTCCTGGTGTGGCTGTCTGCTTATCCAGTGTACCAAGTCCAGACTCCCACTGTGCCCCTAAGGGCCAAGGCTGTTAATCTGCCACACTTGGATCTCTGCACTTCCCCAGCATCTCAGTCCCCGCCTTAGGGCAGCTCAGTCACTACATTGCTCACCAAGGTCTCCCAACTGATCTCCGTGCCACAACACACAGGGGCAGCTCTCCCACAGCAGCTGGGTGGGCAGCTCACAGCTGAACGATATTAGCTCCCTTCTGGTTCGGTGGGCAGCTCACAGCTGAACGATATTAGCTCCCTTCTGGTTCAGTGGCTCAGACAGGGGCACCAGACAATGCCCAAAGTTGTCTGCACACACCAGCCCAAGATCTCCCAAGTCAGTTCAATCGAGTGCCCAAGTCCAAGAAAACCAAAACAGCCCACGGGTAAGGCTTTTCTTGCTTGTGGTCTCGCTGTTGCTATGGGTACAGCTGTAGGCAGCCTCCGACTGAACAAACACACCTACTACTTGCCAGTTTTCCACTGCTTCTGTCCTCCTTCTGGGGTCCAGAGGTCTCTCACCAGCTTTGTGTGTCACCAAAAGGAAGCCTCTGGGCAAAATCCACCAACCAGAGATGCCTAGAGTCTTCTCTCACCACTGTCACTGCGCCTGGCTGCACAGAAGCTGTTATTTGGCCACCATCTTTTTTCGATCTCTGATACGTAGTTTTTCTATAGTCAATATTTTTAGTTTTCATTGTTCTTCATATATTTTTAACAACATTTTCTGTCCAAAAAGGAGGATTTTTCTACTGCCTACCCAAACTTTTTGTATTTTTTAGTATGAGTCTATTGTAACAAATTATTTCAGTTATCATGCATCTAAAAATATTCTACTATCTCTGGCTAACACAATACATTAAAAGACAGAGAAAGTCTGGCTGTTTTAAAAATTTTCTTTTTGACTTTGATTTTTAGAAGTTTTACTAGGATGTGTTTATACCTTTTTGTGTGTTTGTATATTTAATTAATTTATTTTAATACTGCTTAGTTTTCATGGGATTTCTTGAATTCATGACTTTATATTTTTCTTTGGTGTTGGAAAATTCTCCAATATTGTTTCTGTCCCATTCTTTTTTCTTCTTCAACTCTTACTCTCTCCTCTGACTTTTCTAAATTTTGAATTCTTTTGGATAGTGTATTTTGAACTTTCTTCCGGTCAGTTCTTTAATACACTTTTTTGATGGTGTTTAATCCAACAAGGTCTTAATTAGGCTTATTTGTGCTTATAAATCCTAAAATTTCAATTGTTTAGGTCTACTAATTCCTTTTCATGTTTTCTAGTCATCTGTCTGAATTCTCATTCTTAACTTACCTCTTTAAATACTATATGCATAGCTATTTATTTTAACTATTAGTTAAACTAGTTTGATTTGCTCCAAAAGTATATGTGTCTGTTTGTTTTACTGTCTATTTTTACTATTAACTTCATGATAATTGAATTTCTGAAGAATTTCTTTGAAATATCATCTGTGAAAATAATCTGAGAACTAGGCTAATGATGTCTTCCCCCAGAAAGAATTTTTAGGCAGACTTCAGTGGATGCTAACAGTATCCCAGGAATTGAGATGATGCAAGAATGACATATTGTCCCCACAGGAGCTAATGCATTCCCATTTTACACTTACTTTTAATGTTCAGCATTTGAAATTCCTTCCCCATATTTGGAGGTTTCAACCAGATCCCAACCTTGTTGAGTCCCAAACTCCAGTGGTTCCCATAAACATGCTGCATTCTCAAAATTCTCACACAGTATTAATATTACTTCTTTTTCTGAAATTAGAGATTGACCTCTGGAGGAAGAGTAATCAAAAATGCCTCACTTGTCTATTTAAATTTTTATTTTCTTCCAGATCTTAGTTGAATAATTCTTTACTATCATGTTGCCTCACAATATATGTTGCATGAACCGAGACGCGAACGAGCAGCAGCTTAGCTGTAGGTGTAAACTCGCTCCTGTAATTTTTAAGTCAAGAAACAGACTATACACCGTGGGATGGCATATAGCAAAGTTCTTTATTCCAAGTTTAAGTTTTATACTCTTCCAGTCACGTACACACCTAATCCATTATCTATTAGCTGAATTTTAACTTGAAAGGAAATATTTATCATATCAATGTAACCACTAGTGTAGTAAATCCCTTCCTCTAAACAGTGACTAGTTTTCTGAGCAGGGCACAAAGACGTAAACAGCTATAGGGGAACAGAGTTAATAGAAGAATATCTTCAAGCATTCACTCAGTTTACTCAGTATGAAGTAATGACTGTGACCTTCCTTCAGGGCAGAGCACCTATAGACCTCTGACAATATGTTGTTAACATATGTCAACCCTCTGGCCCGTATCTCTGAGGAAGGGCGGCATGCCCTTGGATCTCAGGCTTCACGGGGTGTACTGCTTCAGAGAAAAGGCCTAAGGAATTTTCCAAAGAGCCTAACTCTGTGAGTAACCCAGGGGGGTCCAAGCGTCTTAAGCCTCTGGAAGAAAAGCATGTCATTTTAAACTCACACTGAATTTACTTTGTGTGCTTGATGTAGGATAAGTTTATTTCTAAATATTATCCTACAATATCTTACAGCAGATTTTTTTTTTTTTTTAGTACAACTTCTTTGGTTGTCCTCAGTAGGAAAGTTCGTTCAAATTCCTAGTTTACTATTATTAGATGTCAGACCTATAAATTTTCAAATTTTAATGCTATGCCTATCTTGATAATCATTTCCAAACCCTCCCTCCTTTAAAAGAAAGTAAAGTGTATGGTGCCCCATGATCATGTTAATGTACACAGCTATGATTTAATAATAATAAATAAATAAATAAAAAGAAAAGAAAGTTAACTATCTAGAAAAAAAGGTGGTGCCTGAGGTTCAAAGGAGTAGGGTGCCGGCCACATATATCAGAGGTGGCAGGTTCAAACCCAGCCACCGCCAAAAATTGCAAAAAAAAAACTATCTAGAAAAAAATGGTATTGTAGGTATAGGCATGTTTCAGGTTTAACCTGAAAACATTGCAGACATAAATTTGGGATTGAATAGCCTCATTTTTATATACCATCAAAGTTATTTTTCCTTCCATGGAACTTTTTCAATCTCAAGAATCTGGAAGATTATATTTTCTTCCTGGGTTTTATATTTATTATTCCGGTGGTTTCCATCCAGTCTCTGTGTCTCCCCTCATGTACTCACCTTCTGAGGGAGTGTTTCCCATATCCTCTCTCCAGCTACACTAAATTTACCCTATTTCATGGTCTCCCCATATCCCTAATGCCTCAACGTCCTTGCATCACTCCGGTTTACAGTTATAGCTGCATTGTATAAGATCTCATTGCAGTAATTAACTATTTGATAGCATAGTAGGTAAGAACATAGCCTCTGAAATAAGAGGGGCTTGGCTCTGCCTCTTAGTCGCTATGTGAATTTAGACAAGTTACATGTTATGTGCTTAACTGTGTTCCCCAAAAAGACATGTTGAATTTCTAACCCCCAGTACATAAAAATTTGACCTCATTTGGAAGTGGGGTCCTTGCTTATGTAACTAGGTAAGATGAGGTCATAATGGAGTAGGGGGTGGGGTGGGCGCTTAATCCAACGTGACTCTTGTCCTTGTGAAATGACAGTCTTATAGGGATGATGTCCTGTGACAACTGGAACAAAGGCTGGAGAAATAGATTTACAAGCCAATGAGCAGCAAAGATTGAATGTCATCACCAAAAGCTAGGAAGAGGCAAAGAAGGATTCTCCTCCACAGGGAGAGAGCATGGCTCTGATGATACCCGGACTTTGGACCTCTACATAGTCTAGAACTATGAAACATTAAATTGAATCAACCCATTTGTGGTATTTTGTTATATCATCCCTGGGAAACTAATAACATAACTTCCCCTTTTCCCCTCATCTCTATAATGCACATACTACATGGCAACAATGCCACCTCCCCATATCATAGACTCACTGTGAACGGTAACATTCAGCAAGCAAAAGAACAGTCCCTGGATTTTAATAAGTGCTATGGAAGACCTGTCGATAATTATTCTAGTGGATAAAATTTATATTTATAATGAATCCTCTAACATGCCTAGGGGAGGGCTAAATAGATAACAGAAGCACATAAATATGCATTCAGACATGGACATGGACTATTTTTTCCCTCTCTTTTATTATTTCTCAACCTCCATTTTTACTGGTATGGTTTTGTATGTTTTAGGTCTTTATGAATCATATTTGTATGTGCTGTTTTGTATTTGTAAACTTTTCTCCTGTGTTTTGACTGCTGGAACTGCAGGGTCCCTTTGAATTAGACTCCCGTGCCTCTCACACACATTCCTGCCACTTCTCAGCCTTATGCTTGTGCCAAATTGTACATTAACTTGTGATTTCTTGTGTGTGTGTGTGTTTATTTACTTCTTCATTTTTTTCAGGTTAATGTGAGGGTACAAACAACTAGGGTACAATATTTGCATATGTTAGGTAGAGCCCTTCTTATAGTTGTGTCTCACACCCAAAGGACATGCCAATACCTGTATACTGTCCTTACACTGTGTCCCTTAAGGGGGAGCACACCAGTCCCCTCCCCTCCTTTCCTCTCCCTCCCCTCACATTCCTCCTCCTCCCAACTTGAATTGAATTGAGCTTTTCTCTTATGTGGGCATGTATTAGATCATCTACTGGCTTCATAAACCTGTGATTTCTAAACACAATTTCATTAAAGAGAGAGAAAGCTAAAATGAACAGTTTCCAGGTTGTTTTGGAATTTAAAATATAATTTGTGGGTTATATCCTTAACTTCACTACAAATGTTGTAAATGACCTTTGGCAACTCCCATGCCATTGTGAAACCTATGTTTCCTTGCTTGTACAATTAGGAGATTGGATTCAATGCTGTTGAACATTCTATTAGTTTTAGTTTCTATGATTTAAATTAGTCTGTGTCCTTCGAGTTCAACAATGACAAGGAAAAGCTGAGGCAGCAGGGATCAAATACAACATTTGTCTGCTATTTGCTCTGGGGAAATGCATTTGTCTGATATTTAATTTGGGGAGATGCAATAATGCACGTTATTCATAGGCTGACATACATTATTGTCACTATTGAACAATTTGGTCCCTTCAGTGTAATTACCTGTGCTAGCACAGTAACAGATGTTTCTAAATAAAGGCTGTGTGCCCACCCACTTGGTGTATCACAGATTACAAAGGGCCTATTGTTCTAAAAAGTTTTTCACATTGGTGGTGGAATAATAGAGTGAGAAATTACCTTTCGGTTGCAATGCTACATTTTTGCCTTTCAAGTCAAAACACTATGACACGTGCTATTTGTTTATTTAGGAAATATGTAAGGATTTTTTTAAAAAATGGATGAACATTTCAAGCAGTAGTCAAATTCTTGAAGGAAATTATGCACTTGTTGATTTATTTCTTTTTTACCAAGTGTTACTTGGTCACTTTATATTTGGCCTCTACAACTATCACACTCTGAGTTTGTCAATTGCCCAAGCAATTGAGTTTGCTACGCTCCTTCCCTTTCCCTCCTCTGCCTTTGAAACTAGAACTTTCTCCTTTGCTTATTCCTTCTCCCTCAAGTTTCTGTGATAATACACATATACATTTCTCATATTTTTCTTCCTACCCTACCAACAAAATTGTGATTTCTCTCTCCTATCCTGTTAAGGAAGGTATTTCTCAAACTTTTTGTGTTCTTGGTTCTGATCTCATCTGAGCTTCAGACCTATGAGCTGTTTCAATTTTTTTGGTATGTCTTGATTTCACATTTCTTCCCCAGTTCTGCCCATTGTCCTTTATGCTATCTATAGTTTGCCATTGTTGCCCTAAAGTATTTAACCTGGTATAAAAAGAACTCATTTCAGAGACCTATAGTTCTAATAATAACGTCTAAGGCTCCATTAGCTACTTGTGTAGCCATATAATCCAACAGCTGGGTCAGGATGTCTAACTTTACTTTTCAGAAATATCTGTCTCATTTCCTGTACGTCAAAGTAAAATTTAAAAAAATTATTTGATATGCTTGGGTGTTTTTCCTTTCCTAAGTATATTAAGAGAGCATAGCACACAGCATGTTATAAATGATCAAAGCTGTGTCGAATGGGTGAGAATGGGCAGAGTCCAGAAAATTACCAAGTTATTTCACTTAGGCCATTAGGTGCTTGAAAAAAAAAATAAGAATTCTACATGCCAGACATGTCTGAGATAATTGTGTATGCCGATTACTAGAATTCTAAGCTTGAAGTTTCCAATAAAGATTACAAGTTGCTTACTGCGTTCTCTTTAATAAGTCAAAGATACTTGCCATTTACTTTTTAAATATTTTTATTAACCTCATTTCAAATAAAATAAATCCTGCTTTTAATTTTCCCTTTTTAAGTGTATTTCTTATTCTGTGGTTCCTCTTGACACCCCAAAAGCCAGATAAATGGACAGATCCAGTTGTTCTGAGGATTGATGTTGTCCTCGCGCAAATCCTTTGCGGTGAGTGAGCAGAGGGAGATATCGCTCTTCTGCAGATCCCTAGGTGTTTTCAATGAAGAAAGTAAAGCATCTGGCACATAGTATTTTGTATTCAGGCAGCTTCTCCTAGAAAAGAATCTTCCCAAGTAGTAAATTAGGCAATTAGCTGAATCATTAACTATTTCAAGCCAAAAAAGTATCACTGTGTGCACCAAAGTAATAATGAGCAAATTAGTAGTCACGCACTTAGTAAATGTTCATGAGGTAAGGCTGCAGACTTTGGAGAGGCATTGATTCTGCTGTCCAATGAAAGGCCTATTAACGCCTTTGCTTCAGAATCGACTCAATTCTTTGGAAGGAAAAGCTAAACAGTTTTGCAGTCATCACATCCTTAAACAATGTTGCATTCACAAAGTTCAGAGTTCAGGGTTTGTCATGACATGCTCACTACTGTCACGTGGTACTTGACGTGTAATATGATCAGAGAAAGTGAAGTTCTAAGACATTCTGCACCTATGCAGATATCCAGCCTTGCTCATTATTGCCAGCATCATGATTGCCGAGATCCTTTTGTTCCTCTATAATCAGATGTTCTAAATTGAAGAATGGACATATATAACTTTTAGAGACACATTGAGGAGGTTACAAAGCCTCTCTGAGCCTACTTCACAGAACTACTGTCAGGATGCTGTAGCATCTGTGAAAAATATTAGCATGTGATAGATGTTCAAGAAACATTACTTGACTCTGAATCTTAGATCATCATTTAATATCGCTTATCTTCAGTGTAAATTAAAGCAAATACTATCAGCTCTGCCTACCACTTAGTATTGTTGAGATAGTCAAGGAGTATGAAAGTACTTTATATAACTTTAATAATTACATATCTGATTGCTTCCACATGCCAGCATACTTTAAGGTCAGTGCATCTAAATACCTATAAAGATATTAGCACAATATCTAGAGTGTACTAAATTCTATTTTTTTGTTTTGTTTTGTTTTGAGACAGAGTCTCACTATGTGGCCCTTGGTAGAGTTCTGTGGCATTACAGCTCACAGCAACCTCAAACTCTTGGGCTTCAGCGATTCTATTTCCTCAGCCTCCCAACTAGCTGTGACTACAGGCGCCTATCACAACATCTGGCTATTTTTTTGTTGTTGTTGCAGTTGTCATCATTGTTGTTTAGCTGGCCCAGGCTGAGCTCAAATCTGCCAGCCTTGGTACATGTGGCTGGTGCTGTAACCACTGTGCTATGGGCGCTGAGCTGGTATATTCTTAATAAATTGTAGCTGTTATTAATATAATAGTACATTATTATTATTAACATGGATGTTTATAGAAGTTGTTTATATACCTTCTATTAATCTGACTTAGATCATAATCTAAACATATCATTTAAAATTTTTTTTTTTTTTTTCAGTTTTTGGCCAGGGCTGGGTTTGAACCCACCACCTCTGGCATATGGGGCCGGCACCCTAATGACTAATTATCCTTTTTTAAAGAAATACAAAAATATTTTTCACGTTATTAAGTGGTCCTTTCTAAATAATTATTTTGAAAAAAACATTATTCAATCCACTTGACCTGTGGATTTCTAATATATATTTTTGTTTGTTTGTTTAAATTGTTCCTATCCTGTTTCCTCTTCCTTTAGTGGAAGAAACAGAGGTAAAGGAGATGCTGAACATTTCTTGATAATCAAAAATAAAAAGAATTGTATTCTCCTAAAAATAATTTGGGAAATTACTTCACATTTTGATTTCTTAAGTGTAATGTGTAATATATATTTCTTAATGTGGTACAAAATAAGTAGAAATAGTCCAAGCACCTTAAATAATATTTGTCTGTGGAATTAGAAAAAAAGAAACCAGCCTTATAGAAATTGGCTTTGGGGTAGCACCTGTGGCTCAAGAAGCAGGGCACCGGCCCCATATACCGGAGGTGGTAGGTTCAAACTCGGTCCTAGCCAAAAACTGCAAAAAAAAAAGAAAAAAAGAAAGAAAGAAATTGGCTTTGTCACTTGGATTTAGCAAAACATTGGCATAGCGTTTGGATATGTACAGCTGAATCAACATGCTTTATCTGCATAGCTAGAATTGTATTTAATGCACTTGTTAATGAAATGCAAAGATCATTTGATACTAAAATATACAAGGCCTACTTCATGCAGTGTTTTATTTTCGTGGAGAGCTTTATTCCCTTCCTTTCTTCCTCCATCCCTCCTTCACCTCTTCCCTCTTTCTTTTTCTCTCCTATCTTCTGCATTCCTGTTGTCTCTTTCTTATTTCTTTTCTTCTTATCTTTATTTCTTCCTCTTTCTATTTACTAGGCTTCTAGAATCTGAAAGGAAATGGTACTATCAACTATAAACTTTTGTGTTAACTGAAAGAAAATAGGATATTGAGATTTTTAAAGGGCTTTTGCTTGTGGAAAATAACCATCAACAATAATTTATCAAGGTTTTTAATGTCCTGAGAAATAATTTTTAAAATTCATGCCCTACCTTTTAGGCATTTATAATCTAAAACAGATGATGCAGATATAAACATACAATTAGAGGAAGCATGGAGACACTAGCCGTGCACGCTTAAAGTTCTACATGGATTGATAGGTATTTTTTACAATGTTTAGTTATTGTGATATAAATAACACCAGAAGAGGAAATCAGAGGCTGATGTTATCTCTGAATCTACAGAGCTATGTGATCTTAGTCAAATCCTTAAATCTCTTGGTGCCTCAGCTTCTTTATAAACAATATGTGGTGATTAAAGATCTCCTACTCAGTGCACACTTTCTTTTTTTGTGAATATCAAATGTGAATAAATGCAAACGGGTTTAAAGTTACACGATATGATTTTTGAAAGGAAATAAAATTATCTGTTTCATCCATGGCTCCTTAATACCATTACAAATTCTCCCATGCTAGAACCACATCTCTGAATTTAAAAAAAAAAAAAAGAAGTCTCTCACCGTGTCTTTTATTGTCTGAAATATACACCTGCACCAAATAAGTAATTTCTGAATTACAGGTAATAACCCAGGAGCAATGCATGTGCAAGTACTAAAAGCTACTAAAATGCAATGCGAGGCTTAATTATAATCCAAAATATATATGAACGGCAAAAACATACATCTGACAGTACTGACTACAAAATGAAACTCATTTAGTGTAACATTCAAGGACCTTTGTCTCAAATGCTAACCTGTTTTTCCGTCTCATTTACCATTTATTCTGTCCCAGTTCCCAAAGCATACCTAATTCCTAACATGCTTGGATGTTTTAGGATTCAAATGACACCTACAATGGGAAGCATTCACCCCCACTTACCATACATTCTAAGCTATTCGTCTATTCCAAAATTCCATTAGTAAGCTACTGGGAAAGGAAAGATGAATTGGATCTTTAGGAGGCATAGACTGCTGTCTATGCATATTGCCTTCCAAGTTACTCCAGGAAACCATCTTGATGATCTGATAATTGTCCCACAACTGCACAACAGCCATTGTACTTCTTAAAGCCTCCTAGAAAAGCCTCCTTGCTGCTCTCCTTGCCTGACTGCCACCCTATCCCAAAGCTAGCACCACTAGTTTTATGCCTTGTTAAGGCAGCACCATGTTTCTGGATCCAATTTCTTTCTCTTATTCTCTAGGACACCACCCCCAAACTTACTGACTTAAGACAACAACTGTTCATTTGCTCCTGAGCTCAGCAACTGGGTCTGGTCTCAGGTCAGAGGGCTTGTTGTGTCCCCTGTGTGGTGACTTGCTTTACTCTTCAGCTACAGTTATCTTGTGGTTGAATTCCTTGGGCTTCATGGGCTTTATGTAGCTGTGCCAGGGGTGAGTAGGCTAGCCCAGCCTTCTGCACACGGTGGCAGCAGTGAGGAGAGAAGAACATAGTTGTAAGGATATATGAGGTCTGGGGAAGTAACTCACGTAACATAATTTCTGCCATTTTCCGTCAGTCAAAGCAAATCCCAGACCAGCCTCAATTCAAGAAGTGGGATGATAGCCCTGCAAAAGGTTGTGAAAATGAGGACGGACCAATTGCTACAAACATTTTTGAAACGAATCTACGACACATGAGTCTAGTAAAACATCTGATTGGGTATATGCCTGTGCTGAGAGCCACAGAAAATGTGACTAGTTCTACTTAGAGGAGGAAAATACAGCATTTCCATCAGAAAAGACGTGGTAGCTGAAACAATTTATATGATTTATAAAGCATGAGAATTACCTTTCTTTGAAAGTTCCTTAGAGTTGTACTTGGCATCTATTAGGAATTCAATTAATACTTGTTGAATAAATAAATAAATACATTTGCTTATAAGACCAGGTAGACTTCTCTCTTCCATTGTATAAATTAATATTTTGAACTGTTTTCCATTAAGCCGCTCAGCCTTTTTATTGTTTTTTTTTTTAACAATTTATGTTTTCTTAAAACAGATTATTTTGTTGAACTGAAAAGCATCTTTAGTCATTCATCCTCATCTCTTGTTTCAAACCATTTGTATCTGTAGTCATCGTCCTCTTCTTCATCTGTTCTGTAAGATGCTCTCAGTCTTCATAGCTTTCCCTATTCTCCAATGATAACTTTATTTTCTAATTTCGTTCTCAGAATTTAACTAAAGGTAATTAAACACAATTCATTTCTATTACATTAAGACTCACAGTGCTTTGGATTTGCAGGGGAGGGTCTTTTTCCTCCTCCCTTTCCTTGGCACAATGTTATTAAGATTAATGATAAATTATGCATTATTTACAAATTTTAAAGAGTTCAAACTATAAAAAAGTTAAGTATACCAATCTATTGCCTTCTCCAATTGTTGCATTTTGCAAACCTACTTATTCCTGTTTTTCTAGTCTTCTGTGAAGTCCTTTATCTCCCACCCCCCGACCCCTGCCCCAAAGACTGAAATTCGGGCATAGACTACATTGTTTAACTTGAGAACTATAGAAGAGAGAAAAAAGCAAGCTCCAGCCTTGCATTTGTATTTCTTTACCCGTGCAGTGCTAGAAATGCTTATTCAAGAACAGACATAGTCAGAGGTGAAAGGAGACTGATATTCCTCTTTTGTCCTCAATAATATAGACACTGTAGTTGAGGTTTCATGTATAATAATAGAGATTTTTTTCTCTCTTTCATTTTTGCAGTACAAATATTGGACAGAAGTGTGAACTAAAAGGCAGTACAGATTGGATAGACTAGATTGGGAGGCCACTGACCACTCTCAGAGCACAGATCTGAATATGAAGGTAACCTTTCCTCATCTGCTTTAATTATGTTTCTTCGATATTTTATTGTTTTATTTCACTAAAGGAATTGGTCCTTACCAAATGCTTAATCTGTTCTAATAATTCAGCAGTCTCTTTCACACTGCCTTTGAACACAGATGGTTAGAAATTTGAAGTTACCCTAGTGTGTTGGTCATTACAAAGGGATCAAAACACCACCTAAATTCTAAAAATTAGATTTGGAGAAAGGAAACCTTTCAAGCTTCCTTTGGAGTCCTTCAATTTTAACTCTTTTAGTCCCAAACTTCGCCAAGCTATGGACATTCCCTGGGGTGGAAGCCTGGAGATGTGAGTAGACATGAGTGGAATGTGGGCAGAAAGCCGTACTGGGAAACTAATGTAGAGAAGGGATAGAACTCTTTTGAGAACAGAGATTTTTAGATCTGTAACAAAATACATGTCAGGCAATATAATTTAACAAGTATTCCTATATCCATAGTGCAAGTATGTAAGTAATGTGCTTATTAAAAAATTGGAATCATGTCTTTGATTTGATTCTCAGCTGGACTGTTGTTGGCATATATGAAGACAACTGATTTGAGTATGTTGATTTTTAAACTTGAGACATTGCTCTCCTTCTTTATCAATTCCAGGAGTTTCCTGGTTGAGTCCTTGGGTTTTTCTAGGTATGAGATCATATCATCAGCAAAGAGCGTAGTTTCACCTCATCTGTCCCCATGTGGATACCCTGTTTCTGGTTTGTCTGGCCAAAGGTTTTTGTTTTGTTTTGTTTGTTTTTGAGACAGAGTCTCACTTTGTCACCCTTGGTAGAATGCCATGGCATCATAGCTCACAGCAACCTCAAACTCATGGGCTCAAGTGATTCTCTTGCCTCAGCTTCCCGAGTAGCTGGGACTACAGGCACCCACCACAACACCTGGCTATTTTTAGAGATAGGGTCTTGCTGTAGCTTAGGCTGGTCTCAAACCTGTGAGCTCTGGCAATTCACCACCTTGGCCTCCCAGAGGGCTAGGATTACAGGCATGAGCCACCATGCCTGGCTGACCATAGTTTTTTGATTTTATCTTTTCAAAGAACCTATTCTTTCTTTTGTTAATGTAAATGTTTCTTTTATTCTTGATTTCATTTAGTTTGTATCTCATTTTAGATATTTCTTTTCTTCAGCTGAGTTTGAGATTGGATTGCTCTTCCTTTTCCAGTTTCTTGATATAATTCATTAGATTGTTGATATGCATTTTTTCCAATTTCTGGATGTGCCCACTTAATAAGATGAACTTTCCTCTTAGGACTGCTTTTGCAGCATCCCACTGGTTCTGATAGCTTATGGCAACATGGTTTTGGGGCATCTCCCAGCTTAGAGAAAGGAGCCATTGCCATTTTGTTCAAGGAATCTAATGGTTTTCTTCTTTATCTCTTCCTTAACCCAGTTATCATTCAGGAATAGGTTGTTTAGTTTCCATGACTTTTGTAAGAGGATAAGTATTTCTGTTGAAATGAAGTTCTACTTTAATTCCATTGTAGTCTGTAAAGATACAAGCTATAATTTCTACTTTAAAAATATTTGTTGAGGTTTGATTTGTGACCTAGGATATAATCCATCTTAAAGAACAATTCATGAGCTGATGAGAAGGACATGTATTCAGTAGTATTGGGGTGGCATGTTCTATATATGTCTGTTAAGCACATTTGTTCCAGAGTTGTATTTACATTTCTCATTTCTCTGCTTAGTTTCTACATGGATGATTTGTCCAATTCTGTCAGTGGGGTGTTGAAGTCTCCAGCTATGAAGGTATTGGTGTTTATCACATTGTTCAGAACAAGCAGTGTTTGCTTTGGAAATCTGGAAGTGTTTAAGTTGGGTGCATGAGCTGATATCAAACCAAAGACACAATACCTTTCACAGTAGCATCAAAGAAAGTGAAATAACTTGGAATATATTGAACAAAGGTTGTGAAGGATCTTTACAGAGAGAACAATGAAACCCTGAGAAAAGAAATTGCAGAGGATATTAACAGAAAGAACATATTTACGTTCATGTGCTCCTTTTATTAGGAGTTTTTTAAATATTTTATATGTATTATCAACAGGGACTATGTTGGGCACCATTTAATTGCTTCTAGGGAAGCCTTTGAAACAATACGAAGACATGTTGGATAACAACTGGACACAAAATATTATGTTCATGCCTTGGAAGAATTAACATTGTGAAAATGTCTATATGACCAAAGCAATCTACAGATTTAATACAATACCCATTAAAATAGCAATGTCATACTTTAAAGATCTTGAAAAAATAGTTCTACATTTTGTTTGGAACCAGAAAAAAAACCAAGTAGCCAACAGAATTCTACAAAATAAGAAAAAATCTGGAGGCATCACTTTATCAGACTTCAAGCTATACTACTACAAATCTATAGTGATCAAAACAGCGTGATATTGGCATAAAAATAGATACCTATATCTATGGAACAGAATAGAGAATCTAGCAATGAAATCAGCCTCATGTTGCCATCTGATCTTTGACAAAGCAAACAAAAGCATACACTGGGGAAAAGTGTTTGGGAGAACCAGTTAGCCACAAGTAAAAGACTGAAACTAGTCTGTATCTCTCACTACTTACAAAAATTAATTCCTACTGGGTAGAAGATTTAAATCTAATTCACAACACTACAAAAATCATAGAATAAAGTGAGGAAAAAACTCTTAATCTTATCAGCCTAGGGAAAGAATTTATGAAGAAGACCCCACTGGCAATCACAACAATAACCAAAATAAATGAATGGAGTCTGTTGAAGTGAAGAAGTTCTAGACAGTTAAAGACAATTGGCAAAGCAAGAAGACAATCTACAGAATAAGAGAAGATATTTACATGCTATGAATCCAAGAAAGCACTAATAACCAGAATCTACAAAGAACTCAAGCAAATCAACAAGAAAAGATCAATCAACACCATTCAGAAATGATTAAGAATTGGGCAAAGAGCAAACAATTCCATGTATAAGTGGGCAAGAGACATGACAAAACCTCTGAAGAAGATAGACAAATGACTAACAAACACATGAAAAGATGCTCATTGTCCCTAATTATCAGAGAAATGCAAATCCAAACAACTCAGATATCACCTAACCCCAGTGAGATTAGCCCTCATCACAAAATCCTGAAATTGAAGATGCTGGTGTGGCTGTGGAGAGAAGGGAACAGTTTTGCACTGGTGCTTTGATTGCAAACTAATTTATAACCTCTGTGGATAGAAGCATGGAGAATTCTCTAAAAACTAAACGTTAACCTTCCATTTGACACTGCAATGCCATTACTAAGTAACTACCCAGAAAGAAAAAAAAAATCCTTTTACTGTAAGGATATTTGCACTAGCATGTTCACCGCAGCTCAATTCACAATCACCAAGATGTGGAAACACTCCAAGTGCCCAACAATACCTGAATGGATTAATAAACTGTGGTGTATGTATACCATGGAATACTATTTAGCCATAAAAGGTGGAGATTTCGTATCTTTTGTAAGAACTAGGATGGATTTGGAGAACATTCTCTTCAGTAAAGTATCACAAGAATTAAAAAACAAACACCACATATGCTCAGTACTCAATTAGAACCAGTAGAACAATGACTACATGCTCACATGTAAGAAAAACTCAAATTCAAGTAAGGGTGGGGAGGGGCTGGGTAAAGTTCCAACCCCTAGGGACACTGCACAGGTATATTGCACTTCTGGGGAAAAGGGCACAACTTCTACTTGGACTTTAACTCACAAAAGCATTCATACCCCTGTATTAATCTGAAAATAAAAATGAAAGAATGTGAAAGTATTCAAATTTAAGAAAAAAAGAAAACAGGAATAATATTTTTAAAACTAAATAATAAAAATAAATACAAAAGTAGAAATACTGAAAAAAAAGGTAAGAAATAGAGAAAGCAGAACTCCTTTGGTGCAACAATATTAGACATCTGGTCCTTTTATACCTGTATTTGTATTTATGTTTGTATTTGTATCTGTATTCTTGCTGAATTTCTGTTATTATTATTATTATTATTTTGTTTTGATTGAGACAGAGTCTCATTCTGTACCCTGAGTGGTGCAGTGGTGTCATCATAGCTCACTGCAACCTCAGACTATAAGCGCATGTTTCTTTTTAATTTTTTAAATTAAACGAATTAATTTTTTAAATTAAAAAGAAATGCTCAGTTTTTTTTTAATTTTTTTTTTTTTTTGTGGAGACCAACGTCTCACTCTTGCTCAGACAAGTCTCAAACTCCCTCCTCAGCCTCCCAGAGTGCTTCATGCTGAATTTTTCAAAATGTATCAAGACTTAAGGGAATTGGTATTGTTACTTCTTCTGGATTGTTACTTTTTAAAGATGGAAACTTTGGGGCGGCGCCTCTGGCTCAAAGGAGTAGGGCACCAGCCCCATAGGCCAGAGGTGGTGGGTTCAAACCCAGTCACTGGCCAGAAACTGCCAAAAAAAAAAAAGGAAAAAAGATGGAAACTTTGTCTCCTATTGTTTCTAAGGCTTCTCTAGAAGCCATTAAATGGTGCCCAACAAAGTCCCTCTTGATAATACATACAAAATATAAATAACAACTAATAAAAGAACACTTCAGGACTAGCAAATCCTTCTTTATTCTAATTCTCTTCCTTAATTGTCCTAGTCCAGAGTACTTTCTAAACATAATTTTTAAATGGAAAACATTCTTTTCAAAATAAATATCATAGGTAATGATAATCTTTCCATAGGTAACATATATAACAAATAAAAGAATACGCAACAGATAAAGGAATATTGATAGACCCATCTCCCTACTCCCAGAAGGCACCAAGACACCACCTTTAAATCTCGGGACTTTGTTGGGCACTTTGAATGACCTCTGTAGCTTGGCTCGTGTCAATATTTCTCTTCTTAGAATCTCCATGGAACGTGTCACAAGCTGTCACTGCAATTTCACTTACTGTTTTATGACTTGGAACAGTCTTTTTCTGAGACCCAGTTTTTAGAATTTGGGAGATAAGGGTGTCTGTGAATCTCATCTGTCATTGCCCATCTGAATATAAGATGGACATAGGTGTCACACATTAGGAGATTTAAAAAGCTCTATGTTACCAATAAAGGTTTTGTAGGTTACAGTTTCAGTGTTAAGTAGATGGGGGTTGTGGTTGGTCACCCCCAACTGCCACCTGTCATAGGTGGACCAGACAGACTTGCCCGGTCACAGGTAAAACTGTAGAGTCACAAGCCCACAACCTTGGAACAGTACCCTTAACCACAGTGCCTCTGTGGCTAAAATACACGCAGTCTGCAGGCAGCTGGACCCAAAAAAAGGAGGGGGAGAAAGAAGCCTCAAGAGGCACAGCCAGCCCAATTCGTTACCCAAGACTTGTGAACAAAATAAATTTCTTCCCCAGAAGTAAAGTTGTTAAAATGTGAAGAAATGCCCAGGGATTACTCTACTAGAGTTCTCTCCATATGGAAACACAAGGGGTAGGTAATAAATGCTCCCCAAACATTCCTCATCTGCAATGTCGATCAAATTAGATCCACCTGAGAGGTCTGTATAACTAAGGTGATGCTTTTGTAAGCTCTTATATGCTGTATAGTAAGTTGACCACCCAGGGATGATAACAAAATGGTCAACATATGAACATGGTCAATGTAAGGAAGTGGGCCTGCTGTACTCATACCTAGTGTGCAGTATGTCTGGTCTATGAAAAGTGGTTTGACTGAAGGAGGTGGTCAGTGGGAAGTAGTCAACTATGGAGGGTCTACTGGTGACAGTAGCATTCTATTTACTATCTTTCTGTTGTTGTTTGAAGGCTCACTCCAAGCAACAACAAAAGATAGTAAATAGAATGATCATCTCCTCCTGTGGTTAATTTGACCACATTATATGGAAATTTCTTTTACATATATGATACAATATAATTATACCTTTAAATGTTTAGGATTATGGATTCACTTTAAAGTGAATGTTTATCATAGAAATTAAGAAAGGAAAGAAGAAACAAAAGAATAAAGAAAGGAAAGAAAGAAGGAAAGGGAAGGCTGTTATACTATTATTCAACTATCTTGCTTATGAGGTTTACACTACCAGGTTTTAGGCAAAGTATGCTGATCTAAAATTGAAATAGGTACATTAATCAACTTGTATTAATTTAATATGTAACTTTATAAAGAAGTTATTTCCTAACATCATGTTCAGATGTCAAATACGCTTAAAAAACACATTTATAAAAATTAAACTTTTATGTATAATTTGATAAAACTCTGATCCTTAACTGTTTGTAATCATGATAATATAAATGTGGTCCTATCTTCATAAAATCATAGCACTCTGTTTTAACTCTTAGTCTGTTGTTTCTAGAAAGATTCTTAGTTCTAGAACTTAAGATTACTCGATACTGTAAGACCTGATGGCTTTTCGTTTTTATCAGGAATGGACTGAAAGTTAAGGAACATGTCTTCACTGCCACATGCTACAAGCCTAAGTGTCTGCTGATCTCACCTCCTTTTCTCACGCAGTCATCGTACACTCTATCCTGTAGGAAATGGAAGAGGAGGAATCTTGCAGCACCATCACTCTGCAGGAGCAGAAAGGAGGCTCTCATGCCTTATTCTGTCCAGGTCCAAACTGAAACCCAACCATAACTCTTTACGGTAGAAGAGGAACCAGAACCCTAATATTCAGAAAGACATAACTTCCACTTCCTAATATTTATTTTTAATAACTGTAGTTTAAAAACCATTTTAATAACTCAGTTTTAATAACTAACAGTAATTGACTGGGGACTTTGTGGTATTTATTTATAACTTTTCATTCTAGTTACTAAAGTAGACTTTCACACCTCTTATGGTTTGAAAAACTAAACTGCTTCATTAAAAAAAAAAAATCCTTGCCTCAAGTTCTTGCCAGTAATAGTAAATAGGCCAACATTTTTTTTTTTAAGTAATAGAAGAATTTTGATTGACAGTAAATTTTGTTTCTTTAGAGTCTTCTATTTCTCTTTCTCAAATAGGCTTTTGGTATCAGGTGTCATTGGTAAAATGAATGGTTTTGGAAGAGGAAGAAGATATAGCCCCTGACTAGCCATATTGCATAGGTAGGTTATGGGGTTCAGATTTGGCTGAGCCTATTCTCTGAAATCTTATTTGCAGAGATTCCTGGAGAATAGCCAATAGGATTAATTTTGAAATGTTCTGCTAACCCATATGGAGGAACATGTTTGTTTTCCCAAACAGCCAAAGAGCTCTGCAAGGCAAAGCCTGTCTTTCTATAGTGGTGAATATTTCCCTAAGGTGTATTCTGCAGCAGGAAGCACAGATGTTGCTATAATGGCATTTGAGGACAATGGGCACGTGACTAGACAAAATGGACCACAACCTGAGCTTATTGGGGTCAGGGCAAGGCAAATAGTACTCTGCACAGCACCTCTCTGAGAACCCTGATTCTAAGTTACTCATAGATGCTAAGGAGACCAGAAAGCCCAACAGATAAGCATTGATAGGGTTTAGCTATTTAATGAGATAGGTCAGTATTTAGAGAATATGGAGCATAGAATTTTAGCACAGAAAGGAAATTTAGAGCTCATTTAATCCAAATTTCTTAGTTTTATAACTGAGAAAATAGACGCTAAGACTAAAGCTTTGGCTTGCAGAATTTCTCACAATTAGCTTATGGGAAAAATAATGCTAATATTTGTCATGAAAAATTAGAAACAAATGCCCATCAACAGGAGATGGATAAGTCATATTTTCTCTACAACTGTGTTCAGGTGAATGTGCTGCATGGATTGGCTTAAGGATGGGTTTCACAAGCTCCTGCAGCTGAAAACAGAACCCCATCCAGACCCATGAACTTAAAATGTGAACGAAGTTGGTTCTCCACTTGTTCCTGAATTGGGGGTAATTGCCTAAAAAGGGGGAAATGAAAGCTGGAGAGTTAAGGGACAAATGTTATGACGAAAAAAATTTTAGACTGCGTTTTTCCTTCAGTATAAAAAAGACAATGTACTACTCTTAGTAGCCATTTTTTCTCTTCCGGTATATTCAGAGAGCTAAAAAAAAAATCATAATGCTAAAATTAAAACCTCTAATTAATTCTCTTTGAGCATATACTATGTGCCAATTTATATAGACTGTTTCATTCTCTCAAAACATATGCAGGAATTATTATTATTGAATTGTGTGGATGTGTAGACTGAAGCTCAGCCCACGGCCACAGAGCTAGGAAATGGTGGAATTTGGAATGAAATGCAAACAGGAAGACTCCAGAACCTCATCTTTTTTTGCTCTTCTCTAAATTCTATTTGACAAGGAAAAAATCATTTCCATGCAACTTATTTTTCTGCAACATTTTGTTTACTAGTGTGTTTGACGTCCAGAAAAAACATGCAGATGATTTCTACCTATTTCCTGTAGACATTGTGGGGTTATGGAAACCAGGCACACTCCATAGGGAGCAGCTGTCCTCTCTGAACTGTGAATGAAGTGTTAGCTCAAGTCCTATTTCACCCGTCGTGGTAACCCCCAGCCAGACCCTGTGTTTTCCTCAGCACTGAAATTCACTGTCAGGACTCAACTTGGGCTTTATCTTCCTTTCAGCCTAAATCTGAAAGACTAGATTCAGTCTGCATTTGGGTGAGCAGGTGATTTTTCTTACCTCAATTGCAAGCATCTGAATAGTGTTAGACAATTCTCATCTTCCTCTCCCAGAGAAGCACCACATTCCTGTATACATGTGTACAGATTTCTTGCTTATTCCTTTTTTCCTTTCATAGGAAAAATTAGAAACAAAACTCATACAGGTTGAAGGCACTATGACTGTAGAAAGAAACAGCTAGAAGACACTTAAAATAGTATCTAATTCAAAGAATGTCGCCCATACGAATGAAGGGCATGTGCAAACCAGGGGGCATAAGAGACACTTTAAAGCATTCTTTAATATAAAAATTCATGTTCCACCTCCCAGCACACACAGTCTGCTATAATCTCCAGGAGGACACATACCGTCTCCTGCAGCCTGATATTTACCTCAAATTCACGGGCTAAATGAGCCCCCATTATTAGGGAAAAGATGACCCACGTGCAAACTGTTCTCACCAGACAGGAGGGCTGTGTTATCCATAGTGTAGTAAGAAAGAGGAAGCTCCCATAAGGTAGGCAGGACAACAGAGAGGATTTAATAAAGGGAATTAGTTTACAAAGGTGTCATGAGGACTAAAAACCAGGCAGCGGGAAAATGAGGTCACCTAGGAATTGGCAGTGGCAGGAAGCCTGTGTCTTTCCCAGGGTTGGTGGGAAATAGAAGCAATCAGACTAGAATTAGAATCACCTGGTGGGAGCTCACACCCTAAAAGGAGGAACCACAGAGGGAAAGAAGTTTCCTTGGGTGTTCTTTCCCCTGGTCTTCACTCTCTCGTAAGTCTTCTGTTGGTTGAATCTATCCAGAAGCCAGGTGTCGAGGAAGTCTGGGAATGTTAGCTTGCAGGATATACTCCTGTACAACACGGAGCAAGAAGCCCAGGATGCAGTAGGAGAGAAGGAAGGACGACCAGCAGAGTTAGAGCTAATCTTTTGATCCATTTCTATATGGTCCAGAGGATTGCTTTAGTATCTCCAGGTAAGGAAAATTCTTGGTATCATTATGTTTGTAAACCCACAGGAATACATTTACCATACTTATTTTAGAGTTGACTTTTGATCGTCAGAAAAATCAACATTTTATTTCAATTTTTACATTCTTATTTATTTCATTGTCTTGCTGTAATACTGATTTTATGTTTGGTTTATGGTTTTTGTGGAAATCATCTGATACTTAAGAATAGATTCTTTGTTTCCTTATTTTTCTAAAAAAAAAAATACATGGTAGCGCATTTTTTCTTATTTCAGCCATGTACACCAAAACTGAAGACTCTTTACTCAATATTTTGAACAAAGAATTATTAAGGTATAAGAAAATACTATGTTAAGGCTTTGGAGAGGATTAAATCTCTTTAATGCGTTATACAATAATTTCAAAAAGTATAATATAGGATACTGAGTATCTCTTAGCTCATTTTTCCTATCAGCCATTTCTGCAACAGCTGGTTTTGTGTAGGTGGAACTGGGCAACACCTCTCCCTGCTGAGACTTCTTTGATATGGGAGCCTGAAGTAATCTTGATTTATTCACACATGTACAATCTAACTGTGGTGGGGCAGGAAATGGCTCCTTGGACAACCCTACATCAGCGGGAAGCATTAGCCAAAGGAGAAACCCACCTTTCTTCCAACCTGTGCTTGGCATATTGGTTCAGTAATACTTTTCTAGTGGTACTTACCATTTGTGGGGTTTTTTTTTTTTTTTTTTTTGTGAGACAGAGCCTCAAGCTGTCACCCTGGGTAGAGTGCCTTGGCATCACAGCTCATAGCAACCTCCAACTCCTGGGCTCAAGCGATTCTCCTGCTTCCGCCTCCCAACTAGCTGGGACTACAGGTGCCCGCCACAATGCCTGGCTATTTTTTGGTTGCAGCCGTCATTGTTGTTTGGCGGGCCCGGGCTGGATTTGAACCCACCAGCTCAGGTGTATGTAGCTGGAGTCTTAGCAGCTTGAGCCACAGGCACCAAGCCATTTGTAGGGCTTTTTTTTTATGGAGCAAAGTGAGTTTGGGATTAAAAATTATAAGAATAATTAGGATATGTTAGCATAGACATGAGTTGCCATCTTGTCTTAAGGGTTTCAATGAAGGCAGATAAAGTGTACACTGTCAAAGCAGGGACCAACAAGTTAAAGACATGAGTCCATCTGAGTAGATACAATGTTCTCAGTATATCCAGCACAGCCAAATCCTGGCTGGTAACTGTGGTAATTAACTTTAGGGTAGTTTCAAGGAACAGGAAAATATATAGGGCCTGAGACCTTTATCAATGGAGATTTAAGTGGAAATCATTTGCATCCACATCCCCTGTGACTATGCCTTAGAAACAAATTTCACTTATAAAAATATCAGTCCATTCAACCTAGTTCTGAATGAGTACATTTCCTCCAGTGCAGGGTAGTTCTTTAAGGGGCCACAACTAGCTACTAGTTCTGAACAGGAGCTTTCTTAACTTCTGGCCCAGGGTATTCTTAGAACATGGGATTTGGAGGTGGAAGGGATCTTAGTGATTACTAATTTTAGCTTCCACATTGTAAATGTTGGATAACAGTGGCCAAGAGAAGTTAGGTGATTTGTTTAAGGTGGCCCAGGTTATTAGTGTGAGAGCCGGAATTGAGACCTAGATTGTCTCAGCTTCTAGTCATGTCCATCAAACTGCACTAAACTGGCTGATCATTGTGCTGGTGACCTCGTTTTATGAATTTTAATACTATTGAACTAGACAGGATTTACAGTAGAACCTCTGTAAGTTAACCACCCAAGGGACTGTAACAAACTGGTCAACATAAGGAACTAGGCCTACGGTATTAATATACAGGTGTGGGGCATGGACAGGCTATGAAAATTAGGCCAACTAAGAAGGTGGTCAATGAAAGGAGGTGGTCAACTACAGAGATTCCACTGTATCTGATAATAAATTGATCCTTTTAAAATGTTATGAAGAATAAATTTTATGTTATAAACACATCCCAATTATGTGGGATTTAATTTCATATCTGTGCAAAGTAAACAGATAAGGGACAGTAAAGGACATTTTGCCTAAAGTCTTCTCTTTACTGTGTTTCTACTACTATCTGATTCTTAAGGTCAGTAATTCATTTCTTTTCATTTAGCATTCTCCTTTTCCTCCTATATGCTTCTGAATTGCAACTATAGGAAATATACTATATTAGGTCACTGACTCCTTATTGCAATTATATATTTTCTGATTATATTACAGTAACATGGAGATCAAAAAGATTAAGAGAAAAAACTCCAAATGAAAAAGAAAAAGAAAATACATGGAGAAAATAAATTAGAAAAACCACTACAACTTAAATTTGTAGGTTGAAAGAGACATTCTAATCTTTTACCAGCTCCATAAAGTCTTTGAAGTCGATGTGTGATAATTCAGAGTTTTCTGAGGAGCTTTTTACATTCTGAAGAAATTCATGTTATATAGAATAAATGGGATAATTATTTTAGATGGCCTTTACAGTGAACAGAAATTTGTTACCTAGTAGTTCCCCATCTTGGGTCCCGTTTCCTCATTCATTTGAAATGTTTACCATGAGTACAAAAAATGATCTATCATAGCATGCTTCATTTTCTATAGGCTAAATATTCCCATTTCCTTCTGGGAATACCATACATTTCTTTTCCATAGCTTTTGTCTTCCATAGTTGGTTTTCATTAAAGGGTGGACCCAGAACAAAACCTTACTATCTTTCCTAGAATTAATTTTTAAAAAGTCAGACTCTGGTATTCTTAAAAATATCAAAGGAGAGGCCAGGTGCAGTGGCTCATGCCTGTAATCCTACCACTTTTGAAGGTGGAGGATGGTGGATTGCTTAAGCTCAGGTGTTCTCGACCAGCCTGAGGAAGAGCAAGACCCTGTCTCTGTTAACAACAGAAAAACTAGCTGGGTGTGGTGGCATATGCCTGTAGTCCTAGCTACTCAGGAAGCTGGAGAAGATCTCTTGAGCCCAGGAATTTAAGGTTGTTGTGAGCAATGATGACTCCATGACATTCTAACCAGGGTGACAAAGGGAGACTCTGGCTCAAAGAATAACTTCTTCTCCCCCCTCCTCCTCCACTTCCTCCATTCCCTCCTCCCCCTCCCCCAGTGCCCCCTCCTCCTCTCCATCCTCCTCCTCCTCCTCTTCCTCCTTGTTTTATGTTTTAATCTATGGGAGGGATAGTTAAAGAAAACAGTACACTCGGCAAAGCCTTGTGCTGAGAAAGGGGATCAGTGTAATACTGAGACTTCTGAGTGCTTTTAAAAAATCAAATTGAATGGGAGAGATATTTGCAGGTTATGTCTCCGACAAAGGTTTAATAACCGGAATCCACAGAGAACTCAAATGTATAAGGAAGAAAAGAACAAGCGATCCCATTGCAGGCTGGGCAAGGGACTTGAAGAGAAACTTCTCTGAAGAAGACAGGCGCATAACCTACAGACATATGAAAAAATGCTCATCATCCTTAATCATCAGAGAAATGCAAATCAAAACGACTTTGAGATATCACCTAACTCCAGAAAGATTAGCCCATATCACAAAATCCCAAGACCAGAGATGTTGGCGTGGATGTGGAGAAAAGGGAACACTTCTATACTGCTAGTGGGAATGCAAATTAATACATTCCTTTTGGAAAGACGTTTGGAGAACACTTAGAGATCTAAAAATAGATCTGCCATTCAATCCTATAATTCCTCTACTAGGTATATAGCCAGAAGACCAAAAATCACATTATAATAAAGATATTTGTACCAGAATGTTTATTGCAGCCCAATTCATAATTGCTAAGTCATGGAAAAAGCCCAAGTGCCCATCGATCCATGACTGGATTAATAAATTGTGGTATATGTATACCATGGAATATTATGCAGCCTTAAAGAAAGATGGAGACTTTACCTCTTTCACGTTTACGTGGATAGAGCTGGAACATATTCTTCTTAGTAAAGTATCTCAAGAATGGAAGAAAAAGTATCCAATGTACTTAGCCCTACTATGAAACTAATTTATGGCTTTCACATGAAAGCTATAACCCAGTTATAACCTAAGAATAGGGGAAAGGGTGAAAGGGAGGGGAGGGAGGGGGGAGGTGGGCAGAGGGAGGGTGATTGGTGGGATTACACCTGCCGTGCATCTTACAAGGGTATATGTGAAACTTAGTAAATGTAGAATGTAAATGTCTTAGCACAATAACTAAGAAAATGCCAGGAAGGCTATGTTAACCAGTGTGATGAAAACATGTCAAATGGTCTATAAAACCAGTGTATGGTGCCCCATGATCGCATTAATGTGCACAGCTATGATTTGATAATAAAAAAAAATCAAATTGAAGACATTTTACAATCTCAGGAGATGAAGGTAGAAGTGACCTAGGGACCTAGAAAAAATTTCAAGATTTTTCCCTTTAGTCAAAAGGTAGAATTGGAATTAGAATTTAGAATACAAATTTTGAAAATTTTGCGTAGGTCTCTAAACCTCAAAATCATTCCTAAGAGGAATATGTTCCAGCTCCATCCATGTAAACATGAAAGAGGTAAAGTCTCCATCTTTCTTTAAAGCTACATAATATTCCATGGTATACAAAGTATCTCAGGAATGGAAGAAAAAGTATCCAATGTACTCAGCTCTACTATGAAGCTAAATTATAGCTTTCCATGAAGGCTATAACCCAACTATAGCACAAGACTATGGGGAAGGGGAAGGGAGGGGAGAGGTTTTGGTGGAGGGAGGGTAATGGGTGGGGCCACATCTATGGTGCATCTTAGAATGGGTACAGGCGAAACTTACTAAATGCAGAATACAAATGCCTACATACAGTAACTAGAAAATGCCATGAAGGCTATGTTGAACAGTTTGATGAGAATATTTCAGATTGTATATAAAACCCGCACATTGTAACCCTTGATTGCACTAATGTACACAGCTATGATTTAACAATACAAATAAATTAAAAAAAAAATCATTCCTAGGACTTACCTTTCAACTTCTTGAGTGTGGGAAGAATATCGATGTATCAGTCTATACACCCAGTGCATTAGTCTTTTTTACACATCTATTTATGACTGGAGGTGGGATGGAACCAGCCAGGAAAGGTCACTGATATGTTACTTGTGACAAATCCTTTTACAGTATAGAATGTGCAACTGCAATTGGACCTCACCTGAGCATACAGTTCTTATAAGGTCACCAGAGAAACTAAACTACTTTAGAGGGAGCTAAAGTCTGCCTCCAAAAGTGGTCAGATGCATAACAAGGTATATATCAATAGTACAATCTCAATGTGAGTATGCTGTCACTAATTAAATATGTATGACTGTAATTTAATAATTAGAAACTGAGATTAAGGCTTGGTTCCCTGATAACATGCAAATCAATTTGGAATTATAACCCACTTATCCTTTTTTTTTTTTTTTTATTGTTGGGGATTCATTGAGGGTACAATAAGCCAGGTTACACTGACTGCAATTGTTAGGTGAAGTCCCTCTTGCAATCATGTCTTGCCCCCATAAAGTGTGACACACACCAAGGCCCCACCCCCCTCCCTCCTTCCCTCTTTCTGCTTCCCCCCCATAACCATAATTGTCATTAATTGTCCTCATATCAAAATTGAGTACATAGGATTCGTGCTTCTCCATTCTTGTGATGCTTTACTAAGAATAATGTCCTCCACGTCCATCCAGGTTAATACGAAGGATGTAAAGTCTCCATTTTTTTAAATGGCTGAATAGTATTCCATGGTATACATATACCACAGCTTGTTAATCCATTCCTGGGTTGGTGGGCATTTAGGCTGTTTCCACATTTTGGCGATTGTAAATTGAGCTGCAATAAACAGTCTAGTACAAGTGTCCTTATGATAAAAGGATTTTTTTCCTTCTGGATAGATGCCCAGTAATGGGATTGCAGGATCAAATGGGAGGTCTAGCTTGAGTGCTTTGAGGTTTTTCCATACTTCCTTCCAGAAAGGTTGTACTAGTTTGCAGTCCCACGAGCAGTGTAAAAGTGTTCCCTTCCCTCCACATCCACGCCAGCATCTGCAGTTTTGAGATTTTGTGATGTGGGCCATTCTCACTGGGGTTAGATGATATCTCAGGGTTGTTTTGATTTGCTTTTCTCTAATATATAGAGACGATGAACATTTTTTAATGTGTTTGTTAGCCATTCGTCTGTCGTCTTTAGAGAAAGTTCTATTCATGTCTCTTGCCCATTGATATATGGGATTGTTGGCTTTTGTCATGTGGATTAATTTGAGTTCTCTATAGATCCTAGTTATCAAGCTTTTGTCTGATTGAAAATATGCAAAAATCCTTTCCCATTGTGTAGGTTGTCTCTTTGCTTTGGTTATTGTGTCCTTAGCTGTACAGAAGCTTTTCAGTTTAATGAAGTCCCATTTGTTTATTTTTGTTGTTGTTGCAATTGCCATGGCAGTCTTCTTCATGAAGTCTTTCCCCGGGCCAATATCTTCCAGTGTTTTTCCTATGCTTCCTTTGAGGATTTTTATTGTTTTATGCCTTAACTTTAAGTCCTTTATCCATCTTGAATCAATTTTTGTGAGTGGGGAAAGGTGTGGGTCCAGTTTCAGTCTTTTACATGTAGACATCCAGTTCTCCCAACACCATGTATTGAATAGGGAATCTTTCCCCCAAGGTATGTTCTTGTTTGGTTTATCAAAGATTAGGTGGTTGTAAGATGTTAGTTTCATTTCTTGGTGTTCAATTCGATTCCAAGTGTCTATGTCTCTGTTTGTGTGCCAGTACCATGCTGTCTTGAGCACTATGGCTTTGTAGTACAGATTAAAATCTGGTATGCTGATGCCCCCAGCTTTATTTTTGTTACAGAGAACTGCCTTAGCTATACGGGGTTTTTTCCGGTTCCATACAAAATGCAGAATCATTTTTTCCAAATCTTGAAAGTACAATGTTGGTATTTTGATAGGAATGGCATTGAATAGGTAGATTGCTTTGGGAAGTATAGACATTTTAACAATGTTGATTCTTCCCATCCATGAGCATGGTATGTTCTTCCATTTGTTAATATCCTCTACTATTTCCTTTCTGAGGATTTCATAGTTTTCTTTATAGAGGTCCTTCACCTCCTTCGTTAGGTATATTCCTAGGTATTTCATTTTCTTTGAAACTATGGTGAAGGGAGTTGTGTCCTTAATTAGCTTCTCATCTTGACTGTTATTGGTGTATACAAAGGCTACTGACTTGTGGACATTGATTTTATATCCAGAAACATTACTGTATTTTTTGATGACTTCTAGGAGTCTTGTGGTTGAGTCTTTGGGGTTCTCTAAGTATAAGATCATGTCATCAGCAAAGAGGGAGGGTTTGACCTCCTCTGCTCCCATTTGGATTCCCTTTATTTCCTTGTCTTGCCTAATTGTATTGGCTAGAACTTCCAGCATTACGTTGAATAGTAAAGGTGACAGAGGTCAACCTTGTCTGGTTCCAGTTCTAAGAGGAAAAGCTTTCAGTTTTACTCCATTCAGTAAAATATTGGCTGTGGGTTTGTCATAGATAGCTTCAATCAGTTTTAGAAATGTGCCACCTATGCCTATACTCTTCAGTGTTCTAATTAGAAAAGGATGCTGGATTTTATCAAATGCTTTTTCTGTATCTATTGAGAGGATCATGTGATCTTTATTTTTGCCTCTGTTAATATGGTGGATAACGTTTATGGACTTGCATATGTTAAACCAGCCTTGCATCCCTGGGATGCAGCCTACTTGATCATGATGAATGACTTTTTTGATGATAAGCTGTAATCTATTGGCTAGGATTTTGTTGAGAATTTTTGCATCTATATTCATGAGTGAGATTGGTCTGAAATTCTCCTTTTTGTTTGGGTCTTTTCCTGGTTTTGGTATCAGGGTGATGTTTGCTTCATAGAATGTGTTGGGGAAGATTCCTTCTTCCTCAGTGTTTTGGAATAATTTCTGCAGTACAGGAATAAGCTCTTCCTTGAAGGTTTGATAGAATTCTGGAGTGAAGCCATGTGGACCAGGGCATTTTTTGGGTGGAAGCTTTTTTTATTGTTTCTTTGATCTCAGTGCTTGAAATTGGTCTGTTCAGGAGTTCTATTTCTTCCTGGCTGAGTCTAGGGAGAGGGTGTGATTCCAAATATTGATCCATTTCTTTCACATTGTCAAATTTCTGGGCATAGATTTTCTGGTAGTATTCAGAGATGATCTCTTGTATCTCTGTGGGATCAGTTGTTATTTCCCCTTTATCATTTCTGATTGAGGTTACTAGAGATTTTACTTTTCTATTCCTCATTAGTCAGGCCAATGGTTTATCTATTTTATTTATTTTTTCAAAAAACCAACTCCTTGTTTCATTAATTTTCTGAATGATTCTTTTGTTTTCAATTTCATTGATCTCTGATTTGATTTTGGATATTTCTTTTCTTCTACTGAGTTTAGGCTTAGATTCTTCTTCTTTTTCCAATTCCATAAGATCTCTTGTGAGATTGTTGATGTGCTCTCTTTCTGTTTTTCGAATGTAGGCATCTAAAGCGATGAATTTTCCTCTCAAAACTGCTTTTACAGTATCGCACAGGTTTTGGTAGCTTGTGTCTTCATTGTTGTTATGCTCAAGGAAATTAATGATTTCCTGTTTTATTTCTTCCTGCACCCATCTGTTATTCAACAGAAGATTGTTTAATTTCCATGCCTTTGGGTGGGGTCGAGCATTTTTGTTAGAGTTGAGTTCCACCTTTAGTGCCTTATGGTCTGAGAAGATACAAGGTAAAATTTCAATTCTTTTGATTCTGTTGATATTTGTTTTGTGTCCCAGGATATGATCAATTTTGGAGAATGTTCCATGGGGTGATGAGAAGAATGTATATTCTTTATCTTTGGGATGACGTGTTCTATTTGCATCTATCAAGCACAGTTGTTCTAGGGTCTCATTTAAATCTCTTATATCTTTGTTTAATTTCTGTTCAGAGGATCTGTCCAGCTCTGTAAGAGGAGTGTTAAGGTCCACTGTTATTATGGTATTATCAGATACCATATTGCTCAGACTGAGTAAGGTCTGTTTCAAGAATCTGGGAGCATTTAAATTGGGTGCATAAATATTTAGAATTGAAATGTCTTCTTGTTGTATTTTTCCCTTGACCAATATAAAGTGACCATCTTTGTCTTTTTTGACTTTAGTTGCTTTAAATCCACATGTATCTGAAAATAAGATTGCAACTCCTCTTTTCTTCTGAATTCCATTTGCCTGAAAAATTGTCTTCCAACCCTTGACTCAGAGCTTTAATTTGTCTTTTGAAGCCAGGTGTGTTTCTTGCAGACAGCAAATGGATGGCTTGTATTTTTTAATCCAGTCAACCAATCTATGTCTCTTCAGTGGGGAATTCAAGCCATTAACATTTATTGAGATAATTGATAAGTGTGGTAGTATTCTATTTGTCTTATTTGGTGAGAGTCCATTGCTTATTTTTATCTTTTACAACAGTGTGGAGGTTAGGTTCTGTCCTTTAATTTCTGAGTTCTTACTTTGCTGCTGATCCATTGTGGTGGTCAGTGTGCAGAACAGGTTGAAGTATTTCCTGTAGAGCTGGTCTTGTTGTGGCAAATTTCCTCAATGTTTGTATATCCGTAAATGATTTGATTTCTCCGTCAATTTTGAAGCTTAGCTTAGCAGGGTACAGAATTCTGGGCTGAAAATTGTTCTGTTTAAGTAGATTAAAGGTAGATGACCATTGTCTTCTTGCTTAGAAAGTTTCATTAGAGAAGTCTGCCGTCACTCTGATGGATTTGCTCTTGTAGGTCAACTGGCGCTTACTCCTGGCAGCTTGCAGAATGTCTTCTTTTGTCTTGACTTTGGACAGGTTCATCACAATGTGTCTTGGAGAAGCTCAGTTAGAGTTGAGGTGACCTGGGATCTGATATCCCTCTGAAAGCAGTGTGTCAGAATCTTTGGTGATATTTGGGAAATTTTCTTTTATAATATTCTCTAGTATGGCTTCCATTCCTCTGGGGCATTCTTCTTCCCCTTCTGGGATTCCTATAACTCATATGTTGGAACACTTCATAAAGTCCCATAATTCTGACAGAGAATGTTCTGCTTTGTTTCTCTTCTTTTCTGCCTATTTTACTATCTGAGTTATCTCAAAAACTTTGTCTTCTACCTGAAATTCTTTCTTCTGCATGGTCTAACCTGTTGCTGATACTTTCCATTGCATCTTTAAGTTCCCTAAATGACTGTTTCAGTTCCTTCAGCTCTGCTATATCCTTTTTATATTCTTTATATCGTTCATCTCTTATTTGATTCTGTTTTTGAATTTCCTTTTGGTTATTTTCCATTTTATTAGTAGTTTCCTTCATTGTTTCCATCATTTCTTTCATTGTTTTCATCATGTATATTCTAAATTCCCTTTCTCTCTTTCCTAACATTTCTTTATAGGTGGAATTCTCTGCATTAGCTACCTCATGGTCCCTTGGCGGGGTTGTTCTGGACTGGTTCTTCATGTTGCCCGGAGTTTTCTGCTGATTCTTCCTCATGCATGATTTCTTTTATCTGTTTCCTTGCCCTAATTTTCCTTTCCCTTCCTCTTGCTCTTTAACTTCTTGTGTCTGTGGACTAAGGGTTACAGGACCAGAAGGGTGAGAAGGTTGAAGGCCAAAAAAGGGATGAAAGAAAGGAAGACCGAGTGTTAAGAAAAAAAAGAAAAATAGAGAAAGGAGAGGGGGTGGGTAAAAGGAATATTGACAAAAAGAAGAGAGGCACAGAAAGCAGGGGATAGAGCAATATAGATGTACAGTAGGGTACTTTGATACAACCTTAAAAAAAAAAACACCTTCTGGGGTTGCCCAGTTGGTTGCTTCCCTTGAGGTCAGCAGCTCTTTGCTAACCTGATCAGACACGGTACCCCACCTCCACCAAGTAGAGAGGAAAGACAAAAATGCTATAAATCAAACCAAAACAAGCAAACAGAAAACTTTACGGGATAAAATTGGGTGTAAAACCAAATAGTAGTGGTAGAAACACTAACAAAAATAAAGTTCTAATTATTGAAATAGGCAGCAATGGGAAATTATAATTAAACTAGAAAAATTGAGATAGAAAAAGGATCTGTATGGAAAAGGTTGAACTTAAAAAACAAAACCACATCAACAACATCAAAAAAAAAAAATAATAACACAACCAAAAACCAAGCAGTATGTATATGTTATTGAATATTGTCTGGGCAACACGTGGTCTTCTGGGGTATGAGATGTTAATCACAGTTCTGATACAACTGGAGGCTGCTAGTTTCTCAAACCCCAGCAGGTAGACACCCTAAATCTCTCTTAAGCCCACTTAAAAGGCACTTTGAACTTGTTCACTTGCTGAGCAGAAGCTTTCCCAGGGAAGTGCTTGTCACTGGAATCACTGCTGAAGTGGCTATCCACTTACCCTGTGTGCCAAAACTGGTCTCCCTCTGCCCCAGAGGGTTAGGGCTGTAAGTCGGCTCAGACCCCGCCTTTAGGCTACTTGGTCGCTGGGTTACCAGTTCCCACCCAATTCTAGCTCTGCGACCCTGAGGGCGGAGCTTGCCATGGCAGATCGCTCAGAATGGCTGCCTGTGACCCAGAGCCAAACACTATTAGTTCCGTCTGGCTCAGCGGCTCAGACTGGGGCCCTAGACAAAGGCCAAAGTTCTCTGCACTCCTGCTCAGGCTCTCCCCAAGGCAGTTCAGCTGAGTGCCAAGTCCAAAGACCCCCAAACAGTTCACAAGTAAGGCCTTTCTGGTTTGCAGTCTTGTTGCTACTGAACTTACAGTTGCGGGCGGGTTTAGACGGATTGAACACACGTGACCACTTGCCGGTTTTCCACTGTTTTAGTCCTCCTCTTGGGGTCCAGAAGTCTCTCCCTGACTCCCTGTATCCTCTCAGGGGTGATGATAGGCAGATCCCACCAGCCAGAGATGCCTGGAGTCCTATCTCCCCAGACTCACGGTGCCCAGATGCAAGGAAGCTGTTACTCGGCTGCCATCTTGCTCCGCCCCCTAGCCCACTTATCCTTAATGGAAATTTTTACATAATGAATTCTTTGAGTAACATCTTTTTTGATTGAGGGGAGATGGGAAGCAGCAAGCTGAAGCAACACAAAGGGAAGATTACAGCCTCGAATGTTAGCTTTGCTCACTTGAGAAGTTTGGAGGCAGGAAGAAGTGTTGCTACTCAAGTCACTGAATCCTGAACCTGGGCCCCAGATTCAATTCATGCAAGTCTCCTATTCAATGTTTCCATTAATATGGTGATTACAAATGCACTTTCCCTTTTCTTTTTCCCCTGTTACTCACCTTCTGGTTGATTAAGTTCATACCCACATCTTAAAATTATCTCTGCTCGGGCAGCGCCTGTGGCTCAGTGAGCAGGGCGCTGGCCCCATATGCCGAGGGTGGTGGGTTCAAACCCAGCCCCGGCCAAACTGCAAGAAAAAAATAGCCAGGCGTTGTGGCAGGCGCCTGTAGTCCCAGCTACTCCAGAGGCTGAGGCAGGAGAATCGCCTAAGCCCAGGAGTTGGAGGTTGCTGTGAGCTGTGTGAGGCCACGGCACTCTACCGAGGGCAATAAAGTGAAACTCTGTCTCTACAAAAAAAAAAAAAATTATCTCTGCTCTATCTTTTTCTGAGCCTCTGCCCAGGCCACCCCACATATCTAGAAGGGTCACATCATCCCAATTTGAATGCTTCCTCTTCAACTCTTCTTATGAATTCTCTCATTCTCTATACAGGGGGAAACTGCATCCTATCCATGCCTTGCAGTTGCCATGCTTGACTCAGCATTTTCCCATCTGGCCACTAACAATTTGCCATCTTATGATGTATTATATTTTTGATCTATTGCTATGCTGTTGTTTGAGTCTCCCATTTTCCAGGCTGCCTTTCATTGTAACTGCATTAGATCGCAAATTCCTAGAGAGAAATTTTTAGTTTGTATCTATCAGAGCATCATAATTATATGTAAAAAGAGAAGAATCCTACCTACTCACAAATCTTTTATTTGTCTGTTTCCTAATCATGCTCCATTACAAGTCTGCTTGGGCATTGGTTAAAAGGAACACAAATTCACCACTAAAAGTACCATTACCCGTAAATAATCGTGAATTGACTATTAGAGTTTAGTTTATCAGATTATCTGACTGTCACATCACAGAGAGCTGATTCCTGGAAAATAGGACAAAGGAAAAGGAAATGTGAACTATAGGAAAGGACACCAGAAATGTTCAGAGAATAAGCTGTTACTGGGGCCTGTCTTGTTTGTAGCCTCTCTGAGTCCTAGGCTCACTCAGCAGGTCAGTTATTAAGGAACAGGGAGAACCGGAAACAGAAGAAATAACAAAGCAATTCTCTCAGCATATTAATGCACAATAAATGCTCTCTCATGAGGATGAGTAGGATGAGAAAGAACTATAGTGTTTCTATAGTAAATAACTGGCACGTTCTTTTCACAGGCCACCATAGTCTGGTTTCCCAACTGACAATTTTTGATTCTAGAACTAAAGATTTAAAAAGGTGGGAGAAAATACTTGGCAGATTATGTGATCATTCAAGATCTAGCTATGCTTGAAAATTAGCCCATTCAATCACATTCTCTTCAAACGACAGTTTTCCCCCCAATTGACAATGTAGGAGCAGTGAAAAAAACATAAACTTAGAAAACAACAGGATGACAAGTTTTCATATGTGTTCATAAACTTTAGTGACACTTTTATTTCTAAGAAGGAAGGAGGGGCAGACAATTAGTTATTATCATGCAATTTCCTGGTACTCTTTTATTATGCTGATAAATATATCCCCTTTGAAAACCTGTATAGTATATTAGAGCCTGCGATAAAAGCTCTCAAATGTGGGTTTCCTTTTCCTTAGGGAACTAGACTGCACATTTATTGTTCCTGTTATTGTTCTGCTGAGCAAAAATGGTAGTTTATATTAGAGGAGAGCACCACCGGGAGCTTTCGCTCCACCGGGACATTTTAATTAAAAACACACACACTCACCCATATACACCCCTCTCTGTGGTCCTACTTTGTGGTATAATTTACAGCCCAAGATTCTTTATGTTCCTCTGTCCCTGTGAGCTAATATATGAGTTATTGGTAAACTGTAGTCTGACATTCAATGAGCCCATCTTGTAAAAACCATTATATGCATATAAAATATTTTAGAAGTATGAAGAAAATAAAGAACAATAGCATTCCCACAGGCATTTAAACTTCTCAACCCTCTGATGTGCACCGTATCACTAAGTATTTATGACAGCTGTTTGAAGGAGGAACACTGAGTATTTTTTAGGTCCACTTTGCATAGGAGACCTTGCATTCAGAGATCCATTGACTCACTGAGGTCCTAGAGTCAAGTAGCAGATCTGGAATTAGAAACACCACTACTGACCATGCCCAAGAAAGGGCAGAAATTTAACGTCAGGATAGAGGCTCCTTCAAATTCACTCGTGTACAGAATGGACTTCATTTATTTTGAAAGATTTATTGATACCGTAAGATGTTATTAAGAAAAAATGATTCTACCACACAAAGGCAATTATGACTCTTTTGGAGGCAATTAATACAGATGTACATAATATAGTCTATAAAATATGGATAATAGATATAATTACCATAAAATCATATAAGTATTAAAACATGATAATGATACATTATTAATGTACCATGGACTTTGGTTTGAACCTTGAAATTATTACTTAATGGCTAGGTGACAAAATTATGTACTTCCTGAATTTTTGTTTTCTCATCTAGATAATAAAGATAATACCTATATTATTTGATGCATGGATTAATTCCTGCAGTATATGTAAAGCACTTAGGCAAAGAGTCTAGTTTAAATTGGGCATTTAATACATAAAAGTAATTATTGTTCTTTGTATTCTTACCCATATGTATTAAGTAAATGTATCCACTGAATTTTTATAAACAAAAGATTATTTTGTTTACATTCATAGTTTTGTTGAATTCTGATTTTCTTAACTCCATAATTAAGCCATGAATATTTTTCTACATCAATGGACAGTCATAACTATTTTTTAATGGCTTTTTGCTGCTGAATGTATGGATACACCACAATTTATGCAATGCCTTTTACATTGATACATACTTAAATACTTAAATTGATTCTGTTACCCTATTATAAGTCATTCCGAAGTGAATACTTTCATGCACATCTATCTCTATGTATTCAGCTGATTCATGAAAATAAATTCTCCTTAGTGGGTCATGGGAGTGAGTCATCAAAGAGAAGTAAACTCAAGGGAGCAAGTTCCTGTAGAAAATGGAACATTTCCAAACTAGACAGATCGTAGAGTATCTTAGTCATTTCAAGCTGCTGTAACGAACTGCCACAGACTCGGAAGTCTGTAAACTACAGAAATGTGTTTCTCATGACTCTGGAGGCTGGAAGTCTGAGGTCAGGGTCCCAGTATGGTCTAGTTCTGGTGATGGCTCTCTTTAGAGTGCAAACTGCCAGCTTCTCATTAACTAACTCTCTGGGCTCTTCTTGTGAGAGCTAGTCAAACACAGGGAATGAAGTCCATTAATGAGGGCTCTATTTCATGGCCTAACTGCCCACTACAGGCTCAACTTCCAAGTACCATCACATTGGGATTATGGCTTCAACGCATGAATTTGGAGATTGGGGGACACATTCAGTCCATTGCATGGAAAAAAGAGCAATTGATTGAATGGGATTTAAGGCATATCAGTTGAGAAGACCTAGTTTAGAAAACATTAACTCACCTGGGTAATTATGGGGACTTATTACCACATACTGAACATCATCAAGACTTCAAATGCTTTCCATTGTTGTATTCCATCATAAACAGCAGATCAACTCACTTGTTTTATTTCTCTTATAGTTCTATAAGTCCAATGCAAAAAGGTATTTTATCTGAATAAGAGAATCTAGCTAGCTAACTAACTAGATGGATAAATAGATAGGTAGACATAGTAAGACAAAGGACAAGCATGTGAGAAGACAGACATAAAAGTGAGAAAAAAAAATGAAGAGAAGAGCTTGAAAGAAGAGATAGATTGCATCCTTACAGGCATTCCAGTGGTTCTCACCTTCCTAATGCCACCACCCCAACAGTTCTTCATGTTGTGGTGACCCTCAACCATAAAATTATTTTCATTGCTACTTCATAACTGTTATTAATAATAATGTAAATATCTGATATGCAGGATGGTCTTAGACGACCCCTGTGAAAGGGTCATTCGACCCCCAAAGAGGTCGCGACCCACAGGTTGAGAACCTCTGCATTAGACCTTTCCTATAATATTTACCACAAGAAATCAGAAGGTCTACAATAAAGACCCAGTATAGGAGAATGAGCCTACCATCAGTGAACATGTTCAAATGGACAGCTTGGAATTGTCCTTAAGTATACTAGATAATTCTTTCACTTGTAGAGAAAGCATTAGAAAGGGGGTAAGCAAAAATGAAAGCTTTCTGTTATGCATATAATGTTATCCTTTGGATATTTCCATGCTTTAAAAATGTTAAATTCTGGGCAGTGCCTGTGGCTCAGTGGGTAGGGCGCCGGTCCCATATACCAAGGGTGGTAGGTTTGAACCTGGTCCTGGCCAAACTTCAATAGAAAAAAAAAATTGCTGGGTGCTGTGGCAGATGCCTGTAGTCCCAGGTACTCGGGAGGCTGAGGCAAGAGAATCACATAAGCCCAAGAGTTAGAGGTTACCGTGAGCTGTGACATCATAGCACTCTACCGAGGGTGACAAAGGGCAACTGAGGGTGACTTTGTCTCAAAAAAAAGTTACATTCTTAACTCATTGATCTAAGACAGTGATTTTCAACTGCCATGAAAAGATCTTAGGTGTGCTGCAAAAAATTTTTAAAGGTCATTAGTAAGTATATTGTATATTTTTTCGTTTTCACTCTTTTTTTTTTATCAACATAATTTAAGAGTTGTGTGGAAGTTTAACTACAGCTGCAAGTATGCTGTGAGATAGAAAAGGCTGAAAAACACTGGTCTAAGGTATAAAGTCTATAATAATACAGATTTGTAGATATCTTCCTTTGGTGAAGAAATGAGAGCACATAAGGGGATTCTTTCTATTCTTATAAGCTGAGCCCTTCATAATAGAAATTGATTCCTTTTTGCCATCTTGGGCCCAGATATATAGATGTAGACAGTTCTGGTCCTATATCAGAAGCTTCATAAATAGGCCTTAGCCATGTTATTTAATTGCAATTGGAAAAGTTTTAAAACTGCCATTGTAGCCTCCATTTCAAATTATACTTACCCATGTTATTCAGTATAGCTCACTAGATGTAATCAAATAAGCGCCACATATGTACTTGACATTGAAGAATGTCCCATGTTTCCCTTCCAGATGTATAAATGCTAAGAAAGTCCAGTGCAAAAGTCCATCAGTCCATCTTCAATTTCTTATTGAATTCTACTCAGGCAGAGAGTCTCACTCAGTCACCTTTAGCAATTGTAAACTAGACTTTTTCTCTACAAAGATAGTATATTGGAGCTACCAAAACATAATAGCACAGGCTGGGAGCCCTATGCAACAGGAATTTATTTTCTCCCAGTTGTGAAGGCTAGAAGTTCAAGATCAATGTATCTGCTGGTTTGGTTTTTATGAGGCCAATCTCTCTTGCAGATGGCTGCCTTCTATCTGTGTCCTCTGAAAGGAAAACAGAGGTCTTTTCTCTGTGTGAGTGAATCCCTGGTGGCTTCGTGCATCCAATTTTCTTGTTGTTGTTGTAAGAACATCAGTCGGCTTGGATTAGGGCCCAAGCAAATGACCTCATTTAATTTTAATCATCTCTTTAAAGGCCTCGTGTCCAAATGCAATCACATTCTGAGCATTGAGGATTAGAACTGAAGCATATAAAATTTGAGAGTACACAGTTCTGCCCATAACAGATAGGTATACCTTTTCCAGAAAATGAAAAATTAAAAAACTCATGACAAACTAGGAAATCCAAGTACTAGCGCTTCTCACACAGGTGAAAATGAGATTTCCCAGTTTACCTCTATTGTCAAATATTCTTCAAGCTTTCCAACCTGAGGTTTGAAAATTACTCAACTTCTAGGTTATTTATTTTATACACATGTAGGTTTGAGAGCATTTATTCTTGGGTTTTGGTTTTCATAACATAGTTGTTTAAATTATTTCCCAAAGCACCCCCTAATAAGGGAAATAAAATCTCAGACAACTGCTCTTGCTTAAAGCATCAATTATTTAAGATTGTCAACTCTCATTTTCCTGACAAGAACACATCTATGACAAAAACCATCAGTCTAACGTTAATCCAGATTTATACTTGATTTATTAGTCTCTGCCTTTTCTTCTCTCTCCCCGTTAGTTTATCTCTTCTTTGTTTCCAGACGTAGAAACAAAGGTCTGGAAGCAATTCCTTTACAGACATATTGTTTTATTGTCCTAGTCACTCTACCTTCCATAATTAAGATCATTTTCACTGAACAATTTTCCTAGCAATGTCTGAAAGTTCTACATTGATAGATGTAGAACTTTGTAGATGTAGAACTATTTGTATAACCTACCAAGTCATTCTGATTGCCCATATTTCTACTTTTCCCCCCACCCTAATTAGAGGACCAAATGTTCTACCTCCAATTCTCCCTGCTGAGATTTCCATCACCAGTGTCTTTTAGGGTCACCACTGAGTGGAACTGGAATGTAGCAGAAGGTTGTGTTAGGATAATGCCAATATACTATGTTGATACATCCATGAATGAAATTTGGGTTTTTATTCAACTTGGTTAACTTAAGAAGGCACAGTGTGAGCTGATAGGGTGGCACTAGAACAATAGCAAGGGGTGACTTGGGAATGTAGGCCATTTGCGTGTGCAACTTCCTTCTGGTACCTCTCATGCCTCAACTCCAATGTTCCATGTACATCTTGCAATGAATTGCTTCAGGACCTGTTCATATTTTTACTTGACTCAAAATGGGGAGCTCTGGTTGTGCAGTCACTTGATATTTTAAGGCAGGTGATCTGTCTCTACCTGAGCCCAGGTAGGTAAAATATCTTCTTTCAACATAAACCTATTGTTCTACATCATGATTCTATTATTTGTCCTTGCCATTAACTCTACATAGCAAAAATACCTCTAAAAAATATCCTAGAGCTACCATAATGTATGCCCATAGCTACCATAATGTATGCATCATAGCTTGAATCTACTGTTAACCCCTTTGTTTCTTTGGATCCTGCTAAAAATTGGTAGCTTCACTTGACTATCAATAAATGAATTGGACCTATGTTCTCAAGTGTGAAATATATATGGCATCTACATACCCTGAAGAAGCCTAACAGATGATTTGATTTCTTCTTGTGGATAGGAATTGTGAGTGCAAAAATTTATCTTTTACTATGGAATAGATGTCCACAAAGCCCCCAAACTACTGGATTCCTAAAACCTTCACTGATGTGGCAGATAACACTCTGGAGACAGCTCATATGTATTCTCAAACCCCCCCATGTACTCACCACTTGTTGGTAATCTGGTTTGGTCACCAGAATGTCTTCAATATAGGGTACTAATATGTCATTCTGAAAAATATCTAGACAATTTCAGTCCTTTAGAACTACATTTGGAGAGAGTTCAGGAGACTAGGAACAATACCAGAAACATACATCTTTACTTTTCCAGTGTAAATGTAAACTATGTATGGTACTGATTTTGGTAGAGATGGAAAAGGTACATTCACCACATTGTTGGCAATAGAGAACGCACCCCAGGCTGTATGCAGATGCTCTGACAAAGATTTCTGGCATCACCTCGCAAGTGGGCTTGTTATTTGGTTGAGTTTATGTAGACTAATGTCATCTTCCATGATCCAACTTGTTCTTTATAGGCCTGATTGGTAAATTAAGTGGATATATTATGATAAATACAACTTCTGCATCTTTCCCCTTACTCAGTAGTGAAAGGCAATTTTAAGGGCATCCACTTGGTCTTGATAATTATAACAGTTTGGTCTTTACAAACCAAGAAACCAATCTGAAGGTTAGCCCTCTGCCCAAATATGGCAATTCCAATTGTCCATGTAGATACCTTGAATTTGATCACTGGATATAGCAGACCCCGTGGAGTTGCACTCACTGTATACTCCATTAATTGTCTGGCCTCCATACTCCCCCATTCTAACAAGATGTCTATGGAGATGTCTTACATTCTCAGATATTGTTAGCCAGCTCAGACCCTGTGTCCCCTTAATCCACTGCATAGGTACCTGAGTAAAAGTCTGTGTGACCTTGGAGAAGGGCAGAATTTTTCCCTATATAGATGGATAGAGATAGATAAATAGATGTAGATAGATGCACAACTGCCGTGTTAATGCACAGTCCTTCCTCATGGATCATTGGCCTCCCCACCCCTCAGCGGATTCTAAGTGTGAGTGAGAACTGGCTTGGGTCTAGATATTGGGAAAAAGATGATAACTTTATCAGAGCAACTGCCTTTTTTGCTTCCTGGTTATCAATCATTGATTTATTATAGTTTGAAACTGGGAAAGAGATCATAACTTTATTAGAGCAGCTCCCTTCAGCCTCCTGGTTATCAATCATTGATTTGTTATAGTTATGTAGATTGAGATCAATAACCTTTTAAACTGCCCATCTACCATGCCACTGAGAATGTGGTATTCCATTAAATATCTCCATTCCTCTTTACAAGTGGGTCCCTTCTGACTTGCACTGTGAACTACTGCCCAAAACAATAATTGCACCATTGTTGCTTCTGCTTGGTAAGCCCCACCAAATGGCCTTTATTTTTTTGAAATATTATCATTGACATTGTTGTAAGGAAGTTATGTCTGTAATCATGCCATCTGCTTCAATCTTTCCTTACAAAAGGCATTGAACTTCTTAAAAAAGTCCAGTGCTTCTTTTTCTCAGAGAACTTCTTTCTTTTTTTCTTTTCATTTTTTTTTCTTACAATTTCTTGGACTTATTTATTGATCTTTTATTTATTTTGATTTTTAAAAAATATCTTTAAATATATATATTTTTTATTGTTGGGGATTCATTGAGGGTACAATAAGCCAGGTTACCTTGATTGCATTTGTTAGGTAAAGTCCCTCTTGCAATCCTGTCTTACCCCCAAAAGGTGGCACACACCAAGGCCCCACCCACCTCCTTCCTTCCCTCTCTCTGCTCTTTCTTTCCCCACCCCTTCCTCCTTTTTCTCTCTCTGCTGTCCCTTCCCCCACCCACACCATGACCTTAATTGTCATTAATTGTCCTCATATCTAAATTGAGTACATAGGATTCATACTTCTCCATTCTTGTGATGCTTTACTAAGAATAATGTCTTCCACTTCCATCCAGGTTAATATGAAGGATGTAAAGTCTCCATTTTTTTTTTAATGGCTGAATAGTATTCCATGGTGTACATATACCACAGCTTGTTAATCCATTCCTGAGTGGGTGGGTATTTAGGCTGTTTCCACATTTTGGCGATTATAAATTGAGCTGCAATAAACAGTCTAGTACAAGTGTTCTTATGATAAAAGGTTTTTTTTTTTTTCCTTCTGGGTAGATGCCCAGTAATGGGATTGCAGGATCAAATGGGAGGTCTAGCTTGAGAGCTTTGAGGTTTCTCCATACTTCCTTCCAAAAAGCTTGTACTAGTTTGCAGTCCCACCAGCAGTGTAAAAGAGTTCCCTTCTCTCCACATGCATGCCAACATCTGCAGTTTTGAGATTTTGTAATGTGGGCCCTTCTCGTTGGGGATTAGATGGTATCTCAGGGTGGTTTTGATTTGCATTTCTCTAATAGATGCTCTGTTTCCCTGAAAATAAGACATCCTCTGAACAAAAGACCTACTTACAGGAAAGATAAGACGTTCCCTGAAAATAAGACCTAGCACATCTTTGGGAGCACACCTTAAAATAAGACACTATCTTATTTTCGGGGAAACAGGGTGGGGATGATGAACATTTTTTTCATATGTTTGTTAGCCATTTGTCTGTCTTCTTTAGAGAAGGTTCTATTCATGTCTCTTGCCCATTGATACATGGGATTGTTGGCTTTTTTCATGTGGATTAATTTGAAGTCTCTATAGATCCTAGTTATCAATCTTTTGTCTGATTCAAAATATGCAAATATCCTTTCCCATTGTGTAGGTTGTCTATTTTCTTTGGTTGTTCTCTCCTTAGCTGTACAGAAGCTTTTCAGTTTAATGAAGTCCCATTTGTTTATTTTGTTGTTGTTGCAATTGCCATGGCAGTCTTCTTCATGAAGTCTTTCCCCAGGCCAATATCTTCCAATGTTTTTCCTATGCTTTCTTTGAGGATTTGTATTGTTTCATGCCTTAAATTTAAGTCCTTTATCCATCTTGAATCAATTTTTGTGAGTGGGGAAAGGTGTGGGTTCAGTTTTAATCTTTTACATGTGGATGTCCAGTTCTCCCAACACCATTTATTGAATAGGGAATCTTTCCCCCAGGGTATGTTCTTGTTTTGTTTATCAAAGATTAGGTGGCTGTAAGATGTTAGTTTCATTTCCTGGTTTTCTATTTGATTCCAAGTGTCTATGTCTCTATTTTTGTGCCAATACCATGCTGTCTTGACCACTATGGCTTTGTAGTACAGCCTAAAATCTGGTATGATGATGCCCCCAGCTTTATTTTTATGACTAAGAACTGCCTTAGCTATAGGAGGTTTTTTCTGGTTCCACACAAAACGCAGAATCATTTTTATCCAAATCTTGAAAGTATGATGTTGGTATTTTAATAAGAATGGCATTGAACAGGTAGATTGCTTTGGGAAGTATAGACATTTTAACAATGTTGATTCTTCCCATCCATGAGCATGGTATGTTCTTCCATTTGTTAATATCCTCTGCTAATTCCTTTCTGAGGATTTCATAATTTTCTTTTTTTTTTATTAAATCATTCATAATTTTCTTTATAGAGGTCCTTCCCCTCCTTCATTGGTATAGTCCTAGGTATTTCATTTTCTTTGAAACTATGGTGAAGGGAGTGGTGTCCTTAATTAGCTTCTCATCTTGACTGTTATTGTCGTATACAAAGGCTACTGTCTTGTGGATGTTGATTTTATATCCTGAAACATTACTGTATTTTTTGATGACTTCCAGGAGTCTTGTGGTTGAGTCTTTGGGGTTCTCTAAGTATAAGATCATGTTGTCAGCAAAGAGGGAGATTTTGACCTCCTCTACTCCCATTTGGATTCCCTTTATTTCTTTGTCTTGCCTAATTGTATTGGCTAGAACTTCTAGCACTATGTAGAATAGTAAAGGTGACAGAGGACAACCTTGTCTGGTTCCAGTTCTAAGAGGAAAAGCTTTCAGTTTTACTCCTTTCAGTAAAATATTAGCTGTGGGTTCATCATAGATAGCTTCAATCAGTTTCAAAAAGTGCCACCTATGCCTATAATCTTCAGTGTTCTATTTAGAAAAGGATGCTGGATTTTATCAAATGCTTTTTCTGGATCTATTGAGAGGATCATATGATACTTATTTTTGCCACTGTTAATACGGTGGATAACATTTATGGACTTGCATATGTTAAACAAGGCTTGCATCCGTGGGATGAAACATACTTGATCATGATGTATGACTTTTTTGATGATAAGCTGTAATCAATTGGCTAGGATTTTCTTTAGAATTTTTGCATCTATATTCATGAGTGAAAGTGGTCTGAAATTCTCCTTTTTAATTGGGTCTTTTTCTGGTTTTGGTATCAAGGTGATGTTTGCTTCATAGAACGTGTTGGGGAAGATTCCTTCTTCTTGAATTTTTTTTGGAATAATTTCTGAAGTACAGGAATAAGCTCTTCCTTGAAGAAAGTAATTATGAAAAACAAGTATAAAGGATAAAAGAGACAGGAGATTGAATCTTAGATCAGAAGCACATCTTAAAATAAGTTCTAGAAGGGACAGGGTGGAACAGCCTGAGGTTATTTTATTTAATGGCCCCAATATTCCAAATGTGGTTGTCAATGGTGAAAGGCTATTGGGGCACAGGATTGTTGACTTGAGGCTCTAGCAAGAGACCTCTGACAGATCTCTGCAACTGCAGATTTTTAAAAGCTTGGTCCTTTATCACATGGTCTTTAACAAATATTTCTGTTTATGAGATAAAGCAAATTTCAACAGGAAACTGTATAATTTTCTTTGTGATTACACAGCAGTAGTTTCAAGACTGTTTTCCTTGGGAATCAGGATGGTAATTACTAAAACTCCAAAGCTAATTATGTTGTTATGCTAGTGGGACTGTAGCTATGGATGAGAAGTCTTTCCCATTAACAGGCTCGATTTGTAGGCACGGTAATTCTGCTTTCACCCTAAACCATTCCTCTCCTTCTTCCCAGCCTCCAGGGGGTAAAGGGAAGCCATAATTCAATTAAGTTGTCCCTTTAGAGACAGGGGGATTTTGTTTAAAAAAAAAAAGTTGACTCAGAACAGAAAATAATTTCCTTTTGCAAAAAGAAGTAAGCGACCAAGCCATATATGCATCATTTGAAAGATTCTGAAAACACACAGATGCTTTATTTTAAAATGACAAACCAATTTCCATGAAGCTTGAGACCTTTTTAACAAGCCAGAGGTAAACAGACTATGAATAAGTTATATTAAATAAATAATCAAAAGAGGCATTGTTGTGAGAGCTAATATCTGACACCCCACATGAGTAGGATGCTGTTTTTGTAAGCTGTTAAGTGTGTAGTGAGGTGTGAGGTTTCGAATATGCAAGGATATAAACATACTTGGACAGGCAGTGTATCTAAAGCATCTCACACTGAATCAAAGGCAGCTGTGGATTTTAACAATACCATGATCAGGTAAACAAAACAGCAAATTTGTTTAAATGGAATGTCACAAATTTAAATAAATAAGCATTTATTTAACAGAGTCATTAAGCTCTCCCCCCCTATTTTTTAGTTGTTCTCTTCTAAAACAGCAGAAGAAATTAAACACTTACAAGGCAATCGTGTAACAAAGACTGTAAATAGCCAAATGTCAAGATATGCCAAACTAACAGACGCAGCAAAAGCATTCTTGCTACGTATCTTACATCTTCATGGAAATGGGATACAGGATTATCTTTTGGAAAATGTGAATCTGTTCTTATCTTGCCTCTAGGGCACACTGGCTTCATGACCTTGGGCGAGGTTACCTAATATACACTCTTTCTTGGTTTTTACATTTCAAATATGATGAATAGATCACATGTAATGCTGTTGATAGGGAAAAGATAACATCTTTTGTTGTAATTACAAACTTTTGTTGTAATATTTGCAGTCCAGCAATATGATATGATTTGATATGCAACATTTCTAAATCCCTGGTAATAACCTAGTCCTTGATAAAATTTTATAGTAAAACAATACCCAGGTATACTTAATTCAATTATGTCTGAAACACACACATTTTTGATGGACAGTGCTAAATGAGTGGGAACATTGAAATTTTTGTTTATGGGGATTTTGGACAGATGTTGGTTCTAATCTTGCTTTGGCTATTTCCCAAACTTCTTGACTTTTCACAAAATGTTTTAATATTTCAATTCCTAACCTCTCTTAATGTTAGTTGTGTTGTCTATAAATTGTGGATAACACTGATCTCACCGAGTTGTGGAGAATCAAATACTTAAGCAAAAAACCGATCAAATGCAGAAAGTGCTTAATATCCTTTCAGTAATTTCCACATGCCATTCAATAGGACAACTAAATATAGCTGTTAAAATAAGCTTTTTTTTTTTAATTCAAGGGAAATTGTAATGAACATTGTTCTAGATTTTTCAATCTTACTTTTTTTAATCTACCACCCTTAAACAATAGAAAGCAAAACCAAGAAATAATCTGCATATATATTGGCTATTTCTGAAAGGAGGTTTTCTTTTATGTTGCAAAATAAAACTTCTTTTGAAGTAGACAACCATCTCTGGTGGTCCTTCTCTTTTATTTATATATATATATATATATATATATATATATATATTATTACTACATAATTTTATTATATAGTAAATCTTAAATTTGATATATAAAAGCTGTTGCAAAGATTCTAAGAAAGTTTCATGGAACATTGTTTTGTAAGAATTTACATCTTTTTTATTGATCCTGATGAATTCTTAGACCGTATGGCTTTTATTGCCCAATAAAAATAGCAAATGGGAATTGCTGATTGGTTAACAAAACATGGACCTTTTTGAAAACCACAGCTGATTATTATTCAAAACTAACCTTCTTGATAGCATGTAAATTTTTTATTTCTATGAAAAGTAACTTACTTTAAAGTTACAAAGTAACTTTATTTTACATAATAGTCCCCTAATAAAAAGAAGACAATTATTGATTAACTTAGACAAGCAAAATATGCTCTGATTATCTGGATTCCATATGGTGTGAGAAAGCCTGAACTTGAGATACAGGTGACATTTGAGCCTAACAGCATCTATGTCTTACTGATAAGGCACTGATGATTAGGGTTGCTTTATGGGTAGCTATATTGTGGAAAGAGATTAAATTATTAAAAGAAAACAAAAAGGAAAGATCAAAAGTCAGAGTTTTGGGTATTGGATGAACAAGGTATATTAATTCCTAAGCAGCTATCCTAATTCATTTTACACTCAGTATACTGAAAACGTATTGTATGAGTCCTCTAAGAAAATCCATAACATATGTCAGTGGACAACATCCTAAATGTAACCTGAAACCACAAATGATCAAAAACTTACAAATAATTTATGACTTTCTTAATCTTTTAAATAGTCAAAGATTTATAAATATGTAGTTAATGGATTTCTTTTCATCAGAATTACACTCTAACAACATATTCTAAATTCTCTATGGCACTGAAATTTTAGCACTAACTGCTCTTTCATAATTATGAGTTGATTTTCCTGAACTCATGAGGTTTCATGAACTCATAACTTAGGAAAAATGACCAGGACAAATTTGTTGTCCAGAAGTTTGAGTTCGTTATCCCTTTTTCTTTTCTTTTCTTTCTTTTTTTTTTATTGTTGGGGATTCATTGAGGGTACAATAAGCCAGATTACACTAATTGCATTTGCTAGGCAAAGTCCCTCTTGCAATCCTGTCTTGCCCCCAAAAGGTGTAGCACATACCAAAGCCCCACCCACCTCCCTCCTTCCCTCTCTCTACTCTTCCTTTCCCCACCCCTCCCTCATTCTTTCTCTCTCTGCTGTCCCCTTCCCCCACCCCCACCATGACCTTAATTGTCATTAATTTTCCTCATATCTAAATTGAGTACATAGGATTCATGCTTCTCCATTCTTGTGATGCTTTACTAAGAATAATGTCTTCCACTTCCATTCAGGTTAAAATGAAGGATGTAAAGTCTCCATTTTTTTTTTTAAATGGCTGAATAGTATTCCATGGTATACATATACCACAGCTTGTTAATCCATTCCTGGGTTGGTGGGCATTTAGGCTGTTTCCACATTTTGGCGATTGTAAATTGAGCTGCAATAAACAGTCTAGTACAAGTGTTCTTATGATAAAAGGTTTTTTTTTTCCTTCTGGGTAGATGCCCAGTAATGGGATTGCAGGGTCAAATGGGAGGTCTAGATTGAGTGCTTTGAGGTTTCTCCATATTTCCTTCCAAAAAGGATGTACTAGTTTGCAGTCCCACCAGCAGTGTAAAAGTGTTCCCTTCTCTCCACATCCATGCCAGCATCTGCAGTTTTGAGATTTTGTAATGTGGGCCATTCTCATTGGGGTTAGATGGTATCTCAGGGTGGTTTTGATTTGCATTTCTCTAATAGATAGGGATGATGAACATTTTTTTCCTATGTTTGTTAGCCATTTGTCTGTCTTCTTTAGAGAAGGTTCTATTCATGTCTCTTGCCCATTGATACATGGGATTGTTGGCTTTTTTCATGTGGCTTAATTTGAAGTCTCTATAAATCCTAGTTATCAAGCTTTTGTCTGATTCAAATATGCAAATATCCTTTCCCATTGTGTAGGTTGTCTATTTTCTTTGGTTGTTCTCTCCTTAGCTGTACGGAAGCTTTTCAGTTTAATGAAGTCCCATTTGTTTATTTTTGTTGTTGTTGCAATTGCCATGGCAGTCTTCTTCATGAAGTCTTTCCCCAGGCCAGTATCTTCCAGTGTTTTTCCTATGCTTTCTTTGAGGATTTGTATTGTTTCATGCCTTAAATTTAAGTCCTTTATCCATCTTGAATCAATTTTTGTGAGTGGGGAAAAGTGTGGGTTCAGTTTTAATCTTTTACATGTGGATGTCCAGTTCTCCCAACACCATTTATTGAATAGGGAATCTTTCCCCCAGGGTATATTCTTGTTTTGTTTATCAAAGATTAGGTGGCTGTAAGATGTTAGTTTCATTTCCTGGTTTTCTATTCGATTCCAAGTGTCTATGTCTCTATTTTTGTGCCAATACCATGCTGTCTTGACCACTATGGCTTTGTAGTACAGCCTAAAATCTGGTATGATGATGCCCCCAGCTTTATTTTTATGACTAAGAACTACCTTAGCTATAGGAGGTTTTTTCTGGTTCCACACAAAACGCAGAATCATTTTTATCCAAATCTTGAAAGTACAATGTTGGTATTTTAATAGGAATGGCATTGAATAGGTAGATTGCTTTAGGAAGCATAAACATTTTAACAATGTTGATTCTTCCCATCCATGAGCGTGGTATGTTCTTCCATTTCTTAATATCCTCTGCTCTTTTCTTTCTGAGGGTTTCACAATTTACTTTGTAGACTTCCTTCATCTTCTTCATTAGATATAGTCCTAGGTATTTCATTTTTTTGAAACTATGGTGAAGGAAATGGTGTCCTTAACTAGCTTCTCATCTTGACTGTTATTGGCATATACAAAGGCTACTGACTTGTGGATATTGATTTTATATCCTGAGACATTACTGTATTTTTTGATGACTTCCAGGAGTCTTGTGGTTGAGTCTTTGGAGTTCTCTAAGTATAAGATCATGTCAGCAAAGAGGAAGAGTTTGACCTCCTCTACTCCCATTTGGATTCCCTTTATTTCTTTGTCTTGCCTAATTGTATTGGCTAGAACTTCTAGCACTATGTTGAATAGTAAAGGTGTCAGAGGACAACCTTGTTCTGGTTCCAGATCTAAGAGAAAAAGCTTTCAGTTTTACTTCTTTCAGTAAAATATTAGCTGTGGGTTTGTCATAGCACAGTTGTTTATGCTGTGGGTTCTTCAATCAGTTCCAGAAATTTGCCACCTATGCCTATACTCTTCAGTATTCTATTAGAAAATGATGCTGGATTTTATCGAATTCTTTTTCTGGATCTATTGAGAGGATCATATGATACTTATTTTTGCCTCTGTTAATATGGTGGATAATGTTTATGAACTTGCGTATGTTAAACAAGCCTTGCATCCCTGCGATGAAATACTTGATCATAATGTATGACTTTTTTGATGATAAACTGTAATCTATTGGCTAGTATTTTGTTGAGAATTTTTGCATCTATATTCATGTGTGAAATTGGTCTGAAATTCTCCTTTTTAGTTGGTCTTTTCCTGGTTTTGGTATCAGGGTGCTGTTTGCTTCATAGAACGTGTTGGGGAAGATTCCTTCCTCCTGAATTTTTTGGAATAATTTCTGCAGTACAGGAATAAGCTCTTCTTTGAAGGTCTGATGGAATTCTGGTGTGAAGCCATCTGGACCAGGGCATTTTTTGGTTGGAAGCTTTTTTACTGTTTCTTTGATCTCAGTGCTTGAAATTGGTCTGTTCAGGAGCTCTATTTCTTCATGGCTAGGTCTAGGGAGAGGGTGCGATTCCAAATATCGAACCAAATTTCTGGGCATAGAGTTTCTGGTAGTATTCAGAGATGATCTCATGTATCTCTGTGGGATCAATTGTTATTTCCCCTTTATCATTTCTGATTGAGGTTACTAGAGATTTTACTTTTCTATTTCTAGTTAGTCTGGCCAATGGTTTATCTATTTTATTTTTTCAAAAAACCAACTCCTTGTTTCATTAATTTTCTAAATGATTCTTTTGTTTTCAATTTCATTGATCTCTGATTTGATTTTGGATATTTCTTTTCTTCTACTGGGTTTAGGCTTAGATTGTTCTTCTTTTTCCAATTTCATAAGATGGCTTGTGAGTTTGTTGATGTGTTCTCTTTATGTTTTTTGAATGTAGACATCTAATGTGATAAATTTTCAACTCAAAACTGCTTTTGCAGTATCGCACAGGTTTTGGTAGCTTGTGTCTTCATTTTTGTTATGCTCAAGGAAGTCAATGATTTTCAGTTTTATTTCTTCCTGCACCCATCTGTCATTCAACAGAAGGTTGTTTAATTTCCATGCCTTTGTGCGGGGTCAAAAGTTTTTGTTAGAGTTGAGTTCCACCTTTAGTGCCTTATGGTCTGAGAAGATACAGGGTAAAATTTCAATTCTTTTGATTCTGTTGATATTTGTTTTGTGTCCCAGGATATGGTCAAATTTGGAGAATGTTCCATGGGATGATGAGAAGAAAGTATGTTCTTTATCTTTGGGATGGAGTGTTCTATATGCATCTAACAAGCACAGTTGTTTAAGGGTGTCATTTAAATCTCTTATATATTTTTTTAATTTCTGTTTAGAGCAGGGGTTCTCAAACTGTGGCCTGCAGGCCACATGAGGCAGTGTGATTGTATTTGTTTTTTTAATTCGAAATAAGGTATGTGCAGTGTGCATAGGAATTTGTTCATAGTTTTTTTTTTTTTAAACTATAGTCTGCCCCTCCAGTGGTCTGAGGGACAGTGAACTGGTCCCCTGTTTAAAAAGTTTGGGAAACCCTGGCTTAGAGAATGTGTCCAGCTCTGTAAGAGGAGTGTTAAAGTTCTCTGTTATTATGGTATCATCAGATATCATATTGCTCAGACTGAGTAAAGTCTGCTTCAAGAATCTGGGAGCATTTAAATTGGTGCATAAAAATTCAGAATGGAAATATCTTCTTGTTGTATTTTTCCCATGACCAATATAAAGTGACCATCTTTGTCTTTTTTGACTTTAGTTGCTTTAAATCCACATGTATCTGAAAATAAAATTTCAATTCCTCTTTTCTTCTGAATTCCATTTGCCTGAAAAATTGTCTTCCAAACCTTAACCCAGAGTTTTAATTTGTCTTTTGAAGTCAGGTGTGTTTCTTGCAGACAGCAAATGGATGGCTTGTGTTTTTTAATTCAGTCAGCCAATCTATGTCTCTTCAGTGTGGAATTCAAGCCATTAACATTTATTGAAATAATTGATAAGTGTTGTAGTCTATTCATCTTATTTTGTGAGAGTCCATTGCTTAGTTTTATCTTTTGCATCAGTGTGGAAGTTAGTTTCTGTCCTTTAATTTCTGAGTTCTTACTTTGCTGCTGATCCATTGTGATGGTCAGTGTGAAGAACAGCTTGAAGTATTTCATGTAGAGCTGGTCTTGTTTTGGTGAATTTCCTCAATGTTTGTATATCCATAAATGATTTGATTTCTCCGTCAATTTTAAAGCTTAGCTTAGCAGGGTACAGAATTCTGGGCTGGAAATTTTTCTGTTTAAGTAGATTAAAAAAAGTTTCATTAGAGAAGTTTGCAATCACTTTGATGGATTTGCCCCTGTAGGTAAACTGGTGATTACTCCTGGCAGCTTGAAGAATCTTTTCTTTTGTCTTGACTTTGGACAGGTTCCTCACAATGTGTCTTGGAGAAGCTTGGTTAGTGTTGAGGTGACCTGGGGTCCGATATCCCTCTGAAAGGAATATGTCAGAATCTTTGGTGATATTTGGGAAATTTTCATTTATAATATTCTTTAGTATGGCTTCCATTCCTCTGGGGCATTCTTCTTTCTTTTCTGGGATTTCTATAACTCGTATGTTGGTATGCTTCATAAAGTCCCATAATTCTGTCAGTTAACGTTCTGCTTTCTCTGTCTTTTCTGCCTGTTTAACTATTTGAGTTATCTCAAGAACTTTGTCCTGTACGTCCGAAATTCTTTCTTCTGCATGGTCTAACCTGCTGGTGATACTTTCCATTGCATCTTTAAGTTCCCTAATTGACTGCTTCTGTTCCTTCAGCTCTGCTATATCCTTTCTATATTCTTCATGTTGTTCATCTTTTATTTGATTCTGTTTTTGGATTTTCTTTTGGTTATTTTCCACTTTATTAGCAGTTTTTTTTATTGTTTTCATCATTTCCTTCAAGGTTTTTATCATGTGTATTCTAAATTCCCTTTCTGTCATTCCTAACATTTCTTTATACATGTTATCCTCTGTAGTAGCTACCTCATGGTTCCTTAGAGGGGTTGCTCTGGACTGGTTCTTCATGTTGCCAGGATTTTTCTGCTGATTCTTCCTCATGAGTGATTTCTTTTCTCTGTTTCTTTTGCCTTAATTTTCCTTTCACTTCCTCTTGCTGTTTAAGTTGCCATGCCTGTGGACTATGGTTTAGATGAGTCCTTTTGGTACAGGACTAGAAGGATGAGAAGGTTGAAGAGCAAGAAGGGATAAAAGAAAGAAAAAGAAATAAAGAAAAGAATTTAGAGAAAGAAGAGGGGGTGGGTAAAAAGAAATATTTACAAAATGAAGAGAGGCACAGCAAGAGGGAGACAGAGCAATACAGGTGTCCAGCAAGGCACTTTGACACAACATTAGAGAAAACTCAACCTCTGGGGTTGCTCAATTGGGTGTTTCCCTTGAGGTCAGCAGCTCTTTGCTAACCTGATCAGACACATACCCCACCTCCACCAAGTAAAGAGGAAAAACAAAAATGCTATAAATCAAACCAAAAGAAGCAAACAGAAAACTTTATGGGATAACTGGGTGAAAACCAAATAATAGGGCTAGAAACACAAGCAAAAATGAAGTTCTAATTACTGAAAAAGGCAGCAATGGCTGGTAGGGGCAAGTTGGCCAACTGGAAACAGCTTCCGAAAGAGGCTCCTATTCAAAAGGAAAGATAACGTCCAGAAACAGCCCAATTATGCTGAAGACTGGGAGCCCAGCCAAGCGAGAAATGATAACTGCAGGTCACCTCTGCTGAGACAAACTATGATTCCAGAAAACCAACTTTCAGGTACAAAATTCATCTAAAAGGAAAAGCGTCTGTCCCTTCCCCCTTGAAATCTATTTTTTTTTTTGTTTGTTTTTCTGTCTCCTTTCTTTTTTTTCTCTCCGTTTGCTCCTACGTGTTTTCTGCAGACAAGCAGTGAACTGTGGACCTCTTGTCTCACCCTATGGGTGAGTATTGTGGGAAGTGGGGACTGCTTCCTCAGAGGAACCCTGCTGTGACTCTGAACTCTCTCTTGCTAGGCAGAAAAATTGAATTAAAGTTTTCCCTGCCATTCTGAACTCCCACTACACCCTTCCCCCCTCATCTGATGAACCAGAAGCCTAACCCCTGAGAGAGGAGGTCTTTGAGCAGTGCCCCATCTCCCTGTCTGCCAGACAAAGTGACCCACGCAAGAGACTCCAGGGGCCATGTTGAGCCTCCTCCCACCACCCACCAGGGACTCTGCCGGCAACCATATGGCCCTACCAGGCCTCCGCACACCCACTCCAGCCAAGGACTCTGCCAGTAACCATGCGGCCTCATGTCCCGCTCACACGGGGCCTTCCCCTGCCCTGGCCAGGAACTCCGGAAGCTTCACAACCCATGTCCTGCCTTCCGTACCCTCCCAGCCTCCACACTGGCCCCGCCTGTCTGGCATGGGACTCTGGAAGCCGCGTGACCCATTTCATCCCTATGGAGCCCTCCCTGACTCTGCACAGATCCCTCCTGTTCAGAGACTCCTGGAGCTCCAGGCTTTCTGTGCCAAAGTCACCAGGTGCCAGGTACTCCCAGAACAGTGTGCACCATCCCCTGCCTGTTGCTGGATCTGGGTGTGCGACACTCAAGAGGTGTTCCCCCAGCCAGAACTCTCTGGCTGTGGCAGTCCCAGAGGAGCTACACAGGGTCACTCCCTACAAAGATCCAACAACAATAAAGTGATCCCGCTGGGGTCTAATCTTGTAGAGACACCTCCCCAAAACTGAGGACGGGCAGAGGCCATGGTGAAAAACAACATTGGGACAAAATCAATGGAAAAACTCTGCCAATATGCATACTCAGAGTAGATCAACTTCCCCAAGGAACAACAAAGCAGACACAGCACAAGATCCCATGCATAAACAAATGGCTGAGATGTCAGATATCGAATTCAGAATCTTGATAGCAAATAAGATCAAATTAGAATTTCAAGCAGCAATCCAAAAGATATCTCAAGAATTCAACGAATTCAAAGACAAAATGACCAAAGATTTTGACACATTGAGACAAGAAGTTGAAGCCCTCAAAGATCTGAGAAATACAGTAGAATCCCTTGGTAAAAGAATGGAGCAAGCAGAAGAAAGGATTTCTGACACTGAAGACAAAGCTTTCAAACACTCCCAAACTTTCAAAGAGGAAGAGAAAAGGAGGGGAAAAACTGGTCACGCTCTCAGAGAGCTCTGGGAAAATTTGAAGAAAACCAATATTTGCCTTATAGGGATACCTAAAGCGATGAAGTGGCTTCACAAGGCACAGAGTCTCTTACTCTTGAGATTATGAAAGAGAACTTTCCAGACATGCCAAGTGATTCTGAAATTCAGATAGCAGACAGTTTCAGAACTCTAGTTCTACTCAACACTAATAAGACATCCCCAGACACATCATACTCAATTTCACTAAAGTTAATATGAAGGAGAAAATTCTTAAAGCAGCCAGACATAAGAAAACCATAACCTACAAAGGGAAGAATATTAGAATAACTTCAGATCTCTCTGCTGAAAGTTTCAAGCTAGAAGAAGATGGTCATTGACTTTTAATCTCCTAAAACAAAATATTTTTCAACCCAGGATCCAGTATCCAGCTGAACTGAGTTTCATTTATGATGGAGAAATTAAATACTTCAATGACATTCACATGTTGCAGAAATTTGCCATAACTAAACCAGCACTCTAGGATATTCTCAGACCTATCCTCCATAATGACCAACACAATCCTCCACCACAAAAGTAAACCCACCCAGAAACTTTTGATCAAATTCCAACTTCCACAGTCAGAAAAGGATTAAAAATGTCCACTGGACTTTCGAAAGGCTGATCAATATTCTCAAATAGTGTGAATGGTTTAAATTGTCCTCTAAAGAGGCACAGATTGACTGACTGGATATAAAAACTCAGGCCAGAGATCTGCTCCATACAAGAATCTCATCTTGCCTTAAAAGATAAATATAGACTCAAGGTGAAGGGATGGTCATCTATATTTCCATTCCAGGCAAATGGAAAGCAGAAAAAAGCAGGCATTGCAATCCTATTCACAGATACAAGAGGCTTTAAATTGACCAAAATAAGGAAGGATAAGGATAAACACTTCATATTTGTTAAAGGTAATACTCAATATGATGACAATTCAATTATTAATATTTATGTACCCAACCAGAATGCACCTCACTTTATAAGAGAAACTCTAACAGACATGAGCAACTTGATTTCCTCCAGTTCCATAGTAGTTGGAGATTTTAACACCCCTTTAGCAGTGCTGGATAGATCCTCCAAAAAGAAGCTAAGCAAAGAAATTTTAGATTTAAACTTAACCATTCAACATCTGAATTTAATAAACATCTACAGAACATCCCAAGAAAACTGAATACACATTCTTCTCATCAGCCCATGGAACATACTCCAAAATCGATCACATCCTAGGTCATAAGTCTAACCTCAGCAAATTAAAAAAAATAGAAATTATTCCTTGCATATTCTCAGACCATCATGGAATAAAAGTTGAACTCAATAACAACAGGAATCTGCATACTCATACAAAAACATGAAAGCTAAATAAGCTTATGCTGAAGGATAGATGGGTCATGGACGAGATTAAGAAGGAAATTACCAAATTTTTATAACAAAACGACAACGAAGACATGAATTATCAGAACTTCTGGGATACCACAATGGTAGTCCTAAGAGGGAAATTTATAGCACTGCAAGCCTTCCTCATGAAAATGGAAAGAGAGAAAGCTAACAACTTAATGGGTCATCTCAAGCAACTGTAGAAGGAAGAACATTCCAACCCCAAACCCACCAAAGAAAAGAAATAACCAAAATCAGAGCAGAATTAAATGAAATTGAAAACAAAAGAATTATACAACAGATCAATAAATCAAAAAGTTGGTTTTTTGAGAAGATCAATAAAATAGATAAACCTTTGGCTAACCTAACCAGGAGAAAAAGAGTAAAAATCTCTAATTTCATCAATCGGAAATGGGAAAGATGAAATAACAACAGACCCCTCAGAAATTCAAAAAATCCTTAACGAATATTACAAGAAACTTTACTCTCAGAAATATGAAAATCTGAAGGAAATTGACCAAAACTTGGAAACTCACTACCTACCAAGACTTAGCCCGAACGAAGTGGAAATGTTGAACAGGCCTATATCAAGTTCTGAAATAGCATCAACTATACAAAATCTCCCTAAAAAGAAAAGCCCAGGACCAAATGGCTTCATGTCAGAATTCTACCAAACCTTTAAAGAGGAACTAGTACCTATGTTACTCAATCTGTTCCAAAATATAGAAAAAGAAGGACTACTACCCAACATGTTCTATAAAGCAAACATCACCTTGATCTCTAAACCAGGGAAAGACTCAACAAGAAAAGAAAATTATAGACCAATATCACTAATGAATATTGATGCAAAAATATTCAATAAGATCCCAACAAACAAAATCCAAGAACACATGAAAAAAATTATACATCATGACCAAGTGGGATTTATCTCAGGGTCTCAAGGCTGCTTCAATATACATAAATCTATAAATGTAATTCAGCACATAAACAAACTAAAAAATAAAGACCATGTTATTCTCTCAATTGATGCAGAAAAAGCTTTTGATAATATCCAGCATCCCTTCATGATCAGAACACTTAAAAAAATGATATAGCAGGGACATTTCTTAAACTAATAGAGGCCATCTGCAGCAAGCACACAGCCAATATCGTATTGAATGGAGCTAAATTGAAATAATTTCCATTCAGATCAGGAACCAGGCAAGGTTGCCCATTGTCTCCTTAACATTGCTCTTTAACATTGTAATGGAAGTTTTAGCCATTGCAATTAGGGAAGAAAAGGCAATCAAGGGTATTCACATAAGGTCAGAAGAGATCAAACTTTCACTCTTCACACATGATATGATTGTATATCTGGAAAACACTAGGGATTCTACTACAAAATTTTTAGAAGTGATCAAGGAATACAGCAATGTCTCAGGATACAAAATAAACACCCATAAATCTGTGGCCTTTATATATACCAACAATAGCCAAGCCGAAAAAACAGTCAAGGACTCTATTCCTTTCACAGTAGTGCCAAAGAAGATGAAATATTTGGGAGTTTACCTAAAAAAGGACATGAAGTATCTCTATAAAGAGGACTATGAAACTTTAAGAAAAGAAATAGCTGAAGATGTTAACTAATGGAAAAACATAACATGCTCCTTGCTGGGAAAAATCAACATTATTAAAATGTCTATACTACCCAAAGCAATATATAATTTTAATGCAATTCCTATTAAAGGTCTATTGTCATATTTTAAAGATCATGAAAAAATAATACTTCGTTTTATATGGAATCAGAAAAAAGCTCAAAATATTACTCAGAAATAAAAACAAAGCAGAAGGAATCACACTACCAGACCTGAGACTGTACTGTAAATTGTGATCAAAACAGCATGGTAATGGCCCAAAAACAGAGAAGTAGATGTCTGGAATAGAATAGAGAACCAAGAGATGAATCCAGGTGCTTGCTGATATTTATCTTTGACAAGCCAATTAAAAACATTCAGGGGGGAAATGATTTTCTATTTAACAAATGGTGCTGGTGAACTGGCTGGTGACCTGTAGAAAACTGAAACTGGACCCACACCTTTCACCATTAACTAAGATAGACTCTTACTGGATAGAAGATTTAAACTTAAGACATGAAACTATAAAAATACCAGAAGGTAGTGCAGGGAAAACTCTTGAAGGAATCAGCCTGGGGGAATATTTTATGAGGAGGACTCCCAGGCAATTGAAATAGTATCAAAAATACACTACTGGGACCTGATGAAACTAAAAAGCTTCTGCACAGCCAAGAACAAAATAAGTATAGCAAGCAGACAGCCCTCAGAATGGGAGAAAATATTTGCAGGCTATAGGTGCAACAAAGGTTTAATAACTAGAATCCACAGAGAACTCAAATGTATTAGCAAGAAAAGAACAAGTGATCCCATCTCAGTGTGGGCAAAGGACTTTAAGAAATCTTCTCTAAAGAACACAAGCTCATGGCCTTCAGACACATGAAAAAATGCTCATCATCCTTAATCGTCAGAGAAATGCAAATCAAAACTACTTTGAGATATCACCTAACTCCTGTAAGATTAGCCTACATAACAAAATCCCAAATCCAGAGATGTTGGCGTGGATGTGGAGAAAAGGGAACGCTTCTACACTGTTGGTGGGAATGCACACTAATACGTTCCTTTTGGAAGGATGTTTGGAGAATACTCAGAGATCTAAAAATAGACCTGCCATTTGATCCTATAATTCCTTTACTAGGTGTATATATATCTAGAAAACCAAAATATCGCAATGTAACAAAGACATCTGTACCAAAATGTTTATTGCAGCCTAATTCATAATTGCCAAGTCAGGGAAGAAGCCCAAGTGTCCATCGTCCCACAAATGGATTAGTAAATTGTGGTACATGTATACCATGGAATATTACGCAGCCTTAAAGAAAGATGGAGACTTTGCCTCTTTCATGTTTATATGAATGGAGCTGGAACATATTCTTCTTAGCAAAGTATCTCAAGAATGGAAGAAAATGTATCCAATGTACTCAGCCTTACTATGAAGGTAATTTATAGCTTTCATATGAAATCTATAACCCAACTATAGCACAAGAATATGGGGAAAGGGCAAGTGAGGGCAGGGGAGGGGGGAAGTTGAGGTGGAGGTAGGGTAATGGGTGGGGCCACACCTATGGTGCATCTTAGAATGGGTACAGGTGAACTTACTAAATGTAGAATACAAATGTCTTCATACAATAACTAAGAAAATGCCATGAAGGCTATGTTATACAGTTTGATGAAAATATTTCAGATTGTATATGAAACCAGCACATTGTACCCCTTGACTGCACTAATGTACACAGTTATGATTTAATAATAATAATAATGAAAAAGGCAGCAAAGGGAAATTGTATTTAAACTAGAAAAACGAAGAAAGAAAAGAAAGAAAAAAAAGAAAAAATCTGTAGGGAAAAGTTTGAAATTAAAAAACAAAACAACAACAACAAAAGCAAAAAACAAAAACCCAAAACAAAGCAGTGTGTATATCTTGTTGAATATGGTCTGGGCAACAGGTGGTCTTCTGGGGTATGAAATGTTAATCACAATGCTGATACGACTGTAGGCCTCTGCTGATTTCTCAAACTCCACAGAGTGGAGACCCTAAATCTCCAGCCCTCTTAAAAGGCACTTTAGGGTGGCACCTGTGGCTCAATGGGCGGTGCCTATGGCTCAATCGGTAATGCGCCGGCCCCATATACCAAGAGTGGCGGGTTCAAACCCGGCCCTGGCTGAACTGCAACTAAAAAACAGCTGGGCATTGTGGCGGGCGCCTGTAGTCCCAGCTACTCGGGAGGCTGAGGCAAGAGAATCGCTTAAGCCCAGGAGTTGGAGGTTGCTGTGAGCTGTGATGCCAGAGCACTTTACCGAGGGCCACAAAGTGAGACTCTGTCTCTACAAAAAAAAAAAAAAAAAAAAAAAGGCACTTTAAACTTCTAAACTTGGCTAAACAGAAGCTTTTCCAGGAAAGTGCTTGTCACTGGGATCACTGCTGAAGTGGCTATCCACTTACCCAGTGTGCCAAGTCAGGGAAGAAGCCCAAGTGTCCATCGTCCCACAAATGGATTAGTAAATTGTGGTACATGTATACCATGGAATATTATGCAGCCTTAAAGAAAGATGGAGACTTTGCCGGTCTCACTCTGCCCCTGAGGGTTAAGGCTGTAAGGTGGCTCAGTCCCTGTCTTTAGGCTGCTCAGTCACTAGATTACTAGCTCCCATGGGATCCTTGCTCTGAGACCCTGAGGGCAGAGCTTGTCAGGGCAGTTCTCTCGCAATGGCTCCCTGTGGCCCACAGCCGAACACTATTAGCTCTGTCCAGCTCAGCAGCTCAGTCTGGGGCCCTAGACAATGCCCAAAGTTCTCCACACTCCTGCCCAAGCTCTCCCCAAAGCAGTTCAACTGAGTGCCCAGTCCAAAAACACCAAAACAGTTCACAGGTAAGGCCTTTCCAGTTTGCAGTCTTGCTGCTGCTGTACTTACAGCTGCCGGCGGGATTAGACCGATCCAACACATGCAACCACTTGCCAGTTTTCCACTGTTTTTGTCCTCCTCTTGGGGTCCAGAAGTCTCTCACTGACTCCCTGTGTCCTCAAAGGGATGAATATAGGCAGATCCCACCAGCCAGGGTTGCCTGGATTCTTATCTCCCCAGACTCACAGTGCCCAGTTGCAGGGAAGCTGTTACTCAACCACCATCTTGCTCTCATTCCCATTATCCTTTTCTCTTTTGACAGCAGGCATAGTTTCAGTGTAACAATTATAGAATATAATTGTGTCAGTATAAAAATGAAGAGAATTATGACTTGTGGAATATCAGCAATCACTAAAAAATCTTTCCTAGGCTTTAAAGTAAGATAAATGTCTCTTTTCTATTGATTTCTAAAATTGGTATATATAACAGATAATGAAAAAATGCACTTACTGAATTGTGAAGAGAGACACACTAGTTTTGGGATTTAGAATGGTTATGAATGACTGGTTAGACAAATGAGAGATTTCCAGGTTATAAACCCCAAATCTGGGCTTTGTCTTTGTGGAACTGATAATCCCTATTGATCTATATTCAAATTCATTGACTTTTCCCTCAACTGATTAAATCTGTTTTTGGCCCCATCAGGTGAAATTTTCATTTCAGTTAATTGTCATTAATGGAGTTTCCATTTAAGTTTCCATTAACTTAGTTTCCATTTCTCTGAGAAATAAAGACTCAGTTTACTCATTATTTGCACATTTGTCTTTAATTCTTTGAACATATTTATAATACCTGTTTTGATGATTTTGCCTGTGCAATCTCATATTGGTGCCATTTTAAACCTGTTTTTATTGCCCACAATTTATTTCCAAAGTATAGTTTGCATTTTTCCATTTCTTTGCCTGTCTAGTAATTTTTGCTTAAATTTTTTGTGTTGTTTTATTGTAGAATCTCTGTATTGTCTTGTTCTTCTGAGGATCATTGACTTTATTTCTTCTACTAGATAATTAACTTAACTGGATTCAAACTTTAAAAATTGTCTCCTTGATGATGTGAGCACAGATAATTGCTTAGATCTGTGTGCATGTACATGTGTAAGCATGGGTTTTTATGAGATCACTGAAGATCTTGATGCCTGTATAATTTAGCAATCAGCTGAAGTTTAAGCAGAACTTATTTTCAGATATGTGAAACCAGTAAGTCCTCCATCCTCACCTGATAAGTCTGTCTGTGAGTTGGGAAATTCATTAACAAGCACAGTAAATCCTTAACGCTCCTAGGCTTTCAGTTTTCCTTGGGTTTCTTAAATTGTCCTATAACCACACGTGACTTTTCAGTCAGCCAATGATCTCTGAGAGTGTTAATTCATCCAACATTCATTTCCATGGCTCTTGTGCTTCCAAAATCTGCCCTTTTCATTTACAGCTTCCCTGCCACAAACTTTGAAATGATTCACCATCTCTGGCCAGTGAAGTTGGAAGTTGTTTTGTCTAAGCTGGAATGGGGAGAACGATCCTAGTTGAAAAGACTATAAATGCTCTGTTCTTCTATGATATGCTAATTAAATTTGTTCATGAATAACCATTTCTTAAATTTTTACTTGCCTTTGGTTGTTTTCTAGTATCTTGAAATAGTTGTTTACAATAATTTTTTTTATTAAATCATGAATGCATAGATCATGTATACATTAATGCATTTATGGGGTACAATGTGCTGATTTCATATAGAATTAGGAATGCTTACATCATACTGGTTAATATATACCTCATCTCCTTTACTTAATTATTGTGTTAAGACATTTATACTCTATACTTAATAGAGTCAACATGTACCCTTACATTATGCACCATAGGTGTTATCTAGTTTTCATTTATTTTTTGCACAGAAAAATCACCCAACTATTACATTAGCGAAAACAATGTCCTAAATCGGGACTTTAAAATGTAGGCAATATTCTCATTAGCATAGTTGAGGTTTGAAACTCCTCCCTATACCTGGTCCAAACATTCTGTCAGGCCCTGAACTTTTATGCTTCTTATTGTATTATCCTCAGTTTATTGTCGCTTTAGGATTTTGAAACACAGATTTAATTGAGAAGCTAAAATGTTCAATCTAAGATATTAATCAAAATTCTGCCCTGGATTGAATGTTCAAGTTGCATGGAGGTAGAGCTGGGTTGGTTTTCCTAGCATTGTAAGCAAATTCGTTGTCTCTAGTGTCAGAGTCATTTTTTAACTCCTACTGGAGAATATCAAGGGGTAGAGAGGAGTAGGGAAGGAAAAGAAATGTCTTTTCTGAATCCGGCAATTGTACATTTGTGCTGGGTTTTTTTTTTGTTTGTTTGTTGGTTTTTTTGGGTTTTTTTTGGTCCTGGCAGACATTCAAAGCTGATTATCTGTGATACTTTTGTGGATTCTTTAAAAGTTCCTATTACCAAAGTCCTTCCACGGATCTACCTGTGTTGTGGGAAATATACTTTTTTTCTCAAGGGGGCTATTTTTGCTCTTTTTCCTCTTTTGTTTCCCTGATGGTCTGCCCTACCCAGATACCACTGAGGTTCCCACTTGCTGGCAAATATCCTATGGGTAGAATTCTGAGTAGCTTCACACTAGCTCCCTCTCTTCATGACCCACATCCGGGGCATAGCAAACACATATTTCTTGCCCTAACCCATTCTAGGAGCTCCGACCTCTCCCATTGTGGACTTTTCTACCCAGCTTCCGTGAGCTGCTTAATATCTTAGATATAAGGTAGGCACTAGTATATGATTTCCATATTTTTAAGAAACACTTAAAGTCTCCTACTGGTTCATTTGAAGCTCACTCGACTTGGTGTTAGGAAGTAGCACCACATCCTTACCAGGAAAGTGAAGGAGATGCATAGTAATAGCCTTGAGCAAGTTCCTTTCCCTTTCTGTGTCCTTAGACTGGGAGTCAACGTGAGAAATTTCCATTGTAAATTATACATAGAGGGTTCTCATTTTAAAATTTCATATATGCTTTATTATTAGTATCTTTTTTTGTGTGTGTTTTTTTTGGCCGGGGCTAGGTTTGAACCCGCCACCTCTGGTATATGGGACCGGCGCCCTACTCCTTGAGCCACAGGCGCGGCCCTATTCTTAGTATCTTGGTCAAGATACTAAGCATCCTACCACAGGGGTAGGTAAAATTGTTATTGCTAATTTTTGTTCTTTTGAACGTATTTGTGTTATGTAAGCTGTGAAAAGGATATTGGGTATGAGGCTTGGAGCAGAGCAACAAAAAGATAAGGAGCCAAGAAATTAAAATCCAGGAAATTTGGTGAAACTGCACTTCGGTGCTGCTCCTGAGAGACAAGAGAATGGAATGTTTAAGAGTAAAAACTCTATAGTCACATAGTTCTTTAAATTCCTGCTCAACCTCTACCAGTCTGTCATCTGGGATTCCTAGTGTCCCTTTTCCCATACACCAAACCATGTAACCTGTTAAGTAAGCACACTTGAACACCCAATAAACCTTAGCTTTTACTATCATTATTATTAATTTTCTTTATTTCCATTAAAACATTACAGAAATGGCAAGGGACAATAAAACGAGTAGGTATTTTCAACAAAATGGATATATAATCATGGTTCTTAGATTAATTCATTGTCACAACTACTGGAGGGTGTGGTTTGCTGGAAAGCTTTGGAGACTCTATCCAGGCACTTCTAGGTTTAGCCATTGATTTATCTCCCCAGGGGACAGTATGACCCTGATGAGATAAAGTTTGGCTCTAAAACTAGGCAGGCCTCCAGTGAATAAATATTGTTATTCTTTTAAAGATAATTATGTAAGCTCTGTGCTGCAAACCAATTTCTTCTTGTATCAGTCAAGCCCCTGACTTGCCCTGGGTGTCACTGGGAGCTATTTTCCACTCCTTAAGTACTCTGGGAATCAAAGAACAATGCACCAGGAAGAGCTGCTTTGCCGTTCTCTTGATTCCATAACATTTTTTGATCTTTAATCTCACTGTGCATACATGGTGTATTCTCACTAATGCATAATCTAACTGAAATAATGCAGGTTGGTTTTTTAGCTATCCAATGTTATAATTTATATTGTTGAAAATATGTGAAATCCCTGCACTTACAACCCAGTTGGCACTAATCCAGTACTCACAGAAGCTCTGTAGAACCTGCAAATGTGCATCTTCAAGTATAGATGCTTATTTGTATGAATTAATACTAATACCTGTGGGCTTATATAACTGTAGTGAAATCATTTCATTGTTCTGCTTTCTTAAAAACACTAGATATGACTTTTTTTATTAGAATACTATGAAGAAACTGTTAATGCTTGCCATATAATTGGTGATTAACTTTATCTTCATCTGAAAGTCATTTAAGGTCACTTTCATGATACATTTTCTCATGTATTATAGAAAGAATAGTTCTATACTTACTTGAACAAATAATACAGTAGGGAGCAAATACTGTGATGCAAAGTCAAACACCCAGGTTAACAGATACATGAGAATTGAAGCAAAGTGAATGGGCATAGTTTTGTCAGCACTCAAGAGGGGAATTTGTTAGTAAATGTACCATGACTGGGAAAGGAGGTTGTCAATTAGGAAATTTTACTCCTTTTGCACACACAAGCAACTACTGTGAATTTTTCAAATCATATGAAGTTATAAAGAAAGATAATTCATAAAAGAGATAAATACTGATATCACTAAATGCTAAATGAAGCATATATTTGCTCTAAGAACTGCAGTAATAATGAATGTTCATTGACAGCTGCAGACATTACACGCCACATGCTCTATACACCTAAATATACAGGTGTATGTTTATGTGTCCGTGGGTTAACCTCTAAAGATAGCTTTAACTTTAGTTACCATAAAAATTTAAAGACTGTTCTCATCCTCATCTTCCTCCTCTTTACTCTTTTCAAGTCTTAGCAAGCTCTGTCATCCACAATAAAAGCCTTCCCTGGGCGCTAGAGTCCACCTAAAGCATGGTTGCCAAAGATACAATGGACTTCAATGTTATTGTGGAAAAGAAAATTTGAATCAGATCTCCATCATTTATTATCTGGGTGACATCAATCTACTTATTAAACCTCACAATCACAGGTTTCTTTATCAGTGAATTGGGAGAAAAATACATGTTTATATTGTATTTATAGTAATAAAATGGGAAATGTATGGAAAGTACAGGGATCAATGCCTAGAACACAGAAGAATGTCAGTCACTGGTGGTTATGATTGGTATTAGTACTGACAGCACCTTAGTGCCAAATTGTTCTTTTTTTGTGTTTGTTGGTGTTTTATTATCTGATTTATAAAACTTACTTACATATCTTTTTATTATTCTCAAGGAAAAGCCCACTAACAAGCTCACCAAAATCAATAAATCCTTTTAGATTTAATAAAGGCAAATAATTTTACAGACTGACGGGATCATAGATAGTATCTATTCTTTTTCTATCTTTTTTCAGATGGTGAGGGTGAGTTATGTTTAAGTGACTTGCTTCAAGTCACAATTTATTATTTTTTTCGCAGTGTTTTTTTTTTTTTTTTTTTTGGCCAGGGTTGGGTTTGTACCTGCCACCTCCAGTATATGGGGCTGGCGTCCTACTCCTTTGAGCCACAGGTGCCACCCAAGTCACCAATTTATTTATTTATTTATTTATTTATATTTATTTTTACATATACATGTGTTAATTAGGTTTCCATTTTTTTGCCTTCACAAAATTAAAAAGACTTGAAATTTAATAAAAATAACAATAACAATGTTTAAGATAAGGACTAGAAACAATAACCTTGTAAAGAACAACTGAACATAAATATATTCAGAAAAGAAATCAGACAATTGCTACATCGAAATATTAAGCAATAATAATAATGCAAAGAAAGTAACATTCACATTGTCAAAAAGAGTATGTCTATTATAGAGTGCTTTGACTCTGAGATTCAGTATAGAGTCATCAATTAACTTCTTATTATTTTTTAAGTAATAAAAAATAGACAACTAATATTAATAAATAAAAGTAAAAGATAATTTCCAAAAACAGATCATGCTAAATCTTATAGACAATAGAAAAAGAAGAAATACATCAAAATCATTCTATTTGATCTGGGTACACCTGACATTAAAGTTGGAGAAAATATTATAAGGGAGAAATTACAAACATATGTCATTTATAAATGAGGATACAGTATTCTAAACAACATATTAACAAGTTGAGTTAAGGATTGATGTTTAAGTAATATACTTTGGTCAAAATTAAAACCAATTTATGTGAAAATTAGTCACTATTTTCTTTTCTTGTCCTTTTTTTTTCTTCTTTTCCTTTCCCTCACCCCTTCCCTCCTTCTCAGCCTGCTCTCCCCTTCTCCCATGCCCCACTGTATCATTGTCATTAATTGTCTTCACATCAAAATTGAATACATAGGATTCATACTTCTCCATTCCTGTGATGCTTCACTAAGAATAATGTGTTCCACCTCCATCCAGGTTAGTAAAAATGCTGCAAAATCTTTATTTTTTATGGCTGAATAATATTCCATGGTATACATATACCACAGCCTACTGATCCATTCCTGTGTTGAAGGATATTTAGGTTGTTTCCACATTTTGGCAATTGTAAATTGGGCTGCGATAAACAGCCTAGTACAAGTGTCTTTATAATAAAAGGTGTTTTTTCCTTCTGGATAGATGCCCAGTAATGGGATTGCAGGATCAAATGGGAGGTCCAGGTTGAGTTCTTTGAGGTTTCTCCATACTTCCTTCCAAAAAGGTTGTATTAGTTTGCAGTCCCACCAGCAGTGTAAAAGTGTTCCTTTCTCTCCACATCTGTGCCAGCATCTTCAGTTTTGAGATTTTGTGATACAGGCCATTCTCGCTGGGGTTAGGTGATATCTTAGGGTGGTTTTAATCTGCATTTCTCTAATAATTAGGGATGATGAGCAGTTTTTCATATGATTGCTGGCCATTCATCTGTCATCTTTGGAGAAGATTCTATTCATGTCTCTTCCTCATTGATCTATGGGATTGTCAGTTTTTTTCTTGTGAATTAATTAAAGTTCTGTATAGATCCGGGTTATTAAGTGTTTGTCAGATTCAAAATATGCAAATATCCTTTCCCATTGGGTAGGATGTTGATTTGCTTTGGAAGTTGTCAGCTTGGCTGTACAGAAACTTTTTAGCATAATTAAATCCCATTTATTTGTTATTGGTGTTGTTGCTATTGCCATGGCAGTCTTCCTCATAAAATCTTTCCCTAGGCTGATATCTTCCAGCATTTTTCCTATTCTTTCTTTGAGGATTTTTATCATTTCATGCCTTAAAATTAAGTCCTTTATCCATCTTGAATCAATTTTTGTGGGTGGAGAAAGGTGTGGGTCCAGTTTCAGTCTTTTACATGTGGATATCCAATTCTCCCAGCACCATTTATTGAATAGGGAATCTTTCCCACAGTGGATGCCCTTGTTTGGTTTATCGAAGATTAGGTAGCTGTAAGTTGTTGATTTCATTTCCTGGTTTTCTATTTGATTCCAAATGTCTATGTCTCTATTTTTGTGCCAGTACCATGCTGTCTTGACCACTATGGCCTTGTAATACAGCCTAAAATCTTGTATGGTGATACCCCTGGCTTTGTTTTTATTACTAAGAACTGCCTTAGCTGTATGGGTGTTTTTCTGGTTCCATACAAAATGCAGAATCATTTTTTGCAAAGTCTTGAAAATAGGATGTTGGTATTTTATTTTATTTTTTTTTTATTTATTTATTTATTTTTTTAGGATGTTGGTATTTTAATAGGAATAGCATTGAATCAGTAAATTTCTCTGGGAAGTATAGACATTTTAACAATGTTGATTCTTCCCAGCCATGAGCATGGTATGTTCTTACATTTATTAAAGTCCTCTGCTATTTCCTTTCTTAAGCTTCCATAATTTTCTTTATAGAGATCCTTCACCTCTTTTGTTAAGTATATTCCTAAGTATTTCATTTTCTTTGGGGCTATGGTGAAGGGAGTTGTGTCTTTAATTAACCTCTCATCTTGGCTGTTGTTGGGGTATACAAAAGCAACTGACTTGTGGACATTGATTTTATATCCTGAAACATTACTGTATTTTTAATAACTTCCAAGAGCCTTGTGGTTGAGTCTTTAGTGTTCTCTAAGTAGAGGAGCGTGTCATCAGCAAAGAGGGAGAGTTTAACCTCCTCTGCTCTGATTTGGATGCTCTTTATTTTCTTATCTTGTCTAATTGTATTGGCTAGAACTTCCAGCACTATGTTGAATAGTAATGGTGACAGAGGAAAACCTTGTCTGGTTCCAGTTCTAAAAGGAAAAGCTTTCAGTTTGACTCCATTCAGTAAAATATTAGCTGACGGTTTATCATAGATAGCTTCAATCAGTTTCAGAAATGTACCACCTATGCTTATACTACTCAGTGTTCTTTTTTTTTTTTTTATTGTTGGGGATTCATTGAGGGTACAATAAGCCAGTTATACTGATTACAATTGTTAGGTAAAGTCCCTCTTGCAATCATGTCTTGCCCCCATAAAGTGTGACACACACCAAGGCCCCACCTCCCTCCCTCCATCCCTCTTTCTCCTTCCCCCCCATAACCTTAATTGTCATTAATTGTCCTCATATCAAGATTGAGTACATAGGATTCATGATTCTCCATTCTTGTGATGCTTAACTAAGAATAATGTCTTCCACTTCCATCCAGGTTAATAGGAAGGATGTAAAGTCTCCATTTTTTTTAATGGCTGAATAGTATTCCATGGTATACACATACCACAGCTTGTTAATCCATTCCTGGGTTGGTGGGCATTTAGGCTGTTTCCACATTTTGGCGATTGTAAATTGAGCTGCAATAAACAGTCTAGTACAAGTGTCCTTATGATAAAAGGATTTTTTTCCTTCTGGGTAGATGCCCAGTAATGGGATTACAGGATTGAATGGGAGGTCTAGGTTGAGTGCTTTGAGGTTTCTCCATACTTCCTTCCAGAAAGGTTGTACTAGTTTGCAGTCCCACCAGCAGTGTAAAAGTGTTCCCTTCTCTCCACATCCATGCCAGCATCTGCAGTTTTGAGATTTTGTGATGTGGGCCATTCTCACTGGGGTTAGATGATATCTCAGGGATGTTTTGATTTGCATTTCTCTAATATATAGAGATGATGAACATTTTTTCATGTGTTTGTTAGCCATTCGTCTGTCGTCTTTAGAGAAAGTTCTATTCATGTCTCTTGTCCATTGATATAAGGGATTGTTGGCTTTTTTCATGTGGATTAATTTGAGTTCTTTACAGATCCTGGTTATCAAGCTTTTGTCTGATTGAAAATATGCAAATATCCTTTCCCATTGTGTGGGTTGTCTCTTTGCTTTGGTTATTGTCTCCTTAGCTGTACAGAAGCTTTTCAGTTTAATGAAGCCCCATTTGTTTATTTTTGTTGTTGTTGCAATTGCCATGGCAGTCTTCTTCATGAAGTCTTCCCCCAGGCCAATATCTTCCAGTGTTTTTCCTATGCTTTCTTGGAGGATTTTTATTGTTTCATGCCTTAAATTTAAGTCCTTTATCCATCTTGAGTCAATTTTTGTGAGTGGGGAAAGGTGTGGGTCCAGTTTCAGTCTTTTACATGTAGACATCTAGTTCTCCCAACACCATTTATTGAATAGGGAGTCGTTCCCCCAAGGTAAGTTCTTGTTTGGTTTATCGAAGATTAGGTGGTTGTAAGATGTTAGTTTCATTTCTTGGTGTTCAATTCGATTCCAAGTGTCTATGTCTCTGTTTTTGTGCCAGTACCATGCTGTCTTGACCACTATGGCTTTGTAGTACAGACTAAAATCTGGTATGCTGTAGCCCCCAGCTTTATTTTTGTTACCAAGAACTGCCTTAGCTATACGGGTTTTTTTCCGGTTCCATACAAAACGCAGAATCATTTTTTCTAAATCTTGAAAGTACGATGTAGGTACTTTGATAGGAATGGCATTGAATAGGTAGATTGCTTTGGGAAGTATAGACATTTTAACAATGTTGATTCTTCCCATCCATGAGCATGGTATGTTCTTCCATTTGTTAATATCCTCTGCTATTTCCTTTCTGAGGATTTCATAGTTTTCTTTATAGAGGTCCTTCACCTCCTTCGTTAGGTATATTCCTAGGTATTTCATTTTCTTTGAAACTATGGTGAAGGGAGTTGTGTCCTTAATTAGCTTCTCATCTTGACTGTTATTTGTGTATACAAAGGCTACTGACTTGTGGACATTGATTTTATATCCAGAAACATTACTGTATTTTTTGATGACTTCTAGGAGCCTTGTGGTTGAGTCTTTGGGGTTCTCTAAGTATAAGATCATGTCGTCAGCAAAGAGGGAGAGTTTGACCTCATCTGCTCCCATTTGGATTCCCTTTATTTCCTTGTCTTGCCTAATTGTATTGCCTAGAACTTCCAGCACTATGTGGAAAAATAAAGGTGACAGAGGTCAACCTTGTCTGGTTCCAGTTCTAAGAGGAAAAGCTTTCAGTTTTACTCCATTCAGTAAAATATTGGCTGTGGGTTTGTCATAGATAGCTTCAATCAGTTTTAGAAATGTGCCACCTATGCCTATACTCTTCAGTGTTCTAATTAGAAAAGGATGCTGGATTTTATCAAATGCTTTTTCTGCATCTATTGAGAGGATCATGTGATCTTTATTTTTGCCTCTGTTAATATGGTGGATAACGTTTATAGACTTGCGTATGTTAAACCAGCCTTGCATCCCTGGGATGAAGCCTACTTGATCATGATGAATGAGTTTTTTGAGGATAAGCTGTAATCTATTGGCTAGGATTTTGTTGAGAATTTTTGCATCTATGTTCATGAGTGAGATTGGTCTGAAATTCTCCTTTTTGTTTGGGTCTTTTCCTGGTTTTGGTATCAGGGTGATCTTTGCTTCATAGAATGTGTTGGGGAAGATTCCTTCTTTCTCAGTTTTTTGGAATAATTTCTGCAGTACAGGAATAAGCTCTTCCTTGAAGGTTTGATAGAATTCTGGAGTGAAGCCATGTGGACCAGGGCATTTTTTAGTTGGAAGCTTTTTTATTGTTTCTTTGATCTCAGTGCTTGAAATTGGTCTGTTCAGGAGGCCTATTTCTTCCTGGCTAAGTCTAGGGAGAGGGTGTGATTCCAAATATTGATCCATTTCCTTCACATTGTCAAATTTCTGGGCATAGAGTTTCTGGTAGTATTCAGAGATGATCTCCTGTATCTCTGTGGGATCAGTTGTTATTTCCCCTTTATCGTTTCTGATTGAGGTTACTAGAGATTTTACTTTTCTATTTCTCGTTAGTCTGGCCAATGTTTTATCTATTTTATTTATTTTTTCAAAAAACCAACTCCTTGTTTCATTAATTTTCTGAATGATTCTTTTGTTTTCAATTTCATTGATCTCTGATTTGATTTTGGATATTTCTTTTCTTCTACTGAGTTTAGGCTTAGATTGTTCTTCTTTTTCCAATTCCATAAGATCTCTTGTGAGATTGTTGATGTGCTCTCTTTCTGTTTTTCGAATGTAGGCATCTGAAGTGATGAATTTTCCTCTCAAAACGGCTTTTGCAGTTTCCCACAGGTTTTGGTAGCTTGTGTCTTCATTGTTGTTATGCTCAAGGAAGTTAATGATTTCCTGTTTTATTTCTTCCTGCACCCATCTGTTATTCAACAGAAGATTGTTTAATTTCCATGGCTTTGGGTGGGGTCGAGCATTTTTGTTAGAGTTGAGTTCCACCTTTAGTGCCTTATGGTCTGAAAAGATACAAGGTAAAATTTCAATTCTTTTGATTCTGTTGATATTTGTTTTGTGTCCCAGGATATGATCAATTTTGGAGAATGTTCCATGGGGTGATGAGAAGAATGTATATTCTTTGTCTTTGGGGTGGAGTGTTCTATATGCGTCTATCAAGCATAGTTGTTCTAGGGTCTCATTTAAATCTCTTATATCTTTGTTTAATTTCTGTTTAGAGGATCTGTCCAGCTCTGTAAGAGGTGTGTTAAAGTCCCCTGTTATGATGGTATTATCAGATATCATATTGCTCAGACTGAGTAAGGTCTGCTTCAAGAATCTGGGAGCATTTAAATTGGGTGCATAAATAGTTAGAATTGAAATGTCTTCTTGTTGTAGTTTTCCCTTGAGCAATATAAAGTGACCATCTTTGTCTTTTTTGACTTTAGTTGCTTTAAATCCACATGTATCTGAAAATAAGATTGCAACTCCTCTTTTCTTCTGAATTCCATTTGCCTGAAAAATTGTCTTCCAACCCTTGACTCGGAGCTTTAATTTGTCTTTTGAAGCCAGGTGTGTTTCTTGCAGACAGCAAATGGATGGCTTGTGTTTTTTAATCCAGTCAGCCAATCTATGTCTCTTCAGTGGGGAATTCAAGCCATTAACATTTATTGAGATAATTGATAAGTGTGGTAGTATTCTAGTCGTCTTATTTGGTGAGAGTCCATTGCTTAGTTTTATGTTTTGCATCAGTGTGGAGGTTAGGTTCTGTCCTTTGATTTCTGAGTTCTTACTTTGCTGCTGATCCATTGTGGTGGTCAGTGTGCAGAACAGGTTGAAGTATTTCCTGTAGAGCTGGTCTTGTTGTGGCGAATTTCCTCAATGTTTGTATATCCGTAAATGATTTGATTTCTCCGTCAATTTTGAAGCTTAGCTTAGCAGGGTACAGAATTTTGGGCTGAAAATTGTTCTGTTTAAGTAGATTAAAGGTAGATGACCATTGTCTTCTTGCTTGGAAAGTTTCATTAGAGAAGTCTGCGGTCACTCTGATGGATTTGCCCCTGTAGGTCAACTGGTGCTTACTCCTGGCAGCTTGCAGAATCTTTTTTTTTTGTCTTGACTTTGGACAGGTTCATCACAATGTGTCTTGGAGAAGCTCGGTTAGAGTTGACGTGACCTGGGGTCCGACATCCCTCTGAAAGGAGTGTGTCAGAATCTTTGGTGTTGTTTGGGAAATTTTCTTTTATAATATTCTCTAGTATGGCTTCCATTCCTCTGGGGCATTCTTCTTCCCCTTCTGGAATTCCTATAACTCATATGTTGGAACACTTCATAAAGTCCCATAATTCTGATAGTGAACGTTCTGCTTTCTCTCTCTTCTTTTCTGCCTCTTTTACTATCTGTGTTATCTCAAAAACTTTGTCTTCTACCTCTGAAATTCTTTCTTCTGCATGGTCTAACCTGTTGCTGATACTTTGCATTGCATCTTTAAGTTCCCTGATTGACTGTTTCATTTCCTTCAGCTCTGCTATATCCTTTTTATATTCTTCATATCGTTCATCTCTGATTTGATTCTGTTTTTGGATTTCCTTTTGGTTATTTCCACTTTATTAGCAGTTTCCTTCATTGTTTCCATCATTTCTTTCATTGTTTTCAACATGTGTATTCTAAATTCCCTTTCTGTCATTCCTAACATTTCTGTATAGGTGGAATCCTCTGCAGTAGCTACCTCATGGTCCCTTGGCGGGGTTGTTCTGGACTGGTTCTTTATGTTGCCTGGAGTTTTCTGCTGATTCTTCCTCATGCATGATTTCTTTTATCTGTTTCCTTGCCCTAATTTTCCTTTCACTTCCTCTTTAAGTTCTTGTGCCTGTGGACTAAGGGTTACAGGACCAGAAGTGTGAGAAGGTTGAAGAGCAAAAAAGGGATGAAAGAACGGAGGACCGAGTGATAAGAAAAAAAAAGAAGATAGAGAAAGGAGAGGGGGTGGGGATAAGGAATATTGACAAAAAGAAGAGAGGTACAGAAAGAGCTAGACAGGGCAATATAGGTGTACAGTAGGGTACTTTGACACAACCTTAAAAAACCCCACCTTCTGTGGGTGCCCAGTTGGTTGGTTCCCTTGAGGTCAGCAGCTCTTTGCTAACCTGATCAGACACAGTACCCCACCTCCACCAAATAGAGAGGAAAGACAAAAATGCTATAAATCAAACCAAAACAAGCAAACAGAAAACTTTACGGGGATACAATTGGGTGAAAAACCGAATGATAGCGGTAGAAACACTAGCAGAAATGAAGTTGTAGTTATTAAAAAAGGCAGCAATGGGAAATTATAATTAAACTAGAAAAATTGAGAAAGAAAAAGGGATCTGTATTTAAAAGATTGAAATTATAAAGCAAAAGAACAGCAACAATGTCAAAATAAACAAACAAACAAAAAAAACAACCAAACAAAAAAAAAGAAAAAAATACACAACCAAAAACAAAGCAGTTTGTATATGTTATTGAATATTGTCTGGGCAACACGTGGTCTTCTGGGGTATGAGATGTTAGTCACAGTTCTGATACGACTGGAGGCTGCTGATTTCTCAAACCCCAGCAGGTAGACACCCTAAATCTCTCTTCAGCCCACTTAAAAGGCACTTTGAACTTGTAAACTTGCTGAGCAGAATCTTTTCCAGCTTTCTCGCTGGAATCACTGCTGAAGTGGCTATCCACTTACCCAGTGTGCCAAAACCGGTCTCACTCTGCCCCTGAGGGTTAGGTCTGCAAGGCGGCTCAGACCCTACCCTTAGGCTACTTGGTTGCTGGGTTACAAGTTCCCACCCGTTTCTAGCTCTGCGACCCTGAGGGCAGAGCTTGCCGGGGAAGATCACTGACAATGGTTCCGTGTGACCCACCGCCAAACACTATTAGCTCCGTCTGGCTCAGTGGCTCATACTGGGGCCCTAGACAACGGCCAAAGTTCTCCGCACTCCCGCTAAGGCCTTCCCCAGGGCAGTTCAACTCAGTGCCAAGTCCAAGGACATCAAAACAGTTCATAGGTAAGGCCTTTCTGGTTTGCAGTCTCGCTGCTACTGAACTTACAGTTGTGGGCAGGTTTAGCCGGATTGAACACACGCGACTACTTTCCGGTTTTCCACTGTTTTAGTCCTCCTCTTGGGGTCCAGAAGTCTCTCGCTGACTCCCTGTGTCCTCATAGGAGTGATGATAGGCAGTTCCCACCAGCCAAAGATGCCTTGAGTCCTATCTCCCCGGACTCACGGTGCCCAGATGCAAGGAAGCTGTTACTTGGCTGCCATCTTGCTCCGCCTCTATATGAATACTCAGTGTTCTAATTAGAAAAGGATGCTGGATTTTATTGAATTCTTTTTCTGCATTTATTCAGAGGATTGTATAGTTTTTGGTTTTACTTCTGTTGATATGGTGAATAATGTGTACAGACTTGCGTATATTAAACCAGCCTTACATCCCTGGGATGAAACCCACTTGATCACGATTTATGACTTTTTTTGATGATAAGCTGTAATCTATTGGCTAAGATTTTGTTGACAATTTTTGCATCTGTATTCATTAGTGAAATTAGTCTGAAATTCTCCTTTTTAGTTGGGTCTTTTCCTGGTTTTGGTATCAGAGTAATGTTCGCTTCATAGAACATGTTGGGAAAGATTCCTTCCTTCTCAAATTTTTTGAATAATTTCTGCCATATAGGAATAAGCTCTTCTTTGAAGGTTTGATAAAATTCTGGTGTGAAGCCATCCGGACCAGGGCATATTTTTTTGTTGGAAGATTTTTTGATTGTTTCTTTGATCTTAGTGCTTGAAATTGGTCTGTACATGAGATCTGTTTCATCTGGGTTAAATCTAGGAAGAGGGTGTGATTCCAAATATTGCTCCATTTCCTTCACATTGTTGAATTTCTGGGCATAAAGTGTCTGGTAGTATTCAGAGATAATCTCTTGTATCTCTGTCAGATCAGTTGTTATTTCTCCTTTGTCATTTCTGATTGAGGTTACTAGAGATTTTACTTTTTTATTTCTAGTTAGTCTAACCAAATGTTTATTTTATTTATTTTTTCAAAAACCCAACTCCTTGTTTCATTAATTTTCTGAACCATTCTTTTGTTTACAATTTCATTAATCTCTGATTTAAGTTTGGATATTTCTTTTCTTCTGCTCGGTTTAGGCTTAGGTTGTTTTTCTTTTTCCAATTCCATCAGATGACTTGTGAGTTTGTTGTTGCATTCTCTTTCTGTTTTTCGAATGTAGGCTTCTAGAGAGATAAATTTTCCTCTCAGGACTGCTTTTGCTGTGTCCCATAGGTTTTGGTAACTTGTATGTTCATTGTGTTATACTCAAGGAAGTTAATGATTTCCTTTTTTATTTCTTCCCACATCCAGCTGTCATTCAGCATAAGGTTGTTTAACTTGCATGTCTTTGTGTGAGGTTGAGCATTTTTGTTGGAGTTGAGTTCCACTTTTACTGCCTTGTGGTCTGAGAAGATGCAAGGTAGAATTTCGATTTTTTTGATTCTGTTGAGGTTTGTTTTGTGTCCTAAGATATCATCAATTTTGGAGAATGTTCTGTGGAACGATGAGAAGAATGTATATTCTCTATCTTTGGGATGGAGTGTTCTATATATGTCTATCAAGCACAGTTGTTCTAGGGTCTCATTTAAATCTCTAACATCTTTGTTTAATTTCTGTTTAGAGGATCTGTCCAGCTCTGAGAGAGGGGTGTTGTCCCATGTTGCTATGGTGTTATAGGATATCATATTGCTCAAACTAAGCAAGGTCTGTTTCAAGAATCTGGAAGCATTTAAATTGGGTACATAAATATTTAGAATTAAAATGTCTTCTTGTTTTATTTTTCCCTTGACCAATATGAAGTGACCATTATTGTCTTTTTTGACTTTAGTTGCTTTAAATCCACATGTATCTGAAAATAATATTGCAACCCCTCTTTTCTTCTGAATTCTGTTTGCCTGAAAAATTGACTTCCAACCTTTAATTCTGAGTTTTGTCTTTTGATGTGAGGCATGTTTCCTGCAGACAGCAAATAGACGGCTTGTGTTTTTTAATCCAGTCAGCCAATCTATGCCTCTGCAGTGGGGAATTCAAGCCATTGACATTTATTGAGATAATTGATATGTGTGGTAGTGTTCTATTCATCTTATTTTGTGAAAGTCCATTGCTTAGTTTTGTCTTTTGCATCATTGTGGAAACTAGGTTCTGTCCTTTAGTATCTGGGTGTTTACTTTGCTGAAGGTCCATTGTGATGGTCAGTATGTAGAACAGGTTGAAATATCTCCTATAGGGCAGGTCTTGTGGTAGCAAATTTCCTAAATGTTTGCATATCAATAAAAGATTTGATTTCTCCATCAATTTTAAAGCTTAGTTTAGCAGGGTATAGAATTCTGGATGGGAACTTGTTCTGTTTAAGTACATTAAAGACAGATGACCATTGTCTTCTGGCCTGAAAAGTTTCATTAGAGAAGTCCGTGGTGACCCTGATGGGTTTGCCTCTATAGGTCAGTTGGCACGTATTCCTGGCAGGTTGCAATATCTTTACTTTTGTCTTGACTTTAGATAGATTCATCACAATGTGCCTTGGAGAAGGTCTATTTGAATTGAGGCGACCAGGGGACTTACATCCCTCTGAAAGGCATATGTCAGAATCTTTGGTGATAATAGGTAAATTTTCATATATAATATTCTCTAGAATGGCTTCCATTCCTCTGGGGCATTCTTCTTCCCCTTCTGGGATTCTATAACTCATATGTTTGAATGCTTCATAGAGTCCTGTACTTCTGTCAGTGAATGTTTTGCTTTCTCTTTCTTCTTTTCTGTCTCTGACTATCTGAGTTTTATCAAGAGCTTTATCCTCTGAGATTCTTTCTTCTGCATGGTCTAATCTGTTGTTGATAATTTCTATTGCATTCTTAAGTTCCCTAATTGACTGCTTCAATTCCTTCAGCTCTACTATTTCCTTTCTATATTCTTCATATCTTTCATCTCTTATTTGGTTCTGTTTTTGGATTTCCTTTTGGTTATTTTTCTACTTCTCAGCAATTTCCTTCATTGTTTTCAACATCTGTATTTTAAATTCCCCTTCTGTCATTTCTAACATTTCTGCTATAGCTACCTCGTGATCCCTAGAAGGGGTTACTCTGAACTGGTATTTCGTGTTACCAGGATTTTTCTGCAGATTCTTCTTCATGAGTGCTTTTTTGTATCTGTTTCCTTACCCTAATTATTCTTTCACTTCTTCTTGATCTTTAAAGTTTTAATGAGTTCTTTTGGCAGGGGACCAGAAGGATGAGAAAATTAAAGAGCAAAAAGGGAAAAAAGATTTAAAAAAGAAAGAAAAAAGGGAAAGAAGAGGGGATGAATAAAAGAAAATATTTACATAAAGAAGAAAGGCACTGAAAGAAAGGAATAGCAGTAATATAGGTGTATAGTAGGGTACTATGACCCAACCTTGAAGACTCCGAACCTCTGGGGGTGCTGGATTTGGTGAATCCCTTCAGGTCAACAGCTCTTTGCCAGCTGGATCATACACAGTACTCCATCTCCACCAGGTAGAGAGGAAAGCCAAAAATACTATAAATCAAACCAGAACAAACAAGCAAAAACCCTTAAGGGGTAACAGTGGAGGAAAAAAAAATAATAGGGTCTGAAACACTGGTAAAAATGAAATTCTAATTGTTAAAGAAGGCAAAAATGAAAGATTGTATTTACAGCTACTCTGGAGGCTGAGGCAAGAGAATCGCCTAAGCCCAGGAGTTGGAGGTTGCTGTGAGCTGTGACGCTACGTCATTCTACCAAGGGTGATAAAGTGAGACTCTGTCTCTAAAAAAAAAAAAAAAGAAAGAAAGATTGTATTTAAACTAGGATAGTGGGGAAAAAAAAAAAAAAAACAAGAAATATACCAGAGGAAAATGTTGAAGTTAAGAAAAAAAAAAAAAGAACAAACAAAAAAGAAACCCCCCCAAAATCCCAAACTGAAGAACCAAATAGTATATGTATCTTGCTGAATATTGTCCAGTCAACAGGTGATCTTCTGAGGCATAAGATGTTAATCACAATGTTGATACAGCTGTTCGAGATGGAGACGGGAGGCCTCTGCTGATCTCTCAGACCCTGCAGGCTTGGGAGCCCAAAATTGTCCTCAGCCCACTTAAAAGACACTCCAAACTATGAACCTTGGCCAAGCAGAAGCTTTCCAAGGAAAGCACTTATCCCTGGGATTTAATCCCAGTGTGGTTGCCTGCTTATCCAGTGCACCAAGTCCAGACTCCCACTATGCCCCTGAGGGCCAAGGCTGTTAATCTGCCACACTTGGATTCTCCACACTTCTCCAGTGTCTCAGTGCCCTCCTGTGGGCAGCTTGGTCACTAGATTGCTCGCCCAAAGTCTCCTGGCTGATCTCCATGCTGCAACACACAGGGGCAGCTCTCCCACAGCAGCTATGCAGGCAGCCCACAGCTGAACGATATTAGCTCCCTTCTGGCTCAGTGTCTCAGACCTGGGCCCCAGAAAACGCCCAAAGTCATCTGCACACACTGGCCCAAGATCTCCCAAGGCAGTTCAATTGAGTGCCCAAGTGCAAGAAAACCAAAACAGCCCACAGGTAAGGCTTTTTCTGCTTGCAGTCTCACTGTTGCTATGGGTACAGCTGCGGGCAGCCTCGGACCAAACAAACACACCTACCATTTGCCAGTTTTCTACCGCTTCTGTCCTCCTCATGGGGTCCAGAAGTCTCTCGCCAGCTTCCTGTGTCAACAAAGGGAAGCCTCTGGGCACAACCCACTGGGCAGAGATGCCTGGAGTCTTCTCTCGCCACTCTCACTGTGCCCAGCTGCACAGAAAGCTCGGGCCATCTTTTTTGTTACTCGGATGCCATCTTTTTTGAGTATTTCCTCAATTTATTTTTTAAAGACCAAAAAACCAGACTCCAGGTTTTCTATATCTTGCTATTGTTATTTCCACTATTATACATTACTTTATATCATATAAAAACATAAGAAGTGACAGATATGCATATATATTTTTATGGTTATAATTTAAGTCACAAAATATGTTCTATACAAATGTATCTGCCCCTAAGAAATTAAAATACATATTAATTACATTTTCTATTTACTGTAGACATTCAAGTCATCTGTCTACTTCACATTCAGACCTTCTCTGACTGTGTCCAAGACAGGGAAGCAGGTGGTTGCATCTGTAAGACAAGTCCTTTTGTCATCGTTACTCATCTGCTGCTTCCTCACTCTGTCATTAGGGAATGTTGGTCTTATCAACAGGAAGTGAGAAAATTGCCATCTGCTCAGGGCTTTTTATTTCCCCCCAAGAAAAAGCAGAATCTTTTCTTTCCTCTTTTTGACAGTTAAATTTTACTCATTTTTTTCCCCCCTGTAACTTTAAACACCTAATTCTGAACATATCAAGAAGTTAAGACAGTCAGTATTTTAAAATATTCTTTTGGAAGTTTTAAGTGGATAACACTCTAAAATTTTCCTCATTTAATGTTAATTAATGCAAGACTTTTCTCACATAAAAATACACATGTACCCTCTGTCTCTGTACATGTGACCCTTGTCTATTCCCACAGGAGATTGGTATAATATCTAATTTATTTTGATTATGATAACTGGTCACTTGATCTATTTTGATAAACACACATCCATGTAGCAATTTTGCTATCCACAGGAAATAAATGCAAAAGGCAAATGGATTAAATGCAGTTGAAAACAAGAATATAAAAATCTATTAGGCCAACTTGTCATTCCTCTGACTTTCCTTCCACCTGCTGCATTTTTATCCCTTAGCTCCCAAGTAAAAAGTGCTGACTGTCTGAGAAATTATCAGAATGGATAATAGTGGCCTGATCTACAGTTGAACAGTCTTGATTCAAAATACATCTACATACGTGTGTTAGTGAATCTAAATAATCTTAAATTTACTGAGTTTCAGTTTCCTGATCTGTAAAAATAAATTAACAATATCTGTTTCATAGAACTGTTTTGTTGATAAATTAATTGATGCATAGTGGTGGCGCAATTTTTAGAACACAACATTCTCAACAAATATTTCTTTCTAACATATATCATCTTGTCCTTCTTTATGATGTTACATTTCATATTCTTAATAATTTTGCAATTCCTTTTGTTTTCTCCCATAAAATATTATCCTATAACATTAATTTGCATGGTGACTATGTTTATATTTGGGTTAGGTGGTTAAGAATTAACAGTGTAGACAGATAACTGTAATTTTAACAACATACAAGATATTAAACACTTACTATGTTCATGGATGATCTAGGTAGCTTTGAACTTCTAAAATATTTGAAAATTCTAGTAAGAAAATAATTTTTATGTACACAAAAATAACAAGGAAAGCTATAAATCTATAAGGACAGGTATTGTATACTGCTTTTTAATGGCTTCCCAGTGGCTGGTTCAGTGTTAGCCTTAAACCAAGTATTCAACAAACATCAGTGCTTGTAGGATGAATTATTTTTACTATAAATGAGTGAATGGCCCATGATGAAGGCTTAAACTTAGAGAAAGGGGTGATTATTTCCAGGAGAAAAGTCAAAGAAATTTTCATGACAACACCTACTCCTAAAATCATAAATTTTAAGGAGGCGGAGTTTAAGGATCATCAACTCTAACCCACTAATTTTTGGTATAATTGTAGCAATGTACATTAACTTCCATATATTCCTTGCCCAGATTATATTTTGTCTTATTTGCCTTATCATTACTGATAAGAATGATTTGAGAGTAAATTAGAAACATTGTACCTCTTTACATATCTATAATTCATTGCTAAGAACAGGGCATTATATACATAACTACAGTATTGTTATACAAAATGGAAAATTTGATGCAACTGTTATTAATCTATAGCTCATGCTAGATTTCATCAACCATGCCCATAATAGCTATTTTGTTTCTAACTTCTAGATCTAATCTAGAATCAGAAGTTACATTTACTTGTCATCTTTTTTTCAGTCTTTTCATTCTGGAAGAGATATTCAATATTTACTACTATGTCTAAGAGATATCCAGTGTTTACTACTATGTCTAAGAGATATTCAGTGTTTATTACTATGTCTAAGAGACATTCAGTGTTTACTACTATGTCTAAGAGATATTCAGTGTTTACTACTATATCTAAGAGACATTCAGTGTTTACTACTATGTCTAAGAGACATTCAGTGTTTACTACTATGTCTAAGAGATATTCAGTGTTTACTACTATGTCTAAGAGATATTCAGTGTTTTATCATGTCTAAGAGATATTCAGTATTACTACTATGTCTAAGAGATATCCAGTGTTTACTACTATGTCTAAGAGATATTCAGTGTTTACTATTATTTCTAAGAGATACTCAGTATTTACTACTATGTCTAAGAGATATTCAGTGTTTACTACCATGTCTAAGAGATATTCAGTGTTTACTACTATGTCTAAGAGGTATTCAGTGTTGGGCGGCGCCTGTGACTCAGTGAGTAAGGCGCTGGCCCCATATGCCGAGGATGGAGGGTTCAAACCCAGCCCCGGCCAAACTGCAACAAAAAATAGCCGGGCGTTGTGGCGGGTGCCTGTAGTCCCAGCTGCTTGGGAGGCTGAGGCAAGAGAATCGCTTAAGCCCAAGAGTTAGAGGTTGCTGTGAGCCGTGTGACGCCACGGCACTCTACCCGAGGGCGGTACAGTGAGACTCTATCTCTACAAAAAAAAAAAAAAAAAGATATTCAGTGTTTACTATTATTTCTAAGAGATATTCATTATTTACTACATGTTTAAGAGATATTCTTCCGTGTTTACTTTTTAGTTAATTACATGAGTCACCTCAGTTTGAGTTTTTCTCGTGTTTCCTCATGATAAAAGTTAGGTTATGTATTTTTGGCTGGATCATGACAAAATAGTATTGTTTCCTGACTATATTATATCAGGAGGCACACGGTATCCATTTATCCAATATTAGTTATGTTAAACTTCAGTAATATTTTTGCCCTCTAGTTTTAGCATCCACTGATAATTTTTAAACTTCTTTTTTGTACTATTTTTACCTTAAGAATATAAAAATTGAAGAAAGTTTAATATAATCGGTATAGATTCATGGATTCTTAATTCCTGAGCTATAATTCATTACCAGCCTTGTTTTATTTGAGATTCATGCTACTTTTATGTTCTTTTTATACATACCCATTATTTGTTGAGAATTTCTTTCCTTCCTGGTGCAACAAGATGTTCTTAGATAAACTTTTAGTTTACCTGCTCCAGCCACTTTTAGTTTACCTGCTCCAGCCCTGGATTCTGCCTTTTATCCATTAGTCAAGAATGCCAATCCAATTATTTGTAAATGAATAATCAGAAAAGAAATACATTGAAAGAGCTTTTTAAGCTAATATAAAACATGAAGAATAATATATTCTGCATTATAAGTGGTTAAATTCATAGGTTTCATGTCAGTTGGAAGTTTTGGGGAATTGGAATTCAAAGCATAGAAAAAAAACAGACAATAATTAGTTCAGTTGTTACTTTTGGATCTATACATGTCTGATATCCTCACAATCTCAAATATTATATAGAGATAGAATTTTCTTCCTTCTTTCAAGCACATTCTTTTTTCTGCTTTTTCGGTCCTTTCTGACCCCTTTTCAAACTCCTTGATTGTGAGAATTATAAGATTAAACCTTTACCAAAGATAGATAAATATAGCTTTTGTTTCCCTCCTTGTACTAATCTCCAAGGGAAGAAATCTCTACATAGTTAGCTACCTGCTTGGAATTTTTATGTGTTTTAGAGGTGAGGGAGTAGAAAAATAATGCGCATGAATTAATGTACCAATAAATTATCTTGCCCCCAGCTCTTTCTCCCATATCAGGAGATCATTTTTGCTCGCTATCTGGATAGCTAAATATCTAACATACTGCTGCATATTTGTATGTGATTAGAAACATCAGATTCAGCAGGGGTTGACTCTATGTAAAATTGCTTTCCTGCTGCTTTGGGTTCTTATTGTGAAAGAAAGTGAGGAAGTAAATCAATTTATTCTAAGTATGTGTGAATTTAAAGTGTTCACTATTTCTAGGACATGGACTTACACATTGAAAGCGGGACTTTTGCACATTTCTTAAGTCTAATAAATACAATCCTACTTGTAGATATAGAGAAGATAATGTTTGGAGAAAGCTCAGGACCATGAGAAGGAGGAATTGTAGCCTTTTTTAAAAAATAAAAGATCACAAGATTAAATATATTACTCCTATATATTAAGTAGGTCTGGGTTGCAATGACTAAGTAGCACTACTGAAATGGGAATTATTTAATTTATACCATTTAGGAAGTAATTCATCACCTGGCTATAAAACCATAAGATAGAGGTTGGTGGATAGGGATTTACCCCATCTGGAAAGTATTTCCAGAACCACTGCTGCCTGACTAATGGGGATTCCCATTTGGACAGTTTTTGTTGGCATGTGGCGGTCTTCCCTTTGCACTGGGGGTTTAGAACCTAGAATTTTGGCAAAGCAAGAAACTCCTTCTGTTCGTGTAGAAACAGATAGAGCTGGGAGTTAACATTCATTTGTAACATCCTCAGGGATGAAGTAGGCTCAATTATCAGCAGGAAAGGTAGCTGTCTCTGGAAAAGCTAAGGATGATGATTTCTACATTTCTTTACTTAATATGCACCAAGAAGTGGACATTGACCTTTGGAGAGTATGGCTTTCATTTACTGGGTAATGAAGCAATTTGCAGTCAAATTGTTTTATCAGACTCTATTAGCCACCTGGGACACAGTGGATAAGGATTTTAATTTTATTATTTTTATGGGACCAGACCATTGGGACTGAATTTAATTTAGGAAAGCACAGTAGAACAAGCATTTTCTGTAGATTCCTTACAAGAGTATTTAAATTTTTTTGAAATGGCAAATTATAAAAAGTCTTGTGAGTTGATGTACTTTTTGTAAACCCTTAGGCATGATGACCGAGGGACACATGCTCCAAGGAGCCATTGCGTCTCTGTGGAGAAAACCTTGTGGAAGATTCCTCTTTACAAAAACAAAACAAAACAAAACAAAACAAGACAACCAAAAAAAAAAAAATACAATTTATACCTGTGTAATAATTCAACATTCAATTTTCTATTCATTCAGAGTTCAGCTCAGCTTAATCATAAACAGCATTATAAGGTCAGATAAATTTACTTGAGTGGACCCAAAATTGGGAAAAATAATGTCTCTACTTGAGGTAATTTTCTTGAATCTGTATCCATTTAGACACGAATTGGTCCTTCATTCAAATGACAGTAACACTCATTATCCTATTTCTATCTGAACACCAACTATTCCGTATGCATAAACAGTATGAAAGCCATTTGTATTTCTCCACAAATGCAATACACATTAGCTATACATTAGAATCTTACCTGAGAGTTCATCCTGTATTTTCCAACTCCATCAAATAACTAACTAAAATTGATTAAGGTAGAATCATGACCTGATTACATCTGTTGGATAGTCTAATGTCTTTCTCTGTATCAGTTTATACTATCAAAGTGCTACAGACTCAAAGCTTGTTGGCTTAGATTCCTTCCAAATGTCTTTTGACATGTAATTTGTTACTCACATTATGGATTGGCCTTTAATATTGGTAATATAGGAGAAAGTCTTTTCATAAGCATTTCATCTATAACTTTACTATTGAAAATATTTCCATCCTTGTTGGTAAACATCTTTAAAATAAACTCCCGTTACATTTAACATATGAAAAAATTGTCAATTTTATCTTTTGACAGAATAGGATTAGTTAGAATTCTATAATTAACTCAGTTCTCAATTTGCCTTGATTTTCAGGAAGGATAGGTGTAAATTAATGTCCAATCATTCATATTTTGATATGCCGTTTATTTTTTCACTTATTTATACGTTCTGCTCAATGATGGTGTTGTATGGTATTTTTGACTTTGCCTTTTTTTAAAAACTACCTCATAAAATGGGGGAAGTGTGCATTTTACAAAAATACCTTTATCAACATAGTAGTGTTCTGAAAGATAAAACCACCATAATCTTTATTAAAATGAAATAACAAACAAGTATTTTTAAACAATGGAAGGGAGAGGAACAGGGAGGGAGCGATTGGTAAAATTTCTTAGTCTATTTTTAGCTTCCTCGATTTCCTCATCTCTAAAATTTAAGTATTTAGTAACCTGAAATATTGGTCAAGAAATAATTTTTAATATTTCTGAGGATTTATTCTGCCTAATGTATCATTGGAGTTTGCCTAGTAGTTTATATAGAGGCTCATGTTGCTCTTAATTCAAGTCATAGGTTCAATTCTCAAATGGACTAATCACATTGATTTATTCTACCACCTCAAACACAAATATACCAAGTTAGATATTAAGTTAGCTAGATATTTAAATGTCTGTCTTTAAATGTGCAAATACAAAAATATCCAATATATAAATAAAGTATTCTTTCTTTTAATGTTGCCAGAAATATATATCATTAGTTAATTTTGTCAAGCAGTAGAAAATCAGTAGTCAAAATTATACACATGAGAATAGTGGAAAATATTTATGTGTAGTCGCAAGGAATTGTTGGATGACTGGCTCTAGGTAGAAATTCTTGATATGTACGTTAACATGCCTAAAGCTACTGTATGAAAAACGTAAGATTTTCCTACACTTCTCAGAAGCATTCTTCCTTCATCTAAATTGTGATTCCTCCCTCCTCTTGCACTAGAATCCATTAATTTTTGAAATTGAATTTTCTAAAGTATTGGATCAACAGTAGAGAATATACCAAAGGATAGAGGATAATTAAATTCACTGGTAGAGGATACCACCTTCATCTCAGCACCCTAATTCTTATTAAAAGTTTTGCTGAAGACACATTTATAAAAAACTGGCTCAAAAGGTTAGGATTCATTCCTTTTTTTATGACTGTTATTTGGATCAAATCAAACTGTAAGACAAGAATATATCTGGAGACAGATTTCTCTGGACACTCATAGGATTGTTTATGCTGATTCAATGATTGGACTATGTGGAGGAAAATTATAAGGTACAAAAGTGTGCAAATATATTTTTCCAGTAGGGAAACTTAGGAAGAAGCCCATTAGTCAACTCCAAAAGCATTCTTTTTAAATCAAAGTTTTGGTATCTGAAAATTAAAAAAAAAAAAGTATTATGAAGATTCCTTACAAATATCTCGAATTTTACCAGCTTATTTTGGTGGCAGTTTCCAATGTTTAGGTTCAAATACTTTTCTACTTTGATATATAGATAAATCATTAAACTCTTAGGGTTTAATGTTGAATGAGAATATAATAAAATTTTACATGTTTAATATGCAGCTCAAGTGGATACGGCAGGACAAACTTTTCCTTTTATGAAGCACAACTCCCACCCTTGAGGATGGAGCCCTCATGGTCTAAACACCTAAGGGTTCCATCTCTTCATAGTGTTACAGGGGCAACTGAATTTCAGCATGAGTTTTGGAGGGGCCACTGAAACCATAGCTATAGTAGGTATTCTCAATAGATAGGTGGACAGATGATAGATAGCAATGTCCTGCAGAGTCATGGCATATATTAACCACTCAATGGATGTCAGTTTCTGCTTACTTAGATGACATCCTGCTTAAGTGTAGGGTTGTTCAGTCTTATTTAGAAATCGATATTAGTTGATGGCGAGGATGACATTTAACAGATTATGTCATCGATCAGGATAGAAGTAATCATACATTTATCCATTGCACAAAAAACTTCAAAGTTTTGCACAAAAACTTCAAGGAAAACATTTATTACTGGTAATCTTTTTAACTGCCAGTCTTACTTCTGGTAATTAGTCTCGTGTCAGTTAAGGAAGGAAAATAAACCCTGCTTGGTGAGTGGGCTGGAGGGCTGGGCAGTGGGTTCGTCTGCTAGGAGAAGATAAGGTTAGTCTTTTGGCACTAAAAAGAAGTAAGACCCATGAGCAAGCAATTCAATCTGATTTGTTCCTTTGTTTATTACTTAACCTACTATACAGTGGTCATTTCAGTTGTGCTGGGCAATGATTTTACATTGATGAGCAAGATAAATGAGGTTCTTGCCCTTCAGATCTTATCATCAGATAGTTGGACTTGTTTTATTTTACAGATCTCTTAAGATTTCATCCTAATTCAGTTCTTTTCTCCTTTAAAACAATCACTGATATTTCTTTTAACTTGATTTACTCTTGATAAAAGTATAATAGAGAAATGCAAATCAAAACAACCCTGAGATATCATCTAACCCCAGTGAGAATGGCCCACATCACAAAATCTCAAAACTGCAGATGCTGGCGTGGATGTGGAGAGAAGGGAACACTTTTACACTGCTGGTGGGACTGCAAACTAGTACAACCTTTCTGGAAGGAAGTATGGAGAATCCTCAAAGCACTCAAGCTAGACCTCCCATTTGATCCTGCAATCCCATTACTGGGCATCTACCCAGAAGGAAAGAAATCCTTTTATCATAAGGACACTTGTACTAGACTGTTTATTGCAGCTCAATTTACAGTCGCCAAAATGTGGAAACAGCCTAAATGCCCACCAACCCAGGAATGGATTAACAAGCTGTGGTATATGTATACCATGGAATACTATTCAGCCATTAAAAAAAATGGAGACTTTACATCCTTCGTATTAACCTGGATGGACGTGGAAGATAGTATTCTTAGTAAAGCATCACAAGAATGGAGAAGCATGAATCCTATGTACTCAATTTTGATATGAGGACAATTAATGACAATTATGGTTATGGGGGGGGAAACAGAAAGAGGGAAGGAGGGAGGTGGGTGGGGCCTTGGTGTGTGTCACACTTTATGGGGGCAAGACATGATTGCAAGAGGGACTTTACCTAACAATTGCAATCAGTGTAACCTGGCTTATTGTACCGTCAATGAATCCCCAACAATAAAAAAAAAAAAAAAAAAAAAAAAAAGTATTGGATGAAGGAAGAGAGATGCATTTGCTTCATACTCATGTCCAAACTTTTGAGGCAAATTGAGCAGCCCAGGCTTTGAGACAGTATCAGCTTCTCAGAGTTGACCAGTTCTACTTAAAGTGAAAATATACCAGAATATGTATTTTTCTTTTCTTTTCTTTTCTTTTCTTTTTTTCTTTTCTTTTTCTTCTCTTTCTCTTTCTCTTTCTCTTTCTCTTTCTCTCTCTCTCTCTCTCTCTCTCTCTCTCTCTCTCTCTCTCTCTCTCTCTCTCTCTCTCTCTCTCTCTCTCTCTCTCTCTCTCTCTCTCTCTCTCTCTCTCTCTCTCTCTCTCTCTCTCTCTCTCTCTCTCTCTCTCTCTCTCTCTCTCTCTCTCTCTCTCTCTCTCTCTCTCTCCTCCCTCCCTCCCTCCCTCCCTCCCTCCCTCCCTCCCTCCCTCCCTCCCTCCCTCCCTCTCCCTCCCTCCCTCCCTTCCTTCCTTTCTTTTTATTTTTTTGCTTTTGAATCACTCATTTCATCTACTATACAAGATAACAGACATTTTATCTAACATTAAATAGTAAGCAGTTGGTTAGGATGACATGACGTGACTGCCTGTACCTGTAGATATATTTTTCTCCTCTCACTTTGAGAACTAATTTAGGAAAAAGGAAAAAATAACCCAATTTTCTAAATGATTTTTTATATAACCCAGGGATGGAAAACAATAGCTATGTGGAACAATAATGAATAATCATAGAATCGCTATAATTATAATTTTCTACACATTTGAAATGTTGTAGAAAGGAAAAAGCCTGTATCTTTCCCTTGGTTCCTGAAATTGGCCAAATTCTTTATACCAATTGAAGATCAGGGACATGTAAATACTCGTTTGCTCTTTTAGTATGACACAAGGATGTTTAAAATGCCGCTCCTAAATAGACAGTGTTCCTCGTGCCTGCCTTTTACCATGGAAGAGCTCAGTCCTGGCAAGGCTGGGCTTCATGTTTTAATCAGTTAAATCAATCTGGTATTAAAGTGGTGGGCTTTTTGTTGTTGTTTTAATCAATTTGTTCTGTACTGTTTACAAGTAAAATTAATTCAGCACTCAATTGGGATTCATTTACAATTGAATTTCTTGACCAAATTGCATTTTTACATTAAATTACATTGTATGGATCTGAGTTGAGTGTGATTATAATGATTAATAAGGCCATGTAACTTCATAAATTAACCATAATTGGCCATAGTGATTGGTTGGGTGAATCCCATTAGAAAGGATCTAATTTGAAGATTGAAAATAGGTGAATGAATGAGGGGATTTTTATTTTATTTTTTAACATGTCCTCATCAGTGTTCTGTTTAAATATCCATTAACCTAAAGGGATTGTTATTTGTTCACTGGTAAACTTGTTTCACTTAGTTGATTCCTGCTTTTTGATGAGTGAATGAGTGACTAACACAGCAATTTTGAAGTACTTCTTAAGATAGCAAATGTAATAATAACCCTAATGCAAAACATAATTTTTGTATTCAATTTTTAATGTATTTTACGGAAGACAAAGAGTTAAAAAAAAAAGTCTATGTCCTCTAGGCTAAGTACCTTATGAATCCCATTCATAGACACTTAGAACATGAAAAATCTCAAAACCATGAAAGAAACCTCATTATTGTATGAAGGAACATATTAATCTTTGGAATTACTACCATTTTAAAGTAAGATTGACTTTATGAAGGGATTAAAAAATACACATTATGTCTCAGGAAAATGTATGTGTATGGTATTTCTTCCACCACTAAATAATGCACAAATAATTTCATTTTAGTTTACCTTGGGTAATGTTAGCATCTGGGAGAAGACAAAAGATGTCCTTTATTCTCCAGGTTGCCTTTGTATAGTCTCTCCCCTTAAAATACATATTAGGTTATTAGGTATGAAATGTCTGATTTCCTTAAGTGCTAAGTCTGACAGTTGATATCTCTGTTTCACTTTGACACTTCTTGTTTTACTTTTATTGTGAAGATACATGCTCATCTTTCAAACATGCATCTTGGCTTGTGATTATCTTTCACATTTTTTTAAGAGCAATTTTTATGAAACCAGGGATAAGTGAAAAATTTGTGTTATTTTCAAATATGAGTTCCATCATGGCACCGATGCAGTGCAGACAGCTTGAAATGTCAGTGAAGGATTTGAGGAGGATGTGGCTGATGAACGCACAGAACATCGGTGATTTGACGGGTTTCATTTTGGTGATTTCAATGTTGAAAATGAACCATGTGGATGACCTGCACCCCGGGTGGATAACGGTGAGCTGAAAGCTGTAGTGGGAATGAATCCAACGAAATTTATGTGTGAATTAGCAGCAAGGTTTGACGTTACTATTCCAATAACATTGGACCATTTAAAGCAAATTGAATCTGGATAGATTGGTTCCACGTGACTTAAACAAGCGACAGAAGAGAAATCATCTTAAAGCTTGCTTGCTTTGCTGTCACAACATAAAGGTGAATCAATTATACAACATCTGGTTATGTGGGATGGAAAATGGATTCTTTTTGACAAATTCAGGTGTCAGGCACAATGGTTAGATAAAGATGAAGTGGTAAAACACCGTCCAAAACTGAATATTTATCAAAAAAAAAAGCTAACAGTGTCTGTTTGTTGGTCCAGCACTGGCATTATCCACTACAGTTCAGGAAACCTGGTCAATCAATTCCAGCTGGTGTCTTCTGAAACCAATGGGACAAAATGATAAATATGTTTGCTATTAATCAGCCAAGACTGGTCAATAAAGACAGGTCAATCCTCTTGCTAGACAATGCTCAACCCCGTGTTACGCAAACAATAGTGCTTAAACAACAGAAGCTGGGCTTGGAAACTCTTACACCTCTTATTCCAGGCTTTGGGCCACTTCTTGCAAGGAAAAATGTTCTCAGTAAGCTGCAGAAAACACCTTTGCAATTTCATCTTGACAGTCTCCTGGCTTCTTTACCGCTGGCATAAACAAGCAAAGATGGTGAAACTGTATCCATAGTTTAGGTGTATACTTTGATGAATTGTACTGCTTCTTATCTGAGATAGAATAAACTAAGCTTCTGATTCGAAATCAAGCATTTCACATTTAATGACCTAACATTTGCAGCCAAACTGTAGACACACAGGGTAGGGCGTGATACCTAGGGATTTGGGCGAAGTCTTTGCTTTCAAAGCTCTAGGCAGGCAAACCAGACAGCTATGCTCTTAGGGTGCTTTTGGTTGTAAGTAAAAAAACAAACAAATGAAGTAAAACAATAACAACTACAAAAGCTTATGCTTGTTTACGACAGGAAAAGTGTTGGTTGACAAAATTAAGATACCTTAAGCCACAGTAAGTGTTTAATTTCTTTGAAGTTCTTTTAGCTCTGCCCTGTGTTTTATTAGGTGCCTAGAGCTATTGTGACGAAGTATCCTAAACTGAATGGCATAAGACAGAGGAAAACTTGGGGGGAAAAATCAATGCTTTGGGTAGTAACAAAGTGCAGGTTTTCTGTTAGAATGCAGCTCTTTTACGGAGAAGCAAGCCTCCCTGCCAAAGATCATGCACTATGAGAAAGTTAAATTTGGGCATGGCCCTTGTGCAAGGATGACACGCAAATTCGTGAAGCATTCCATATTTCTCCAGATCAATAAAGAAGAGAGACCTGGGAAAAAAATAAAAGAAAGTTAAATTTGAGAGTCTTTTCCATGGCAGCCTATTGATGTTGAGTAACAAATTCTAGAGGCTTTGGCTTCCCTATAATGGAATATTTGCCTTGTGTATAGCAGTTAAAAATATTATTATTATTTATGGGTAAAAATGTATTTTCTTTTTTTTTGTAGAGACAGAATTTCACTTTATGACCCTTGGTAGAGTGCCGTGGCATCATACAGCTCACAGCAACCTCCAACTCCTGGGCTTAAGTGATTCTCTTGCCTCAGCCTCCCGAGCAGCTGGGTCTACAGGCACCCGCCACAACGCCCGGCTATTTTTTGTTGCAGTTCAGCCGGGGCCGGGTTTGAACCCGCCACCCTCGGTATATGGGGCCGGCGCCTTACCGACTGAGCCACAGGCGCCACCCCTGTATTTTCTTTTTTTAATTTATTTTTTATTGTTAAATTATAGCTGTGCACATTTGTGCAATCAAGGGGTACAATGAGCTGGTTTCATATACAATCTGAAATATTCTCATCAAACTGTTCAACATAGCCTTCATGGCATTTTCTTAGTTACTGTGTGTAGACATTTGAATTCTGCATTTAGTAGGTTTCGCCTGGACCCATTCTAAGATGCACCGTAGGTGTGGCCCCACTCATTACCCTCCCTTCACCCTGACTTCCCCCCTCCCTTCCCCTCTCTTGGCCCTTTCCCCATATTCTTGTGCTATAGTTGGGTTATAGCCTTCATATAAAATGATGCAACCAAGAGGAGGAATGGCTCCAAATCTCTCGCGTACAGTTGGATCTCAACACTTACTAAAATAGACGTTATCCCAGTCCTAGTAATAGAAGGGGCTAACATCACAACAAAGAGTTGGACGGTATCTGGAGCTTTTGGAAGGAAGGCGGTTTCAAAGGAAGAATGATTGCTGAGCGAAAGTTGTCAAGTACAGGTGAGAAAGAAACAGAACAGCAAAATGTTACTCATTAGTCCTCCTGGTGTCGCGCATCCGCACTTTTGTTTTCTGCTTTCTTAAAGCTCCTGTAATAGATAATTCTGCTTCTTTGTACAGTTATTACTTCAGCTTGTAAAAATTAACTTTTTGAAGGCTGTTTAAAAAAGCTGTGTGTGTGTATATATATATCTCCAGAGTCCACTCTACCTGCCAATATTGGGAGGCTTTTTTAAGTTTTTGCACAGGTTAAACCAATAGATACAATTTGTTACCTCTCTGTTACAACAACTGAGTTGAGAAGGAAAGGAAATGAGCTGATTATGTGGAATGTTAGCATCACATTTCATACAATGCCAGAGATAATTTTACTTGCCAAATTAATTCAGTTGGCTCTGTTACGAATTCTACCGCAGACGTGATAAACAGGTGGAAGTGGTATAAACACAAGATAATGATAAATGGCAGGGTATCAAGAGGGAGGTGTATAGATGTCAAATGAAATGTCACTGAATTCAGTGCCTACCAGACTGACTTAACAACTTCACGGTCTAGTACAAGAAGGGAACAATACAATGAACGAAATTAACAGGCGTGCAAGAGTCTCTTTTCCCGTGACACAGGGATGGCTAAGAAAACAAAACCAGGAAAATCAGGAGAGATTCATAATTGAAGGACTTATTTTCTATTGTTTTCACAGAAAAGGAATAAAAGGAATATTTCTAAAAGACAAAAAATAGCTTACAGCAAAAATTTGCAATACAGACTGGAGGCATGAGATGTACTTCTATGAATGAGAAATACTTTTCAGAATTCCAGCAAATAGTAACCACTGAAAACATGCTGCCTACTTACGATAGTCAAAAGGTCATTGTGATGTTGGGAACAAAATTGCAGTTAATGTCCTAAGTAAAGGAACCTGAGATTTGTTCCCCACTTATTCATACCTGCATTTCCAAGTCTCATCAAACCACTTCTAATTAACAGGCTCAAGGTAGCAGATAAATTATAAAATGCAACCTATTTCCAAATCATACTTTTTGAAGATAGTCAGGCTTTAAGTATTTTTAAAGAAGCATTCTGATATGGTATGAAGGGAGGAAGGAAGGAATTTAATCATCATTTAAAAAATATTTACTGGGATTTAAGTTAAAGATGCAGCAAGACATAGATAGATATGGCCCCTTCCTGTGTAGAGCTTGGAGTCTTATCTAGAGCAGAGCCCTTAGTTTGAATCCCAGTGCTGCTGCTGTAGTGGGTAAATTTTAGCTAGATACGGACACTTAAGGGGCTGTAGGTTTTTGTTATATATATATATAACAAAATGAAGAAGGGCTATGAGGCCCATATATATATACATGCATGTGAAGTAGGGCTGAGTATATACACTTCACACATATATGTATATACATGTGCAGGAAGGCTAAGGGGCCTTATACTGCAAGGTTAGTTATTGTGAGACTTTAATGAAATAAAGTGTATCATGTTTGGCTCCATCTCTGTCATATCGTAGATGGTCAGTTTGTTTGCCTTTTCTAATGCAGTACCAGTAAATAAAGTGACAAGTGCAGAATTCCATAAGCACAAAGACAACAAAATAAATTCTTCCCTGTTCTTCACAACTTGAGTTGACAAGACACACTGGTGATAATTTTGTTTTATATCATGGGATTTATGTTTTGAAAAGAGAACTTTTGAAATTCCCAGACATGTACAATGTAAAGGTCAAGGAGTAAATTATTCTTAGGTATAAAGAATAATATATAATGAATTCAACTATTGAAATCTCCATATGCTTGTGTGAAAGATGTCCATCCAATAATCTGTAGTCTGAATTTTAAGTTTTTCTTCAAATCATGAAATTTAGGTACAGTGAGTCCTATATATAATTTCCTTTATTTTTAGATTTTTATCCAAATAGTTCTCATTTTAGCAGTGTGGGCTAAAATCGGATATAAAATATGTTCTCAGGGACAAGAGACATTAAGCATTTCATATAGAAATAGAACCATAGAATTGGTGTTTGAGGCTTTGTTTGATGTCATAATGTCAATGCCTCAGTTACACAGCACTCACTTAGGTGCTTCCCAGGAAACAAAGACCTACACAAAAAGCTGGAGAGATTATCCATAATCTAAATCCACCTAGTTTTCATGGTTTGTGTTTAATTACTCTTCAATTTTATTTAAAGTATTACAATGCTAATATTTTGAATTGGCTATAACCAAGATGGAATTATAAACTGCAATGCGGAAACTAGTGTATTTAGAATTTATTAGGTAAGGTCAGAAGCTTAAAAGGGGAAAAAAGGATACATTGCCTATATTTCACTTCCATCTGCTTGAAAACTGTTCAGGTTGCCAAAACACTGATGCATAATTTACTTATAATAATGTGTTAATCACAATAATGAGCAATTTTCAGATGTTAAATACACTCAGAATAGGAAACCCTGTCATTTAGAAGGCCAGTTAATGAGAACAAGGTAGAAAAATTGCTTGATTAGGCAGTTGACTTTTTAATACAAATGTTTGTATCTCCATGAATTTAGAGTCTGCTGAACAATTGAGCTCCTTCATGCTGATTTTCATCAAATTAAATAGAAGAGACTGAGTGTAAGAGGAAACTTTAAATGCAACGGCTTCGTTGAGAATTTATTTTGTACGTACTTGATACTCCTAATATTGGCTGTTAAGTGAACAACTATGGTTTATGGGAAATAGAGAATAGAAAATTCCTACTTCAATTTATTGAATAAACTAAAAACAAAGGGTTACACAAAATGCAGGAGGTTAATTTCATCAGAGTTAGAGTCTCAGCTGTAAGAACCTACCTAACGATAGGTTCTTTCTATATGTGAAACATTTATGTATTTACATACACACATATATCTAAGGATACATTCTCAAGTATTCATTTGGGTGTTTCTTATAGATAGCATGTATGCATAGATGTGTGTATTTGTATCTGAAATGAACATTTCTATTTTCCTAGGAAGCAACTTGGCTACTCGTTATAGCTAAGAAGCCTTAACATTCATATTTTCTTTTACATAATAGGCTCTGAAATTTAGTTGCTTCCATATTGCAACTAAATTTCTTACCATATAACCTGTCCATGGTGTCGAGCAGGGATTGGCAAACTGTAGCTCAATCTAACCCGCTATCTGTTTTTGCACAATTTATCCGCTAAGAATAGTTTTTATTATTTTAAATGGTTGAAAAAAATCAAAGGAAGACTCATATTTGTGACACAGAAAATCATATAAAGTTCAAATTTCAGTGTCATAAATGGAGCTATATTGTACCACAGACACATTTATTTATTGACATATTGTTCGTAGCTGCTTTTTGGTTACACTGGTAAAACTGAATAGTTGAAACAGAGATGGTTTGTCCTACAAATTGAAAATATTTACTGTCTATCTCTTTAATAGAGAAGTTTGGCAACTCCTGATCTAGAAGTTGTAGCATAGAAAATCAGTAGCTTGGGGACAGGAGTGAAGTATAACACAGATACCAAGTTCTGGTCCTTGTTCCTTTAAGTAAGTAAAATGTAGCAAAACATTTTTTTCTGCATTTATGCTTATTTATCTTAATACTTTAAGATAATATTCCTTTTCATTTTTTTATGCTTAATCTGATTCTGCTCCTACGGATAAGTTCAATTGTTATTGGTTAATGTTCTATATTTATTCATATTTATAGTCTCACCCAGCATGACCAAGGTGAAAAATAATTGTACTATGTTCAATGTATTTGTGATAATGATAATAGTAATCATAGTAAGGAATAACAAAGATTTTAGAACTATTTTGTCCCAGGGCTGTTCTAAATACTTCCTATGTATTAACACATTCAATCATCACCATAATTCTGTGATTTATATGCTAATTTCATCCTCATTTCGTTGATGAGGAAATAGCAGAAATAACTTCATAGGTTAGCTCAAACTCCTCTATTGCCAAACTTCATGAAAGTTAAGGTTTCTGAGGCAGAATTTGAAATCATTTGGGAGACGTGTTATAAACATAGTAGTGCTGTCTAGGGCTGGCCAAACTCCTTTTCTCCCTTTAACATTACACCGGAATTCTGTGATTAATTTGGAATAGCTTTGTCTTCAGAAAGTATTATATTGTTCCTTTATGGGTGAAATCATCCAAACTATAGAGCACTAAATGCCTTAGTTCCTCAGGGCATTGCAAACAGAGGTGGGATCAGATATGCTCCCGTGCACAGAGATTTGAATGACGTAGTAATGAGCCTTTGTTAGTGATTCAGTAGTGTCACACAGCTGATGTGAATAACTTGCTGTATCTGAGCAAAGTGAGGTAGTCTTGTGGAATCTAGTTCATTTGCGTGATCTTCCCTCTAAGATACAGTCTACGTGGTTATGCATATGCCACCTGTGTGCAGATGTCAGATGCATTGTGCATGCCTATTTAGAAGGTTCCATTATTAGAATATTAATTTGTCTTTTCTTCCCACCTGTTGTGGGTAGTATTCTTTCCAGCCTCCCTCACTACCCTCAAAACTGCACGGTTAGCAAAATGTTTGGATTTTTTTTGCATCGGGAGAAAGTTGTGATATCAAAAATAGATGATACCCAGAGACATTGTGTCTTCCTGTGAGCTGTGAGGGAGAGGTGAGAGCTCTGATTTTAAAGAGACTATGTCGCAAACTCCTTTGGGTTGAGAAGGAGACAAAGGCACCAGGAGCTTGCCTGGTTGAGATTCCCCTCTCCCTAGATAGAGCAGCCTCAGGAAAGGGTCAGAAGCTCAGAGAAAAATGACTAAACTCTAGATGGCCCCAGATTTTCACCCTCAGTTTGAAGCTCAGCTGTCGAATGTCTAGGACCTATCTTGGTTCAGACAATACAGTTTCAATGGCGGAAAACTAGAGCCTGTCCTTCCTTTTGTGGAGCATTAGTAAGGCTTCCTTGTTTCTTGGGCAACTTCAAAGAAGGGTCTAGTTCTCCAGTTAATTTATGCTTATAAATTCTCCTCTCAGCAAAAAAGAGGCTTACACTTAGATTTAATTTGATTTAAAGAAAATAAATGTGTGACGTCTCTTGTACGCTTGAGATGGTGAGCTAAAATTTATAGCCACAATGTATAGATGTGCAAAGAAAATATTTTCCCCAAAGATCCTAAACCAGGTACGGTTACGTCCTTCTCCATCTGAATGATATAAAACTATGTCTAAGTGAGAAGAAAAAGGATTATCCGATCAACAAACACACAAATTCTTAATTTCTCTGCATGTTACATGAAAAATAGCATATGGGCTCCTATTTAAAGAGCAGCTATCTTTTACCTGTATTTTCATTAGGTTTGGACATTTACTCTGAGGCTCGTCTCTTGGCCCATTGTTGTGTTGTGTTGTGTTTTGTTTCACATGTAATCAGAAGGACATGTGCAAGTCAAGCTTTGTGTAAAATAAAACTTTTTTGGCAAAGTAAACAGCAACACTTGCAAATAAAAAGAAACATTATAGGTTCCATTCAAAAGAGGCCAAATGGCCTTTTTTGTAAGAAGTAAAGGGCTTTAACTCACCATAAGCCTATTTATTGTAAAAAGAGAAAATGTTGTGACATTTCTTTAAATAAGTATTTTGGACTAAACTTAAATAAATATTTTATTTTCTCACCTAGCTTTTGTTTAGTCTACAGATTACTTTTATTTCACTTAGGTCCTCTAAATAATGTGCAACAATAGATATGCAGAGATTAGACTTTTTTTTTTGTCTATTCTATGGATCCACTGACAATATAATAAAGAATTTCAACTATTCCATAAACAGTCATTTTCTGTGGTGGTATTTAGAAAGGACATGTGTAGCTATTCTAAAATAGTCTAATCTCATTTGAGAAAAATTATATTTTAGTCATGATTTAGATAGGATATGGTATTTGAAGACGATTAATAAATCTTCCATTCTGTCTGTAAACAGAAGTCAGAATAAGGTAGACTGGGTAGCATACAATATGTTATTCTAACCAAAATAGTTTTTTAATTTTTTTTCCTGCAACATAACTGATCATTGATTTATTATGAATTTCAGAAGAAGTCTCTCTTTGAACGTAGGGAGAATAGGTAAGTGCTGGCAAAATGCAATGTGAAGGGTATTTGGAAAACTCTAATCTCTAAAATATTCCTCAACTCCAGTGCCACATTGTCAGAAATAATTCCACAAATAACAGCACCCTTAACTTTCTGGTGTTTGTTTGTTCTTATTTATTTCATAAATTAAAATATTTCTAGGAATAATAGAAATAGTAATTTAATCGAATTCATCAGGCCTTAAAGGCAGATTTGTAGTTATGCTGGGAGTTGAGTAGGTAGGAAAAATAAATTTCTGCTCTCAAGTGAAAAAGTCCTTGAACTAAGGACTAACAGGTAAAAAGAGGGGAGAAAGTAAATGCCACCCACTACATTGCCCCTGAGGAGTCATCCTATCCATAGGATCACATGTACCTACTTGCAGTATTTAAGTTTCTTCAAGGTATCTCTTTCTTTGACAAATGCTTTGCAATATTGAACTTTCTGTATATTAGAAATTTTTATATCCAATTTTAATATCAGGTATACCCAGATCAAGTAGAATGATTTTGAAGTATTTCTTCTTTTTCTTTTGTCTATAAGATTTGGCATGATCTGTTTTTCAAAATTATTTTTTACTTTTATTTATAAATATTAGTTGTCTATTTTTTGAGACTTAAAAAAATAATAAGTTAACTGATGACTCCATACTGAATCTCAGAGTCAAAGTATTCTATAATAGACATACTGTTATTTGACAATGTGAATGTTACTTTCTTTGCATCATTATTATTATTGCTTAATATTTCAATGTAGCAATTGTCTGATTTCTTTTCTGATTGTATTTATGTTCATTTGTTCTTTACGAGGTTTTTGTTTCTAGTCCTTATCTTAAACATTGTTATTGTTATTAAATTTTAAGCCTTTTTAATTTTGTGAAGGCAAAAAAATGGAAACCTAATAAATACATGTATATGTAAAAATAAAAAAAATAAAAATAAATGTTGTGGCCTTGTGGCCAATATTTTTCCCACACTGTAGCCCAATGCTTAATTATTTTATATTTAGTATTCTTCTCTCAATATCCACCAAATTACAATCTTTTTTGGACATGTAGGTTTTATTTATCTCTTGGAGATTGTGCTAGTCAGGGTTCTCCAGAGAAACAGAACCAGGATAGCAGGTAGTGTAATTCAGTCCAAGTGGAAGGCCTGGGAACCAAGAGCTCTGATATCTGATGATGGGGGAGGACGGATGTCCCAGCTCAGGAGAAGAGAGTGAATTTGCCCTTGCTCACCCCTTTGCTTCATTGGAGCTCTCAACAGAGTGGATGATACCCACCCACACTGGAAAAGGTGATTTTTGCTCAGTCCATCTATTTACATGCTATTCTCATCTAGACACACCCTCACTGACACACCCGTAAATAATGTTTTGCTTGCTATCTGGGCATTCCTTAGCCCAGTCACATTAACACACAAAATTAACTGTCATGGAGATTTAACGCACTGTTGGCCAGTCACAAGGTAACTTGTATGTTTAAGCCCAAATATGAACTTGTATTTGCACTTGCATTAGCTATTGCAATTTTAAAACACAGGGTAACGTAGGACATTGTAAAAGCTTTCTTGCTTGTGTACGGTGTGTTCGCTTTATTATAAAACATCATTTTTCTAGATATTCAGGTTGTTATCACAATTTTAATATTACAGATAGTTCAGCCATGCTGGATCGTGACAGTGAAGAATCTTTTCAGTGAATTATATGCAGATGAGAGCATCTGATGGAGTGATTTTAAAATCTTTGATAGTGATCTGAAAAATGATAGTTTAATGGAAGACAGTTATCAATCTGATATTAGACCACCAAATGGAAAAAAAAAAAAAGAAATGTAATAGAATCGGATAGTGACAGTAATTTTAAAGAAGAGTAGATTGAAAATGATATTACACCAGAATTGGAGGATTGTATAAATATTTTGGACGTAACTGTTGAACTTAGCGATCCACAGAGTATTAGTGAAGAGGCAAATTTACTTCTTGGTAATGACTGGTTTATTTTGATTTTTTTCACTTTCCTATTCAATTATGGAATAATAGCTGGTGATATGGGCTGGCTTCTTATTTATTATTATTTTTTAATTTTTTTGCAGTTTTTGGCCAGGGCCAGGTTTGAACCCACCACCTCCAGTATATGGGGCCGGTGCCCTACTCCTTTGAGCCACAGGCACCGCCTGGGCCTAGCTTCTACATAAAGTTGCCAGTCAACAATGTGTTAAGATAGTACAGTGTCGTCAAACTCTAGTATTGACAGGCTGGGGTAAAAATCTGGCTCCTCTGATTCCTAGCTGTGTGACCTTGGGAATCCATTTAATTTTTCTTTGTCTCCATTCAGAAAAACAATAAAATGAAATGAATACAGGGTTGCTAAGTACATAACACAGCTGTTGTTTAGCAGGATTACATGTGGTGGGTGTGCATGTGGGTGCGTGTCCCTTTGGACATCACTGGGCATACTAAGCCCTAAACAACTAGAGTTATTTTTCATATTATTATACTAAAAATGCTAATTAAGTACTTATTTTATGTCAAATAATGTTAATGGCACTAGGGATAAAGCAGGAGACACCAAACTAAACAAACCAGAGTCCGTAATCATATAAAGCTTATACCTTGAATCTTAAGACTTAGCTTGTCTCACAGCCTGTTGTTAAAACATGAAAACAAATGTTTCTCCCACAGTCAAATTGGCCAAAGAATACAAACGATAAGGGAGGCCACGAAGCTGCATTTTTCTTTGGAAGATTTGCTTTATTCATTTTAATATACATATGACCAATAGCTAAGACAAAATAGCTGAAATAATAAAAAATGGGAGTCTGCCATAGACAGGGCCTAAGTAAAAATTGTTGCTTCTTGCTTTTCAGACCATTTGTCAGTAGTTATTCCTAGCCATTGGCATCTTTTGTTTTTTCATCATGACAACAAATATCCTTAAATCCCAACACAACCCATATCATCATTTCACATTACATTTTATGGTCAATCTAAAGGAAGTTAGACTGACACAACCTAATGAAACCAGGAAGAAATATTTGATAATTATCCAACTCAAAGACCAATTAAGATTAAATAAGTCCAATAAAACTTTACAATTATTTATAGAATAATAATTTGTGGAATATTATGCTACAAGCCCCCCTTGTTTATAAATTACTGTAAAATTCATAAGTGTCATGGCTTTTGCATCTGTCTTCAGTAGACCCAAAGAAAAAGTTTAGATAACCTGTACACTCATTGCACTACTTCTCTTCAGGTAACAAATCGATGGACACCTTTAACCTTCCTTAATAGGTTAGGAGGAGAAAGCATCACTTTTGAAAGTCATTGGATTAGATGGTTTATCTGCTGGGCAAAACAAAGGAATTATAGAATTTTACAGTTGAAAGGAACAATATGGATCATCAAAGACAGCGGCTTTCGAGCTTTACTTTTTAAAGCTGTGTAATTCTTTCTTTAAATAAAAATTTATTCAGAAGTCCAACATGTAAAGCAGATAAAAGGAAAGATGCTGTGATTGAAATAAGGTGTGGGCCCTGGAGCTCGGCTCCCCTGGTGACTACAGTGGAATTCACGGGAAGCTAAGAAGCCCTGGCTTAAACGTCCCTAAACAAATTCACATCTTTCCCATTTGAAGAAATTTAGAGCTAGAGAGGTAAAAATACATAAATTCGTTTAAGGTCTGAGAGCTAGTACAAACAGGGACAGGAGTAAAAACAAAGTCTGTAGATAGCTATTCATTTTCTTTTTCCTTTACATTAAAAAAGAATATGTTGCACTATTTAACCTTAAATTGAAGGTTAAAGCAGGTAATGTGCCATTGCCAAGGTTGTATTTTAAATTCTACATATGAGCTGGGAGACATTGTTACAAAAATAAAATAAAATCTGCCACAGTCCTTCCTCTGACCACAAGAGTTCATATTCCTCCAACATGAAAATTACACTTATCCCCTTCCACGGGAATCCAAGTTTCATCCCATTACTGCGCCAGCTCAGAGTTCATGATCCCATTATCAAAAGCAAGATCAGGTGTGCCAAGACTCCCCAGACACATTTTCTCAAATATAAATCTTTGGGGTGTGGTTCTTCTCTATCTGAGCATTAACAAATTGAGGAGACAAACACCATGCAAACAAACAATGGTGGGGGCATAGAGAACTGCTCTAGATAAGCTGAATCAGAAAGGGCCAGGAAGAGGAGGCGCAAAGCAGCTATTGATCCCTTGCAGTTCAGAAATATAGCCACAGACTGTGCTGCTAGTTCCTTGCGTAAAGCTCAGTCCCATGTCTGGAAACGATTCTGTCTGCAAAGCTTTTGGTTTGATCTTCTGGCCTCCTTTTTTTTGAATCCTCTGAGCCATCTAAGAAATGGCCGATGCATGCAGCTGCGTCTTCTCGGAGTTCAAGAGTCTAAAGGCATTTTTTCATTTTATACTACCTGCAATTTCAGTCCATGGTGACAGTGTTTTCTCATAGATTTTTTTTTTTTTTTTTTATGGTTGGGGATTCATCGAGGGTACAAAGAACTAGGTTGCATTGATTGCATTTGTTAGGTACAGTCCCTCTTATAACTGTGTCCCCCTCATAGGTGTGTCACACACCATGACCTCCTACCCTCTCCCTCCTTCCCTTTGCTCTCCTCTACCCCTACCCCCCACCATGTACTAGATCATTAATTGTCCTCATATCAGAATTGAGTACATAGGATTCTTGCTTCTCCATTCTTGTGATGCTTTACTAAGAATAAGGTGTTCTCATAGATTTATTAAAAATGTATGGCATCTCTATAAGTTGGAGTTCAGTCCATTATATGTGTACAAAAGCCACACTCAAACTTTCTTTGATATAAGCCTCCTTGGGGGGCATCTTTTGAGACTCCTGTGGTACAATACTCTTAGTAGTTTTAGAAGCCTAATTTGAGATTCATGTCTGAGCTTCTTAAAGGATCTTTTGCCTATTTGAATGGCTGCATTGCCTTAGATCTTTCCGAGGTTTAACAAAAGTCACCACAATCTTACTTTTGGCATCATTGTAGATTCATGTTTTTCTTCTGACAACACCCTACACTTAATATCTACCCAGAGGTTACTTATTAATTTAAGCATCTTTTGTCATTAAAAAATGAGAAAGTTTCTTTTCAAATCCAGAAATTCCTTGCTCCTTTACATGTAACAATTCTTTCCTTAGCTTATTCTTTTGTTTATTTCTCATTTTATGACAGGCAGCTAGAAGAAGCCAGACATGTCATGCAATGTCTTACCTGGAAAGCTCCTGGATAAAAGCATAGAATTCATTAGATACCTATTCTCCACCCAATCCCAGGTAAGCCTGTTGCTCACCTTTCTGCGAGTTTGCTGTAGTGAGAGGCTTCTACTCTCTGTTCAGTTGCATTTTCTCACTTTCCTTTGACTCTTCACAGACTTTCTGCTCAGGCTTCTGCTAATATACTCAAGGACTTTCAGCTTCTACCCTCTACCCTTCCCCCAAAACAAATGCCTTATGTTTTAAGTGTTATTGTGGCAGCATCTACTGTTTCAGTTACAAAGCTGTGTCACAAGCCGTCCCAAAGTCAGTGAAGGATAACACCAATGTCAATGTACAGTGTTATTCTCAGCGTTTGGAGAACTGACTCTGTTTAGCTAGGCTGTTGTCCTTAGGAATCTCACAAGGTTGTTATCAGACAGGGACTGGCACTTGGGTCCACTTTAAGGCTTCCTTCCTTTCACGTGTCTGGCAGTTGATTGTGGCTGTCATCTGGGAATCCCTGGAATACTGTGCAAAAGATCTAACCCAAAAGATCTCAGTGTCATCCCTCTACGTGATCTAGGCTTTACTACAGTGTGGTGACTGGATCCCATGAGCATTTCCACCAGAAGAAGCAGGCAGAGGCTCTATTTTCTTTTATGACCTAGACTCAGATGTCACATACCATTAATTTCAATGTACTCTGCCATTCAGGCTATAACAACATTCTGCCTAAATGCAAGGAGAAAGGATTAAACACCTTCTTTATGTGGAGAAGTACATGGTAAAAAGCACTTGAGTGATGGGAAATAGTGTTACACACGTCTTTGGAAAATACAATCTCTCACAACCACTTATACACAATGTGAGCTGTAATGTATCAAATACCAATAGGAAAACATAATAAAAAAGTATTATTTTATACTAAATTAATAAGACCAGATTAATGTATTTTTATTAAAAAAATAAATGATTAAAACTACCGCGTGAGGGATATTTGAGAAATTGTCTCAATGTTTTACTGCTTGAAACAGACAGATCCAGCAAAATATATGATAGTTACCACTGGGGGAAAATAAATATTTCACAATAAATAAAAAAAGTCCTAATCAGTTGGACAAATAAATATTTCAGACTATCTGGAAGTGATAAAATGGCCTCAATAGGAAAAGAATAACTTCCCTACTAAATTCTGAGATACAGTTATATTATAAAACATAATTTCAAATAAACTAAGCTGTATGACTTTTAACCTTCTTTGCTTAAGTGTTCTTTATCTTCTTCCAGATATTTTATTGTAAGATAAAGTACATAAAAATAAAATAAGACCTAATTACTTTAATTAATACAGCTACATTTGGACAGCAATTCAACATGCTTTTGATAGCAGATTGGAAAAATTCTCTAACCTTTCCTTGTGAGAAATAAACATGGAACTAGATTGATGGGTTTCAAATTATTAGAGTATAAAGGTTATTGGCATCTCAAATAAGAAAATGCTTAAGTCGTATTTCAAATTAGGAAGTAAAGTCCAGGGCCCCCTTAGAGAATGCCTTTCTTTGCCATTTATTATGTTACTATGTTAAACTTACCTCTCATAGTAAGTTTATCTGTATGTTTTTTCCTAACTCTTCCTTTCCTTTTAGCCCTTAAAGAATACATTCATAAAGGGAACATATTTATTGAACGTCTAATATGTGCTAGACATTACTGGCTTCATGTTGGTATTAAGGACATTAGATTCTTGCTTCTCCATTCTTGTGACACTTTACTAAGAATAATGTGTTTCAACTCCATCCAGGTTAATATGAAAGATGTAAAGTCTCCATCCTTTTTATGTCTGCATAGTAGTCCATGGTGTACGTACACTACAGCTGGTTACCCCCTTCCTGGGTTGGTTGGCATTAAGGTTATTTCCACATTTTGGTGATTGTAAATTGAGTTGTGATAAACAATCTAGTGCAAATGTCCTTATGATAAAATTATTTTTTTTTTTTCTTCTGGTGGGATGCCTGGTAGTGGGTATCATTTTTTTTTTTCTTCCACATGGCCTCCTCGGATATATTCTTATCACTGCTTTATCTTACAGATTATTTGCTTCTTTGATTGATACTTGATTTTATTTAAAAATTAGTTTTATAAAATATTACAGGCATGTAAAAGCATAGAGAATCATAAAATGAACACCTGTATACCTATTACCTGGCTTAAGAAATAAAATATTCCAAATAAAATGGAAGTCCTGTGTATATTTTTCCATGATCCCATTCCTCTCCTTCCTATCCAAGATGTAATTGGTGTGAATTTATCACTTCTATATATAAAGCTTTTTATATTGTTTTGCATATTTCAAAAATGTAAATGATATTTTCATAACTCCTGAAGTGTTTTTTTCACTGAAAATTAGGTTTTCATTTTTAATCCACATTGAGACAAATATAACTTGTATTTTTTACCGTGTATAAGCTGTATAACATTTATTATATTTACCAGTTTTTTGATAGGTGATGATGACATTTAAAATATTTTACCAGTGCCAACCACTCTGCAATGAGTATTTTACCCATTACTTTTTTATTTTTAATTCAATAAATTGGGATCTGGATTAAATTCTTCACACCTATTACTCAATATAAATCATTATTTTTAGTTAAATCGACATTTGCTCTCTACAGTATTATGAATATAATTATGATTGCTAACTATATGATGGCATGGTGTTCTGTAGTAACTTTTTCTTCATTTGAGACTCCCCATACTTCACTGTTATGTGAGAGGAGGGAGATGTGAAGCAGGATTGGGAAGGATTGTTTTCCCTTCTTTTAATTATATTTTAAAAGTGTTTAAATAGCAGTTTGATAAGAATTAACTAATTAAAATAAAAGAAAAATCTGCTTCAGGGAGAAAAAGGCAAAGGAAAAAAGAAGATGTAGCAGTGGTTTTTCATTTATATTATTACTTTGTAACTCCATCTTGTTTTTTGAAAAGTATTTTTTGGTGCCCTTTCATGGACAGTGACTTAGACAGTGGGATTCCAGTTCAGTCCTGCCAAACTGGATGATTCCCCAGTGAAGCTGCACATGGGTGTTTCTTCCTACTGCCATTGAAAGATGACACTGGACAAGTTACATAAGTAGGAAGAGTTTATTCAAATCTATTGCAATAAGGGCAACAGCTTGAACTCTACTCCTCCAAAACCAAAAGCAAGAGAGGTTTTTAGCCCTATGGTGCATGAGTGGGAGGAGGTTAAGATGAGTTTGGTCACTGAGGTTAGGCCTCCTGTGTTCACTAATTGATGCTTATCAAGTTAGGCTCCTCTCACAGAGACTGGGAAGTGGGCAGCCTGGCTTTCTTCCTGATGACTACATTTCAAAGAAATGGCTCCCAGGTCCTCTAGAAAGACATTTCTGGGTTGTAGAACTGACAAGAGACTGGAAGAAGATGTATATCTTCAAGAGGCAGAGAGAGAATTTAGGATTCTCAATTTTTTTTTCTTTTTTTTTTTTTTGTAGAGACAGAGTCTCACTTTATGGCCCTCGGTAGAGTGCCATGGCATCACACAGCTCACAGCAACCTCCAACTCCTGGGCTTAAGCGATTCTCCTGCCTCAGCCTCCCGAGTAGCTGGGACTACAGGCGCCCACCACAATGCCCAGCTATTTTTTGGTTGCAGTTCAGCTGGGGCCGGGTTTGAACCCGCCAACCTCAGTATATGGGGCCGGTGCCCTACCGACTGAGCCACAGGTGCCGCCTTGATTCTTAATTTTCTAAAGTATTCTGATATTTTGAGAGAGGGAGGTCAGGGATATAGCCCTGAAAGAAAGAAACTGTCTGAAGTTTAGTCAAACTGAAGGGAACGTTAAGACCATCCTGGTCACTACAGAAGCTTCTATTACTGACCAGTCACAACATGAACTGTGCCAAGGCCATTCAATTTTTCAGATGCTTGAGGAGAATTTTCAGGATTTAATAGATGTGGTGAAGGGTGACAGGGCTGCCAGATGTCTTACAATGAAGGAGATGGACTCAACTGTGATTATGTAGAAAAGATATATGACTAAGTTACATCCTACTCCAAAGGTCAGCAGTGTACCCACTGGACATACTGACACTGTGCAACATTTCTACAACTGGAGATCTTAGCAGGCTAGAGGTTATTAAAACTCTGTTGGGATATGCCATAAGCAAGAATATATTTCCACTTACTATTCCTTATCTCAGAGTGTATTTTCTCACATCTGCCAAAAGTATTTTCCCAGCTAGTGATTGAATTACAGAGAGGTATCTCACCTTCTGCTGGAAAGGGCAATATACACACACGTATATACATATGAATTATGTCTATGAATTAGCCCTTGATTTTGTACGATTCCTAGAGGTGACTATGCATCATAAAATAATCAGAGATTACACAATTAAATGAGTAATGGATAGAAAAATGGCCAACAAACACAAGGAAAAATGCTCATTGTCTTTAATCATTGGAGAAATGCAATTCAAAATCACTCTGAGATGTTACTCAGAATGGTTCCACTAAGATCAGCCCACATCACAGAATCCCTAATCTGCAGATGCTGGCATGGATGTGGAGAGAAAGGAACACTTCTATACTGTTGGTGGGATTGCAAACTACTACAACCTCTAGGGAAAGATGTATGGAGAATTCTTGAAGAACTAGAAGTTGGCCTTCCCTTTGATCCTGCAATTCTATTGCTAGGCATCTACCTAGAAGAACAAAAATCATTTTACAACAGAGGCGTTTGCACCAGAATGTTTATTGCAGTTCAATTCATAATTGCCAAGTCATGGAAACAAACCAAATGCCCATCAAACCATGAATGGATTAACAAACTATGGCATATGTATATCATAGCGCACTATTCAGCCATAAGAAAAGATGGAGACTTTACATCTTTTATGTTTACCTGGATGGAGTTGAAACACATTCTTCTTAGTAAAGTATCTCAAGAATGGGAAAAAATTCCAATGTACTCAATACTAATATGAAACCAATATATAAACAATTACATGCCCACACAAATGATAAAACACAAATATTGTCTGGGGAGGGGTAAGGGAGAGGAGGAAGAGGAGAGGCAGGAGAGCGGAGGGTGATTCTCAGGAGGGGGGACAATTGACCAATTGGCAGATCTCACTTAATGTGCACAATGTGAGGGTGTTCAGCACGCCTCCTGGGTGAAGGGCTCAACTACAACTTGAACTTCACCTTGGAAGTGAGCACCATGACCCCTAAAAATTTGTACCTTCATATTAATTTGAAATAAAAAAGATACAAAATAAAAAATGTTTACAAGCTTTTGGTCCTATCATTTTTTTTTTTTATCTTTAAAAAGGTCTATCTCAGTTCCACTTCTGTAAGAAAATGTTACATGGAATAAATCATGTCTAAAGACTATGATTTCAATATTGTCAAATCTTTAATAATTCAAAACAATGTGGTTGGCATAGGATGATGTGATTTGGTTATATATCTTTTTCTACATTATCACATCTTTTTAACTACATTATGGGGTTACATTTCTCTTTGTAGAGTACCACAAAGGTCTCTATTATGTGTAGGTAGAATGCAAACCCCAAAATATTATATTTTGCTGCTTTGATAGGTGATTTAAAAATAATCTACATTGTAATATGTCATTTTAAGTAATCAGATATTTCTTGAACTTTTTCTTACTACAGTTTAAGTGGGGACTAAGGTGCTATATTTACTCAAACATAGCCAAATACATTGGCATTATAGTACTGAATATTAGATAGCCTACATTAAACATTAATATTGTCCATTTAAAGTCAAACTTCCTTGACCCATGTATTATGCTACATAGCTTACTCATTTTCTTTGCTTCTCTTCTGTGATAGATAAATATTTACGTGCCCTAACTTCTGAAATCTGGAAATCATGTTATTTTACAATGCAAAGAGACTTTGTAGATGTGATTATAGGTAAGGACTTTGGGCTGGGGAGACTATACTGGAATACACACATGGGCCCAGTCTAATCACATGAGCCCTTATAACTGGGAAACTTTTCATGGCTGGGGTACAGAGAGGATTGTGGTGACCAAAAAAGGGCCCAGAGATTGTGGTAGCCTCTAGAAGGTGGAAAAGACATGGAAACAAATTCTCCTCTAAACCCTCCAGAAAGGAACACATCACAGTCCTGTTTCTTGATCCTTAGCCCAGTGAGTCATGTGTTAGATATATGACCTGTAAACCTACAAAATGTGCCGGTGCTATGGCTCAACCTGTAATCCTAGCATCCTGGGAGGCAGAGGCCGGTGGACTGCTTGAGCTCTGGAGTTGGAGAACAGCCCGAGCTAGAGTGATTTCCCATCTCTGCTAAAAATAGAAAACTTAGCCGGGCTGGTGGAGCAGGCCTATAGTCCCAGCCACTGGGGAGGTTGAGGAAAGAGAATAGCTTGAGTCCAAGTGTTTCAGGTTGTCTCAAAACAAACAAACAAACCAGCAAAAGACCCCTACAAAATATTAAATTTGTATTGTTTTGCTTCTAAGTTTGTTGTACTTTGTTACAGTAGATAAATTTCTTAAACGAGGTGTCTGTTTTTGCTGTTAACATTAACTGACTTTGAATTTTTTCTTTAATTCATTTCAATTGGACTTGTATTCTCACCATCTACTGATTTATATCCAAGATAGCTTTTACTTCATATCTCTTATATCTGATGGTTACTTGTCTGCATTATCTTAACTGCCTACCTAATAATATTTGATTCAGTTGATCATTACTCCCTTATTAAACACTATATTGTTTTGGATTTTGGGAAAACCTGGTTTTCTTCTTGCTTTCATATTCTCCTTACATGATTTTACTAATCCATCTCCATGTCCTTAAATATAACATGTATAATTTTTGAAAATTTTCCCTTCCCCAATTCCAATATTCAATCCATTTATCTTTTCTCACTTGGTTATCTAAGTACATGTTAAACAGTGTGAACAAAACAAAATTCTTAGTTTTTATACCAAAGTTTCTCTTCTCAATCATTTAGTTCCTCTAGCCAAACTCCTAGGAGTTACTCTAGCTTTCCTTTCCCTTTTCCCCTTTCCCCTTCCCCCTTCTTTCCTTTCCTTTCCTTTCCTTTCCTTTCCTTTCCTTTCCTTTCCTTTCCTTTCCTTTTCCTTTCCTTTCCTTTCCTTTCCTTTCCTTTCCTTTCCTTTCCTTTCCTTTCCTTTCCTTTCCTTTCCTTTCCTTTCCTTTCCTTTCCTTTCCTTTCCTTTCCTTTCCTTTCCTTTCCTTTCCTTTCCTTTCCTTTCCTTTCCTTTCCTTTCCTTTCCTTTCCTTCCTTTCTCTAATTCCTTACATTCAGTCCTTTGGAAAATATTATGCACCCTATCTCTTACCTGTCCACTTCTCTTCATTTACCTTTATTATTGTTATAATTCATAACATTACCATCTCTTGGCTGGACATTGCAAAGGTTTACAAAAAGTGAGCTTGCTTCTGCTCTCTTCACCACCTTCTCTGCATGAAAATTCCACTCTTTTCATAGCTGCCTAAGAGATTTTTTTTTGCAGTTTTTGGCCGGGGCTGGGTTTGAACCTGCCACCTCCAGCATATGGGGCTGGCACCCTACTCCTTTGAGCCACAGGCGCCACCCCAAAGAGATTTTTTTAAGATGTAGAACACAGAGAATCACTTTCCTTACACCCCTCCAGTGGAATCAGAATCTCTAGTAGAATCACACCTTATTTACAGTGAAATTGAAACTCTAATCTGGATTCCCAACTCTACATTATATAATCCCTCCTGCCTCTTTGACTTCATGTCATGGAGCATCCTTCCTTATCCTGCAATCTCCAGTCACAGCTGGGAGGCCTTGAGATTATTATTTCTTCTGCTTGGAATGCTTCTTCCTGTGTGCGGTTCCTTCTTTTTTTTTTTTTTTTAAAAATATGGAACGCTTCACGAATTTGCGTATCATCCTTGCGCAGGGGCCATGCTAATCTTCTCTGTATCGTTCCAATTTTAGTATATGTGCTGCCGAAGCGAGCACGAGTGCGGTTCCTTCTTATCACTGACTTCAGTTTAAAGATTAAATCACACATAAGTCTGTCTGACTGTCAACTGTAAGGCAGTCATCTAGTCACTATTATGTTTCCTATTGTTTTTACGGTTTTTTTTCCTTTTTTTATATGTGCATTGATTTGTTATATAGTTCTCCCTAGAACATAAGCTTCACAATGGCAGGTAACTTGTTCTTTTGATGCTATATCCATAGAGACTAGAAGTATGTGATTCATCTATTATATACCCATTTGTGTTGCATGAAGGAATTAAGTGTATTTTATTTTTGTATGTAAGACTTATGAGCCATTAGATGTAAGCAAATGAGTGCAAATATGTATAACATTTTGGTAATGTCTACACAAACACATTCATAATCAATCTGAACTATGATAATCACCACTGACATGAACAGAAATGTCAATTTACTTTGGCCAGAAGTCAAGAGAAGGGTATCTGATGGAAAATGTAGACATTTGATTTCTAGGTTTTTCTCTAATCCTGTCTCATATTATAATTTCACCTTTCTGCATTTTTTTACTTATATGTAACATGGTAGGGTAGATATATTCTGAGAATGAAAGAACCCAAGCACTACAACTAACATACTATATGATGGTGCTGGTAAAGGAACATTAGCTAAATGGTGTAGGATTCACCTTTGTCTACCTCTTTAGTTTTCTTCCCATGGTGACAGGTCTATGTAAAACTACTCCCAAGGGTCAGAGAATTGAGAGGTCAAAGAAAGAGGCTGGCAAATCTGGTTTTTTAGGAAGAAATATTTAACAGGGACTTTAGAACAGAAGCCATGGGGTGGTGGCTTATCCCTTGGACTCAGTTCTTATATGTGGTATATGATGGGGAGGAGTGTATGGCTTCAGAAAGAATGCGTAGGACAATTGAAGTTGTTAACCCTTCAGGGAAATACAAGAATGTTGTGTGTGTCATGCCTACAATTTGCCTAAGGACAAGATTTATAGTAAGTATATGAGCAATTTGGGGACTTTTTTTCTGGAATGACCATCAGAGCTGTCATTGTACAAGGTCTGAGAATTAAACTTGTGAATTTGCCTCTGTGCACTTACATTGGCAACACTGTGCACACAACTCAGTAAGGTTTCATAACCTTGGTATATCAGTGTCTTACAGCTGTGTTCATGCTACACGTGGTGATGTCTTGCTGAGTGGCATTCACTATTTTTGTTACTTGTTTGTGTGTGCTGTACGATAAGAGTTTTGGTCATTCCAGAAGAAGAGTTCCAAAATTGCCTTGAAAGGTGGACTAGGCACTGGCATTAGTGGATAGCTTCCCAAGGGGAGTATTTCGAATTCGACTATAGTGATATTCAGCAGTGAGGTATGTAGAATACTCATACTTTTTCTAGTATGAGTTTGTGAACTTAATTGTCAAACCTCGTATGTTCACAATAATATACCTAAAGGCTGGAGCTACAATTTTAGTCTTAGAGGCACTCCTGGAACTGGTTTCATTAGAAGGTCAACATGGCAGATTAGCATCCAAGATGGAATTATTTTAGCCATCATTAGTTGAAATTTTTGTCTGATTTTTCCTGGGATTCCAGCAAAATCAATCAAGATGGATGGTGTGGGAAAAGAGAAAATGGAACACTCCTGCACTGTTGATAGGACTGACAAGTAGTGTAACCTTTATAGAAAAAAGGATAGATAGTCCTCAATAAGCTAAAAATATTGCAACAAACCTTCCATTTGAGGTCACAATCCCATTACTAGGTATCTGTTCAAAAGAAAAAAGTCATTTTATCATAAAGACATTTGCACTTGAATGTTCATAGCAGCCCAATGTATAATCACAAAGATGTGGAAACAGCCCAAATGCCCTTCAACCCATGAACGGATTAATAAACTATGGTGTATATATAACATGGAATACAGTTCAGACACAAAAATGATGGAGATTTCATGTCTTTTGTAACAACCTGAATGGATTTGGACAACTCTCTTCTGAGTGAAGAATCACAAGAATGAAATCTCAGTACCCCATACACTCAATACTAATTTGAAACTTGTAGATTGACAACAAATGTACACATGAGAGGAAAGCTAAATTAAATTTAAGGAGAGTTAGAGGTAGAGGGTGTTTGGTAAGTTCCCACCTAACAGATATGATGTATGTGTACACGGCACACTTCCTGGGGGAAGGTCACAACCTGTAACCCAGACTATATACCCCAATCACATGTACCCTCATGTTAAGCCAAAAATAGGCAGGATAGTTGGTTATAAAACACAGTCTCTTTATTAGTGCGGTAAATAAAACTTTCGCTGTAGGAAAGTTCCTCCCCTAATGTTAAGTGAGTTAAATACTTAAGAGTATTTCTAAGCTTTCATTTTGATAAAGAAAATCACATAATCATATTTTTATAAAAATTAAATTTATTTTCTTTGTACGTGCTTACATGATTATTGAATAGAGAATAACTACTAATATGTAACCATAGACAGGATGGTACCTGCCACAAAATAAAGGTTAAGTCCCTTTAAGAATATTTTCTTACCATAAAATATTTTTACCTTTAAGTCACTTCTCCTATATGTTAATTAGCCTTTTATAATAAAAAAGCAACAAATATTCATGAGACTTCATATGTTCTCATACAAATGTTAGGCAGATGATGAATTCTGGCTTTGGTAGGTACATGGTGAGGGATTCCTGCTCTACGTAAACCAGGTAGGAGTAATTGCCCCACCTCGGAACAAGGACAAGGGGAAGGCCAGCACCTTATCTTGGCGATTCCCTGCCCTTGATCCTGCCCTGAGCAACTACCACACCAAGAGAAGGAGCAAGAGAAAGCAGGGATTCCCCAGCCCAGGCACAAGGGGACGTGGAAAGTGACCTGGAGTAACCTGAGGCTCATTATCACATTCTTAACTGTCCATCCAAGTGGTACAGTGGTGACTGAACCACAGGTGGGCTCCATCCAGACATTATGAAATAAGACCCAGACCATACCCAGAGCCTCTTGTTATCTGTGGCAAACATATCTTGCTCTTACTCTGTAAGTCTATCTTGGTATCCTCAATAATACCCCTTTCTTGCTTGACTTGCTCTGGTTGCATCTGGTCACTCTTCAGCCAAGAGCACACTAAGAACTGATAAAGGACAACGGCCCATCTGAGTCACGGTACCAAGACTTAAGGTCCTGCAAATAGTAAGTGTGCACATTTCCCTGCTTGGTGTATAAATCTTCTTGATACTCAGCTGCCTCCTCCCTTTCTTCTCTTTTTTTTCTTTTTTTTTTTTTTTAAATATTCCTTGAAATTGGTTGGTATGTCTGTTAAATCACTGTTAATCTATATTAAAAGTTGTTATTAGTCTCTTGGCAATGGGATATTAGTAATCGATATCTTCTGTTTTGTTTGCTTGTTTCTGTGTTTCCCTAATTTACAAAATAGTGTCGGCGCCTGTGGCTCAGTGAGTAGGGCGCAGGCCCCATATGCCGAGGGTGGCGGGTTCAAACCCAGCCCGGGCCAAACTGCAACAAAAAAATAGCCGGGCGTTGTGGCGGGCGCCTGTAGTCCCAGCTGCTCGGGAGGCTGAGGCAAGAGAATCATGTAAGCCCAGGAGTTGGAGGTTGCTGTGAACTGTGTGACGCCACAGCACTCTACCCGAGGGCGGTACAGTGAGACTCTGTCTCTACAAAAAACAAACAAACAAACAAACAAAAAAAAACAAAATAAATGCATTGGTTTTATCTTTTACAAGGAATACAATATATTCAACAAAAACAAATTCCAATTTAACTAAAACTTCCTATTTAGCTAAAAATAAAACAGTTGGGGTGAGAAAAGCAAACTGTTTGGCATTAGAGAGTGAAAGAAATGAGGTGCTTACTGATTTTTGAATAATTAATTGATTTCTTTTTTCCCGTGTAATACACTGTGATAGCCAGGCTACTCTGCCCTCTCCTCTTTTGTTCATCTCCCAGGGTAGGTATTGACAGTGCCTGAATTTCAATAAGCGTTTTTTCTCTTTTTCTCTTTCTGTTTCCAGTGACAATTAGCTCTCTCAGTCTCTAGTGTGTTTACAGAATTCTCTGCAATTAACTTGGGTCAGGAGGTGATATTGCACACTCTTCTGACATAGCCAGATATTGGATTGCCCACAATAATTCCATTTTCTAATAAGTAAGCTGGATTAGAGAAGGACCTGTAAGACTGAAATATACTGATTAATAACCTATTTCCGATGTATTTCCTCAATGTGTATTTTCAGAAGAAAACACAGGGTTAGGACTGAATTATGAGAAAAGTTTGCATGTTTAAGTGTCATCCAACAACATAAGAAAAAGCAAGTGGACACTCAATCTCTGGCCATAATTTTCAGTTGCTTTAGAGTTTCCATGTTGTTATTCCCTAACTGTGGTGATGCCCAGATTTTAAGCCTAAAGGATTTTCTATTCTAGTTATCACAGCTGTCTTTCTCCAGCATCGCATAACATAAAACCGCCCTGCAACCCCACTATTCCCATGAAAACACTCTACACAGAGATTCTATGTACTACTATGACCTAACAGAAACAAAGTTATTGTTTTATACTTTTTGCTTATAGGTATTGTTGTTCTTACAATAGGCAAAATTAAAGCATGATCAGTCTCCTTTTCTATATCTTTCAGTTTTCTTTTTTTTTTTTTTCCAGAGCCCTTTTTCAAATAAGCTATGTCTTCAAGCTCTCTGCCCCAGGGCTATCAAGGGTCCTAGCAATCTTTCTTTTCTGCCAGCAAACTTTCCTATTCTATATGCATTTATTTAACAGTATATCTTCTCGGCGTAACAGCATTTTTTGTAGTAATGTGACAATTAGAGAATATACAAAAACCCACTACTTCATAAAAATCCATCATTTACCAGTTGGGATTTTGCTGTATATATACCGTATTACATTTTGTGACATTCACAGAATCGTTTCTTGTAATCAATCATCCTCATCTCTGAAGAGCACATTCATATTCATTTGCAGGTGATATAACTGAAGTTCAGAGAGACTAAATAACTTGGCAAGGTTAACAAAAATAGGAAACAATAGAAGTAGGTTTTGAAATGAGAACTGTATGGTTGAAAACGCCATGAAGTTTTTTTTCCTATTTCCAGAGACCATCACAGATTGGGCGGGGGGGGGGGGGGATTCTCTTATCCGTGCATTCTTACATGAAATAAAATGTCTTACATGTTCATGAATTTGGCAAGCAGAAGACTGCTGTTACAAATGCCAACTATAGTTTCACAGGATATTTGTAGATTTGGTAAATGACAAAATTTAGCTTTTAACACACTGAAAAGGGAGCTCAGTATTATAGTCTATCTTCTGACATTCCAACAAAAATAGTGTAGTGTATTTTTAGAATATAAATGTATCCTTGCAATATGTTGCCAATAAACCTTTTTGAATTAGATTTTTTAAATGCCCTATTGAAATTTAAAAATTGCCTTAGGATCTTGTGCTATGAAGACAAGCTTGAACTTAATGGTTACTTGCTCATCAGCAGTCCCGTATCATCCATGGGAAGTGGAGTACTGAATTTTTTTCTAAAGGTTGCATTTATTTTTTCACACCTACCAGGATTAAGTTGTATCCTTCACTAAGCATGGAAATGTGACTAATTTTAGTCGATACTCTGTCCACAGGCTAGCTTTCTCTTCTGCATTATTTAGTTGTCTGACTGAGCAGACCAATGATGAACAACTATGATGAAGAAACATATTAAGAGCAAAAATAACGCAAAACAAAAAAGCATCCCCTCTTCCTGTTTGGCAGCATGGTGAGGGCAGGTGAAAGGTTACTCAGTAACCATCAATAGCAGGGAAGTATATGAATGCCCAAATATAAATTATGTAGCTTAGTCTAGGAAAGTGCGTCTGAATATCCCACACAAAAATAACAAGTTTCATAAAGAAAGTGGAAAAATCAATTATTAAATCTGTCTGCACTCATAAAGACTTCCCATCTAAACAATAAATATTTCAAGTTGCATTGTGACCTTTCTTCCCCCTTTCACTTGGACTTCTTTTCTTTTACAAAATGCTACAGAGAATGAAGCGTTGTCAATTAAGTAAAAAGGGTGTTTGCATCAACCTTTTCATGTGTGGAATTTAATGACATTTTAAGGTTAAAGTAAAAGTCAAACATCGATTTTTTTTTTTTTTTTTAGTGTCTTCTCCTAATGCAGCTAATGAATAGAGATTCCAATAAAAACCTTTTAATCCTTTTTAAACTTGCCACTATCAAAAGGCTTATTTTATTTTAGTTTTATTACCAAACTTTTTCTCCCTTCTACTGACAAAGATTTAGGACAGAAGGAAGCACCAAGTGGAGATGACGTGGGGAATTCAAATTGAGAAAATCTTGATACTACTGTGTTCTAAAGTGAAGTTAGTTGGATGAGTCACGTGCATGCGTACACCTTTTAGAAATTAGGAGACTGGAGATTCAGAATTCAGGAAACATTAGATGCTGATAATTTTCTAGATGAAAGAAAAGATATTGAGATCTCTTTTATTTTACCTACAAGGTATAAAGTGGAGGGTAATAATTTTTTCTTACCTAATATTTATTGTACACTATAAAATCAGATGGATTCATATAATGAAGAATATTAGAAAAAAGTATATGAAAAGAAGCTGTGATGTTTGGTAAACAAGTATGTGGCATCTCATGTTGGAAAATAATCAATGAAACATTAGCTGGTGTAATATCACAGCTTCACATTTCACAGGCTGTTTGCATTCAGAGGGGAGCCGGCAATATCCCTTGAACGATATTCAGAAGGTATTGAGTCCAGTGCTTAAACACTCCATTAGAAATGGTGTCCCATGATCACATTAATGTACACAGCTATGATTTAATAAAAAAAAAAAGAAATCTAGCAATACCTCCTATTCTTTAGATAGGTGATATGAACTCCTATTTCTTACATGTAATGCCATCACATTTTTCTTTAGAACATTATGTTTATACTGATTTTTCAATCTGCATGCAAAATCAATTATTTGGTAATATTCATAGTGGGTAGGTAAAATCATGTAAGGACTCTTCTAATAAATGATGTGTTTACTTCCATGACATTTAGGTAGGAGAAATGTTGGCCTTTTATGGACACAGTTAAATTCAATAAAAGCAAATGTCTCTTTCACTTTAATACTTCACATGATTGTTGTTTGTGTCTAGATTTGGAGGGAGGATTGTTTTCTAACGGCAAATTCACACCTGACTTTATAATGAGCCTTCATTTATTTCTAATTTAGAATACATTCATTTAGAACAGTTAACTTCTGTTTCCAGTTCTAAAATCGTGTACCCTTTGTTTTTAATTAAATGTCAGAAATCCAGAAGTACTAGTCATTGTAAACAAATAAAAAGAACAATTTTTTTGGCAATGTTAAGACGTGGAACTGGTACTTTGTGTCCTTAATAGGTACCTAGCTCCTCCCCAGAAAAGGGCAACCTTCTCAAAGGACTAGTGCACGGAAGAAGGTATTAAAGTACTTGACTTAAGATTTGGGAGAGAACTGAAGGCTTGCATAAGCTTGCGTCCTCTTTTGTTTTCTTCTCTCTCACCTTCAGCAATTTGTTGTTGTTGCTAAATCCATCTTCACTTCACTGACACTGAAAAATTATATTACCCACTCATCCTATCCTCCCTAAATTTTCTCTTCTCCTGGACTTATTGGCATTTCTTAAGCATCTGAGATCTAAAGTGAGCATGCCAGTCCCACCGAAGAAAACAGGAGTATGTGAGATTTATTCATAAAATGTGATCCTGAGATTTTAAAGATTTCAAGACTTCTAGGATAATAGAGCTTTAGACAGATCATTTTAAGTGTGTTCATTCATTCATCCCCATATCCAATGACTCATTCATTCAACCATGTTTCATTGAACAACTCCGATGGGTCCTGACCCTCACTCACTAGGTAGTGGTAAAAAAAGATAAGCAGGTCCAATTGTTGGATTGAGGAGTTTCTGCATATTTAGATAGACCAACAATCACAATATACCATTAATACTCTGACAGGCATAAATTCATGTTGTTATAGAAACTTAGTGGAGGGGCATCTTGATATATACAAGAAAGGATCAGCAATGGGTTTCATGATGTCCAAGAAGGGTCATGAAAGCAAATGCATATTAGTCACTGCTTGGGGCTGGAGCTTGGGAGTTGAGTTAGGAAAAGGCATGTCTGAAAACCCAGAAAAGAGAGAGCATGACATGTCTGGGGATGGAAGTCAATTCAGTCTGGTGGCGACACCACAAGAAAAATTTGTAGTAGACAGGTTTAGAGAGTTAGATGTGTAAAATTTATACTTTTTAGGATACAGAGGGAGTTATCAAAACTTTTAAATAGGAAATAAAGAAAATAATTTTTCCAGATTACATTTTAGAAAAGGTAAGGTAAGGGCAGTAGAGAGAATGGAAAAAAAGAAATGCTGTAAGGAAGTAGAGAACTTTCACGACTGGCACAGGAATCAAAAGACAGAGAGTTGAAAGCCAAAATCATTGTTTCTCAAAGTGTGGCCCTTGCACCAGCAGCAGTAGCATCATCTAGACTTGCTGGAAATAAAAATTCTCAGACTCACCTTAGACATACTAGATCAGAAACTGTAAATCTATGCTTTTCCATGCCCTCCAGGTTATTCTAATACAAGCTAAACTTTGAGAACCATCGCTACTTTCCTAAGGTAGCTGCAATTAGAGGAAATGAATAGGTTTGAGAGACATCAAAAATAATATATCTCTCAATGCCTCAGAGACATTGTTTTAAGTTAGTGGCTTCTTTATCTCCAACACAAAATAAAAAGTAATATATCATATAGTATTATGTCAATCTATGGGATAGCTTTTTAGTATCAACTTGCACCTAATTTGGACATTATAAATTGTCTATAAAGACATCTCCGTGATTATTAAATTATTACATATCCCTTTCCTTTGGTTATCTCTTGTGAACATTAACTTTTGGATATCTTTATACTTGTGTAAACTCCGTGGTTATCAGTGTTATTGGTCTATAAGAACCTTGGAGACACAGAGGTTTCATTTACCTGATTTAGTTATAAATATGCTTCATATTCCTTCTCCACTATTCCATAGGGAAGAATGCAACCTGAAACGGTGCACTCAGACCACAAGGATGGCTTATCCATTCCAGAAAACATTGTTCTTGGCCAACACCATGGATGCACTCAGATGTATACATACTCCCATATGCAATTATCGGAAGCAGCTATATTTGATCTTTATTTTGTATTTGAAGCACCTAGTTTAGGAAGTACTACAAAATTATCTATAAATGACTGTTCACAGATTGATTTGATCTTGGCCAAATATTTTGCCCCAGTAGGTTGGCCTGTAAGAAACAGGCACTCATATGAGACACAAGATACTAGTAAGCTCTGCCCCACAGTATGACAAACCACAAAATGAATTAGAATAAGCATGGCTGTTCAAGCCGGGCTTTGCAATTTCAATTTAACTTATATATATATAATATCAACTTCACAAAGTGACATGTGGTTGGAAAGAGAGAACCTCCATTTTATAGATAGTTCTCAATAGTTTAATGAAATCACAGCATTAGAGATTCATTCTTTTTGCCTTCAATAATTTCTATTTCAAGCTCAGAAGAGCACTGTTAATATTAGTGCCTTGAACACATAAATAAGTGATTAAGCTTTCTCTTAAGTGCTGGATATTAATGAAGATAATGATGATGATAGCCAACACGTATTAAGTACTGATTATGTGCAAGCCATTTTTCTCTTACATGTATTGAATCATTTAATAGTCATAATAACCTTAGACTATTAGATAACTTTAGATACTATTACCTTTCTATTAGGCAGAGGAAGAAAATGAAAGAAAGAGCATTTCAGTAACTGGCCAAAGTTTCCCATGCTAGTGAGCTTCAGAGCTGGGATTCAAATCTTGGTGGGTTGTATCCAACGCCAATTTACTAAACCACTCTTTGAGATTCTTCTAGAAACCATTTGAGATGTGCTGAGAGAATGCAGTTTCATCCACTTTGGGGAAACAAATGAGGGTAATTTTTCAGGTAATAATGGCTGATAAAATCAGGATAATGGATTGTGTCTCTGTGCGTATATGTTGTAGGTCCAGTAAACCAGAGATTAGGATGAGGTGGAGAGATAATAAAGACTGAGCTCACTTAACTTGCTTTGCCAGTGAGCTTCCACTATAACTCTGAAATCATTAATGAATTCAAATGAGTTTAGAGTTTCTTCTTTATGTAAATTTCCAAAGCATACAGAAAAACGTGTTATATATTACTCGTCAATCACCTTTTCTCAAGCAAGTACATAAAAGATCTCTGTTTATTCCAGCTCTGAAATAACTGGTGCATCCAAAGCTGTAGAGACTTGAAATTACAAAGAGGCTTGAACTTGAAGTTAAGAGATATTATTTTAAAGCCAAACCTTTTCATTAACTTGTTGTGTAATTATAGAACTTATTAGTTTTCTCATACACACACACATGTATATATAATGGGGAATTACATGTACTTTTTTCACAGCGTTGTCATAAATGTTAAATATATTATATATAAATAATGATTTTAAAAATAGTATGATGATAGATCATTTTGTTTAATTAATTATTAATTTCAAAAGAAATTTATGTAACTATTTTGGATAGTCTACACATATATTTTCTAATTTTAGAGTAGGGTAAAAGATGATTATCAAGAAAGTCATACTGAAATATCAAACTTCTGACTTGCAGGTTTATCATGAATTTGTAGTCCTTGAGGGATGGTGTGATTGAACATTGCTTGGCAGGTGCCTTCATTTTTTGGATTGCTTCTGTAATGAAACACGAATTTAGCAGCTTAAAACAACACAAGTTTATTAGTTCAAAGCTTAATAGGCCTGCATTCTGGGCCTAGTGTTACTGGTTTCTCATGTGAAAATGTGACTGGGAAGAGTGTTTTTAGCCCATTCAGATTTGGGCAGAATTTAGTTCCTTATAGATAGAGAACTGAAGTCCCCATTTCCTAGTGAACTGTCAGTCAAGGAGTGCTGTCAGCTGCATTCCCTGTGATGTGGCCACATTCATCTTCAGTGGTGAATTCCTCTATACTTTGTTTTTAGGCCTCCACTTGATTAGCCCAGGCTTACTCAGGACAATCTCCCTATTTTAAGGTCAGCTAGTTTGGAAACTTAATACTAATTCATCTGCAAATCTCTTCAAAGCAGCACCTAGACTAGTGTTTGAATAACTGAGGAAACATGTATGGGCGTCTAGGGAAGGTATTCTTGGGGAACTAGTTTAGATTTCTGCCTGCCACAGGCATCATACAGCATGTTTCCCATTGCTAGAATATGCAATAAAATGACTTTTGGAATGTTCTGCCTGAGCCAGTGGCTCAGACTGTTTATGGTCTCTATCACTTTTGTGTAAGGAAATGCTTGAGCTTGTCCTGCAGCTATCACTGATGAGTGCCACTGTCAAAATCCCAGAAAACTTCATAATCCCTGATCCAGACAAAAGTCCCAACATAGATCTATTGACTTATTTTTGTATCCTGTAGCCTGGAGCATGGATTCATTTCTGAAATCTTGATTCTCTGTCTCATGCACCACACATACACAAAAATTAGGGTTCTGTCTAGCTCAAGGTGGGATCAGAAGGTGGGTGAAAAAAATTAGACCTTCATAAATCAGAGGAATGTTTCCTGGAGTCTAGATATTCGGTAAAGACAGAGAAATTAAAAAATGGTGGCCACTATTTCTTCCCCTGGACTTATTGCAAGGTATTGGAGGGGTCAGATTTAGAGATTAGTCTTTTGTTGGTTATATTTGTGAATATTTTATGCCATTCTGTAGATTATCTCTTCCACTGCGAAGAAGATTGTTAATTTAATTAACTCCAATTTATTTATTTTTGTTGCTGTATTTGCCTTTGGTGTCTCAGTCATAAATTCTATGGCCCTAGACCAGTGGTTCTCAACCTTCTTAATGCTGCGATGTATTTTCATTGTTACAAAGGGGTCACAACCCACAGGTTGGGACCGCTGCCTTAGACCAACACCTATAAGGACTTTTTCTGTTTTATTCTATAATTTTATGGTTTAATGCCTTATGTTTAGGTCTTTTATCCATCTTGAATTAAATGTTGCTTATGGTGAGAGGAGAGCCGTCTATGGGTCCTGCTTTATTCCTCTTCATGTGGGTATCCCATTTCTTTTCCCCAGTGTATGTTGCTGTCTGCTTTTGCAAAGATCAGTTGGTTGTAGCTATATGGTTTATTTCTGGGTTATCCATTCTTTTCTATTCGTCTATGTCTCTACTTTTATACCAGTACCATTGTAGTTTGGCTACTACAGCCTTGGAGCATAACTTGAAATTGGATAATGTGATGCCTCCAGATTTGTTTCCTAGGATTGCTTTAGGTATTTGGGCTCTTTTTTGATTTTATAAAAAAATTTAGGATTGTTTATTTAATTCTGTGAACAATGATCTTGGCTTTTTGATGGGAATTGCATTGAATTTGTAGTTAACTGTGAAGTAGACATTTTAATGACATTGATTCTTCTAATCTATAATCATGTGATGTTTTTCCATTTTTCTGTTAGAAAATTAGAAAGCGAGGAAATGAATAAATTTCTGGAAATACACTAACTCCCAAACCAGAATCAGGAAGAAATATAAATTTTAAGTGGACTAACAACGGGCAGCAACATTGAAGCAGTAATAATAAAACTCCCAATGGAAAAAGGCTTGTACTGGAAGGATTCTCAGCCAAATTCTACCAGACCTACAAAGAAAAACAGATACCTATTTTACAGAAATTATTCCTTAACATTGAGAAGGAAGGAGTCCTCCCTAACTCATTCTACAAAGCCACTATGACCTTGGTACCAAAATCCCTTCTGAACACAAATGAACAAAATACTACCAAACGGAATTCAACAACACAAAAAATACAATCTGCCAAGGATATAAGGATGGTTTAACATATGCAAATCAATAAATATAATCAACACATAAACAGAAACAAAAATAACGACATACCATCACCTCAACTGACACAGAAAAAGCATTACATAACATCTAGCACCCTTTCATGGTAAAAAACAAACAAACAAAAAAACCCTCAATAAACTAGGCATAAAAGGAACATCACTCAAAATTATAAAAGCCATATATGACAAACCCATAGCCAACATCATACTCAATGGGGAAAAGCTGAAGTGTTGCCCTTCACCACACAACTCAAACAACATAAGTAAAGGGTTAAACAGTCACCAGTTCTATTCAACATAGTGTCAGATGTCCTAGCCAGAGCAATCAGGCAAGAGAAATAAACAAAGGGCATCCAAGTCAGGAAAGTGGATGTCAGACTATCCTTGTTTGCTGATGATCTGATCTCGTATCTAGAAAATCCTAAAGCTCCACCCAAAGTCTCCCAGCTTTGATTACTTAAACTCCTACACAGAAAACAAGAAATATGGATTAAACTTCAAGTTTTAAACTCTGAATCATCTTTCTTAGTTTGGAGAGTATTCCAATGACTTAATGTTTCTTGAGTCATCTTAACATAATGTTATCAATAGCATTTTGTGCCAGCAGGGACTTTATAAATTATCTAGAGTAATTTTTTTTTATTTTATACATGAGAAAAATAAAGCTTAAAAGATTTAAGTGACTTTAATCTTTGAGCTATCATGGGGATAGGATAACTCGGAAACAGTGTTCAAGATAAGAATTCTTATGATGGTTCCAGTGTGTCATGCTACTTACATTTTTATGTAAATATGGGCAACGCTAAAACACTCATAAAGAAAACAACTAAAATTTAGGATAATCACCTACAATCTATTTTTTATCTTGAAGGTATACATTATGACTTTTTAAAAATTTCCACTCTTCCCTGGTATACAACCAGCAATCTGTGGGCTTTTAAAATAGATTAGGTGATAATACTACAGTTTGGGTTCTATCCAGTAAAACAACACCAATATAAAGTGATTTCTTTTTCCTTAGCACTTTAAATATTCCATATGCCATCCTTAGTGTATTTAAATCTCATTTTATATGCAGTTTTTAATAATTTATGTTGCAAATATCCAGCGTTTTAGTTTTCTTTGTGCTGTCATGTGTCTAAGTAGATTTCACTTGCAGTTTAAATAATTTTTGTACCTTAAAATTATTTGGCTTTATTTCAATGAACGGTAATGCTCACATTGTCAATATTTTATCCTAATACATGGCTCTATTGTACAAAAGCATGAAATAATTAAGGAATTCCCTACACTGGCATTTGATAAGACATCTTTTCTTTATGGCAAGATTTATGTTGTAACAGGGATCTTCTCTTAAGTATAGAAGCTCTTCACATTTATTACAAAAAAGACCGACAAAAATAATTACTTAAAAAGTTCTTCCCATCCAGTTGACGTCAGTTGACGTCATTCTGACAAAGTATCTCTTTGAATTTGAAAAGTGTAGTGAAAGTTCTGGGCCTTTTATGGTCTGTGCATTCACAGTTGAAAGAAGAACTAGCAGTAGATGGGAATAGGACTATTTTAGTGATGCTGACTCTAACCCTGACCCCCCGGGGGCCTCCAAGTTTCCCCCTATTCCAATACATTTCTCAGTTTATCTGTTATAGAGCAGAGTTCTCACCAATAACACATTACATTTACAATTACTTTGTAAATTGAACATGTTTTGGAGATTAAAAAACCATCCCTTATTCCATATTACTGATTAATGGATGGAGATTATTTCCCTCTAGTGCTTTTATAAATTTCAATTTATTTGGGAATTTTGACAGATGGAAGAGGATGGAGCAAGGAATTCTGGAAGAAAAAAGCTTGTGGAGATGGAAATGTCTAGCCAGGATGGTATTCTCAGGGTCTATGCATAGTATGTGGTGGTAAGGACTTTAGAGGTAGGAATGTGTGCATGTGTATGTGTGAGGGAGACAGGGAGAGGGAAATGGAAAGAGAGAGCGACTGAAAGGATAATGAGAAGATACCTGCCAGTTCTTTGGCTCTTATCCCAGACTTCATCAAATTCAATGGATTTCCAATTAAAGTTACTTTCTGAGAAAATGACATTCAATTCAATTTCAAAAATATAGCCATTGTTTTTCTACTATATGTAATGTATATGACAACTCAGGAAAATAAATAAATAATCAGTGCTAATTTTCCCAAACATTTAGAGCTAGTACAAATAAGGATATGTGTGTATAATATATATACACACATATATTTTTATATATATATATATATAAATATATATATTTTATATATATATATACGGTCTGCGTATTATGGTATATACATATTATTATATATACGGTCTGTGTATTATTTTATATATATATACGTATATATATATATATATAAAATGATTTAATTTTATCAATGTATGTAACAAAACCACAGAACTTTCTTAGCTGGAAGAAACTTAGATATGATAGATTAAATTCCTTTAGCCAAAAAAAAAAAGAAAGAAAAGAAAGAAAGAAAGAAATCTAAGCCAAGCAAGGCAAATGATTTGTCAAGAATTCCAAACAAGTCTAACATTATCCATCTATTCAAAATAGGCTTACAAGTCTACAAAAAAAAAAAAAAAAAAAAAAAAAAGAATTGAAAGTCAGGTCTGAGGTTACACCATGACCATTATTATTTTGAATTTGCTTATGAGAAACTAGTCTGCAACTTGCTAGAGAATCTTTTTGACCTGAACTTGGCTTTGAGACACCATTGTGAACTATGGAATTATTTTTCATCAAGGTGAGGCTATAGAAGGCTTTTCTTTCTCTCTTAGAAATTCCTCCTATTCTCTAACTTATTGTGAAAACAAATGAGAAGTTAGTCATTATCAGTATAATTTCCGAAGTTGTCTTTAGACTGAATGCCAAGGCTACAAAATTGTCAACTATCAGACTCTAAAGCACAGTTCACAGTCAAGGCCAATTAGAAATCCTTAATGTCTCCCATGAGCCTCATCTACATGCCCTGTCCCAGCAAAAACCATGTTCTTCACACAACCATTGAGTACTAGCTGCCAGTTGAAAATGGTTTTTTGAGTACCCTCTTAAAATTCTCTCTTAAAATGATTAGTTGGTAACTCAAGATGGATCTAACTTATTTAAAAAAAAAATGGACTAGTGTAAAACATCTAATCTGCTGTATATTGTTTTCATTACAGAAGCTTACTTTATAATTTCTTCCCAAGCCACAGAAGTCTTCACTTAATTTTTTTTTTTTTTTGTCAGCTCAATTTCGGTATCTTTCTAAAAATTTTTCTATCTGACTGTAGCACTGAATAATTGCAATACATCAAACTCTCTCTGTCCATAGTTTAAATGTTATTTTTCATTTATATATCCAGAAAACAACATATTAATCTGCTAATCAGTCTTCCTAAACTCTGTGGCAAAATATCAAAGAAAACCTTAGACAGGAGTATGTTGCTGTAGTGGAGAGAACAGACAGAACTTGGCTCCAATTCTGATTCTAAGATCAATCAGCTTTTGACATATGAAAAACTGGCTATGTCTTTTAATCTCTTTCCTTATTTGTCAGATCAGAATGCTAGCAACCACGTAAGTCAATTTTCTAGAATAAAATATTTACGCTAAGTGAAGTATAGTACCTGTGACATATGGAAGTATGCAATAATAAATGTTAATTAGTTCTTTTTCTACTTTCTTGTTCACAAATTGAAAAAATTAATGTGTTAAAGAAAATAGTGCTTATTATCAACAGCAAGCATCCTACCCCACAGGCATAAATACTATAGTAATACTGTCGTGTGCGTTTAAAAGTAACATGAAAGAATTATTCCTGTTTTTTATGCATTATCAATTGTAAATACAACAGAGACAAGTTATGGACAACTGTGTATTTCTGATATGTATGTTGGGTTTTTAATGTCTCTTCAGATTCACTTTCGTTATACTATAACAAGGATAAATACTTAAATGTCTAGGTAAAGTTGTACATGGCAAATTATCTGTGGAGTTATACTTGGACATCTTTTGGGTTAAAATATCAAAATTACCTAGCCCAACGTAATTTGTCGTATTATGACCTTTATGTCTTGCCTTTGAATACTCAGCAGAAATCAAGCGGAAGGTTTGTCAAGTAAATAATTAAATAAGTACAGATGGCCAAAATGACCTCTGTAGACAAATTTGACACAGCACTGACAAAAATACCAGGCCTCAAACAGAACTCAGCCGAAGGCTGGAGGATCAAATGATAGGTAACTATGGGAAGAACATAACAAACTTCTTTTGGTATCCTCAGTAATATTGGGATTTGATTTATTTTATTTTATTATCTATCTATTTATTTATTATTTTGAGAGAGAGTCTCACTATGTTGCCCCTCGGTAGAGTGTCGTGGAGTCACAGTTATAGCAACCTCCAACTCTTGGGCTTCAGTGATTCTCTTGCCTCAGCCTCCTGAGTAGCTGGGACTACAGGTGCCAGGCACAACGCCCGGCTATTTTTTGGTTGTAGTTGTCGTCGTTGTTTGGCAGGCCTGGGCTGGATTCAAACCCGCCAGTTCCGGTGTATGTGGCTGGCGCCCTGGCTGCTGAGCTGCAGGTGCTGAGCCTTATTTAGATTTTATTGATGGTGATTCTAGAAGGAACATACTACCATATACATAGAATAAAGTTTGGAAATTCAATTAACAAGTGAGGAAGAACTGATATATTCTAATTCTTGATCTTTCTTTGAATATCATTTCACAATGCATTCAGTAAAATGGTAGCGAATATGTGTGAGAATAATTATGAGCTTTTTTTCATTCCCTATGCTTGGTGTTGATTTATTAAAATTTAGAAGAGATTTTTTTTAACTTTATCTTCCCCTTCCCCTCCAGAATTCAACACACGGAGGTGCGCGCACACACACAGCCACAGGGACGCAGACGCGCTCGTGTGCACGCACACACATCACGAGACGTGATTATGTTTTCATAAGCAGAAGACAGAAGCAGATGGTAGAAACTGTGAATTTTTAGCAACAGATTTTGAGACCACAATATTATTCTAACAAAACAACTAAACATACCACTCATGTAAACTGATCAATATATAACTTGTTAATAAGTCCAAATATTTCTAATCATTTACTAAATAATTAAATCAGTAGTGATGCAGACAAAATTAATAGTATATTTTTCTTGAGTCTCCACTGTGAATTATTTTACTTTTGCAGAGAAGATAAAAGAGAAATAAAAGTAATTTAATTTCCTTTGGCAAGTAAAATTACTCAACAAAAAAAGGAAACCCCAAGGAAATAGATATTTTTTTTTTCTTAAAGACAGAACTAAGCTGTAGCTTACCTGATATAAGGGAAAATGAAAAACAAAATCAAAGGAGCAAACAGCCAAGCAAGAAAGCTTTGTGTCATGCACAAGGGCAACCCTAATAAAGTTTTAGAATTGGAAATCATAGGATTCTAGCCTGGTGGAAAGCAGGAATCTTATGTACACAAACGTGCTCATCTGCTCTCACATAAAAATGCATTTTTATTACCCAGGGAGAAAGTAAGCCTCCAGGAGAGTAGAAGAAATAAAGTACTTGAAGAGCTGAGACGCTGAGGGAGAAATTGATATTGCTGTGGCCTTTGTTTATAATATCAGAGTCTATGTAAAGAACCTCAGGCTGATACAAATGAATAATAAACCAGCAGATTGTCAAACTATTTTTTTATCTCTTCGAAGTCTAATGGAAATAAAAATTACTGGTCAGATCTGCTAATTCAATGAGTGATCATTATTCACAAGTTGCATATAAAAAGAATTTTTAAGTCAGGAAAGGATTTCCAGGGGCTGTTTTCCTTCTCTTGGCAAGCATTCCTACAATGCAAAAGAGAAGCTTTTTTTTTTTACACTCTGCAAAATGTATTCTCTTTTTGGTTAGGCTCTACAGATTTCAACATTTAAAAAGCACTTTGTGAAATCTTCCCTAAAATATCATAATTTGTTCATATATGTTCTCAGATAATCCAGATAAAACCATGGTCATGTATGGTTGAGAAATTTGAGCTGGAGTGCAGTCTTCCAGGTAGGGTTATCAATGATTTGTTTTCCTCTATTCTCGAAAATGTCAATTCAGATTTTAGAATGTCAAAAATGAACAGCTTGAAATGTTGTGTGTACTACCAAATTGACATGACCCCATAAATAACATGTTTTATATTTTTCTCCTAAAACCCTAATAATCTGTTGATGAAGCAAAGTCCAATCTATTGCTGTAGAAAGGGACAACTCTTTCTTGGAAAAGTGGTTGCTGAGAAGGGGGAAGTTAAGGGTAGATGGTCATCTAATAGCATTGAGGGCTTTTGATTAGGCATTTTAAGGTATGTCTTTCCATGTCTGGATGTAACTGGCTTGACCAAATTCTGTGTTGCAACAAATAGTTTATTTATGATTCACGGGTTTATTGAAGATGTAGTCTTGATGAGTAAACTGGTGTTTGATAAGCAAGAAAGTTATCTTCGTAGAGTGATGTATGGTCCCAAGAAGGGCTTCTTGCCTCATATGCAAGTTATGTCTTGAGGGGGAAAAATCTGGTTTAAAAATCTATTCTTTGGATAAATGGAGTTTTGGAGAGTTCCTAAAGTTAACAAGGAAGGTATTTAGCATTTTACATCATCATATACTTCAGCAAAAAATTTTGGTAACAAATAGTAGGGGGCATATAAATATAGGGACCCCAGTCCTTATTCCCCAAATTAACCTATGGGACTTGGTATCCCAGTTTTCAGAACTGAACTCATTGGATCTAGAAAATCAGTGTATCAATGTATATTTGGAGATATATGAAAGTCCACCATGAGGTATCTACAAGTATTTTTAAGTTCAGATCCACCCAAAATAATAATTTATTTGATACAGAAAATAGAGGCTAAATGTGTTTACTGTAAATTGGACCGTTTAATTTTTTGAGACGTGAAGCCCACAGAAGCGTAAGCCAGCAGCCTGAACAATTGGGAAGAAGACCTTTGCTTTTCCCTCTGACCAATTACACATGTGAGGGTTGTGCTGGGCAATATCTAAATAATCCTCATGCCATACAGACTGAAGGGAGTGAGGCAGAAGGCAGAGCAGGTGCAGCTGCAGAAGCTTTAGGGCTTTCCCTTTGCACAAGGAGATGGGCAACTCCCAAGGACAAGCAGTGGAACAAGGATTGTAGATCACATATTTGTCTTTGTTATGATTCAAAGTCTGGCCCAGCCATGAGTGAAGGAGCAAAGGCACGGGTCAGCTGTGGGCAGAGGTTTCCCCTAGCACTTCAGTTCTGAGGGTATCTATGTGTGGTAATAGGGAAGTGGGCTGCAGCCAGGAGCAAGTGGAAGAATAATCATCTTCTCTCTGATCTCAACTGTAGTGAAGGAACATTTAGATCCTTCCATCAGAACTTGCCAATATCTCTGAGGGGGTGGAAAAGGAAAGGATTTATTTCTGTGCAAAAAGAGATAACATTTAGATTCTCAGTAGAGTGAATTATATTTCCTTTTACTTGGCTGCTAGGCATAAGCACACACGCGCGCGCACACACACACAGGAGATAAATTTGCAGTAATATTAAAGACAGAAAAGTCTTTGCATTCTTTGAAAGTAGTGGATTTTTTTCAGATGATTATCCAACATATAGATGTAGAACATATTACATGAACATGCAACTCCAGAATATTATCTAAATGGCCTCAATCAAGTCACATTTTGATTTTGGTTTTTAATTTAAAAGTTACTTACAAACAGCTAATATCTGTAGGACACTTTAAACTTTTTATAAAGTTCTTTCACATGTATAACTAGAATTTTCAACCTATAATAAAACTATGTCTGAAAGGGAAATATAAAAAGGCAAGCAAGAGACACATGTTATGGGTTAGGGTCAGGATTGAAAAATATTAGAAAATCTTTAAGGTGTAAAATACCTATTTTCCCTAAGAATTATACAGGGCATAAATGATTTTTGCAAACATGAGTTAATTTAAAAAAATAATAAAGCAAAATTTCGAAAGGAATGTTTTTGCCTGAAATTTGGCTTAGCTTACATGAAGTCATAATAATTGACAGAAAATAATTTGATGTAACTATCAAAAAAAGAACTTGATGATAAAGACTTTTACAAGGTATTGAGAATTGCTAAGATATTATGAGTCTGATTTTGAGAGTTTTACGTAAATAGTATGCATATTTTAAGAGAAATTTGAATATTCTTCTACTAATAAAGGAATTGAAATAAATTTTCCTTCCCAAATATGTGTTGAGTGCTCACCAGATTTATGAACTATTCATTTTAAATGATTTTTACATTTCATAATGTCAAAGATCTCTCATTTTTCCCTTACTACTAATCTGCTGTTGGAATATTTGGTGATATATATCCACAGGTTTAGTCTTTTCCTTTCCTTACACATATTCAATCAGTATTTTTTCCAATAAATGTCAAACTGTGACAAATGACAGGAATTTTCCACCTTTTTTTTTTTTTTTTTTTGTAGAGACGGAGTCTCACTTTATGGCCCTCGGTAGAGTGCCATGACGTCACACAGCTCACAGCAACCTCCAACTCCTGGGCTTAAGCGATTCTCTTGCCTCAGCCTCCCGAGTAGCTGGGACTACACAGAAATTTTCCACCTTTAAAGTACATAATGATTTCTATTTTCCTCCCAAATCATTATCATAAAATCTAAATTTTCATGTTTCTTTTTATAATAATTTTTATAAAATAACGTCAAAAGCAATAAAATATTCAAGTAGCTTTAAGATGTATTGTCAAAGAGGCTAAAATTGGTGACATTGCTGAAACAAGCATATTGGCAGTCAATTATCACCATCTCAATTAAGAAATGGCTTGGGCGGTAAAAGGTTAACATGTGTCTCTGTATCCTAACTCTCAATATGAGATTTGTCTGACTCTCATTGCCTCTCTAAATTATTAGAACTTGGAAAGCACTGTGAGAGCTGGGACCTTGTTGAACTTGGTCATTATCTGTGTCCTCTTGGACAGACTCATCCTATAACCTGTTTGACATGTGATGAATGTTTGTAAAATTAGGAGACACAATTCTTATCCATGTTGTACATGGATATGCTGATTCTTTGCAATAGATCTAGTAGCCATGGTTATCCAACATAGAAACATACACCATGACTTGGCAGGGGAACAGATGAAGGAGGAACTGAACTCAGAGAGTGTGCTCCTCACAGGCCAGGCAATTGAAGGAAGTGTCAAAAAAAGAGGAAAAATCAGTCTAGGTGCCAAGTAGCAGGGAAAACACTTTATTTTTTGGAAGAGATTAAACAAAAGAGAAAGTAGACAGACTTGAGTCTCATAGTAGCTGAAATAAGATGCAGGGAGTTAAAGTGGGCTCCCTAGCAGAAAAGGAGATACACAGGAGTGGGGCAGTGATGCTTGAGTGCGAGCATTCATTTGATCACCAATGAGACCTCTGTTATTGGTCCCTGTGCTAAAGTAAGACATGTCCAACATCAAGTTTGTATTAATAATCACTTCTGAAGCTTCTGACCCTTAGTTTCTTAAATTTTGACAATCTCGAAGAGAAAAATGGTTTAAAAAATAGAGTACATGAAAGCTAAGAATAAAGTTCACTACTCCTGGCTTCCAAGAAAATCATCACCCAAGGATTAGAAACCACAGTGGCAGATAATTCTGCCCACCAACATTGCCATAATTATTTCTAGTGTGTTAGATGTATCTGCTAGATACATTTAGAGTTTAGTGGGTTATACTATTGTGTTTAAAAGTACAGTGTTCCAAAGCTAGGAACAATCTCTTCTAATCAAATGAAAGAGAAGCATTAAGAGGAAACTAAAAGATTACAGGAGATAAATATAGGTATTAAGCTGCTATTCATTTTTAAATTAATTAATTACTTTTTTTTTCTTTTTTGAGACAGAGTCTCACTTTCCATCCCTGGGTAGAGTGCTGTGGCTTCATAGCTCACAGCAACCTCAAACTCTGGGCTTGAGCAATCCTCTTGCCTCAGCCTCCCTTGTAGCTGGGCCCACAGGTGCCTGCCACAATGCCCAGCTGTTTTTTTTTTTTTTTTTTTTTTGAGTCAGGTTCTCACTCTTTCTCAGGCTTTAACTCCTGAGCTCAAGCAATCCACCAGCCTCGGCCTCCCAGAGTGCTATGATTACAGGCATGAAACACCACAGCTGGTGAACTACAACTTTTTAAACAAAAATACCTAATAAAATTGCAGCCAGAGTTCTTAGGTCTTAATGAAGTAAACTAAATATGTATAAATTTTAATACTCTTTCTCCCTTCTTTTCTACTTTCTTTTAAAAAAAATAGGCAATTATTTTCCCCTTTTAGGAAGAACTGTATTATACACTTCTAAATTAAATATTATACTTCAATATGTAAAACATAAACAATAACATACATACATATGATACAATATGGGGGATTATAACCTTACTGGAAATAGTAATCATTATAGTACTCACATGGGTCAAAATACATTCTTTCTACCCAGTATCCTGTGGAATCCTCAGGATTAGAAAGGTTAAATTATTTTTCCCCCCAGGGCAAACAGCTAGTAAGTAGCAGAGCCAGTTTCTGAGCAAGAAATTATTTGACTCTAAAGTCCGCTGCACTATTTGCCTAGAAAGCTTATGCCATTAATCTCTAAGTAGTTATCAAGGAATGTAATATTCATTCCTATACAATAACCATATTTAGGCTTTATCACTGTAAAATCAATATAGCCAGAAGTGTGTCTACAGACACTTAGGTTCCGTATTGTAAATGCTGTTGTGTTACCCTTGAGACACATATTACTAAAAGAGAATTTATTTTTCAGTGTTATAACTTCCCATTACTTGTAAGAATAAAGGTATGTAGTATAGGTATCTAGTGACTACAAATTATACTCTGATTTTCCTTAATAAAATAATAAGCTGTCTCTACCCAATTGTGACAAATTAAATGAATTCCATTATAGCCTGGTGCTGTGCATCTGTGCAGGAATTCCATGAGTTGGTCAAGAACAGCGAAGTCAACTCAGGTGTCTCCCTACTGGAGCCCATTCACTGTTACCATCTCTCTGTCCACAATGATGACTTAAATCTTTCAGTAGAAACTCTACGGAATATTAATTTTAACATGGAAGTTTAAGGTCAAGTGTTCCAAATCCAGACCACGAAGAAAACAAAAACAAAAAAAGGAAAACCTGAAACCAGGATCAAATTTTCCTATTCAGATTTAACAATTTGAGGTCAAAAATAGAGAATGAAGTGGAAAAGAGTAAATAAGAAAAACAGGAGGACGCTTCATAGGTCAAATCGTAAGTTAGAGCAAGACAAAGGAAGAAAGATCATAGAGAAGCAACATAGAGAGTGAAAATTTTGTAGACCTGGTGAGAATATTTCTCCCTTCCCATGACCCTGTGGCAATTCACTCCTCTGTTGCATCTCTGCAGGGTAGAACATTTGATACTTGCCTTTTCTCCCACAATTCCCTGTTGAGAGGAAGGCCGTGTATATGTTCCTGTACTTCCAAGAACACGTGTAAGAGAAGACTGCCCTGGGATGTTAGGATTATAAATTGGAGGGGGTAACAGGTGAGGGAAACACTGGTGTAGAATCTGGAGAATCTTGTAAAATAGTTTTCTCAAATTAGTTTGATTATTGAGAATGGATAATTTTTTTTTAACAGATGGCTAGGACTTTTCCTTGATATTCTAATTTTTTTATGGGGATCCAAGAATTTATAATTTGATATATTCTCAGGATTGTTTTTTTTATGATTAGGAATAGTTGACAAACACTAACACATGCTAAGATTAAAAGTTTGGAAATACATAAGTTGGAGCAGTACTAAAACATATGAGCAATGTAATTACTGAATTTAGCATTTAGTAAACATTAGAGACATTAGAAAGATGTGTTTTAAGTGTGGTTCTAGAAAACAATTTAAAAACATGGGGATGCATTTTAAGAGACTAAATTATTTTACTACACCTTAAACTTTCTTGAAAAACTAGGAAATGCTTATTGCAGAAAAATAGAAAGCTAGTTAAATAAAAACCAGATTAAAAATAACCATATAATCACACTGCCAAAACAAATCAGTATTAATTTTATTGTATAATAGCATCTTAATACCTCAGGGTCACTGTTCTCAAAACGTTTCCATCACATGTGGATAAATCCTGTGTTTAGCAAGTTTTCATAGAAAAAATGATTAGAGAACTCTTTTCTAAGTGGTTTAGGGTTCAATAGAGAAACAGAACCAATAGTATATGTGTGTGTGCGCTTTTGAGTTTGTGTGTATTTGTGTGTGTGTATATACACCTATACGTATGTTCTAGGACTTAGCTCACATTTTTGTGAGGACTAAGAGGTCCCACAATCTACCATCTGCAAAACAGAGAACCAGGAAAGCTTGTGGTACAATTTGGTCAGACTCTCAAGGCCCGAGAACCAGAAGAGGCTATAGATCTGTTCCCAGATATGAGTCCAAAGCCCACGAGCGTCAATATATAATGGCAGGAGAGAATGGATGTCTCAGATCAAGAAGAGAGAACAAGGTAGCCCTTCTCCTGCCTTTTTTGTTTGTTTTGTAACAGGCTTTCTAAGAATTGGATGATACCCATTTTCAAGGGAGATCTTATTTACTCAGTCTGCAGATTCAAATGCTTCTCTTCTGGAAACATCTTCACAAACATATCCAGAATTTTGCCAGGTATCTGGATGGCTCTTAGGTCAGTCAAATTTACAAATAAAATTAACCATTACAATGGTGTCAATATATTTAACACAATAAATCAGCATTCAGGAAGATCCCCCTCTTCCAAGTTAACTACACTTGTTGGTATGCAACAATAATTCTCCCATTCAAAAGGAAAAAAAAATTTTAGATAGTATGTAATATGTTATGATCAAATATTTTATATTGTGTAGGCTTTGTCTGTGAAGGGACATCAAACTCACGGGCTCCTAGAAGTCAGAAATCCTTAAGTTCAGCCAACTTATACAGTGTTCCCTGAGTGACAGAACAGTGCTATTAATAAATAAAAAGGAGAAATTTAATAATATTAAAAAAAAAAAACTTCTCCTAAAAGAGTCTCACTGATTTTTCACAAACTATTGCAACCTTCTGAGGAAGATTCTTTTACAAAGTCATGTGCTAATAGCTTCTCATTTTAATGTTTTGAAATGGTCCCTATATCTTTCATGATTGTTTCCTCTTTAGTAAAACAATTAAGGCAAAATTTAATGTAAAAAAAATTAGTTTTTACAAGTTATCTTGGTGCTCAAGTCTATGTTATTACGGTTTTTCTTGTTGTTGTTGTTTGTTTTAATAACAGAAATGTACTTTCTAAGCCTTCTGGAGAGGCAGAGATCCAGGAGTCACTCAAATTGATTTCTTCCGACACCACTCTCCTTGGCTTATAGATGGACCGTTTTCTCCCTCCTTCTTTTTGTGGTTTTTCTTCTGTCTCATTTTCTTATAAGGACATCAGTCGTCTTGAAGGAGGATCCACCCCTTGATCTCATTGTATCTCCTTGCCTTAGCACTTGACAGGATTACATTCCGATGTCTGGGAAGTGAAGGCTTCACCATGTGAGTTGGGGGTGGAGGCAGGGCTTGTTATCAGGGTATCTGTCTCCTGCTCTCTGTCTCTACACACACACATGCATGTTATTTGGAAAGGAAGACTGATGATAGCTTATGTATAGCCGAGTGAATTTCGGGCCAATTTTGTGAAGCAGACATTATAAAATACATCAGCTAAATACTTTTTGAATGTTGATAGTCCTACTTTAAAGGTAGAACTTTAAAATTAGGTTAACTATGCACTGTGATTTGCTCTTAACATGTCCGAAACATTTCTGGAGTATAAAAATTCGTATCTAACAGGGAGCTTAAGGAAACGATGTTTTGGCTTCTCAGAATCTGAAGGATGTGCCTAGTTTGAGGAAAAATGCCAGGAATGTAATGGGTAATTCTAAATGAGTAAACGCTAACCAAGGACCTTGTGTGCTCTACTGGTGACATGTGTCACCTTTTGCTCTGCCAAATCAGATGTGAGGGAAAGTTTCCATCAAAATTGCCATTGATAGAGTCCTGCAGCTTAGATATGTTTATAGAAGGAATTCTAGCAAGAAATGCCTGGGATAGTAAAGGAAGTAAAAGTAATCACTTTTCCTTCTGGGAGTCAGCATCTGGGGAAATGTAGGATGGTATTTTTTAAGCCTTACCCACCACCTCATTACAAACACTTCATTAGAGTTTTCAGCTGCTCATTTGTCTCCCTTCTCTCCACCTGCACAGCCTCCCAGCCAATTTTCAATAATGGCTGTCCCTTTTCCCAGCCTTCAATGTGCCAAGCACTGGACAGATTCTGAAAGGCTTTGCTTCAAAGAGAAATGGAGAATTTGGCCAGGACTTAGCTGCCATGGAGACATCCTCGATATTTTACTTCCAACACGCATTTGTCTGAATTGAAGCATTTTTTTTCTACTTCATTTTCTTCTTACAGCACCTCTTCCTCCCTAACTGCTCCAGGGCCACTTCCCTCAATTTGTGGATTAAAAGAAACCCAGCACTGTCTTCCTTTCCTGCCTCCACTTGTTTAGCATAATTTAACCCACCATGCTATTTACTTGTACAACTCTCTTATCTTTATTTATCCGTCATCCTCCAGAATTATCTTCCATTCCTGTTGGAAACTTCAGAATCTACTTAACCTGCTTTTTTCCCATCCAATCTGACTTCAGCTTTTGCTTTGAGAACTCACCTAACATCCTAAACCTACTCAGCTTACGCTTTCTACTTCCCCTCTTCAAATCATAGTAATGATCACTCTTCGTCTCAACACCATTTGGAACTGTTTGTGATTCCATCCGAAAAAAAAGACAATGTTGAAAAATCTCTTCTCTATCTAACCCCATCACCCTGGCTAACTACCACCATCTCTATGCTGGAATAGTAATATCTTTGTATTGCTTTTTGCTGCAATCGCTCCTCCATTCCAATCCATTTTTCTGTTCTGCACCCAGAATATGTTTTCTTCAAAATATGAATTTGATCATGGACCACACCCTTACTTAGCTTTACCTCCACTTTAAAAAATATTTCAGGTTTTCCTTTTTTAGAAAGAGAATCAGTATTGTGGTGTTAATTGCTTAACGATCGGCTGGGTGGGGGAGGGAATAAGAATAAGGAGGGTGGGAGGAAAAAAAAACACATAAGCTCTAATTTGTAGCTTTCGCCGAATTTGCAGAGTGTAACTACTTCTATGGTAGATAACATCAAGCTGGCGATGTAACATCACTAAGTGTAGAGTTGAAAAAAATGTGCACAAATGGGCCATGAACACTCAGTGCAGGGATAGAGGCTAGTTCTTTAACTTGACATTTAAGTCCCTGCTTCACCTTTTCCCACTGACCTGTTGTTAACCACGACTTGTTTCTTAGTCTCTGTCCACTGACATTTCTGGACCTGTGTTTACTCTCTCAAATGTGCTCTGTGCTCTGCTCCTCTAGCCACAGGGACTTTGCACATGCTACTCTTTCCACTGGGAGCTTGCTTTCTACGCCAGGCTTCCCCAAGTTAGTATCTTGGTTCTGTCATTTTCTCAAGGCTATCTCCCTTGATTGTCCCCAACACGCCAGACTAATGGAGACCATCCTATTGTGCATACACGAGGCACCACCTACTACTTATTCTGTTAAACATTGTAATAATTTTTACATCTATTGCTGGGATCAATATCTCTTCTCAACCAGACTGTAAGCTCTGTCAGTGCAAAGGTTATACCTGTGTGTGATAATCACTGTATCAATGGTGCTTATGGCTAACATAGTTTTAAGCATACAATAGTTTCTAAAAGATAGTAACAACAGCATATGTTGCATGAAAAAATGAAGGGAAATGTATCCTTTTTTACTGGACAGTACTTAGCACTGTGCTATGTGTTAGGCTTAGCAATACTAGGGCTTCATTGCATATTTATTAAATGATTAAATGAAGGCTTCACCTATGTCATATTCTTGTTTCTGCTGAAATTGGCTTTTACCTTCATTATGATCTTTATGCCTCCATATTCTTCAATCCAGTATTATTCGTTACCTCTTAGTTCCTACCCTATTTGTTATAATTCAAAAGCCTATATTCCACATTATTAGAAGTGTTATTGTTTTAATCTTAACCTGATGAGCCATTGGCCTCTATGATGTTTATGTATAGGTCTCAAGCTCTCACTCTTTCGGGAAAATGAATTGGTTAAATTAAACATCATTATGATCAGAAGATCTTGGATTTAAAAAGGTAGCAAAAATAATGAAAATTATTTAACATAAAATTTTAAGGAAATAAGGAAATCCATGGGAAAAAAAGATATGATTATTTACAAGTAACTGCTGCAAGTGGCATCTTGAAAATTTCTCGATGGTACTCTACCACAGACACTTGGGAATGCAAGTCCCTGTAAAGTAATAGATTTAATGAGCTCACTCTGACATTCTGATTGCCTATATGGATGACATGTATGAATGAACCCAAATAATTAAGGAAAGTTATCATAAAATCACCAGCACGATTTAGCAAGCATATTGTGATTCTAGTGAACCATATTATGTAGGTGTTGATAGTTTAACATAAATAACTTAGTTGTATAAAAACAAACACTCCAAATCAGCATACAGTCTTTCCAGCTTGCAATTTATGGTTTATTTTTCCCTGATACTGTGTTCAATAGAACATCTGCTGAGGTTGTTTTACTTTTTTTTCTTTGAAATCTCTAAAAGTGAGGCAAATTCTTGATACCTCTGCATCTTTTGCTTAAAACATCAGATGGCTCGGTTTCTTTCAAAAAGTCCATTTTAAAAAACTAACTTTTAAAAATAAGACACAGAGCATCTATTCTATCAAGATGTCTGTTTAAACACTGTGCTTAAAGTGCTTGCCTGCTAGTGTTTTAGAAGCTAGAGGTATTTCTTTTGAAGTGTCAATTTGACTATTACCATGATTTTGATGGTAATTATAGTGGAATGCCCATATTTCAAAGAGTGAGATCAGAGTTCATTTTAATCTCTACACTGAATGAATCTGGCAGTGTTTCTACAGCTTTTGAGTTCTGAGTACATACACATTTGCAATGCATTTTGATGTAATAAACTCAGAGACTGGGGTTATCTGGATAGATGGATCAATTGTCTCTATTTGCAAATATTTAGGGGTTTAAATATATGACACTGAATGCTACAACTATGTTTAGAATAGGTTTTAAGTATAGACATTAGCAGACAAATAATACGTGAACTTCTGTGAAAATTATTTTGAGCATAATCAAACCACAAATTGAATAACACTCATATATTTATTTTGGCCTTTCATATGGAAAATCCTAAAACAGATTCTTTTTTTATTCCTTTTTATTTTTTAATTAATTTTAAATCATAGCTGTGTACATTAATGCGATCATGGGGCACCATACATTGGTTTTATAAACAGTTTGACACATTTTCATCACACTGGTTAATATAGCCTTCCTGGCATTTTCTTAGTTATTGTGTTAAGACAGTTATGTTCTACATTTACTAAGTTTCACATATACCCTTGTAAGATGCACCGCAGGTATAATCCCACCTATCACTCTCCCTCTGCCCATCCTCCCCCACCTCCCCATTCCCCAAAGTCTTAGGTTATAACTGGGTTATAGCTTTCATATGAAAGCCAAAAACAGATTCTATGAGGAATGTAGAAAAGTGATGTCGTTGTTTGATCTCCATATGTAGTGACGAGATAAAAATACGAAAAATAGATAAAATAAAGTGACTATACAAGGCAAGTCTATAAAAAATCACAATGCAGTACTCCATTAATTATTGAATGAGGCATCTATGTATAAAATTCTATAGCAGCTTTCATCCTAAAGTAGCATCACAGAAGATACAAGAAAAAAGTAAAAAAGATATCCATAGTATTAGGTGTCCTTACCATACCATTCTCAGATTAACACAGATAAGTGAGATGGATAAAAGCTAAATAATAAGTAAAAATGTAGATACCTTTCAAAACATATTGAAATTGGCATCCAAAAATAATGAATGTATATTCTCAAACAAATATACAGGAAACTCACCATATAGTAGTCTACAAAGGCAAACTCAATATATTTTATAAATCAGGATTTACATAAACAAAAATCTCTTAACACAATGCAACACAACTAGACATTAATAACAAAGTTAATAAATAAAAGGCTTTTCTACACTGAAAAAATAAATTATTGGGCCGAAGAGGAAATGTGAACTAAATTGAAAATATTATGTATTGGGTACTGTTTAGGTGATGAGTATACTAAAAGCCCAGACTTCTCCACTATACAATTCACTCAAGTAACAAAAGACCATTTTAAACTCTAAATCTATAAAATTTAAAAGAAAATAAGAAAGAAAATCAAACCAAAAATCAAAACAAACAAAAAAACCCCATAAATCTGTTCTGAGTATATCAGAAATATGTACAGTTGCAAATAAAGGAAAATTCATCTCTCCAATCCCCCCAAATAAATAGGAATTATAATGATAATAAAAATCAGCACATTATAGAATATGTAAGATAATTTTAGATAAATAAAAACATTTTAGATAAATTTGGAAGATAATTTTAGATAAAAAAGACAGTTTAGATAAATTTGTAGTGCTAATTACATAAATCAATAATACAGAGATTGAAAATAAATATATGAAACATTTAAATGAAATATTGACAAATTATATGGAAAGAAAAGGAATGGTCTAACAAAGTTAAAAGCAATTAATTTTAAAAAGTCATAGTACTTTAAAAAATTTAAATGTTGATTCTTTATAAAAAGAAAAATACCGGTTTTATCTGGGTCTCAGGCTGGTTCAATATATGTAAGTCTATAAATATAATTCAACATATAAACAAACGAAAAAACAAAGACCATATGATTCTCTCAATTGATGCAGAAAAAGCTTTTGATAATATCCAGCATCCCTTCATCATCAGAACACTAAAGAAAATTGGTATAGAAGGGACATTTCTTAAACTAATAGAGGCCATCTACAGCAAACCCACAGCCAATATCATATTGAATGGAGTTGAATTGAAATCATTTCCACTCAGATCAAGAACCAGACAAAGTTGCCAATTGTCTCCACTGCTCTTTAATATTGTAATGGAAGTTTTAGCCATCGCAATTAGGGAAGAAAAGGCGATCAAAAGTATCCATATAGGATCAGAACTTTCACTCTTCGCAGATGATATGATTGTGTATCTGGAAAACACCAGCTATTCTACTACAAAACTCTTAGGAGTAATCAAGGAATACAGCAGCATCTCAGGTTACAAAATCAACATTCATAAATTGGTCGCCTTTATATATACCAACAATAGTCAAGCTGAAAACACAGTTAAGCTCTATTCCACTCACAGTAGTGCCAAAGAAGATGAAATATTTGGGAATTTATCTAACAAAGGATATGAAAGAGCTCTATAAAGAGAACTATGAAAGTCTAAGAAAAGAAATAGCTGACAATGTTAATAAATGGAAAAACATACCATGCTTATGGGTGGGAAGAATCAACATTGTTAAAATGTCCATACTACCCAAAGCAATATACAATTTTAATGCAATCCCAATTAAAGCTCCACTGTCATACTTTAAAGATCTTGAAAAAATAATACTTCGTTTTATATGGAATCAGAAAAATACCTTGAATAGCCAAGACATTACTCAGAAATAAAAACAAAGCAGGAGGAATCATGCTATCGGACCTCAGACTATACTATAAATCGATAGTGATCAAAATAGCATGGTACTGGCACAAAAACAAAACATAGATGTATGGAACAGAATAGAGAACCAAGAGATGAAACCTGCTACTTACCGTTATTTTATCTTTGACAAGCCAATTAAAAACATTCAGTGGGGAAAAGATTCCCTATTTAACAAATGGTGCTGGTGAACTGGCTGGCAACCCGTAGAAGACTGAAACTGGACCCACACCTTTCACCATTAACTAAGATAGACTCTCACTGGATTAAAGATTTAAACTTAAGACATGAAACTATAAAAATACTAGAAGAAAGTACAGGGAAAACTCTTGAAGAAATTGGTCTGGGTGAATATTTTATGAGGACCCCTGGGCAATTGAAGCAGCTTCAAAAATACCCTACTGGGACCTGATCAAACTAAAAAGCTTCTGCACAGCCAAGAGAACTGTAAGTAAAGCAAGCAGACAGCCCTCAGAATGGGAGAAGATATTTGCAGGTTATGTCTCCAACAAAGGTTTAATAATCAGAATCCACAGAGAGCTCAAATGTATAAGCAAGAAAAGAACAAGTGATCCCTTCGCAGGCTGGGCAAGGGACTTGAAGAGAAACTTCTCTGAAGAAGACGGGCGCATGGCCTACAGACATATGAAAAAATGCTCATCATCCTTAATCATTAGAGAAATGCAAATCAAAACTACTTTGAGATATTATCTAACTCCAGTAAGATTAGCCCATATCACAAAATCCCAAGACCAGAGATGTTGGCGTGGATGTGGAGAAAAGGGAACACTTCTACACTGCTTTTGGGAATGCAAAGTAATACATTCCTTTTGGAAAGATGTTTGGACAACACTTAGATATCTAAATATAGACCTGCCATTCAATCCTATAATTCCTCTACTAGGTATATACCCAGAAGACCAAAAATCACATTATAATAGAGATATTTGTACCAGAATGTTTATTGCAGCCCAATTCATAATTGCTAAGTCATGGAAAAGGCCCAAGTGCCCATCGATCCACGAATGGATTAATAAATTGTGGTATATGTACACCATGGAATATTATGCAGCCTTAAAGAAAGATGGAGACTTTACCTCTTTCATGTTTACATGGATGGAGCTGGAACATTCTTCTTAGTAAAGTATCTCAAGAATGGAAGAAAATGTATCCAATGTACTCAGCCCTACTATGAAACTAATTTATGGCTTTCATATGAAAGCCATAACCCAGTTATAACCCAAGCATATGGGGAGGCATAGAGGGAGGGGAGAGAGAGGGGTGGATGGGCGGAGGGAGGGTGAATGGTGGGATTACACCTACAGTGCATCTTACAAGGGTACATGTGAAACTTATTAAATGTAAAATATAAATGTCTTAACACAATAACTAAGAAAATGCCAGAAGGCTATGTTAACCAGAGTGATGAAAATATGTCAAATGGTTTATAAAACCAGTGTGTGGTGCCCCATGATTGCATTAATGTACACAGCTATGATTTAATAATAAAAAAAGTAAAAATAGGTAAATCATCATTTAACTCAAAAGGGGAAAAATATAAATATGTATAAGATAACATGACAAGAACAAAATAGCTATTGAGACCATTTAGAAAAAATATGGGATTACTTTGAGCAAATGTACAATTAAATTGAAAAATCACATACAAAAAGAGTAATTTTGCAGAAAAAATTATTTAAGCAATTTCCATGGGAAAAAATGGAGAATATACCAAAAATTGTCTTAGAAATGAGCACCAGGCTACACCAGTGTAAAGTCCAAAGACCCTAGACCCAGAAGCTCTGATGTTTGATGAGAAGATGGATGTCCCACTTCAAGGATACAAAAAGAATTCACTGTCTCTCCACATTTTTTTCTTTTCCATAACATGCTCACAGACACTGTCAGAAATAATGCTTCACTAGCTATCTGGGCATCTTGTAACCCAGTTAACCTGACACATAAAATTACTCATCACAATAGGCTGTACCCATCAGCTGCTCTAGGCGTGGCAGGTAGATGCTATTGGGCCCAAATTGCCCAAATTTATTCTGCTTTCAGGGAAGGTGTTTTCCAATGAAAAGCAAGTTGAGAAGACCAAAGGCTGCCTCCTCCATTCAGTGTCCACATGTAGATCTGCTCCACCCCCTGCCTAACAGCAGAGACATACAGGTCCCCCCAAGGAGATGGAGATCATAAGGACAGAGAGCTCTACCTCTCACAGTTCTCACTGAGGGCACTGACTTTATTTTCATGAAAACAAAAGTTTGAGTCTCAGGGCACTGATGAAACCCCTGGGCAATCTGATGGTAAGCAATTAAGATGAGGCTGACAGTTTCATATAGCAACAAGCAAAACCACAGGACAAGGAGACGATTGAGAGACTTAGGAAATGAGACAGATAAACAGAGTCTTCTTGAGGTCACAGCAAGGACCAAGTCCAGCCCAAAGACTGGACTCAGACTGCCCTTTCAGGGGGCTCAGATTTAATTTGCTCAGACTGTTAAGTAATTAATGCATTTTATTGGTTGGGTTCAGCTGTTGAAAAAATAGAACCTCTCTTACACTGCCAGCAGGAATATAAAATGGCATATAACTCAAAAGTAAGGTAATTTATCAGTATCTCTAAAAATTTTATATGTGTATTCTTTCTCCACTGCAGTTCCACATCTTATAATCTATCATGAAGTTATACCTCTATAAAAAGAAAATGACATAGGCACAATGCTGTTATTTGTATTAGCAAAACATTGGTAATAAATCCAAATACGGTGCATTTAATTACATAACCATAAAATACAATGGGGTAGACGCTGCCTAGTAATGTGATGTGTTTCTAAGGTATATCTCTAAGTGAATAAAACAAAGCTCATAATATGTTAATGTCTGTGAAAGAAAAAAGTGATACACACATTTATTTGCTTTGTAGCAAAGAACAAACATTATATATTCACATACATGTTTTCCTTTGGGGATAAGGGGCTGGAGTACAGGGACTGGGAATGAAAGCAAAATTCTCTCACTATACCTTTAAATGTAGTGTGACCCTGTATTCATTTTTCATATTTATAGTTAAAATATAAAATAAAATAATTTATTTTTAAATATAAAATACCATTCATTCACTTATCCATTGATTCATGTAACATCTGTCCATTCAGTCCACAGGTATTTACTGGATGGGGTCCTTGGGCCAATCACTGTTCAGAATTAGCAGAAAACTGTAGAGCAAAGTCACTGCTCTCGTGAGACTGATTTGGAATTACCTTTCTTTTTAGAAGAAATGCTCCCTCCAGTGCAGGGTAGTCTATTTTAGGCCTGCTTAGGCTCCACAGCATTTACTGACAGGAGCCTTGATTAGCAAGAATAATTTTGTGGTAAGCTTCCTATCGATGGGACTTTTGATTATGTTCGGAACAAGGTGCTCAATACAGAGATGGGGAGATACACTGACTGCTCTGTGGTATCAGTTTGTGCGATTGTCAGAGAGGAAGAAGTAATTCTCAAACGTGTGGTTACTCTGTAAAATAATAATGAAAGTAACTCCACTTTAATAAATATTTTCTACAATTCATGTATTCTCCCTAGGGCACTTTTTTAATGCCCCCCTTGATTTATCCCCATGAGAAGTTACCCTCAATTATACATAAAAATCAACCGATGCTCATAGAGGCTGAATAGTGCACCTGAGAAGCAGATGGAGCTAGTGCCCTGGTGTGAACTCTTACTGAAGTCAGAGCCTAGAATCTCATTCATTCATTATATGATATTTAAAAATAAAAACATAGTTTTTAGAGGAATAAGGTCAAATAGTACCGGCCAAAAGAAAATTTAGTTCCAGTACAAGAGAGAGAGAACACACTAAATGGTTTGAATGGAAGTATATCTATAGGCCTCAAACTGAATATTTATTAATAGGCAAATATTAAGATGATATTAGAAAGAATAATCTATTGCAGAGGAAAAAGTACCTTTCAATTCTAACTTTATTGTCATAAAAAGAACTATGCTTTATTTTCCACTCTATTGTTACCACTAATAAAAATTGTGCTGTGAAACATTTCTTGGCCCAGACAAATCCATTCTAAGTTTCTCTTTGGAAATGCGATTACTAAATCCCTGTTCTTGCTTTTTGAAGGATCTTAGAGATGAGGAGAAATGGATGAAAATGGGAAATTTGTGGGGGCGGGGAGGCCATTCTGACTTCCATGAAAATGAAGAAAGCATCTTTGAACAGTAGAAATGGTTCAGGTTAAAATAGATCCTCTGACTAACCTGTATACATGGTAGATACTCTTCAATTTATGGTGTAACCTACATAGTACCACAGTGTGGCCCCACCTACTTTACCTGTGCCCAGAGCACTCACATCAGCCTTCAGTGGACAAAAGCATCTGGCACCACAGTGCACTGCAGGGCATCTCTTGCTAACCCTCCTGATCTGACGGACCGGAGCGTCTCACTGTCGCTGCCCAGCATCACGACGGAACATGGTGCCCTTTATCACTAGCCCTGGAAAAGATAAAATCCAAAATCTGAAGTGGGAGTTCTCCTGAATGCATATTGCTGTTGTACCATCATAAAACTGAAAAATCAGTCAGTTGGACCATCATCAATCAGGAACCATATGCATTTGAACGCACATATTGTGAAGATTTATTCACTCCAAGAGATTACTGAGAGTCGGTATGGGTTTAATACTTGTCATTTAATCTAGTTTTCCCCCTTGCTGTGATTTCTAGATCTAGGAAACAAAGTTGATAGAAAGCACAATACAGTTACAAAATTTTAAACAGTGTCATACATGATGTTTTTTGTTTATAGGAAAGACACAACTTGAAAGAAGAAATATTGCCTGGATACATTACTAGTTAATGGATGTGCTACAGGAGAGGATAATCTCATCAGTTGTGCTTTAAGTTTACATGGCTAATTCATAGACTGCATACCAGTTCATAACCACTCTTTTTCTTACCAATGTTTTGCCTCAAATTTTGTTTTTCTGATATCGGTTTGATGTTTCAGTTTTCTTTTAGGTGGCATAGCCTGACAAAGCTTGTTCTGTCATTAGTTTCAAATTTTTCGGGCGGCGCCTGTGGCTCAGTCGGTAAGGCGCCGGCCCCATATACCGAGGGTGGTGGGTTCAAACCCGGCCCCGGCCAAACTGCAACCAAAAAATAGCCGGGCGTTGTGGCGGGCGCCTGTAGTCCCAGCTGCTTGGGAGGCTGAGGCAAGAGAATCGCTTAAGCCCAGGAGTTGGAGGTTGCTGTGAGCTGTGTGAGGCCACGGCACTCTACAGAGGGCCATAAAGTGAGACTCTGTCTCTACAAAAAAAAAAAAAAAAAAAAACAACAACAAATTTTTCTATGTGGTATAGTTTGAAAATAACATAAAACTACATTTTTCTTTTCTTTTTAATTTTCGATACATATATAAGATGTACAACCTGACATTTTGGTACACATGTGTAGTGAAATGATTACTGTAGTTAACAACTTAACATGTCTACCACCTCACATAGTGGGCCTTTTTTATGGTAATAATACCTAAAATTGACTCTTGGGCAATTTCCATTGTACAATACAATGTCATTGACTAAAGAAATTGTTTCTTCAATCTTATTTTGTGTTTTCTATTTAAAATCTCACCCCTTGAGTGTTTATTTCTCCATGTCTATTCTGGACTAATTTTTTGAAATATTCTATTTTCCACTCCTTTCTCTCCCCAGCTTTTCAAACCTGTGCTAGACTGAAAATAATAAATTCTCTCTCTATTTCTTTAACTTGTTAACGTAAGCAATTATCACATTTCATCATACATATCCAAACATATATGCAAAACCTAATAAAGTAACTATGGAAAGGAGGAAGAATGAGCTAGAGATAAAGGGAAATAATAACGATCTGATATAAATAAGAGAGGGACGTGGTGTGGAAAGATGACCATGGACAACCACGCCCTGTCCATGTGCTCAACTCTCGAAGTGCTCAAAATAAATTACCCAAATGGATCTCTTCTTAAACATGACAGTTTTAGCAAATTTATATTAACTTTCAAAAAACCCATATTATCAACATTAGCGTTTAATCTTTTTAAATACCGTTATTTTTTCATGTTTGTCAATTTCTTATTTTTGTATTGTTTTAGCCTTTCTTTTGCGTTCACTTTGTTTTTTGCTAGCATACATACAAAATGTTGACAAACTATTAAGATCTTTAGAAGTCTGAAAGTGTCTTTATTTTTACATCAGTAAAAGCTCCAGATTGTTGGTTAATTTCTCTTAACACCATGAAGGTATCATTCTGTTCTCTTTGGCTCTCATTGTCATTTCCCGAAGTCTGTGCCAATGTAATTGTTGCTCATTTGTAGATAATCTCCTTCGTGTCTATTAGCTTTTAAGATTTCCTCAACCTTTTCTATTCTGCAGTATAACTACAAGGTGTCTAGTTACAGATTTGAGTTTATTTATTTTGTTCCCTGCACAGATTGTACTTTTGATCTCAGGTGCATTATCTTCCCTCGGTTGTGGAAAATTAAGAGCTATTATCACGTCAAATATTGCTTTTCTCTGTTCTTTCTTCTCTTTTCTTCTCCTGAGATACACTTTGGAATTGCATTGACTGGCTTCACATTCTGACCACTTACTAACTCTTTAAGAATGATTTACGCTTTTTCTAAATCTTCTGTGAATTGGTTGCCCATTTGGAAATAGGGGAATTGTCCATCTTACCAAAGGATTAAATACACGTGTACATATGTGTGTGTGTGTATGATATATGTGGGCACACACAGACAGACATATATTTGTGAAACCATGCCTCTTTACAATACCTTTACATTTCTTGTTTAATTCTTGTGTCATTTGCTAATGATTTATTTTGTCTTGTCCTGCTTAGAGTTTGTCCTATCATTTCAGGAATTTCCATTCTGTCCTTTTACATTTGAAAGATTCTAACCACTTTTTGTTTTTGCTTTATTCCTGTTTGTTTTTGTTCAATAATTTCTTCTTTTTTATTACATGGAAGATTTGTTCATGCATTTTATATATTATAGAATCTCTTTTCTTGGGGTTGGAGGATGAATTCCTGTCTCTATTTCTACATCTGCTCAGCCCTACAAACTAGTTTTTTGGTAACTTCTAATTGACCCTAGAACTCCCAAACCTAAATTAGATAGTTAATGATGTTCCTGGGTTTTGCTCGGTAACTATAATCTGTGATGCTGCAGATACTGTCATTGAATAAGTGAAATCATATAGTATTAATATTTATTATTTGGTTCACTTTCTGGTCACTAAGTGGGGACGCTTTTCCTCCTATTCCTCTAAATCTGTAACTTCCTAGATAGTAGAACAAAACAAGTCATCCAACAGATTTTTTAGGTTTTTTGTTTGTTTTCCATGAGCGTACTTGTTCTAGTATTTATTTTTATTTATTGATTTTTAATCTTATTATTTTTAATTTCAGAATATTAGGGGGTACACGTTTTGTTTATATACTCCATTTTTTTGTTTGGGCTGATTCAAAGTTACAATATCCCCTTCACTCAGATAGTGTGTACTGTAATCAATAGGTGCAAATTTTCCCAGCTTTCCTCCCCACCTTCATTTTCACTGAGATTCACTTATATGCATGCACTTAAGTGTTGACTGAGTTGTTCCAACTTGGTATTGAGGATGTGCATCTGTTACCCGGTTCTTGGGATGCTTCATTTAGAAGAATGGTTTCCAGTTCCGTCCAGGTTGTCACAAAAGATACTAGGTCACTATTTTTTCTTTGACGGCTTGGTAGAACTCCATAGTGTGCATCTACCACATTTTATTAATCCAGTCATGTATTGGTGGGTGCTTGGGTTGTTTCCTCGTGTTTGTGATTGTGAATTGTGCCGCTGTAAACAAGTGCAGGTGTCCCTTTTATAAAATGACCATTTTTCCTTTGGGTATATATCCAGCAGTCGGCTGCTGGATCAAACAGTAGGTTTGATTTAAGTTCTCTGAGATGTCTCTGTACAATTTTCTATAGAGGCTGTAGTGGTTTGCAGCCCCAACAAGAGTGTAGAAGAGTTTCTTTCTCTCTACATCCACACCAGCATCTGTTGTTTGGGGACTTTTTAATATAAGCCATTCTCATTGGAATTAGGTGAATCTCATTGTGGCTTTGATTTGCATTTTCCTAATGATTAGAAACATTGAACATTTTTCATGACTTTCTTGGCCATTAGTATATCTTTTTTTTGTTTTGTTTTGTTTTTGCAGTTTTTGCCAGGGCTGGGCTTGAACCCACCACCCCCCAGTATATGGAGCTGATGCCCTACTCCTTGAGCCACAGGCACCACCCAGTATATCTTCATTTGAAAAATTTCTTTCATATTTTTCTCTTTGCATATATTTGTCATTGCTATGCCTATGGAGTGGGGCAGGGGATAGGAGAAGGGTAAAGTAGGAATTTATAGTAATAATATCATTGTGATTATAATTGCTCTATCATGTAGTTTTAATATTTATTATTTTTATGAAGTTTCCTTATTATAGAACATTAATATTCTACTTCTGTGATTTTTCTAGTAATGGAATATACTAAATATGGAAAGCATGCTATTTGAAACACTGCTGAAAAGGTGTTTAGTCCAGAAATAAATGGCTTAGCATGGAGAGCACTAAAAAACAGTGTTCATGTGTTTGAAAAGGTGTTATGTGCAAAAGGGTTTAATCCATTAATATCTGGTGAAGCTGAGAAAAGCAATTTGACTAAATAGAAAGAAACATTTGTACAGTCTATGCTGCAGAAAGATGGAATGACAACCTCCACAATGACTCTCTCAGCCCCAAGATTTTAGTCATAAACCGGGTGACCATTCAACAGCTTTTGGTGTGGATTTACACATGGACTGTATAGGTGGATTAGAGTAGCTGAATTGCAAGTCCTTCGCACAACTGAGATTCTGAATTAACTTTAGTGGACAATGGGTACAGGTGAAACTTACTAAAGGCAGAATACAAATCTCTACATATAATAACTAAGAAAATGCCATGAAGGCTACGTTGAACAGTTTGATGAGAATATTTCAGATTGTATATGAAACCAGCACATTGTACCCCTTGATTGCACTAATGTACACAGCTATGATTTAACAATAAAAAAAAAATTCTGAAGTTATCTTTCGCACGTAAATAGCAATAAGATTGAGGACTCTCCCTGTTCCTGAGAACAAATATAATAGACAATATTGTGGGCATTGTGTTAATTAAAGCAATTTGCTATTAATTTCAGTTAACTTGTTATGTAGTAAGAGAATTACCTCATTCTTAAATGAATAGCTTTGGTTTTGTAGATCATGGTTCCTGATACTGGGGCTTGGTGTATTTATTCACTTACCAGATATCTGCATAGTATTTGTGGTCAGCCAGGGGCTCTTCTAAGTGCTTCTCAAATATTAACTTATTTAATCTTCAAAAATTCATATGAGGTAGGTACTAATACTGCCCTCACTTTACAGATGTGGAAAATTGGAGCATAGAGAAGTAACATGCCTGAGATCATAGAAACAGCAATGACAGTGCAGAGATTCAGGGAGTCAGGGACCTGAAGCTTTGGGATTCAATATGATTCTTCTCAACCACAAAATGTTTCAGTATATCACAGGCACCATATGTTCTTTAGCAACTATGCCTTTTATGTTGGAGGATACTAAAAAGGTTATTTACATATCAGATTTGGAAAAATCCACTTCACATAATCATATTCAACTGTTTGGGGGGAACCAAAAAATGGAAATAGAAATGTCACAGTAGAATATAAGCTAAAATTTAATCATTCCTTGGTATCTTTAAATGTATTGACAGTCTACTTTTCTCTAGGGGTGTTGAGTGAGAGCAGAAATTAATCACTTAATGCATGTGTTCCTTTCAAAGAAGGAGTGTTAAAGAAATCACGTGAACATATAAGTTTCCTTAATGGACTCCTAGATGATAAATCACTGTATTGGGAAACTTAAACTGGTATTAACATTCCATCCATGACTTGTCTGCCAGCAGCCATATTGGAGGAATAATTTGTATGTAAATTTTAAAAAATAAATTGATATTGAGGTTATCTAAGGATGACTACTTTATATGTATGATTTATGATCAATTTTGAGTAGAGCATTTATTATGCGGACACAAGAAATAAATTGAACAACCCCTACAAATCATAAAAATTAAAGAAAAGTACCCAAAGAATATTGTATTGACATGTTTCCAGAAAATCGTGTGTCTATTCAGATTCACTCATATGCTGATATTAATATACACCTAAAATAATGCCACAGAGAATTTTTAGCACAGTAAATAAAGCACACTGTCGTAGTATTCTATTCATACCAAAGGATTTCCTGTCTTCAAATTCACCCTGACCAGTTTATTTTAATGCAAGTTGTACTGCTTAATAATTGAGTTACTACTGCTAGACCTTTAAGTCACAGAAATCTTTTCTGTCTCAGGGTGAATTCTGGCAATAAAATGATAGTCTATTAATTACCTTCATAATATTACAAACAGAACTTACTTGTTTCTAGTGTCTCCTGCACATGGGCATTATATATTGTCCTTCGAGCTTCCTCCTTGATCATTCCTTACCCCCACAGTGATTATCCTTAGGAAGAAAACAAAATAAAAAACATACAAAATTAAAAATAATTTTAAAATTTTATAAATAAAATTCAAATAAGCAATACTAAAAATGGCTTAAAAAAGCACTCAAAAAAGAACTTGGCTAGGCAGTGTGTTAATTATGTACTCCTTTAAAGAGCCATTTCATGAATAAGGACCACCAAAATCACCTTGATTTGGGTCCAGAGGGCTCAAGAGTAAGGGCAGACCCCGATGAATCTGGCCCCTCCAGTTAAAGCATGAACTGTCTCTCATTCCTTCCTTGACAGTCAAGTTCATTTTTTTTCTCCTCTCAGTTCCATTGTAGCAAATTCTCCCTCTTTTGCTTAGTATCCCTGTCACCCAAATTGTGATTGAGATTTCCCGTGGGACTGATTGTGAATGAAGGCAGATCGTCATCTGAAGTAACAATGGAACCCTTGGTTCTTAGATGCTTTGTGTACTTGTGGTAAAAGAGGAATGCTGTGTGAGGAAATGGGAATGTAAATTTGAATGGGAAGGAAATAATCAGGGCCTTTCTTAGTAGGCTAACCATGGACATTAACCTAGTACAATCAGAGACTACTGACAAACACTTCCATTTACCTAACACAGGGTCCTACTGTCATTGGAGCAATCAGTATTCTCCTTTAAAGTAGTGTAACAAAAGACATCTTGGGGAAAAGGTGTATAAGAAAACGCTTTTTCACAGAGAAAGTCTTATAAATTGCAATACTTATGGAGGATGATTTGATTCAGAAAAAGGGCATTGTAAGATATTTATGAAAATACGACTAATACTAATAATTCTGATAATAGGCATTTCAGTGAACATAGTCACCATACATCAAATATTGTGCTGGGGTTGTTTACATGCATTAACTCAGTAAACTATGAATTAAAAAACCTGAATTCCAAGCTGAGTTCTTCCATTTACTCATCAATTTTTTTGGTATTCTCATTTCATAATGTGGAGATAAAACCTATACTGTAGACATCAGTGTTTCCACGAGGTTCAAATATATATAGCACATAAAAAATACATAATAAACATTAAAGCACAATGTTGGGGCTCAGAAAACCATGCCCCAAAGTCTGACAATCTGAGTACTTTGAACTAAAGTACATCAGGGTTTCCACAAGGTTCAAATATATATAGCTATAAAAAAATACACAGTAAACATGAAAGTACAATGTTGGGGCTCATAAAACCATGCTGCAAAGTATATAGCATGGCATGCAGAGTGCTGTGAACTAAAGCAGTTTGGACCTGTCTCTGGACTCTCGTTCTCCCTGTCAGCCACTTGTAGAAACTAGAATTCCCCTTTCCCAAAATGGATCATGGAAATTAGGACCCCTATTTCTCAAAACTAGTCATAAAACCTAGAAATATTGCTTTAACCTTCCTCTGTTTTTCTATGTAGGAGCTGGTCTTAAACTGTCTGACCTATAATTGTCTGATAATTATAGACAATTGTCTATAATTGTCTGATAATTGTCTCTCTTCATTCAAGAGAGAGCCTGCTCACACCTAGGAGGAAAAATGCTGCAACAGAGAGACCAGGAAGAATCTGAACAGATGGATCTTTGTGTTTCCCTCCTCAGTGTATTACCTGAGATCATTCTCTTTTGTCCAATCACATTTCTACACAGCTGTCCATGCTTCACTGAACATCAACATAAAAAGAGACAGTTTCCCTAAGTCTTCAACTTCTTCATTCTAATGACTTCCTTGTCATATAAAACTTAGAATAAAGATGCTATGTTTTTTCCGTGTTAACTTGTTTTTTGTTATAAAAGTGCTAGCTATGACCCTTATGTGGGGAGGAAAGGTATCATGCCCTTTCTGATCCTACAAATGCTACTAATAGTAAGAATGATGATTGCCATGCTTATATTCCAATAATGTATTTTGCAGTTTTTTTGCATAGATTCTAAAGAAAAGTAAACTCTATGTTTCAAATGTTGCCCTCTGAGCAATCTCAGCAATGCCTACTCACCACCTAAAAATGAATAAATAAATAAAAAATACTTAGAGTATTCCCTCATTATTTCAAAGCTATATTCTTCCATAATGTTCTGTGATGGTCAGAAAGGATTATTTAGGAAGCCTGCAATCGTACCTTTGTATAATAAAAATGCTACATCTTGGCCAAGTGCTAAGATAGATTATCTTTACGGAAGTTCCCACCAGAGGGCTATTTTTGATAGAGATTTTTGTATTCACAAATGACAATGGATGGAGAAATGAACATTGTGCTTTCAGGGATTTGCCTTAATCAAAAAAACCCAAGAAATATAAACAATATTCTTTGTATTTTTTGTTTGAGATTTTACACACGCACCCGCACCCGCACATTTCTAACAAAGTTCATTCCCCTGCTCACATCTCTAGCTCTCTGGAGTAAATGCAGCCATCACAGAACACTCTAAAAATGTTCTTTCCTTTTAGAACCGAAATATAGTGATATAATTCAATTGCTTATATCTCGGTGTTCTTCATTTCAGTAGCCTCCTGGATTTGTTGTTATTGTTGTCCCAAAAGGGAATGGCGTGCTGAGTGAACAAAATGTATGTGAAGTTGAAAGGATTTCTAGAAACAGGGATTCTAGTTTTCCAAATATACTTGTTGTGAAGGGAGTTGGCAGTTCAGTTTTAGCATTTTGGTTATTCCTGAACTCTTACAGTGGTAGTGGTAGTGCAGTGATTTAAAATAAGGTCATCCCAGAATAGTTTTACAAACTAAAGGGTAGTTTTGTTGAAGGTCAACCTCATCCCTTGCTTCTTTTATTGCCGCCCAGTACAGCAGTCCTATTTCTTATACGTTTACATGGTCTTCTTTCACAGTGTCAGAGAAAACATCTTTTGTGTGTCATGTCGATGCACAAGATATGAAACCAAACTGAGATGTAAATACGGAAATAATGATTTTAGTAAAACTGCAGAGTCAAAGGCCAATAGAGTTGCAATTAGTTTTTATTTTATTTTCTTTCTTTATTTTTTTTAACAACAAGTCTCACTCTGTTGCCCTTAGTAGAGTGCTGTGGAGTCCTAGCTCATAGCACCTTCAAACTCTTAGGCTCAAAAAATCCTCTTGCCTCAGACTTCTGAGTAGCTGAGACTACAGGCACCTGACACAATACCCAACTATTTTTTTTTTTTTTTCTTTTAGAGATAGGGCCCTGCTGCTTAGGCTGGTCTGGATCTCCTGAGCTCAAGCAATCCACCCACTTTGGCTTCCCAGAGTGCTAGGATTATAGGTGTGAGCCACCATGTCTGGCCTGTAATTAGATTTTTATTTCCCACCGTTTCTCTAAATAGACTGAGGATAAGTCAAATTTTTACCGTCATTTTGTTGTCATTCCCAAATAAACCTAGTTTGGGAACTATTCATGCCTCAATTGGAAAGGCATTTAGTCTAATTACTTATTTATGCTCTTGGAAACTTTTCTGTTTTTATCCTTTCTTATTTAAGTCATCATTGAGTCAGATACTGTATAAAACATTGTAATGAAGGAAAGGATGAAAACAAAATACTTTTCTTCTATGACTTTCCATTGTTTACATTTAAGTACTTAATCACTTTTATCACTAACATAGGGCTGTCCAGAAAGTATCCAGCCACATGTAGCTCTATTTTTCATATTACAGGGCTGGATACTTTTAAGACAGCCCTTGTCTGTAAAATGTATGATGATAAGAGTTTGGGGATAGAAAGTGGTACCGTTATAAACTGAAGTCTTAGAAAGGTCTGTATCTAATTTAAGAACAAGAACACAAACATGTTCCTGATCAAGACGGCCCCAACTTGACTAAATTTTAGACAGGTTTCTTTCTGAAACAAAAGCTCCTGACCTTTCCCTTTTCTCATAGCCTTAAAACATTTACTTTAGAAAACATTCGACCTTAAGTTCTCTCTGTGCCTCTTTGAAATACAAACTTTCTTCTAGCTTCTGGTTCTTTTTAGAACTCAAAGATGTTGGTCCATGAGGATCTGGGAGTCACCCTTTGAAACATATTCATCGAGAAGAAACAGGGCTCCTTTCACCAGCTCATTGTGAGAAGTGGGAGCTGAACTTCAACAAACATCAATTAGCAGACAGATTAGACCGCAGAGCGCCCTGATAAACTTCCTGCTAACTCCCATTCTTCCTCACACTTGCTCATCCCAGCCCTGAGAATCTCTCCTGCCTTTCATTTTAGTAGACTTGAGTTCAACCTCCTTCCCCTATTGCAATAGTCTTGAATAATGCCTGCCTTGCCTGTTTTTCTTGTCTGATGAGATTTGTATTTGACAATACAATGAACACGTTTAGAATGTTTAGTGAACATTTATTGCTTGCAGCTATCCAATCTCTAAACTCCTTCTATCTGGGGAAATTTTAATAAAAAAGTCAAGGCTTTACCTCCCACAATGAAAACTGAAGAAGGGAGCATATCTGTTGTTTTCTCGGTCCTTGGCAGGGATATGTGAACCTCTGACTTAAACTTACCTTAGGCTACGCCTTCCTGAGACTTTAAATCTGGAGGGGTTCATGTCAATAGGCAGGGGCCATTCCAGAAACCATTCTAAGAGAAGTTACAGAGGCCCTGAAGGGAAAGGATACATTCTATCTGCAGGCAGTGTCATCAGGGAGCCTGTGACCATGGCTGTTCTGACTCTCTGTTATGATCATGAATGGTAACAGGACTTTGGACGTTGTTCTGGGTCCCAGTTTATCTTGGTCCCTGCAATTTTCTGGACCTGGTTCTTCAACTTGACACCAATTCTTTGCTATTTGGAATATGTTTCAAAGATGGAAATTGACATTTATGGAACAAAACAATAATGAAGACACGAATTATCAGAACCTCTGGGATACCGCAAAGGCAGTCATAAGAGGGAAATTTATAGCACTGCAAGCCTTCCTCAAGAGAATGGAAAGAGAGGAAGTTAACAACTTAATGGCACATCTCAAGCAACTGGGAAAGAAAGAACCTTCCAACCCCAAACCCAGTAGAAGAAAAGAAATAACCAAAATTAGAGCAGAATTAAATGAAATTAAAAACAAAAGGATTATACAACAGATCAATAAATCAAAAAGTTGGTTTTTTGAAAAGGTCAATAAAATAGATAAACCTTTGGCTAACCTAACCAGGAAAAAAAGAGTAAAATCTCTAATTTCATCAATCAGAAATGACAAAGACGAAATAACAACAGACTCCTCAAAAATTCAAAAAATCCTTAATGAATATTACAAGAAACTTTATTCTCAGAAATATGAAAATCTGAAGGAAATTGACAATACTTGGAAACACGTCACCTTCTAAGACTTAGCCAGAATCAAATGGAAATGTTGAATAGGCCTATATCAAGTTCTGAAATAGTATCAACCATACAAAATCTCCCTAAAAAGAAAAGCCCGGGACTAGATGGATTCACGTCAGAATTCTACCAAACCTTTAAAGAGGAATTAGTACCTATATTACTCAACCTGTTCCAAAATGTAGAAAAAGAAGGAAGACTACCCAACACATTCTATGAAGCAAACAACACCCTGATCCCCAAACCAGGAAAAGACCCAACAAGAAAAGAAAATTATAGACCGATATCACTAATGAATATTAATGCAAAAATATTCAACAAGATCCTAACAAACAGAATCCAGCAACACATCAAACAAATTATACATCTTGACCAAGTCGGTTTCATCCCAGGGTGTCAAGGCTGGTTCAATATACGTAAATCTATAAGTATAATTCAGCACATAAGCAAATTAAAAACAAAGACCATATGATTCTCTCAATTGATGCAGAAAAAGCTTTTGATAATATCCAGCATCCCTTCATGATCAGAACACTTAAGAAAATTGGTATAGAAGGGACATTTCTTTTTTTTTTTTTTTTTCAGTTTTTGACCGGGGCTGGGTTTGAACCCACCACCTCTGGAATATGGGGCCGGTGCCCTATTCCTTGAGCCACAGGTACCACCCAGAAGGAACATTTCTTAAACTGATAGAGGCCATCTACAGCAAACCCACAGCCAATATCATATTGAATGGAGTTAAATTGAAATCATTTCCACTCAGATCAGGAACCAGACAAGGTTGCCCATTGTCTCCACTGCTCTTTAACATTGTAATGGAAGTTTTAGCCATCGCAATTAGGGAAGAAAAGGTGATCAAGGGTATCCATATAGGGTCAGAAGAGATCAAACTCTCACTCTTCGCAGATGATATGATTGTGTATCTGGAAAACACCAGGGATTCTACTACAAAACTCTTAGAAGTGATCAAGGAATACAACAGCATCTCAGGTTACAAAATCAACATTCATAAATCGGTAGCCTTTATATATACCAACAATAGTCAAGCTGAAAACACAGTTAAGGACTCTATTCCATTCAAAGTAGTGCCAAAGAAGATGAAATATTTAGGAGTTTATCTAACAAAGGACATGAAAGATCTCTTTAAAGAGAACTATGAAACTCTAAGAAAAGAAATAGGTGAAGATGTTAATAAATGGAAAAGCATACCATGCTCATGGCTGGGAAGAATCAACATTGTTAAAATGTCCATATTACCCAAAGCAATATACAATTTTAATGCAATCCGTATTAAAACTCCACTGTCATACTTTAAAGAGCTTGAAAAAATAATACTTCATTTTATATGGAATCAGAAAAAAACCTCGAATAGCCAAGATATTACTCAGAAATAAAAACAAAACAGGAGGAATCACACTACCAGACCTCAGACTACACTATAAATCAATAGTGATCAAAACAGCATGGTACTGGCACAAAAACAGAGAGATAGATGTATGGAACAGAATAGAGAACTAAGAGATGAATCCAGCTACTTACCGTTATTTTATCTTTGATAAGCCAATTAAAAACATTCAGTGGGGAAAAAATTCCCTTTGTAACAAATGGTGCTGGGTGAACTGGCTGGCAACCTGTAGAAGACTGAAACTGGACCCACACCTTTCACCATTAACTAAGATAGACTCTCACTGGATTAAAGATTTAAACTTAAGACATGAAACTATAAAAATACTAGAAGAGAGTGCAGGGAAAACTCTTGAAATCAGTCTAGGCGAGTATTTTATGAGGAGGACCCCCTGGGCAATTGAAGCAGCTTCAAAAATACCCTACTGGGACCTGATCAAACTAAAAAGTTTCTGCACAGCCAGGAACACAGTAAGTAAAGCAAGCAGACAGCCCTCAGAATGGGAGAAGATATTTGCTGGTTATGTCTCCGACAAAAGTTTAATAACCAGAATCCACAGAGAACTCACACGTATAAGCAAGAAAAGAACAAGTGATCCCTTCGCAGGCTGGGCGAGGGACTTGAAGAGAAAGTTCTCTGAAGAAGACAGGTGCATGGCCTACAGACATATGAAAAAATGCTCATCCTCCTTAATCATCAGAGAAATACAAATCAAAACTACTTTGAGATATCATCTAACTCCAGTAAGATTAGCCCATATCACAAAATCCCAAGACCAGAGATGCTGGCGTGGATGTGGAGAAAAGGAAACACTTCTACACTGCTGGTGGGAATGCAAACTAATACGTTCCTTTGGAAAGATTTTTGGAGAACATTTAGAGATCTAAAAATAGATCTGCCATTCAATCCTATAATTCCTCTACTAGGTATATACCCAGAAGACCAAAAATCACATAACAAAGGTATTTGTACCAGAATGTTTATTGCAGCCCAATTCATAATTGCTAAGTCATGGAAAAAGCCCAAGTGCCCATCGATCCATGAATGGATTAATAAATTGTGGTATATGTACACCGTGGAATATTATGCAGCCTTAAAGAAAGATGGAGACTTTGCCTCTTTCATGTTTACATGGATGGAGCTGGAACATATTCTTCTTAGTAAAGTATCTCAAGAATGGAAGAAAAAGTATCCAATATTCTCAGCCCTACTATGAAACTAATTTATGGCTTTCATATGAAAGCTATAACCCAGTTCTAAGCATATGGGGAAGGGGGGGGGAGGTTGGGCGGAGGGAGGGTGATTGGTGGGATTACACCTGTGGTGCATCTTATAAGGGTACATGCGAAACTTAGTAAATGTAGAATATAAATGTCTTAACACAACTAAGAAAATGCCAGGAAGGCTATGTTAACCAGTGTGATGAAAATATGTCAAATGGTCTATAAAACCAGTGTGTGGTGCCACATGATTGCATTAATGTACACAGCTATGATTTAATAATAATAAAAAGAAAATAATAGAGATTGTTTTAACAGATGCATTAGTATATGTTATGGAGATTAAAAAGAAGAGGCAATAGTTTAGAGCAGTTGCCGTAGTGATGGCAGTACAGGCTGCATTCATGGTTCCAATCATTAATCAATCAACTTGTAATTAAGAGCTTGCCATCAGAAAGACATTATGTAATGGGTGAGACAGAAGATAGACAATATTCTCCCTGCCCTCAAGAGATAAATAAATACGTGATGAGAAATTCTATGTCAGACCTCTCCCAATATATCCGTGCATACCACTACCCTGTATTCCTTGGGCCCTGAACAGTGGGAGCCTGAATCTCTTCCTGCTTCTGCGTAGGACTTCATGCAAAGATATAAACTAAATGCATGGGTTGGAGTCACCTGGTGTAGGCCAGTAACTCAGAACACGAGTTTGGCATTTACAGAAATGGATACAAGTCTTTACATCTCTAATTTATTAGCTTTTGAGTTTATGTCACTTACCTTTATAAAACTTCAGTTTCTTCACCTGCTTAAAAGAAATGATAATAATGTTTAATACCTAGCTCTGTCATATAGATCCAATGAAAGAATGCATGTAAAGTGTTTAACAAAGTGCTTGGTATTCAATGACTGTTCCTTAACTGGTTAATTATTATGCTTTTACATTACATACAAATTTTGAAATTATTCCTATGACTCATTAGGTAGCATAAGCTGAAAGTGTCATGAAGCTAGAAATAAGCACCTAAGGGCCTGAGGGAAAACTGGAAGACAGCAAATCCTGCCTAAAAGTCGACAGATACAGATTGTGCGAGGAGGCAGGTGGCAAGAGGTGGTGGAGGATGAGAAGAAAATTTCTCATCCTGAAATTCGTGTTTTTTCAGAGCCCTATCCCCATCCTAAGCATGAGCTCAAGCATGAGGAAACTTACAACTTAGTCTACACACACTGTGACCTTGGGAACACGCCATGTCACCGAGGCAAGGATACCAAGAGATACAGGCCTGGGCCGTGTTTCCTAGACCTGGAAGGAGAACTGTAGGATTAATGACTTGTCTGTTAAATGGTTAAGAAGAATTGAGAGTTTATCTTTGCCTTAAAAATAAATATAAATGGCTGCAAAGTTATGAAACTAATTGAGGTTGCAGAAGTAAAAGAACACAGGAATTTTCAAAATGATACATTTTCTTAGGTAAATAAAGCTAAGACTTAGAAAGCCACAGGCAGACTAGCCAGGGTCTCTTGGTTTCTTGCTCTTGTTCGCTTTCTTGCTGCTTCTCTGGTTTCACTGCCCATCTATCTATTTTCTCTATAGACTAGATTTCTCCCCACCTCTTTCTATCATGTTTGTATCATTTAAGTCCAAACAAGCGGCTCAGACTGAATTAGAATCTTTTTTTTCTTTTTCTTTTTTTTGGATTATTCATTTATTTTTTTATTGTTGGGGATTCATTGAGGGTACAATGAGCCAGGTTATATTGATTGCATTTGTTAGGTAAAGACCCTCTTGCAATCGTGTCTTGCCCCCAAAAGGTGTGGCACACACCAAGGCCCCACCCCCCTCCCTCCTTTCCTCTCTCTGCTCTTCCTTTCCCCACCCGAATTAGAATTTTTTTAATTGCTTAATTCTAAATTCTCTAGGAAGGAGACTCTAACTGGTCTACTTTTGGGCAGTTATTTACCCTTGATCATCTACAACTAGGAAGCAGGACTAGCTGCTATTGGAAAGCCATGGTGTACTCAATTTCATTTCTCTGAGACACAGGAATAATGAAGATGTTGTGTAAATATGTTCTCAGAGGGAGAGATATTATTAGGAACAGAGAGACACCTAAAATGAGGCTCGCTTCTTGTAACTTGAGTAAAATAATCACACTGTTAATCAAAACAGCCTGTCAGAAAAAAATTCAATACATGGCAAATGCCAACAACTTTTTGACGTACAAGATTTTTAAATTTTGTTGAATTTTAAATTCTAGATTTTGAGAGCAAATCATGGATCTTTTACCATTAAGGGAAGTCTGTACCCTCACATTAACCTGAAATAAAATATATAATTTTATGGCGAATGATTCAGAAGCCCTCCAAAGTTGTGACTTCTCCAGCCAGTTGAAGGCAGGTCTTTGTGACATAGATCACATTGTTTTATTTTATTTTAAAGACATAAATGACACAATAATTTAGTCTGCTAAAAAAAAATTAATCACTCCATATCCATGGCAGTTTCTCCCCATTTCTCCATCTCCACAGCAGTTGGGAACCACCAATCTGACTTCTGTCTACATGAATTTATCTTTTATGGACATTTTGTATAAACAGAGTACCTTTTTTGTGTGTCCTTTATTTAGCATAATATTTTGAGATAATTCAAATTGTAGCACATATCGGTACTTCATTCCTTTTTATGGCTATATAGTACTCCATTATACATGTATTTTCAATCACTATATTTAAAATTGTGACAAAATACACCTTAAAAATTTGTTATGTTAAAAAAAATAAAGTAGCAATAGGCATTTAGGAGAAAAATGATCCTAAACAAATTTAGGAAGATGTGAAAGCCTCCCCTGTCTCTTGCCTGTGTCACCTTTTCAATTAGTATGGTTAGCTTGAACTTTCTGCTAATCCACGGCACCCTAAAGTAGAAAATGAGAGATTTATTATAAATATGTCCCAATCAAAATCAAATGATGATAACTCACTCTAAAAATTAGGTGGAAAATCTTGCTGGGAAGTGAATCTAAAGACAAATTCCTTCAAGCTATGAAGATCAATGAAAAGTGAATGGAAGTTGGGTGAAATTTCATTATGTATTCATTTTTCATTAGACCACAAAAATCTTAAGAGAAAGTGAAAACTCAATTTTGCAACAGAGCCTTTTCTTAAAATATAATTATTGTAGCTGGGTTTGGTGGCCTGTGCCAATAGTCCCAAATACTCAGGAAACTGAGGCAGGAGGATCACTTGAGGCTGGGAGTTCAAGTCCTGCCTGGGCTAACATAGCGAGATATTGTCTCTTTAGAAAAAAAATAATTCAGGAGTGCTTTGCCAGGCTCAATTCAGTTATAAATGGCAGTATTATATATGTTCAGGAAAACACATACAAAGTTTGGAAAACATTTGCGTTACATATGCTGTATTTAGTTAGGAGAGCAATTAAAATAGAAAGTAAATAAACTGCGTGTATATATGTATCCTTCTGTGCATAAATACAAAAGGATCCATTCCCCATCCTCAAAAGAGCTTTGCAGGAAACATTTGTATAAATTTGCAGGGAACATTTGTATAAAAAATTAGAAAAGCATTGAAGATGATTTCAAAGAGCATTTATGTTTCCTTGAAATGATTTCTTAATGGGATTTTCAGAGCTCTCTGACACTGAGGATGATCTAAGGCACAAGATAGTAATATAATCACAGGGTTACATGCACAGGCATTTGGTTACAAAGTGGGAAGTGGAGTATGTGTTTGGCACTGTCCCTAGCAGGAGAATAATAAGATTTCTGTGAAAGGCTCATTCAAATTACAGCTGCCATGCATGGTTTCCTTTCATCACTTATTGATTGGTATTCTAAGACCCTCATTTCTTTATAATGGGTGAAGGACTACTTGGGAACAAGAATTGTAGTTAGTATTGTTTCCACTTACACTTACCAAGTGGATTTAATAAACATTAAAGATTGAACACATTGTAATAACGTATTTCCTGATTGTTTAATCATTAATAGTACTTGACAGAACTTCATACATGGTTTAGTGTCAAAATTAAATTTTAATCATGTGAACATTCTATAAAGATCCAATAGTATCTTAAATAATACTTAGAACAGGATAGCAGTATTTACAAAAGGAAATACTAAATGCAAGGCTATACTGCCTTTACACCATGTTTTTAATCTTCTTGATCTTGGCTAACTACACAATTCTAATTTAGAATACATGAGCAGATAGTTCATTTTGGCAAATAGGCAATAGCAGGACCTGTAAAAGTTTTTGGAAATTCCCTGGCAATAATTATTTTATTACACTTTCATCTGAAAACAGATTTGCAGTAAGTTGTAATTGGAACTTGAGCCTCAAACTATCTCTGAGGTATATGGTGAAGTTTTTTTCTGAGCAAATTGCATCAACATATAATTTCCTATCAATGAGCCTCTCTAAATAGTGCAAACTCAGTATTATATGAGAATTGTAGAGGTGGAAGGAAAAGGAGTTTGCCAGGAAGGAATAAAAAAATAGTTAAAATGTTGTTGAAATCACAAGGGACTTGTGGCCAAAGTCCAACTGCTTGTTGTATAAAGATCTAATTACTGAGACTACAAAGATTGCCAAGGAAGAACAGAATTTTTTTAATGCCATAGACCTCTTTTCAGGAGACTGAGAGAAGCTGCCTCAAATCCATCTCTCTAAGGGAGATCAGGACTTTTAAAGGTGGGGCTCTGTGCCTCAGGGCAGGTCTTGGTTTAACTGACAAGGGGTTACTATGCATTGGGGGCAAGTTGCAGAGGATAGGGAATCTTGGTTTGGGAACTATGCCAGGGGCTTTCCGAATCTCAGCTTGTGGGTCTTGCAGAAAATCCACCATTTCTGGAAACAACTCAAAAGATGAAATAATTACTTAAGGGAGAAGATTATACAAAAAAGAATAAAAAACAATATATAAGAGTCTTTGAATTTGTTAATAGAGCTGGTTACAAAAATATATCTGTTTAAAAACAACTTAAAGACATATAAAGTAATATACATATAAAGTAATATACATATGGATAATTTACATCTAAAAAGTCCACTGACAGTAGTCTGGTACTGTGAGTTAAGTAGTTTCCACATTCTGCTGAAGAGTTCCCTGATCCACTGAAGATTAGAACTGGGTAACACCACTGGAAGATCTGGATATTATTTTGATGAGTTCAAGCAACTCTGTTATGTTTCTTCATTCAGATATAGTATTTTCTGAAACGAAAAGTAAAACCCATATTCACATAAAATTGCAAGCATGCTTAATAGAGATAATGGGTTTAACTATTTGAAATAAAATACATTTTAGTTTGCATCCATGTATTCCTGGGAGTAAGCAGTGAATGTACTTGTGATACTTATAGGAGATTTCATAGCCCTCAGAAGACGTATTCCTGCGTCCATTGGTCAGGCACTGTAGAATTTGACTGTCAGACTGTTTAGAGTTCAGTTGATTCAGGATCCTGAAGGAGTTCTTAAGTCAGAGCTTGTGAAAACACATGAGTTCTATAACAAGGAGTTAATGAAAGGAGTTCATAAACTTGGAGAATAAATTTTTACATCATTGTCTTCTAGACATTCCTCATGTCCTATGTAAATGCTATGCACTGTGCACCAAGTATGTAACATAAGATAAAGCCATAATGATTTTATCTCACGGGCTCTGGGAATGCCTTAAGTATTTATAGAGCTTGTCACATAATGATAATTCTGTAAGTGAGACCCCCTATGTTTATTATTTACATTTCTGGTAAACCTAACTGGAAACCATTATGCAGTTGCCTCCTGGTCAGTGTACTCTAACAGGTACCGGTTACTCAACATGGTTTAAAAGGAGAAGCTACCAATATTAATCATAATTCAGGGAAGAGGGCCACTATTGCCTTTTGGAAATAATTATCATCACCAAAGAGAGAGTTCATCTGCAGTTGTATTATAACTTATTCTACTTGCTGAGATAGTCACATGAACAGATGTAAGATTTTTCCTAAAGAATGTTAAGGTTAGAGTTATGTTCAGATTAATCTGTGGTGTTACATAGACTATATACATCAAGGTACTGCTAAAGTTACAGAAACAGGCTTAGATTAAAACCAGGTTTGAACTGAAATGTTATCAGAGAACTTTCAGGTAAACTTGAAAAATATTTAATACTGAGAATGTCCAAACTCAATTACCTCTTTACTTTCTTGATTTTTCCCAGGTGCATTCCCAGGAAGAAAAGAATTAGGATTTCTGGTTTCATCGGGTACTTGCAAGAAAACTAAGAACAAATTTGTCAAGTCATTGTAGCTTTCATTTTTGACATTTAACAAATGAAAATTAGAGTAAGAAGGGATCTCTTTAGCAGTAACATCTATCAATATCTATCTCTGTCTACTCGTATGTGAGTCAGCTATCCATCTTCCTCTATCTAAAAAGCTACCTCTCTGTGTTTCAATACATTTAGAAGGCTTTTTGATGAATTTTCTAATTACTCAGATCTGGAACAGCAACAGGATAGAAGTGAATGAGTATGTACGTAAAAGAAGGCTCATAGCCAGGCCCAGTGGCTCATGCCTGTAATCCTAGTGACGGAGACTGAGGAGGCTCACTTGTAGCCAGCAGTTTAAGACCAGTCTGGACACAGAGTAAGACCCCCATTCATAAATAAATAAATAAACAATTAAAATCAGCCAGATGTTGTGGCATGAGCCTGTGGTCTCATCTACTCAGAAGCCTGAGACAGGAAGATCGCTTGAGCCCAGGAATTTGAGGCTGCATTGAGCTCAACAGAGTAAGACACAATCTCTAAATAAATAGCAAGTAATGATAAAAAAGAAGTCTTATCCTAAACAGAAAGACAAAATATAGAAGAAATGTGGTTTCCTAAGGAAAAAGTAGTGTGGCAAGGCCAGAATAGTGAGAAACGAACGATGATTAAGCTCATCTATAGATGTCCACTACTTAATCTATGCAACTAGTTATTCAATTTAAATCTGAAGATACATTGTTGTTTTCCATAAAAAGTTAAATAACTTTAAAATACATTCGCTAAAACAGTGAATTTAGGAAGCTAATTTGTATGTCTCTTGCTCATTTATGAATGCTATTGTTTGCTCTTTTCTTTCTTTTTTTTTAAATTAAATCATAGCTGTGTACAATACTGCAATCATGAGGTGCAATGTGCTGGTTCCATACACAGTCTGAAATATTTTTGCCAAACTGGTTAACATAGCCTTCATGGCATTTTTTTAATTATTGTGTTCAAACCCTTATACTCTACACTTAATAAACTTCACCTGCACACTTCCAAGATGCACCTTAGGTGTAAACCCACCCATCACCCTCCCTCCACCCTTCTTCCCCCTCCCTTCCCCTCCCTTGCCCTCTTCCCCATATTCTTATACTGAGATTGGGTTATAGCCTTTGTATGAAAGCTATAAATTAGTTTCATATTAGGGCTGAGTACATTGCAGCCCAATTCATAATTGCTAAGTCATGGAAAAAACCCAAATGCCCATCGATTCATGAATGGATTAATAAATTGTGGTATTTGTACACCATGGAATATTATGCAGACGTAAAGAAAAATGGAGATTATACCTCTTTCATGTTTACATGGATGGAGCTGGAAAATCTTCTTAGCAAGGTATCCAAAGAATGGAAGAAAAAATGTTTGCTCTTTTCTTGTTGATTACTATTCAGCCATAAGAAAAGGTGGAGATTTTATACCTTTTGTATTAACCTGGATGGATTTGGAGAAATTCTCCAAAGTAAATATCTCAAGACTGGAAAAGCAAGCATCCAAAAGTTAAGCAACTGTATGTCTACATGAGAGAAAAATACAATTAAATTCAAGTGGTGGAAAAACAAAGAAAAAAAAAAACAAGTGGTAAGGAGGAGAAGGAGGGAGAGGGGAGGAGGAAGGAGCATTGGTAAGTTCTCACCTCATGGGCGCAATGCAGAGGCGTATACAGCCCCTAGTGAAGAGCTCAACTCCAAGTTGGGCTTTACCTAAAATATGCAGGCAATGTAACCTAAGTGTTTGTACACTCATATTAAATCTGAAATCAATCAATCAATCAATCCTCATGAAATGGCAACAAGCAGATTGACTCTTGCCCTTGGGGAGGATCAGCTGGTGTGAGGTTCACCTGGCTTGGGGTCCCTCACTTCTAGAGATTACCTGAGCCTGCACTGCTTCTCTCAGTTTTATTTGTGTGCTCTTTTCTTTTTCTCTTTGTAAGCCAAGAGAAAGAAAAGAAATGTATTAATAAAAACCTTTCAATAGTATAATTAATTCATTTATAGTATGCCAGAATAAATTATAAGAACATTTTTTGGAGGAAAAAATCAGTAAACACAACCAAATAGAAGAAAAGCTGCAGTAAGAAAAAAAAAAAAAAGAAAAGAAAAACCTAATGTAAAGTAACCATTTGTTTGAGCTTTGAACTGTGGTCTAGATTTTTAAGCAATCATAAGAAGTTCATTCCTTTTACCCCCTCCCCACTGCCAAGTTCTTTAATGGGCTGGTTTCCTTGTGTCCCTTATGGGAGGAGTGAAAAGGCAGGGATAATATATATTTCTGGTCCATTTTCAGAGTCTTAGTCTTTGGAATGGTGCTCTCCTATTGGACTTTCTATTTTTACTGTACTGTGAATTTGTCTCTTGCTCTCCATTTCTTTTAGGTCATATAACCCAATTCAGCAAATTCTTTCAATATTAAGTATGCTTCCATGTCCCTGCTTATCTATGTAGGTTCTATCCTTGTTTAATTGGGGCCTGAATATGCCTTCCTTTCTAATTTCAGCCATGTCTATTTATAATAATAGTTAAAATGTTTTCCCCATGTCTTTTAGTTGTTTTCAATTTTTATACCTAGTTTACCATATTACTAGACTAATACCTGACAAGTGATTCTTTAACTTTATTTTTTTTTAGCCATGGAAATCATTGGATTATTATTTTTTGAGCCCATGACTCTTGTGTGTTAGAAAATTATCACTGATTATTGTAGAAAGAGTAAAGCTCCACCACGTCATAGCTGAGAGACATTTTGCAAATGTCTCATTTTCTCTGATTCTAATAAGAAAGATTGTTCTTAGGATTTTAAATATTTGAGATAATGTGAATTGACAAGCACAGTGGCTACATTAAAAACTTAATGACTCCCAATATATTGAGTCCTATAGGAGGATATTATGTTTTAAAATAAAACAATCAAAGTCATACAGCTTCCCTAAATATTAGTTTCTATAATTCATTATCTGCATGGAATTGTGTTGAAGATCTTCTCTAGTTCAACATCTGTTTCCATGATGGTCTATCTCAATCTAATTGGTATGTATTAAATATGAAGAAATGACTGAATAAAAACATGTTGACTATATTTTAGTCATATATTAGTTGTTAAAATATTTGAAAAACTTGAATTTTTTCATTCAACTTTGAGCTTCGGTGGTTTAAGTTTCTCTTGTTTATATGCAGGTTTGGATTTTGAAAGTTTTGCTTACCAGTCAATTTTCATGAGCTTTATCCATTTAAATGCCTCTGTGTATATGCAAACAGGAGAAAATTCCTGCATTAGATAGGAAAAATATTTCCTGTTTTAAGAAATGTCTTGACAAAGTAACTAGCATGATGCCAGGAGGCCTATGTCAACTAATGAGATGAAAATGTGTCAAATATTCTATGAAACAAGTGTATGATGCCCCATGATCATATTGATGTACACAGCTTTGATTTAATAAAAAAAAAATAAAATGAAAAAAAAAAAAAAAGAAATCTATGACATTGCTCTGACAACCTAAATTTTAAAATTATAAAACATAGTACGGAGACTATTTTTATTCCATCTTTTTTTCTCTTACAGAGAGCTATTGGGATTTATGAAGTTAAAGGAAAGATGAGGGAAAAGGAGAGGAGGAGGAGGAGGAAAAGGAAGGCGAGGAGGAGGAACGTTTAGTCCGGCAGTACTGAGTGGCATGTGTGTACCACAGTGACATGGTGTAAAATGACTCACAGATAGCGGAGGGAGATCTTGGAATGCGAATATGTAGACAAGTACTTTAAATAGATATAGGAAGATAAGCAAAAAAAAGTCACTATTCGTGCTTGTGCTGTGGGGAAATTGGAAGGTAAAGTTTTTTTTTTTTTGAACTGAGAGATGACAGCCTTGGCAGAGCCAATTCCTGCTTTTTGTACTATGCCAGGCATTGTAGGTTGTGCAGCAGGGTAAAAGTTCTTGTTATCAAGAAGATTAAATGTAAGATGAAAAAGAAGAGAGCTAAGGAGTAAAAGGAAAGGAGAAAGGGAAAAATGAAGGAAAAGGGGGAATGAGGGACTGAAAGGAGGAAATAGGGAGCACATCATGTCATTTGCTTAATAACACTCCTGATCCTCATACCTCTCTATGCAGAAATCGCATTTTTCTTCTGTCTACCTATATTGGCATACTACTGTCCCAAAGTAGGGTATAATGTGGAAAGGAAAAGTAGTGCACAAAGGCAATAGGGTCTGATTGTTTTTAATCTTTACAATATATAGCCTAGTGGGTATTTCGATGACTGTTACCTGCAACAAGTGAAATTATGACAATTATATCATGTTTTCCTATGCTCTGGTTAGCTGATGAGAGCAAGCAAAATAGTTCCAATGAAGAAGGTTATGAATATAAAACTGGTTTCTGGCTACACAAGTGAAGGAATTATTTGGAATTTTTTTGTTCCCCAGTTTTCTAAACACTGCTGCCTATGTACTCACAGGGCTGATTTTCATGCATGACTTATCTATCCCTTATCTTACAAAATGCTTTCTCTCACTTATTACTTCTATCCTTTTATATATAATGAGTTGATCCAAAAAGAATACAGGCTGTGTAAATTTATAAGTTTGGGGAATAGAAGAAACCATTGTGAAAGGATAAACACATTTCTATTACTTTACCCATATAGCTAGAGTTACATGAAAGGCACAGTGATTATATACAGACAAATATACATATCTGAATATATAATATTATTCATAAAGAAAGATTATAAAGAATTTTATTATTAAATTAAAGATGACATTATATATTAAGTTCACCTCTTTATTTTTAAATCTTTCTTATTCAAGGTTTTGAGGCTGCATTGTTTCATATTCTTCTGGATCTTCTTATTTGGTGAGTAATTAATTTTAAGCAGTTAAATGTTATTGGTTTGTTATATTCTTCTAGTCACTGGGATTTGATTCCTAAGGAAATCACTAAGACTATCTGCATGAATCCCCAAATCTGCAGTATACTCTAGGAATTATATTCTTGATGAGAAAATGGTAGAACATGATTTCCAATGGAATATGTTCCAGGCAGAACTAGTGAGAACAGTGAAGTAATGTCAGTGTAAATATACTCCAAAAAAAAAAAAGAAAAAATCTCCTCGGTCACTACATTAATGATCAAAATATCACATGTACCCTTTTTACTGTCCTGTGTCTTTCCTAGAAAATTACATTTCTATATAGGAAAAACAAAGATCTAAAGAAAGATAGTCTCATTGATTTTGAATATAAACTAAATCAATCTTTCTATCTTTTGTACTTCAAATGTCACTTAGCAGGTTTTATTATATCATGCCAAATTTGTATTAATGTGTAAAAAATAAAATGTGATATGCTACTGGACAAGTATTATGTAAATATGTAAATAAAATAAAACCTGCATGTAAAGATTAATAACTGTGACACAATTTTACTCATGGGTCAGGATTTATGTTCCCATGGAAAGAGAAATCATCACAAGAGGTATTGATTCTGTCAATCTTCTGCATGATTTTCTATCATATCTTTTAAATGATCCAAGATTATTTCCTGGAGAAGAAACAAAATAAAAACTTTACCAAAGATGATCTTTCATCTGTGGACATTGTGTAGTGTAATGAGAAGCATAAAGTCCTGGGAACCAGAGCCAAACCCTGACATGACTGTATTCAGGTAGAGTCACATGCATTCCTGAGAGTCATTTCTCCATTTGCTAAATGTATATGATAATATCTACATCATGGGACCCTTGTATGAATTCAAAATTCTTCAGTGTGCAAAAAAAAAAGAAACTGATGTACACTAAGTTTTCAATATTTATTACACATTTCAGTGTTACATGTTGTCTCCAGCCAAGCCCATTACTCATTAAATTCCTAATTTTTTCATCAGTACAAGAGAGATAGGACAAACAATATTTGACAGCACAAAAAAGTGACTATAATTAGCAATAAGTTAGGATATACTTTCAAATAACTAAAAGAGTAGATTGGATTGTTCTAACACAAAGAAATGATAAATGCTTAAAGTGATGGATACTTCAATTACCCTGTCTTGATTAATGCCTGTATCAAAATATCACAATAACCCCGTAAATATATACAACAACTATGTACCCATAATAATTAAAAATTAATAATGCTAAAAAGAAAGTATTTTTCCAGATCTTTAAAGTACGACAGTAATGCTTTAATAGGGATTGTATTAAATTTGTATATTGCTTTGGGTGGTACGAACATTTTAACAATGTTGATTCTTCCCAGCCATGAGCATGGTATGTTTTTCCATTTGTTAACATCTTCAGCTATTTCTTTTCTTGAGTTTCATAGTTCTCTTTATAGAGATCTTTCACATCCTTTGTTAGGTAAATTTCCAGACATTTCAACTTCTTTGGCACTACTGTAAAAGGAATAGAGTCCTTGACTATATTTTCAGCTTGACTAATACTGGTATATATAAAAGCTACTGATTTGTAAGTATTGATTTTGTATCCTGAATTGCTGCTGTATTTCTTGATCACTTCTAAGAGTTTTATACATATATATAAAACCTCAAACAGCCAAGACATTACTTAGAAATAAAGACAAATCAGGAAGAATCACGCTATCAGACTTCAAGCTATGCTATAAATCTATAGTGATCAAAATAGCGTGATAATGGCACAAAAATAGAGAGGTAAATGTATGGAATAGAATAGAGAACCAAGATAAGAACCTAGCCACTTATCATCATTTGATCTTTGATAAGCCTATCAAAAACATAAGTTGGGGGAAAGATTCCCTATTTAATAAATGGTGCTGGGTGAATTGCCTGGTGACTTATAAAAGACTGGAACTGGACCCTCACCTTTCACCATTAACAAAAGTTTATTCTCACTGGATAAAATATTTAAACTTAAGACATGAAACTATAAAGATACTTGTAGAGAGTGCAGGGAAAACACTTGAAGAAATTGGTCTGAGAGAATATTTTATAAGGAGGACACACCTGTCAATTGAAGCAGCACAAAAATATATTACTGGGATCTGATCAAACTAAAAACCTTCTGCACAGCCAAGAACACAAGTAAGTAAAGCAAGCAGACATCCTTCAGAATAGGAGAAGATATTTGAAGGTTATGTTTCTGACAAAGGTTGATAACTAGAATCCACAGAGAACTCAAACTTATTAATAAGAAAAGAATAAGTGATCCCATTTCATTGTTGGCAAGAGACTTGAAGAGAAGCATCTCTGAAGAAGACAGGTGCATGGCCTACAAATACATGAAAAAATGCTTATCATCTTTAATCAGAAATACAAATCAAAACCACTTTACGATATCATCTAACTCCAGTAAGAGTAGCCCCACATAACAAAATCTCAAAACTTCAGATGTTGGTGTGGATGTGGAGAGAGGGGGACACTTCTGCACTGCTGGTAGGAATGCAACCTAATATGTTGCATTTGGAAAGAAATTTGGAGAACACATAGGGAACTAAAAGTAGACCTGCCATTGTATCCTACAATTTCTCTACTAGGTATATATCCAGATGACCAAAATCAAATCATTTTACGACATATATATTTGCACCAGAATGTTTATTGCAGTCCAATTCATAATAGCCAAGTTGTGGAAGCTATTATGGTGGCAATAGGTGGTATAAGTACACCTCGGAGTATTACGTAGCCATAAAAAGATGGAGACTTTACCTCTTTTATGTTTACATGGATGGAGCTGGATCATATTCTTCTTAGTAAAGTATCTCAAGATTGGAAGAAAAAGCATCCAATGTACTCAGTGCTATTATGAAACCAATATATAATCACTCACACTTGCATGCGAATGATAAAACACAACTATAGCCCAGAATGAAGGAGGGAAGGGGATGAACGGAGGGGGGAGGGGAGGCCGAGTGGAGAGAAGGTAGTCAGTGGGACCTCACCTATTGTGCGTAATGCAAGGGAACATGTCAAATGTCAAATGTCTTAATGCAACAATTAAGTAAGAGAGGTGAAGGCTATGTTAACCAGTTTGACGTAAGCATTCCAAATTGTATGTAAATAAAATCAGCACCTTGTACCCATAAATGCATAAATGTACACAGTTATGATTTAAGAAAAACAATAAAAAGAAAAGAATATAAACAGATTGTTTCCTGAAAATTGAAAATATCATTGACATCTCTTGGTGCTTAACAAACTCTTTATCCTGTGTAAAGACCTACGTGACCTGGTATCTGTCGACCTTACCAAACCCGTCTTCTAGTACTGTTCCATGCTCTATCCTACAGACTCATGGGGCTTCTTTCTATTTAAATGTATCAAGTATTTTTCCCCCTCAGGGTTCGTGTGCTTGTTGCTTCCTTTGTCTAAAATTATCTTCCTTCCGTGCTTTCCATAGCTAGATCTTCCTCAAAGTGTAAGTCTCAGTTCAAATTCTACGTCTTCAGTGATGGCTTCTTTGACTATGTACATAAAGTGACTTCACAGTTCCTCCTGGCTCATCATGGTACATTCACGGTCCTCTTCATAATCTGCGATTTGTTTATTGGTTGATAATCTGCTCTCAATTTCATAAAGGGATTTATCATCATTATTATTTATTACAAAAGGCTAAAGTGAAAGGTCAAGGTCTGTGAGATCAGGCATGAAATCTCTTAAGTAAAGAAATGCACAGCACATTTCATAGTTTTCTAACTCCGGATTATGAAGCAATTGAACAAGAAGCATTCTGCTTCTTTGTTTTTAAGATACCAAAGGGAATGGCAAGGGTCTAAATGATTAGTGGAGATTTCCCAAGCAGAAACAGCATTGGCAAGGGCTTTGTCGGGAGACATAAAAAGTGAGAAGTGTGGTGAGTATTAAAAATTAAAGGGAATTTAGCTTAGATGAAGAAGGTTGTTAGGGAGAGGGAGAAATGTGAGATACTGCTGGAGAATAAGTGAGAAAAATGTGGGCTATGGTGTTACTTAGAAGCATCAAATGATAGATGTTAAAATAACTTCAGGTAACATAAAGAATGATTTAGGTGTAGGGAATTCATTTTAAAAGAAGCAAAGAGAACCAGAGAGGTGCAAAAGACCTAGGTTCCATGAAAAGCCACAGGCCTAAGATTACGGATTTGACTCTGCTGGAAACGAGCTAAGTGATTTTGAGCCAGTCACTTACGGACTGCAGACACATTTATAAGGAAGGGGCAATTGAATAAGCAATTTTAAAGTTCCTCTTTTGCCTGAGTATTCTGTGCATAATCTTCACTCTTGTACTTGCTGCCTATTGTTGCCTGAAAAAAAAACTTTAAAATAAATGATAATGAATTATTTTTCTAATCTTAACCTTTCCTGCACATTTTCACTTCTTTTATCTCATTAATGTTTATCAATTAGTTATTCCTTCCTCTCTCATAGAATAGCATCATCGTATTTATGGCTTATAGTAAGAAAAGGATAGAAATTTCTAGACCTAGTATATCATTTTATATATTTTTTTGGGGGGAGGGTGAGAAATTCCTTATATTACTATTTGAACCAAACCTAAGTTCTGAACTCACGCAGTAGTCTGAAAACTGTATCCTAACATATGTGTAGGAATACAAAATGTATCTTTATATTTTTTATATTTCAAATATAAAATATAAAATGCGTTTTATATTTCTCTCTTAAAAACATAAATGTGTGCTTCTGAAAGTGAAGAGAAACTGATGAACAAAAGAGAACAGAAATCTTGATTGAGGTCACATCAACAATTTCAACAAATCATCAAAAGCATTAAAAAAAAATGAACTTAGTTCCTTCCTAATAGCATTTCGCCTTGTTTCCATCTTGCCCTTTTTTTCTGTTATTATGCAGTTAATGCAATGTAATTCAGTAATGTCTTCTGAATGATTAAGCCAGTTATGATTGAACCTGATGAAGGAAATGAGAAAAGCCTCTTAAACATCTAAATAGAATAATTCCTATTAACTGCTGTAAATCACAATCAGAATGCTATTGAAATCAACATTTTGCTCAGGCAAATACTTCCAGAATTGAGATAGTTTCATCAATATTTGTAATGAAACTTAGAAAAGAATCTAAACTCCTGACATTGGAACTATTTTTATAGTTGGCAGAATTTCCTCTCTGAATATTTTGTGGAGATATTGGGGTTTGCTTTTCATAAACAGCAAGGGAAATGAGTGTGCTAAACAAGGATTGTTTGTACTAGTGCCCTTCCACATATCAAGGAGATAAAAATAGCCTATTTAGAGCCGGATGGGATCTGATGTATTATCCTTTGCAGATAAATTCATATCATAAAGCCTTGAAAAAGTTACATCAATCTGCAAATGTTTAGTTTGAATTTGCTCTTTTTGAAAAATGTATTTTAATTTTTTTAACATTAATGAAGATTCTCCATATACTTTTGACAAATATGAACATATTTGAATAATGAAAATGCATTAATTATTATAGAAGACTTATATTAATATAATTCTTGAAATAGACATGTTATTGGAAGTCCCATACTTTTAAACAGTTTGCACAAGGTGAAAGATGAGTTCTGTACTGATTTTTATAAACTCCTTTGTGAACACCTATCTGGGCCTCAACCTGTGCCAGCAGGGACAATATTCCAGCCTTTGGGGACAGGCAAGATGGACACACATCCGCTACTGCATGTTAGCTGCTGGAGAATTATTAGGTGGTAAAATAACAAGACTGTAATGTCTTAGTAAGGTAATATTGTATAATGTTGATACTTCTCATCTAAATATATGCATGAGGTGGGACAATTAAGTTCATGAACTCATCCTAGAAAAAGTGCTCCATTTTTCATTGCTGAGTACCAGTACAGTCACCTGTGAAGTCCTCCCCCGGGAGGCCAGGCAGTGAGGCCAGCACCTCGTCCACTCTTCAGTCTTAGAGCTCTTATTCTGGAATGACCATCAGAGCTGTCATTGTAGGAGGTCTGACAGTTAAGTTTGTGAAGGCATCCTAAAAAAAAAAAAAAAACAACTAAACGTCTCATTGCTGAGTATCACTATAGTCACTAGATGACCAAGGGTAGGACTTCCAGGTGACCATAGTGATAATCAGCAATGAGGAATGTAGCACTTTTTCTAGAATGAGTTCGTGAACTTGATTGTCCAACCTTGAATATGTTACCTAAATATATTTATATAAGTTTTATTTTTACAGTTTAGGTAGAATGAATTACTTTTTTTTTTTGTTTTTGTTTTTGTTTTTTGTTTGTTTCTTGAGACAGAGTTTCACTTCGTCTCCCTTGGTAGAGTGCTGTAGTGTCACAGCTCACAGCAACCTCAAACTCTTGTGCTTAAGCAATTCTCTTGCCTTACTCAAGTATCTGGGACTACAGGTGCCCACCAAAACATTTTTTTGTTGTAGTTGTTATTGTTGTTTGGCAGGCCTGGGTGGGTTCTAACCTGCCAGCACCAGTGTATGTAGCTGGCACCCTAGCCGCTGAACTACAGGTGCCGAGCCATGGAATGAATTACTTTAAAAGGAAATATTTTATCTAGGTGAACACAATAATTTCTCCTCAGCAAGATTTAAAAAATAATATGATAGATAAGATTATCAGGATTCACGTGAGGTGATCCTGCAGAGACCTGGTATTTCTTCATTGAGTGATAATCTGTATAAAATGAAAGAACAGAATCTGTGCTTTTATACAGTCTCTCAAAGTAAGAATGTTTGCAGTTCTTCCCTCAGACCCAGGCAAGCAGGGCCTCTGCCTCAGGTCTGGGGCCTCTGAGGGCTCTATGTTTTGGAATATCTTCTTTGAAGCATTCTTACTTCCCTTTAGTGTCTGGGTTAAGGCCGGGCTAGTGGTGCGTCTGGATTGGATGGCTCACGTTTGTGCTGGGACTCAGGTGGGCCCCATGGAGCTCTTCCGCGCTTTGCTTCTTGTGTGAGGTTAGCCAAATAGTCCTGGGATCTGCATCTCAGGCCTATGAGATTATTCAAGGCCCTTGCAGTCAGGCCTCACTGTAGCAGAGTATTACTTTCATAGGATAATGTAAGATTGAGTTACTAGTATGGTTCTGACAAGGCTAATTTAGGTGGTTCAAACTGATTACATAGATAAGAACCCCACAAAAACAAACAAATAAACAAACAAAAAAAGAAACCTTTGTTTCCAGGATCTTGTGTTCCCTGAAAGGAACCCCTATTACATGCTATTAAAGCTTAATTTTTATGATGATAAAAAATTGTACAATCTTCAGTGTGTTTTGTGCTACACATTTAAAGAATAAATCTAAGATACTTGATGAAGTACAATGTCGGTTTGAAGCAAACATAGTGAACGTAAAAATAACTCTTGATTTCTTTCATCAAAAATGAAACAAGCTAATGTTATCAAACATTACATCAATAAATTTTGAAAGTAACAATGAAAATGCTATTCCAACAACATTCAGGAAATTTCATTGCATTACACATCAGGAAGAAGCATATTCAATTAGGAAAAAAATAAATGTTGAAGTCCATGCTGTTAATACAATGTTTTCTGGTGAACTATTGCTACAAAACAAGCCATTCTAAAACAGAGTGGCTTAGGGCAATAGCAATAGTTTATTTTACCCACATAGCTTTCAGTGTTCCATAAAACATCAGCTAAGGCATTTCACACAGGGCTGAAGGATCCACTTCCACAATGGTTCACTTATCTGGTTAGCAAAGTTGACAGTGGCTGGTGGCTGCTAGCTCAGTTAAGGCTGTATCAGCAGCCCTCAGATCTCTGCCTGGGCCTTTTGCTAATTGGGCTTATGCTTAGCATGGCAGCCAGGTCCCAAGAGTGCGTGTTCCAAATGGTACTAAGCAGAAACTGTCAGTATCTTTCTGCTTGGGCCTAGAAATTTGCCTAGTATCCCTTGTGGCATATTCTGTTAGTCAAAGCATTCACAGAGCTCCCACCTGTGATTCAAGGGAAGAGGACAGGGGCCCCTTTTACCAATAAGAACAATGTTAAAATACCTATGTTTAGCTATAATCCATCACAGGTAGATAAGCAGATAACAATACAAATTGAATCATTGTCTAATTGCAAATTATGTAGAATCCAAAGGAAAATCTTCCATTCTAAGCAACGTGGTTAGTGGGAGAAAGTGAATCTGAAGCTACTTTTGCCGTTTAGACTCTATGACAGTGTTTTTCAACCATTTTTATTTCACGGTTAAACCTATAGTTAAACTTATGCAGCACACTTAAATTATGTTGATTTTTAAAAAAAGAATATACTTACTATGCTTTGAACGTCTTCTAAAAATAATTCAATTAATGATCTTTAAAATTTTTCGTAGCACACCTATGAACCTCTCAAAGCATACTGGTGTGCCAAGTCACACTGGTTGAAAATCACTGCTCTGTGAGGACACTCACCAAAAGAGAAAACCACCTCTATGGAAACGTAAGGTGTGACAATTAAATTCATGAACTCATCCTAGAAAAAGTGCTACATACCTCATTGCTAAATATCAGTATGGTCACAGATGGCCAAGGGGTGTACTTCAAAAGTGACCATAGTGATATTCAGCAATGAGGTATATAGCACTTTTTCTAGGATGAGTTCATGAACTTGATTGTCTGACCTTGAAAGTAAATAGAAGGTTAAAATAATTATTGTTGAACTGTTTGAAAAGCCTCTCCTGGAGCTCCACTGTGTCTAAAGTTAACAAGTATATAAACAGCCAGAATTCTTATATCTTAAAATTTAATTTCAATAAGGTTTTCTCATAGTTGCAGCTAAGATTATGCCAACTGGTGCAATCTTTTTAAATGTGCAGAAGCGGTGGACCAGTCAGTGAACGTGACTGTCCAAACATTTAAACAGCCCTTTGACAGCAGAATCAGTACTTCATCTAGTGCTATTTTCATCACATTGTTTTGTCTGTCCTGTTTCCATGTTTCACATCCCATATTTTCATATCCTGTCTTGGAGAAGCTGATTAAAATATTGGTTTGCATAAATTAAAATAATCAAATTGCCACAACAAATTCTTCTTTGGCAGTGAAATAAACACCATTCTTTGAAGGTTATTTTCTTCATGGCAAATTTTCCTACGTATGGACTTTGTAAGGAAATCACACAAAGATGTCTGGGTCAAACACCAGTTGTTGAATCATTTGAAGCTCTGCGAAAGTCCATTCTGCTTTGTTGTAATGAATGCTTAAGTGTTTTCACCTTGAAATATTGCCTGAGAAATATTTTCAGTTCTGCCTAAAGGCTTCTGAAACAGATTCTTCTGCATGTATGGTTTTCCCATTCATCATTAATTATCTTTTGGAAAATAAAATAAAGGGATTTTACCAGAGGCAAGATGGTCTCAATTACACTTTCCTCTGATGCCAATGGCAGACTTGTAAACAAATAATGATGTTTCAAAAGAGGGCTTTCAACATCTAAAAAGATATTGTGGAAAGTCCTGAATATTGAATTAGTAATGTCTAATACTAATTACCAATAAAATGAATAATGGCCATTCATTCATTCAGCTAGTGTTATGGAGAACCTGGAGTTATAAGAAAGACCAAATTATCTTTAGAACTGTAGGGTAATCATGAGGTAAGGGACGGAGGTTCAAAAGAGGGTGGTATATTCCAATGCAGTATTAATAGTTAACAATTGGAGATAATACTAATACTTCAAGTCTTAGGTGTTTCAAACTTGAAATTCTATATGCAAGTGTTATCTCATTTAATTCTTGCCATAAGCTTCACATTTAGTTTCTATGATTATCTCTTCTTCAGAGATGAAGAAAATGAGATGTTTCCCAAGTTCTAAAGGTTCTTTATAGTGAGAAAAAATTCCTCTGTGGTAGTTAAATTTATCACAACATAGTAAATAAATCAAGTATATTAAAATCATAAAGAGGATTCAAGTTTTGCTGTCCAAGGTAAATATAGAAATGTCTGTATATATTTACAAGTTATTTCTGATGGTAAGCCGATGGATCATTTTTATTTTCTTTTTTCCCATACTTTCTAAATTCATTTCCTACCATTTGTATGACTTTTGTAAAAAAAAAAAAAAAAAAACTCTTATTTTAAAGTATGAGGTAGGCACACCAAATGTAAAAGTTAAAACTTATTTAGAAGCTCTTGGCATTCTGTCTGTAAGGTTGTAGCCTTGAGCACTGCTGAGGAAGGTGATAGAGCCACATAGGAAAGATATACCAATGCTCAGTTTTGAAAGGTTCAGCTTGGATGAACCCCAAATTAGTAGCTGTGCTGAATTAACCTGCATCATACAACCGTCTGAGAGTTAGACTGTATCCTGAAGATAAAATTTGGCTGAATTGAAAAGATAAAAGTAGGAAGTGCTGTTGAACTCATTTTTCTTATAGGTTTTTAAATTTATTTTTCTGCTGTCATTATTAAAGGAATTTTAATGAAATTAAAATATTAATGAAAATATAAGATAGAATATGTTTATTAAGATTTTTCAATTATACCCTAAGTTTTTATTTTTAAATCACAAAATGAAGATGGAAAACATTGGAAATGATCATTTGTTTTTTCCTCTTAATGTAATTAAGTACTTATTATAAACACACCTGCACATACATATATTCAGATGCATCTATACACTCAAATGAAGAAAAACAAATAAAAATGAGCAATTATAGAATCAAGTAAAACTTCACACACCTTCCATATCATGCCGGCACTCCTGTGCATATGGGTACACACACAGATACAGCATTTCAAAACTGTCATAATTATTTTCATCTCCTTCTCTCAGATTAAAAAAAACCTGAAGTCAAACTAATAAGCTGTTTTCTTTTAATCCATATCAAAATTATGCTCTCTAATGGTTTTTTTGATTAAAAGTAATAAATATTTTTTCTTGTCAATAAAATAAATCTTTGTCACTCGTTTCCATAGCTGTATACTATTTTGTTTTATAGCTATATTTACATGGCTATAAACTATAAACTTAATTTACTCAACCGTTCTTCTAATGATGCATGTAGATTATCCATTCCATCAGTCACTAACCAAAGTACATTCCAAAAAGGAAGACAGAATAATCACCTTAATAATGGTTATGAAGATTGTCTACAAAATTTGGCACATTGTTAGATGCATAGCAGCTGAAACATAAATCCTTAAGATGGGAAATACAACCCATATTCTATTACAAAGTAATAATACAGATGAACACTTCTGACCTAGGAATTATCCATATGACTCGTGTAGATGATCCAAAAGCTTTTGCCTACTATATGTACTGAAAAAATATACTATATATTACTGAAAAAAAATCGAAGGGTTATTTCATAGAAGAGAGATTAGGCCCTGGTATACAGTATTGGGAGATAGAACCAAGTGGGTAGTGGAAAAAAAATTGAAGGGTTATTTCATAGAAGATAGATTAGGCCCTGGTATACAGTATTGGGAGATAGAACCAAGATGGGTAGTGGACGTTACACAGATAAGCAAAACAGCTCCAAAATGTAATAGTTTTGAAACTTCTGTGGCAGAATCAAAATTGCCTCAGCCTCTCATCTTCTGGTTAAAATAGAGTAACAGAGATCAAGTTTGCTCTTCCTTCTGAAACAACCAGAAGTTTGACAAAAATTACTAACCAATTATAAGGAAAGGTATATCAGGCCACAAAGAACTGATAGTGGGAGGGACAGAAAACAGGTAAACATAATGATTGTCCCAGCTTAATGCCTGCAGGGCTGATATGCTGTTTAAACAAACAAACAAAAATGTCATATGGAATTTTTAACACAAGTAAAAGTAGAATGTATTCCAATAATAGCCTAAACATATGGAAGGGAGAAATGGAAGCACATTATTTTTAAAGGGTGTTATATGTAAAGTGGTGTAACATTACTTGAAAGTAGATTCTGATAAGTTAAGGATGCATATTATAAATGCTAAAGCAGGCTGGGCACAGCGGCTTACGCCTGTAATCCTAACATTCTGGGAAGCCAAGGTGGGAGGGTTGCGTGAGCTCACGAGTTTGAGACCAACCTGAGCAAAAGCAGGACCATGACTCTACTAAAACTAGAAAAATTAGCTGGTCACTGCCATAGGTGCCTACAGTCCCAGCTACTCAAGAGGCAGAGGCAGGAGGATCACTTTGAGCCTCTGAGGTTGCTAGCCTAAGCAGCGGAGTGAGACTGTTTAAATAAATAAATACATACATACATACATAAATACATAAACACTAAAGCAACTACATAAACAACAAAGATTTATAGCAAATTAGCTGTCAAAGGAAGTAAAACAGAATCATAAAATAGTTTCAATTTATTTCAAAGAACATGTAAAACAAAGAAGTAGTAAACGAAATACAGATAAGACAAATGGAAAAGAAATGTCTGTTAATAAAAATCAGATCATGCCAATAAATAAATTAAATATAGCAGCCTTAATATTCCAGTTAAGTTAAAGATAGCAAGATTTTAAAACATCCAACTCTACACTGACCACAGAAATTCAATTCAAATATAAAGACACAAACATATTGAAAATAAAAGTATTTTAAAAATACCATGGCAACACCAATCAAAAGAAATCTACTGAGTCTATAATAATGTCAGAAGAAAATATTTTAGAGGAAAGAATATTAGTAGGCACTAGGAAGGTCACTTTAGACGATAACAGGCCAATTTGCTAAGGGGACATGAAAATTCTAAGTAATCATGTACCTAAAACAGAATGTCAAAGTACATGAAATTGAAATACAACTTTCATGAGAAATAAGACAAATCCACAATTATGCTAAGAGATTTAAATCCCCTCAATAACTGATGGAACAAGCAGAGGGAACATTAGTAAACATAAGGATTTGAATAACTCTATTATGCAATTTGACGTATTTGACATTCGTAGAACAATTCACTCGAACACTGATAAAACTTGCAATATTTTCAAGTAGGCACAGGAACTTTGTCAACGTAGACCACATTTTGGGTTCCAGGAAAAGTTCCAATAAATTTAAAGGGATTCATGTTGTTTAAGGTATATTCTTTAACCACAACAGATTTAAATAGAAATCAATAATAGAAGATAGCTAAAAAACCGCACATACTGGAAAACTAAGTAACATATTATGGGCTAATGAAGAAATCCAATGTCAGGACCAGGTGAATTCATTTGTGAAATTTAGGCAACATTTAGGAGGAAATAATACCAATCCAATACAAACCCTTCCAGAAACTTAAAAAGGAGAGAATACTTTATACCTTGTATGATTATCAGCAGTAGCAAGGAAAACCATAGACAGGTATCTCTTACAAATACAAATGCAAAATTCTATATAATATGTTAGCAAATAAAATCTAGCAAAACATAAAAATGAGACCACATCATGACCAAGTATCCATTTTTTAATGGAATATTGGTTTAACATTCATAAATCAATGTAACATCTATTCTTAATTTAAAAACAAAACAAAACAAATCTCTCATCAACTTTTGAACTAAATATACAATAGTTTTGAAACAATGGATACCATATTTAATGTTGATAGACTGGCTGCTTTCCTCTCCCAATTCTATTCAAAATTATGCTGGACTTTCTAATCCATGCAATAAGGCAAAAAAAAAGAATTAAAAACATCCTGATGAGAAAGAAAGAGGTAAGATTGTCTATTCTCAGATAACATGAAGGCTCTCTTAGAGCCTCCTGAAAGGCTTTTAGAAGTCTGAAGGAATCCGCCAAAAGCTACTAGGACTAACAAATGAGTTTGGTAAGGTTAATAGATACAAGATCAATATGCAAAAATCCATTTGATTTTTACATACTAGACACAAACTTTTAAAAGCAATTTTTATTGTATTTATTTTATGTGAATTATATATATCTATTTTTTCAAATACCAACAGAGATTTGAGAACAAATAATTTTTCTAGGAGTTTGGTTGCAATCATAATTACATTGAATTAATACATCAACTTAAGGCGAATTCATATTCTTCTTGTACTTGTGTTTTCCAGGGAGGCAAAGATAAACAGCAAAATTTTTATTTTATGACACTTTCTACAACCTCACTGCATGATAGCCAGTAATTAAATGGCCACCCTGACACATGGCAAGCCAGAAGGAAAATAAAGAGGGAGGATCCAACTCCCAGAAAAAATAATTTTGGTTTTTTCCTACAAGGGGTGGGCTGTTTTGTTTTTAATTTTTTTAATTAAATCAAATTAATATGAGGGTACAATTTTTAGCTTACATTGTTCTCTCATTTGGTGAAGAGCCTCTCCCCCAGGGGGTGTGTTATACACCCTCACAGTGTGCACATTAGGTGAGATCCCACCTCATGCCCTCCCTCCTTCTGCCAAATGTCCTCCTGTCTCCCCCCTCCCTGGACTATATTAGTGTTGTGTTGTTCTTATGACCATGTAATTGTTTATGTATTCATTTCATATTAGACACAAATATTTTTTATTTGAAATTTTTAAAATATCTTTTATTCTAGCATCACTAAGTGAATACTTAGGCAAAACATGACAAAGTATAGGAAAGGTATACATACCAAAAAACACAAAGCATTATTCAGAAACTAATGTGTACGGGAACAAATAGAGGGATATATCATGTTCATGTGTTGGAAAACTCCATATTGTTAAAATGTCAATTCTCTCCTAATTAATTTATAGGTTCAACAAAATCCAGTCAAACTTCCAGTAGGATATTTTTCTGGTAGAAATTAAACAATTGATCATAAAAGTCATACCAAAATGTAAGAGACTCAGAATATCCAAAAAGCTTTGAAAAATAATAAAATTGGAAGACGAACACTACCTGATATCAAATTTATAATAAGTCAAAACAGAGAAGACTGAGATTAAGGTAGGCAATTAGATGAATGGAACAGAATAGAGTCTGAGAAATAGAAATAAACACAAATGTTTATGTATAAATATTTGGCAAAAATGCAAAGAAAACTCAGAGGAGAAATGATCATTTTTTTGAACATATAGTGCTAAAAAATTGGCCATTTGCATACAAGGAAATAATTTTGTTCATTTCTAATACAATAAACAAAAATTTAAAAGTGAATCATGTATCTTAAAGTGTAAAATTTCTTCAGGAAGACAAAATAAAATGAAACATAAATGACAATCTTTGTAACCTTGGATTAGGCAAAGATTTCTTAGCTATACTACTAAAAGCAAGACCACAGAGCTTCTTCTCTATTAAATACACAGGAGAATGAAGGGGCAAGATACAGACTGGGAGAAAATATTTGCAAAATGTATATATGTCAGTTAAAAGGTTTGTAAGTACTATGTAAATAACTCTTGAACAATAAAAAATTAAGTGTGGGCAAAATATTTAAAAGGAACTTCCACCAAGAAAACATTAGAATGTAAAATAAACTCATGAAGAGATATTCAAGTTCATTAACCATGAGGAAAACACAAAACAAAAATGAGATATGAAAACAAACTATTAGAAAGGATAAAATTTAAAAGCCGGAACATACCAAGGGCTGGCCAGGATAGAGATATCTCATATAGTTCTAGTAGGGATGAATAAAGATACAACTAATTTGGAAATCATCTTGGAGGCTTCTTACAAAGTCAAGCATGTCCTACCATATGATCTAGGCATTCTACTCTGAGGCACTTATTCAAGGGAAATGAAAGAATTCATACATACGTGGATTTGTACAGAATCATTCATAGTACCTTTGTACTAACAACTCAGATTCTCAGCAACAGATGAATGAAGGAACTATAATATGTTCATATCATGGAATATTATAGGCAAAAAAAGGAATGAACTGTCAATAAACACAACATATATAGCAATTATGATCCATGAAAGATGCGAACCTCATTTATATGCAATTCTAGAAAATGGAAACTACTGTGTAGTGAAGGAAACCCAATCATTGGCTGCCCGGTGACTGGGCAGAGGGATTAGGGAAGGGAGCAATCCTAAGAGGTGCACAAGGAAACATGTGTGGGTGATGGTGTGTGCATTATCTTGATTGTGAGTATAGTGTCATTAGGGTATACTTCAAAGTTTATCAAACTTTATACTTTAAATACGTAAAGTTAATTGAATTCAGTTATACTTTAATGAAGCTATTAAAACAAATAACAAATACTTCCTAGACAATCAAGTAAGTTCAAATATGGAATAGACTGACAGAGAATTCTTAAGTAAAGGTGTTGGGCACAAACATAGCATGTGTCGTGACTGTGTTTTCCTTATTATATTTTCTAATAACATTCTCTGATGATAGCCCCACGGTGGGCTCATCTTTGTCAAATATTCTCTTCATCAGAGATTTGAATTTTTCCCGCAGGTAAGGAAATTCAAGTGTCATCATTTCAGAATGAATAAAAATGGATCTGATCATGTGATTCCTAAATGTGTGATTTTGGAGGCTACACTTTGAAAGTGAGAAAAGATAGTGAAATAAGATAAAGTGAATCAAATAAAAAGAAAGAAAAATAAGCCTCATCAGAGAATCATCCACCTGTCTTTTTTGCATGGCAGTACAGGTGATTTGCTCTTCCTTAAATGGTCTACTCATTTGACATCATGAATGGAGGATGAAGTGAAGGATTAGCCTGGATGTTATATGTCTTTCTTATCAGGGAATTACATTCATACCTTTTGTGTGTTAGATCATCAATACAGTGTGTGATGTGATGGATAACTTCCATATATTGGATAAAAATAATTACATAGTACAGAATGGAAATGCATTTTTAATATTGTCAAGGACAAACATATGGCTTAATTTTCCACATATAAGGTCTGTACTTTATACAGCAAATTTAACTCTGGTAATGCAGTGATTCATTGGTCTCCTTCCTGTAGGAGAGGCTTTACCTAACAAATGCAATCAGTGTGACCTGGTTTCTTGTACCCTCGGTGAATCCCCAACAATAAAAAAAAAAAGAAGTGAAAAGCACACACCACCAGTCAAGTCAGCTCACATTTTCAAATTCCTGAAGACCCTTTAGCTTTCAACTCAAGTGTAGAGTAGCATCATATGAATCTAAAACCGGTAATTATTAGATCACTGTAGATATTAAGCCATCTCTAGGGATTTTGATCATAAAAAACATCCTTCAGATGTGCAGCTGAAAACTGTCTGATTTATGTTAATGCTCATGTGCACTTAGTGTTTTAGAAAAGGATTTTATTACTTTCTAAAAGCAGCACTATATTAAACCCACAAATTAGCTTCTGTTCTGTTAGAATCTAATTATCTTTATGTAGGGCAAGAGTCCAAGCAAGCCAGGGGCAAAAATCTTACCTTTCTAAAAGGATGCTTGAAGAGGAAAAATGATAGACTGCTTAGCCAAACTGTATTTACTGCCGACAGTTCGCACGGGACTGGGGTGAGGAGGTATAAACACCACAAAGGCATCTATTGCCAATTCATTGGTAGATGGGAAGATCCATTCTTTCCTTGACATTTGCTGCTGCTTTCATCTTTCTTAGAATGTATTCAAAATTAATTCTTACACCTTGCTCTTTCAAATTCCTTTTGGGTACTCAGTTATAACTCAAAAACATATTCTAGTCATCACCTCTTTTCAGACTTTTGTAAAGATCAAGTCTTCATCTTTTCTGGGCATAGCCTGAGATCACTGATTTAATCATTTTCATTTCTTTTATCTTTTACTTTTATGGTCTATCACTTATTTTAGATATTTCTTTAAAGAACCAATGGTAGTAACCAAGCAACTGTGGAGAAGATATGCTTGTAAAATGTTCATACAGAAATAAACCTGACAAAAAAAAAAAACAAAAAACCCCAAAACATTATTCATAGGAATTTTCTTTATCTGATACACAGTATATCTAATCTAGATCCTCTGAGAAATTTGAGAGGAAGTTAGTAATCTATAAAAATGGTTAAATGGATAAAAGGCTTCTTTTTTCTTGGAATTATATGAAAAATAAGAATTAATTAAACATGAGTAAAATCACATTATGGAATTGATTATATAAAATTTTCTATTGAGTTAACATGAGCTTAAACCAAAAATATTATATATGGAGATTTTATATATATCCCAGAATTCTTTTTAACTGTGGGGCTCATTATTGCATTCAGGTATTAATCAGAGAATTTTTTATTCTTTCTTTGTAAATCAAATGAATGTTTATTGAACATCTACTGTGTGGTAGGTATCATGATAACCAGTAGGAGTATAATGGTGAAATGATGTAGGTATTGCCTCTCTTCTGGAGGTAAATATATTTAGTAAAAAAAGGATAGTGTATAAACAAATAGATGAATAAATACAATAATGGAAATTTGTAAAAAAGTGTGATGGAGAAGAGAAACAGGTGCTGTAGTATCTGATACTACAGGCTTCCATGGAAAGGATGTTTAGAAAAGGGCCCATTGAAGAAGGTTAAAAAACAAAAAAAAGACCAATTCATGGTTTCCAAGACATGGAAACAGCCCAAGTGCCCATTGACCCATGAATGCATTAACAAATTGTGGTATATGTACACCATGGAATACTATGCAGCCATAAAAAGAAGGAGACTTCACATCTTTTATGTTTACCTAGCTGGAGCTGGAACATATTCTTCTTAGTAAAGTATCTCAAGAATGGGAAAAAAAAGTATCAATACTACTATAAAATCAATACATAATTGCCCATACATTCATATGAATGGTAAAACATAACTATAACCCAGAAAGTAGAAGGGAAGAGAAGAGAGAGGGGAAGATAGGAGGCAGGCAGGAGGAGGGAGGGTATTTGTGGGGAACCTCACCTAATGTGCATGATGCAATGGTTCATTTCAAAACTATTGAGGAAAGAGTATAATTGTGATTGATGTGTTAAACAGTTCAGTGCAAGCATTTCACATTGTATATCAAATCAATGCACTGAACCACATAAATGCATCAATGTACACAGTTATGATTTAATAAAAATAAATAAAAACAAAAAAATAACAACAACAACAACAAAAAAAACAAAACAAAAAAAGACAACTGATTGGTGAGAAGAGGCTAGTAAAAAGTGGTGAGAAAGAGAAGAACAATCTAATGAAAGAAGACAGAGGTTTGAAGACTCTTAGTGGAAGTCAGTTTTATGCATTCTAAAAGATGAAATAAGACTACTGAGGTTGCTGCTTTGTAATTTTGAGGAAGAGAAGAGCCATGAGGGTGGAGACAGGTGAGGAGAAGAGGGTGGCAGAAAATGAACATGAGTTGGTCGAGAAGCAGATTCGAGACTATTTGCAGATGGTGACATGCTCTAACATGAACTCAAGAAGGCAGTGAGTCTACATTCACAGTAACTGTCTGTTCACTTTAGGAAAATATTTTTTTTCTTAACTTATGGTTATGTGAGTTTGTTTTACATGATTGCTGCTGAGCATTTACTTCAAACATTCACAGCCTCCTTTCTATTTAAAAAGAAGAAATAAAACTCATCGAATGGATGGACAGAAATGGGATGAAATAATAACACATACCCACTTCCTCTATCTTCCTGCTGCCATTCCTTCATTCTTGACCCTGCAACAGAAATCTTTCAGGGACCTAGCTCTACTTCCTCTTCAGCAAGCATGATAACAACGCTTACTGCTGGTCAACCCCTTAGCTGTGTTACACCACTCCCCTGCACCAGGAAGAGTCAGAGGACAGAGATTAGTGCTCAGGGTGACTCCTGATAAAATTGATATAATGGCTACTATAGTAGTGTGTGTGTGAGTGTGATGACAGGTTTATTGACTATTATTTGTTTATTTATAGAGGAAAATGGCATCTACTTAGTAGGGGCTCAAACACTTGAACTTACAAAGGATGTCTAACAAAACAGAGTGGCTGGCTGGCTGCATTATGTTGTCTAGTAAACACTTACGTTTGAAGTCATAGTATCAATTTGACTTGCTTTCTGTCTATTCCAAAGAAATAAAAATTCTTATAAGCTGATGACAGTCTGTTTCTCGTATTCTTCCCCAAACAAAAGTTATCATAGACAGAGACTTAAGATATTTCTACAATATCTTGTTTCACTTACTTCTTTGATTGTCAATCTTTATTCCCATTACCAATAAGGAAGGTCTCTATCCATGGTGCTGAAACTTGTATCCAATTTGTATGTATCTCACACAACTTGCCACTGACATTTTCTACAAATATACAAGGGGAATTCAGCATTAAAAACAAACAAACAAAAACTCTGCCTTTACAAAATAACCATTCTTAGTAAAATAAGTTAGAAAATAAAAATTAATTGTATATCCCATGAAATCTATTATATTTTTAAACTGCAAGACAAGAATTGTGATTCAATTCGATTCAAAAGTATCTCTAGAAACCTATTTACCAACAATATGCAGTGTGTATATATATATATATATATATATATAGTCTATAGTTAAGAAAAAATTTTATAATGCAAAAGATTAAAAGCCAAAACTTGCATTTTTGTTACTTTTTCAAGTGTAAAAATGAACACTTAAATAATTTTACCACTATAGTCGAATATCTATATTATGATTATCCCCATATAACTATTATATTCAACATTTATTAATGTCCTAAAATATCCCAAGCACCGTTCTGTGTGCTTTACATGTATATTTTGGATAATTACTGACCACTACACTACAAGGTAGGTACCCTTATTATAACTATTTTTCTAATCAGGAAACTGAGGTGTTAAGAAAATGATCAAGCAGTGCTATTAGGAAGTTATTGCTTGAGGATTTATATCAGGCATTCACACTTGAGTCCATTCTTTAAGTCACTGTCACTGCACTGTTTTGCCTTCAATTAGCAAAAGAAAATAGAATTGAAAAGTAAATACATAAATACATCATGAGCCAATAAACACAGCTGAAGGAATACATAATGAATCTCAGATTAACCACTTGTTCCTGGATTTTTAAGTACTACTTTGTTTCATGTTATACATTTTATAGGTTATTTATAATTTAATAAAAATGCATAACATCTGTCCTTTTTATCAATCACTTAAATGATTCAAGTTTTCACCTAATCAGAGTGGCTATTTACATTGGAGGGAAAAATCGCATTTGCACAAATGCTTTCAATATTAGAAAATAATTTCTCTATTTTGCCAGGACATGATAATATTATTTATTGGGTTTAATTGTCCAAACATTATTTTGTACACGTATTAAGTGCAAATTTCTATAGTAACATCAAGGTAAAATATGACATAGCTCATTATTCATATAGTTTATTACATAGGAGAGTAATACATGTACATGAAATTAGAATAACCTAATATAAAACATGTGCCAAAGAAAATGCAGATAAGTTAATACGGAAATTTAGTGGTTTATCCTTGCCCCAACTAACTTAGTGATTGTCTTGACTGCACATCTTGTAACTCCTGATTTTTAAGTTGTCTAGTTGAATGACATCTTTTGGGGGGATACTAGCTTTCTTATTTTTATTGCCTGTCCCACAAAGTAGCATTTTATTTTATTTAGGCCTCATTAGGTAAGCATATTTTCAAAAAGAAACAGAAGTCAGTATAAATGGCATCTTTGTTGTCTTAATTTTTAAAAACATATTAAAAAGGTTTTTCCACTCTCTTCTGGTCACCATAGTTTCTGATAAGAAGTCCACAGTTAACCTAAATTTTATTCTATTATATATAATATGCCATTTTCCTAAAAATTCTAACAAAACTTTTTCTTATCTTTTATTTTCAGCAGATTATGATAACTCTTGCAATTTTCTCCTCATGTTGATCTATTTTGGCTTTTTCTGACTTTTTAATGTATAAATTTATGTCTTTCACCAAATTTGGAAGGTTTAGGTTGTTCTTCGTTCAAATGATTTTTTTTTTCTTCTACATCCCCATTCACTTTTCCTTCTAGAACTTCAACTACATGTATTTCAGAAAATTTGATAGTGTCATATGGGTCCCTGAGGCAATAACTCAATCTGTCTCTCTCTCTCTCCCCCCTTACATTAACATACACAATATGACATAAAATGTAATATAATATATACTATCATAGAACATACAAGTACACATCATAATAACAATATGACAACATAGTTATTCTGTTCTTCAGTTTGGATAATTTTTTATTGCTATATCTTTAAGTGCATTGCATTTTTAATATTATGCCTAAATAATGACTTTTTATAAGATCTTGTATTTTTTAGTCCAAGAATATTCATTTAGGAATTTATATAGTTTTCTATTTCTCTTATATTCTCCATAATTTTATTCACCACAATCACATATATACGTATGATTGAGCATATCTGTAATAGATACTTTCAAATACTTGTCTGATGATTATAAAATCTAGGTTATCTATTGATTCATCTTTATTTTTTAGAGGGCAACATTTACTAATTTTTGACAAATATTCTGGAATTGTATTTAGGAAATTTTGCAGGCTATGTTATGGAGAATATAAATCTCACTTTATCTCCCTGAGGTACATTATATTTTGTTTCAGTAAAGCAAACTTCTATTTAGAGTCAAGCTGAGAATCTTGTCTTACACACAGTGAGTAGCCCTTCAAATCCCAATTCAGTTCTGTTTTTAGTTATTGGGCTATTTGGGGTCTTCCTGATAGACGAGCAGTTCAAGGATCAGCCAGAGACTTGGAATTTGGAATTATATCACTTTATTGTGTATTGATGGCCTTGGACTCTCCTCTCCAGATTATTTGGGTGTCAGATATTGTCAGGAATAGCAGAAATTATTTATTTATGTATTTCTGAGTATAGTTTGTCTTGCTGTACTACAACAGCCATCTACTCTGAGAAGATTGAGAAGCTCAGTCCATTCTAATTGCTTCTTCCACATTTTGATTCTCCTCCAAAATCTGCCTGCTTTTACTCTTGAGAGCCTAAACACACATAGGGTATCTATTTTACAAAGTGTCCGAATATATCATAGGTAAGGATCATCATTCTTTTCAGTCTTTGTTGTTGTATAATGGGCATTTTATGAATTTATTTTCTTCTCTATGATTGGTTTGCCAGACCCTAATTGTTATAAATATTATGTGGCCCTTTGAGTTACTTTGGTATCTTTTTGAAACAGTGTACATCTCTCTTATATCTTCTGGAATCATGACCAGAACTTGTAATTTTCAAAGGGGATATAATTTATCTCAACAAAGCATGGCTGTGTATAGGTACATATGAAATTTATTTTAAATCAATCATAACTGAGATTAATATTGTTAAGGCCACCAATTTTGAAGGACTTAAAAGCTACCACTCTCTCATAAGTTTTACCAACTAAATAACTAGTGTTTGACTAAAAATTTTGGCCAATAATATTATGGTGGTGGTGATGATGATGATGCCCAGAACTTTACTGATAAGAATAGAAAGATTTGAGACTCCACTATTTTGTAGAATTTTATTAAGAATTCAGAATAACACATAATATAATTTTGTATTAATTTACCCATTAATCATTGGGTAAGGATAATTTTACATGTTGCTTGATATGATGATTGTGAATATAATATTATTTCAAGGTAGTGATGCTTGAAATTATTAAGTATTTTTGTGTTTTATATATTTACACATATTTTAAAACTATTATTTTGGAGGGGGAGGTTGAGGCTTTTTAAGATTTGAGAATACTAGGGGATACACATATTTTTTATGTACTTTGTTTTTTTCAGAATAAGTGAAAGTTACGTGTACCTTCACTCAGATTGTGTGCATTGTACTCAATAGATGTGAATTTACCCATCCCTTCTTCCTACCTTTCTTGAGCTTGATTTTAATTGAGATATACTTCCAAATGCACACCAAAGTATTGATTGATCAGTTCCAATTTGGTATTGAGTACATGTATTTGTTTATTCAATCTTGTGATGTTTCACTTTAAAGAATTGTTTTCTAGTTCCATTCGCCTTGTCACAAAAGATATTAAATAACCTTGCTGAGTAATAAGTACTCCATGGTATGTATATACCCAATTTTATTAATCTGTTCATGTACTGGTAGGCACTTGGGTTGTTTACATGCCTTTGCAATTGTGAATTGTGCTGCTATAGACATTTGAATGCAGGTATGATTTCTGCTATTCCTGACAATATCTGACACCCAAAAACAGAAATTATAAGGAAATTGAACAAACATTCAAAGTAACCACCAACTTTAGTGTTGTCAATTGACACCAAAAGATAGGTTCCCCAGCCCAAGTTTTATATTAGAGGCAAGGATTTTTAAGTTCCCCTGGTACAAATAAGGTAGTAATTGCTTCCCGTTTTAATTAAGAACCAATTTCAAACTCAGGAAGGCTGAGTAGCTCTTTAAAGTGTTTATTCCACAGGCAGCTGGAACCGTTGAACAAGGGCAATTAGAAGGGCATTTGTATGGTAGGTTTGGCCAAAATTGGTCAGCTTTGAAGAGCTGCTTTATTTTAATAATATTTTATACATGCACAGAAACCAATTCTTTTGAGCACAAAATGATTTGAACACTGTCATAGACTATATCCAGCTTTACTGTTGTCATGCTAAACAATTTAAGACAAGAGATCTTAAACATTTCTGTGCCATACTTTTTTGGCAGACTGATGGGGACTCTATGTGGCCTCTTTTCCAGAATAAAGTTTTTTTAAAGCACTAAATAAAATATATAAGATTATAATTAAAATAAATTTCATATAAATATGGCTACAATTTTTAAAATATAAATTTGAGATATTAGTTATACTTTTAAATTAAATATAAAGATTTAACACCTGGTCTAATATACCAAAATTTTGAAATAGTGGTGCGTATACATCATGCATTGACTTATCTGCAACAACTATAATATATGGCAATATCTGTGGTTTTTATTAGGAAAGCAACATAGAGAATGCTAGTCCTACTGTAGTTAATTTCCTTATTATAGATGAAAATGTTAATTTTTTTTACTACAGATTATTTAATTATATGTATTTTTCTTATTGAAATTCCTGGTTCCCTTAAATTCTAGTCACAAATCTTTGGTCAAAACTCTCTGCATTAAGCCAAATTGTTTTTAATACATTTTTGGCTTTTCAAAGTAGGATATAGCTACATTCTATGGAGTGCTGACTTTATGCCTGAACATGAGTGTCTTAAACATTACCTTGCTCAAATTTCACAACAATACTTTAAACAAGTGGAAACTAAAACTTAACAACACAGTAATGGTAAAACTAAGGGACCAATTTTAGATTTGAAAATGAAGTATTTTATCTAATATCCACACCTGCCTATAAAGACATATAAAACCATTTTCTACTTCTATTTTAGAGAATAAACGCAAGGAACTTAAAATTATGACTTTCATTAAAAAAAAAAAAACTGGAACTAGAACTCAGGTCTTCAGAATTTCATTTTGGCATTCTCTTCAAAAAACAAACAAAAAACCCTGCAACAATCACAGACTCCTATCACCATCTGGTGATAATTGCAATTCTTGAAACTATTCTTTCTAAACAGTACCATGAAAGAACGCCAATCCTCTGAAAACTGCCACTTTAGAAAGAGATTTGCTCAAGAGATCATAGAAACAATTCCCCCATGAGAAAAGTCAATGATGAGTGGAATTATCTCCATCTGCTGACTAAAGCCTACACAATAAGATTACACAACTGAAGAAAAGCCAGAATGATAGAAAAGTATTCACTGCTGAGAATCAGATTCATGCAAGTAAGCTATGGTTTAGTTTTGCGTAGAATTCTCTAAAGAGAGGAAAGAAATAAAAGGAAGTTATCTTAGCATCATCCAAGTCTCATCACTAGCCTTATGTAAAAGTTTACAGGCCAGTTGTGTCAAAAGTAACTGATTTTCTACACCCTCAATACAAGCTGAGGGGTTTGATAACATTCAATTCAACAAACTCTTAGGAACAGTAAGTGCACTAAGAGCTTCCCTGAGGCCTGGGATTTGCACTATCAAGAAATTTTTCTTTGTAGAATGAAAGAGCCCTGATGAAGGGGTGAAAAAAATAAAGAAATTTAACAGCACTCTATGATACATTTTTTGTAAGAGCTCTAATAGAATTACAGAGTCAAGAAAGACTCAACTAGATAAAAATCCTTTTTGGCCCAGAAAGTTAGGAAGTCTTCATGTGGGGCTTGGCTTTGATGATAGTCTTGGAGATTAGAAATGATTCTATTAGGGGGAGGTGGAGCAAGATGGCGGCTGAGTAACAGCTTCCTTGCATCTGGGCACCGTGAGTCTGGGGAGATAGGACTCCAGGCATCTCTGGCTGGTGGGATCTTCCTATCATCGCCCCTGTGAGGATACAGGGAGTCAGCGAGAGACTTCTGGACCCCAAGAGGAGGACTAAAACAGTGGAAAAATGGCAAGTGGTCGCGTGTGTTCAATCAGTCTAAACCCGCCCGCAACTGTAAGTTCAGTAGCAGCGAGACTGCAAAGCAGAAAGGCCTTACCTGTGAACTGTTTTGGTGTCTTTGGACTTGGCACTCAGTTGAACTGCCTTGGGGAGAGCCTGAGCGGGAGTGCAGAGAACTTTGGCCATTGTCTAGGGCCCCAGTCTGAGCCGCTGAGCCAGATGGAGCTAATAGTGTTTGGCTATGGGTCACAGGGAGCCATTGTGAGCGATCTGCCCCGGCAAGCTCCGCCCTCAGGGTCGCAGAGCTAGAATAGGGTGGGAGCTGGTAACCCAGCGACCAAGTAGCCTAAGGGTGGGGTCTGAGCTGCCTTGCAGCCTCAAGGGCAGAGTGAGACCGGTTTTGGCACACTGGGTAAGTGGATAGCAACTTCAGCAATGATTCCAGCGACAAGTACTTTCCTGGGAAAGCTTCTGCTCAGCAAGTTTACAAGTTCAAAGTGACTTTTAAGTGGGCTGAAGAGAGATTTAGGGTGTCTACCTGCTGGGGTTTGAGAAATCAGCAGCCACCAGTTGTATTAGAACTGTGATTAACATCTCATACCCCAGAAGACCACGTGTTGCCCAGACAATATTCAATAACATATACATACTGCTTGGTTTTTGGTTGTGTTATTTTGTTTTTTGTTTTTTTTTGGTTTGGTTGTTTTTTTTTTTGTTTATTTTGATGTTGTTGATGTTGTTTTGTTTTTAATTTCAACCTTTTCCATACAGATCCTTTTTCTTTCTCAATTTTTCTAGTTTAATTATAATTTTCCATTGCTGCCTTTTTCAATAATTAGAACTTCATTTTTACTAGTGTTTCTACCGCTATCATTTGGTTTTTCACCCAATTTTATCCCGTAAAGTTTTCTGTTTGCTTGTTTTGGTTTGATTTATAGCATTTTTGTCTTTCCTCTCTACTTGGTGGAGGTGGGGTACTGTGTCTGATCAGGTTAGCAAAGAGCTGCTGACCTCAAGGGAACCACCCAACTGGGCACCCCCAGAAGGTGGGTTTTTTTTAAGGTTGTGTCAAAGTACCCTACTGTACACCTATATTGCTCTGTCTCCCTCTTTCTGTGCCTCTCTTCTTTTTGTCAATATTCCTTTTACCCACCCCCTCCCCTTTCTCTATTTTTCTTTTTTTTTCATATCACTCGGTCCTCCTTTCTTTCATCCCTTTTTTGCTCTTCAACCTTCTCACCCTTCTGGTCCTGTAACCCTTAGTCCACAGGCACGAGAACTTAAAGAGCAAGAGAAAGTGAAAGGAAAATTAGGGCAAGGAAACAGATAAAAGAAATCACTCATGAGGAAGAATCAGCAGAAAACTCCAGGCAACATGAAGAACCAGTCCAGAACAATCCCGCCAAGGGACCATGAGGTAGCTACTGCAGATGACTCCACCTATAAAGAAGTGTTAGGAATGACAGAAAGGGAATTTAGAATACACATGTTGAAAACAATGAAAGAAATGATGGAAACAATGAAGGAAACTGCTAATAAAGTGGAAAATAACCAAAAGGAAATTCAAAAACAGAATCAAATAAGAGATGAACTATATGAAGACTATAAAAAGGATATAGCAGAGCTGAAGGAACTGAAACAGTCAATTAGGGAACTTAAAGATGCAATGGAAAGTATCAGCAACAGGTTAGACCATGCAGAAGAAAGAATTTCAGAGGTAGAAGACAAAGTTCCTGAGATAACTCAGATAGTAAAAGAGGCAGAAAAGAAGAGAGAGAAAGCAGAACGTTCACTGTCAGAATTGTGGGACTTTATGAAGCGTTCCAAAATACGAGTTATAGGAATTCCAGAAGGGGAAGAAGAATGCTCCAGAGGAATGGAAGCCATACTAGAGAATATTATAAAAGAAAATTTCCCAAATATCACCAAAGATTCTGACACACTGCTTTCAGAGGGATATCGGACCCCAGGTCGCCTCAACTCTAACCGAGTTTCTCCAAGACACATTGTGATAAACCTGTCCAAAGGCAAGACTAAAGAAAAGATTCTGCAAACTGCCAGGAGTAATTGCCAGTTGACCTACAGGGGCAAATCCATCAGAGTGACCGCAGACTTCTCTAATGAAACTTTCCAAGCAAGAAGACAATGGCCATCTACTTTTAATCTACATAAACAAAAGAACTTCCAGCCCAGAATTCTGTACCCTGCTAAGCTAAGCTTAAAAATTAACAGAGAAATCAAATTATTTACAGATATACAAACATTGAGGAAATTCGCCACAACAAGACCAGCTCTACAGGAAATACTTCAACCTGTTCTGCACACTGACCACCACAATGGATCAGCAGCAAAGTAAGAACTCAGAAATTAAAGGACAGAGCCTAACCTCCACACAGATGCAAAAGATAAAACTAAGCAAAGGACTCTCACAAAATAAGACGAATAGAATACTACCACACTTATCAATTATCTCAATAAATGTTAATAGCTTGAATTCCCCACTGAAGAGACATAGATTGGCTGACTGGATTAAAAAACACAAGCCATCCATTTGCTGTCTGCAAGAAACACACCTGGCTTCAAAAGACAAATTAAAGCTCCGAGTCAAGGGTTGGAAGACAATTTTTCAGGCAAATGGAATTCAGAAGAAAAGAGGAGTTGCAATCTTATTTTTAGATACATGTGGATTTAAAGCAACTAAAGTCAAAAAAGACAAAGATGGTCACTTTATATTGGTCAAGGGAAAAATACAACAAGAAGACATTTCAATTCTAAATGTTTATGCACCCAATTTAAATGCTCCCAGATTCTTGAAACAGACCTTACTCAGTCTGAGCAATATGATATCTGATAATACCATAAAACAGGGGACCTTAACACTCCTCTTACAGAGCTGGACAGATCCTCTAAACAGAAATTAAACAAAGATATAAGAGATTTAAATGAGACCCTAGAACAACTGTGCTTGATAGACGCACATAGAACACTCCACCCCAAAGATAAAGAATATACATTCTTCGCATCACCCCATGGAACATTCTCCAAAATTGATCATATCCTGGGACACAAAACAAATATCAACAGAATCAAAAGAATTGAAATTTTACCTTGTATCTTCTCAGACCATAAGGCACTAAAGGTGGAACTCAACTGTAACAAAAATGCTCGAATCCACCCAAAGGCATGGAAATTAAACAGTCTTCTGTTGAATAACAGATGGGTGCAGGAAGAAATAAAACAGGAAATTATTAACTTCCTTGAGCATAACAACAATGAAGACACAAGCTACCAAAACCTGTGCGATACTGCAAAAGCAGTTTTGAGAGGAAAATTCATCGCTTTAGATGCCTACATTCGAAAAACAGAAAGAGAGCGCATCAACAATCTCACAAGAGATCTTATGGAATTGGAAAAGAAGAACAATCTAAACCTAAACTCAGTAGAAAAAAAGAAATATCCAAAATCAAATCAGAGATCAATGAAATTGAAAACAAAAGAATCATTCAGAAAATTAATGAAACAAGGAGTTGGTTTTTGAAAAAATAAATAAAATAGATAAACCATTGGCCAGACTAATGAGAAATAGAAAAGTAAAATCTCTAGTAACCTCAATCAGAAATCATAAAGGGGAAATAACAACTGATCCCACAGAGATACAAGAGATCATCTCTGAATACTACCAGAAACTCTATGCCGAGAAATTTGACAATGTGAAGGAAATGGATCAATATTTGGTATCACAACCTCTCCCTAGACTCAGCCAGGAAGAAATAGAGCTCCTGAACAGACCAATTTCAAGCACTGAGATCAAAGAAGCATTAAAAAATCTCCCAACCAAAAAATGCCCTGGTCCAGATGGCTTCAGTCCAGAATTCTATCAAACCTTCAAGGATGAGCTTATTCCTGTACTGCAGAAATTATTCCAAAAAATTGAGGAAGAAGGAATCTTCCCCAACACATTCTATGAAGCAAACATAACCCTGATACCAAAACCAGGAAAAGACCCAAACAAAAAGGAGAATTTCAGACCAATCTCACTCATGAATATAGATGCAAAAATTCTCAACAAAATCCTAGCCAATAGATTACAGCTTATCATCAAAAAAGTCATTCATCATGATCAAGTAGGCTTCATCCCAGGGATGCAAGGCTGGTTTAACATACGCAAGTCTATAAACGTTATCCACCATATTAACAGAGGCAAAAATAAAGATCACATGATCCTCTCAATAGATACAGAAAAAGCATTTGATAAAATCCAGCATCCTTTTCTAATGAGAACACTGAAGAGTATAGGCATAGGTGGCACATTTCTAAAACTGATTGAAGCTATCTATGACAAAGCCACAGCCAATATTTTACTGAATGGAGTAAAACTGAAATCTTTTCCTCTTAGAACTGGAACCAGACAAGGTTGTCCTCTGTCACCTTTACTATTCAACATAGTGCTGGAAGTTCTAGCCAATAAAATTAGGTAAGACAAGGAAATAAAGGGAATCCAAATGGGAGCAGAGGAGGTGAAACTCTCCCTCTTTGCTGACGACATGATCTTATACTTAGAGAACCCCAAAGACTCAACCACAAGACTCCTAGAAGTCATCAAAAAATACAGTAATGTTTCAGGATATAAAATCAATGTCCACAAGTCAGTAGCCTTTGTATATACCAATAACAGTCAAGATAAGAAGCTAATTAAGGACACAACTCCCTTCACCATAGTTTCAAAGAAAATGAAATACCTAGGAATATACCTAACGAAGGAGGTGAAGGACCTCTATAAAGAAAACTATGAAATCCTCAGAAAGGAAATAGCAGAGGATATTAACAAATGGAAGAACATACCATGCTCATGGACGGGAAGAATCAACATTGTTAAAATGTCTATACTTCCCAAAGCAATCTACCTATTCAATGCCATTGCTATCAAAATACCAACATCGTACTTTCAAGATTTGGAAAAAATGATTCTGCGTTTTGTATAGAACCGGAAAAAATCCCGTATAGCTAAGGCAATTCTTTGTAACAAAAATAAAGCTGGGGGCATCAGCGTACCAGATTTTAGTCTGTACTACAAAGCCATAGTGGTCAAGACAGCATGGTACTGGCACAAAAACAGAGACATAGACACTTGGAATCGAATTGAAAATCAAGAAATGAAACTAACATCTTACAACCCCCTAATCTTCGATAAACGAAACAAGAACATACCTTGGGGGAAAGACTCCCTATTCAATAAATGGTGTTGGGAGAACTGGATGTCTACATGTAAAAGACTTAAACTGGACCCACACCTTTCCCCACTCACAAAAATTGATTCAAGATGGATAAAGGACTTAAATTTAAGGGATGAAACAATAAAAATCATCCAAGAAAGCATAGGAAAAACACTGGAAGATATTGGCCTGGGGAAAGACTTCATGAAGAAGACTGCCATGGCAATTGCAACAACAACAAAAATAAACAAATGGGACTTCATTAAACTGAAAAGCTTCTGTACAGCTAAGGAGACAATAACCAAAGCAAAGAGACAACCTACACAATGGGAAAGGATATTTGCATATTTTCAATCAGACAAAAGCTTGATAACTAGGATCTATAGAGAACTCAAATTAATCCACCTGAAAAAAGCCAACAATCCCATATATCAATGGGCAAGAGACATGAATAGAACTTTCTCTAAAGATGACAGACGAATGGCTAACAAACACATGAAAAAATGTTCATCGTCTCTATATATTAGAGAAATGCAAATCAAAACAACACTGAGATACCATCTAACCCCAGTGAGAATGGCCCACATCACAAAATCTCAAAACTGCAGATGCTGGCGTGGATGTGGAGAGAAGGGAACACTTTTACACTGCTGGTGGGACTGCAAACTAGTACAACCTTTCTGGAAGGAAGTATGGAGAAACCTCAAAGCGCTCAAGCTAGACCTCCCATTCGATCCTGCAATCCCATTACTGGGCATCTACCCAGAAGGAAAGAAATCCTTTTATCATAAGGACACTTGTACTAGACTGTTTATTGCAGCTCAATTTACAATCGCCAAAATGTGGAAACAGCGTAAATGCCCACCAACCCAGGAATGGATTAACAAGCTATGGTATATGTATACCATGGAATACTATTCAGCCATTAAAAAAATGGAGACTTTACATCCTTCGTATTAACCTGGATTGAAGTGGAAGACATTATTCTTAGTAAAGCATCACAAGAATGGAGAAGGATGAGTCCTATGTACTCAATTTTGATATGAGGACAATTAATGACAATTAAGGTTATGGGGGGGAAGCAGAAAGAGGGACGGAGGGAGGGGGTGGGGCCTTGGTGTGTGTCACACTTTATGGGGGCAAGACATGATTGCAAAAGGGACTTTACCTAACAATTGCAATCAGCGTAACCTGGCTTATTGTACCCTCAATGAATCCCCAACAATAAAAAAAAAAAGAAGAAGAAATGATTCTATTAGGAAGAGATACCTTAGAAAAATTTAGATCATGCTACACATGGACAAGAAGAGGACACATGATTCATATTAGGAATTTTTATCTAAATTCTGGAGAAATATAGAGCAATAGAGTAGAAGCACAAGACTTTTGTAGTGAAAATTCTAGTAATCTGGTAGAATTAATGGCAAAAGTGAAATGATAGGTGCCATAGAACGTTAGACAGAAATTAGAATATAATGAATAAAAAGTATGATCTAAGAAAGTGGTCTTTAGATGGAATAAAAATTTTCCAAAGACATGCTGGGGTTAGAACTTCATAGTTTGACAAAGACTGCATGTGGATAGAGGGAAAGATCATGGTCAGGGAGGACACCAAGGTCAGTAAACTGGTTAGCATGGAAAGTCAGAAGAGTATTTCTTGTGATAGTAAATGAAAAAGAAGAGCAGGCTAAGGAGGTAACATTATTTCATGAGTGAATTAACATGAGTTTGCAGTGCCAATGAAAGTACTTGATAAACATTTTCAACAGGAATTTGGAAATAAAGTTTGAGAGAAGTTGCTAGCATCAGCAGTAGTGATATGGACATTGTAGACAAATAGACAAAAGTCAGTAGTTTATGAATGGGTAACATTGCAAAGAAAGAGAACAGAGGAGAAGAGAAAAACTGATCTAATGATGAAAATATAGGATATGTCTTTAAGTTCAGGAGGAGAAAGGGAGACCAACATACATACTAGGACCTACTGTGGAAAGCACTCTAGGTAAATATTAAAGTAATGAACAGATATTTGAAAACTGGCAGAGGAATAAAAATATAGTTAAAGATAATGTCTAGAGAAGATACTGTAAAACAGTGGCAATTTTATAGGAATGTGATCTAAAAAGATCTCATTCAACAGTGGTTGATTTTGGCAAGTTGGAGATCATTAATTTCTCTTTTAAGTTCAATTTATGGACACAAAATTAGATTGCAGTTCTTTGGGGACTCAGTGGAAAATGAGAAATTGAAATAAGAAAAGCCACATTCAACTTCTGAAAATGTTTTTCAGTAAAGATAAAAACATGATATTGAGTGAAAAGCAAGGTTAAGATGTATATTTGGGATATAGAAGAATTGAGCATTCTTATTGACCCTCTGGACTGGTGATAGATGAAATCAGAAGAAAGAAATGCTAAGACTAATTTGATAAAGTTCTGAAGGAGGAAGGAGACCTAGAATTAAGAGCAAACACAGAAAGACAACATAGGATGAAGTGTAAGAACATGACTCCCTGTGGAAGGAGGCATGTATAATTGCCCAGAATTGCATTGATCTGCTCCTCCAGACAGGAATAAAAGATGGGGAGAACAATGAAGGCTTCAACCTGCCATAATTGTGACCTGTCAGATCATGAACCTGTCACATCATGAAACCCGCAGCAGGAAAACATGTCAGCACTACTCTAGTCCAGGACTCCAGTGGCACACCAGTGAGGCAGTTGTGACTTACAAACATTTGTTTTATTTTTGTTGTTAGATGTCATGTCAATGGGGAAAAATTGACAGATACTGCGCTCAAATATCAGGTTTCTTTTGATCTTTCCTACTCAGTTTATGAAGGTCAATAACTGCATTCCCCAATGTCCAGACCAAGATACATGTCTAATCCAATTGTCGGTTGAAGTTCCATTTATCATAAGGTACAAAATATTTGTGAAAATATTTAGCAGTAGTATTAAATCTTTATAAACATTCCATTTTTATATTTTTGTATTACTTTCTTATATATACTTAACATAGAATATTTCTTACTCCAATTTTTCCAACCTGATGTATTGTTCAAGAAATAGTGGATTTACTAAGAATTCTTCTGAGGACGTCAAGTTAGTTTTTAGAGAAACCAAAAATAGAATTAGGAGATTGGGTACAATAGTGAAAAATAGGCCTCAGAGAAAGAAAAGTGTCAAATGTATAAATATAAAATAATTATCAAGCTACATCAAAGATCCAAACCAGATTGGATAGAAAGATTATCTAGTTAAAATTGTCTGGAAAGCAGTAGTAATTGACCCATATTATATTCTATACCTACTGATATTATTGTTGTAGTAGGCATCTACTATTAGTCTACATACCCCACCAAGCCCCAACCCTAACATAGAATCCCTATTCATTTTGGAAAACTGCTCATCTCATTGCCAATGGTAAGATCTTAGTGGGGCTGCTAATCTTGGGTTCCTTCCACTCAAGCCTTAACATTTATAAATCCTTTGTGCCCTTGATTCACTTACGGGCTGGGGAACAGCATGTGATTCATACTTGAAGGAGTTCTTCCCTATGAATTCTCTCATTTTGTAGTGTGATCTGAAGGAGAAGAGATTCTGACACTGGGCCCCAGAGCTGGGGAAGTAAATAGGGAGGTGGTGGCCCTTTATCAATGAAAAGGGCCCATAAGGAGTTGAGTAACATAAAAGAAAATCCTGAAGGTGTATAGCCAAGACTTCAGTGCCTGAAGTTTTCAGAGATTCTCAAGTTCCTGCAATGTGACATTTATTTATTTTTTTAACAATCCTGGTTTACATTCATTTTTTTTTCTAACTTACTTTGAGTTAGGGCTGCTGTCACTTTTAACCTATTAATTAATATATTAATTAAAATCAATGTCATTTATTGTTTTTAATTCAACTTTATTTTTTAGTACGTCCGGTTCCTATGGAAAAAAAACAATTAAACAAGCTCCAATTCTGCATTTATGATAATTAGGGTAGAGTAAAGGTTAATATTTGATATGATGTGCATAATCTGCAAAATTAAAAATAATGATGAACAAAATTGTAAAAATGATATTTTACCCAAGAAAACAATTTACATGTCGTTTGCTTTCAAACAATGTGCCAATTACAAGTGATGCTTGATGCTTTATTACGATATGTCCCACTGAACACCTACATGGAAATAAGCTTGTATTTTTGCTGTAAGGTGTTTGATAATTTTTTTTAAAGTATTTTTAGTTTTTGTTTTAAGCATGATGAATACATTCTTATTTTTAAACCACAGACAGTACTCATTAAGTTTATATTTCTGTCGATGCACACAGTGAAACATCGGTGTACTGCCCGGAGGTAATTGCTATTTTAGATTTGATGTTGATCTTTGTAGATGATATCCTTCCATTTCCATACTCATAAAAAATACTTATCCAAATAAGTTTTTAAAATACTGTATGTATTTTAACTGTTTTTCTGGGTGTATTACTTTAATATCGATTTAATATCTCATGTAACATTAAGCGTTTTCATTCATTAATACTCTTGAAAGATTTTCCCATAGAAGCAGTCATAAAATTAAATCATCTTTTTAAATGGTGTAACTTTTCTGTAATGTTGATAAAATAGTTTACTTAATCCAGTTCTCCACTAATGGGCACGAAGCGGGGGTATGGATTTGTGGACATTGACAGTATTTTTCTACTTGTTATCAACCTGTTCATTGCTGCTGGGCCCCTGATTGTTCTCATTATCTGTGCCCTCTGCCATTATCAATCTCACATGGGACCAGTGTTCTAGGAAGAATTTGCTTGCCTGTGGGCGTGCACACGTGCACACACACACACCACACACTACGAGCCAGCATGAAACATAAAAATACATATGCAACAATCAAAAACTGATAGGTTTGGAAACAGGATTTAGACACTCATCTTTATTACTGTGAGACAGCATCAAATAACTCCTCTCAGAAGAAAAATGAATTAAATTAAAAATTTCCCATGCTAAGATAAGGCCTGAATCACAGACTGTACTCATAATCTAATTAAAATTTTTATGTTACTTTTTATATCAAATTCATTTCTGGAAAGAGTGATCTGTGAATTGATGGTTTTCGACTTGTATTGCAATTTGAATTATTGCCTTGTAAGTGCTTTTGTCTGTGATGGCAAATTAACTAAGCCTTTGACAGAACTGGTGGGTAATAATTATTTTCTGAGGGCCTCCTAAAAGTAAGACGTTCACTAATGTTATCCAAGGATGAAATTACCTGGTGCATAATGTGTGATCTAAGGAAAGAAATAATAACTCTACAAGTAAATCAAATACCTTTTTGGTTGTGCTAACAAACTTGGCCAGTATGCAAGTTCATTGACATTTTTTTTTTTTTGTAGAGACAGAGTCTCACTTTATGGCCCTCGGTAGAGTGCCGTGGTGTCACACAGCTCACAGCAACCTCCAACTCCTGGGCTTAAGCGATTCTCTTGCCTCAGCCTCCCAGGTAGCTGAGACTACAGGCGCCCGCCACAATGCCCGGCTATTTTTTTTTTTTTTTGGTTGCAGTTTGGTCGGGGCCGGGTTTGAACCCACCACCCTTGGTATATGGGGCCGGTGCCTTACTGACTGAGCCCCAGGCGCCGCCCAAGTTCATTGACATTTTGGGAAATGTGGTATATTTCTTAAACTCTCTGTAAGCATCGGTCATTGTTTCCAGCTATTGTCTTGATAGTGGATGGTCAATGTGAGCAATGACGGAAGCAAGTCATCATTGAAAAACAGAACTGAGGAAGCTAAGAAGTTATGACCATGACAAGACATGGAAAAAATGATATTCTGGAAGATTGAAAACATCTGCTGTTGGAATCATTCAAGTATTATTTGCTAAGCAGGGCACTTTGGAAACAATTAAGGAGAACTCTCTTGTCAGATTTTGAATCTGTACTATTCACTGAAGGAGAGCATGTGGTAAATTTCAGAGATGGAGGCTCAGTCTCCAATCATCTTGCTAATCTTCCTAATCTAGTATGATCCCAGTGTCTGGAGATATGACAAGTTTGGATGAGGGAAGTAGGTGACAGCATCTCTGAGGGTGAATGTCTCTCGTTTCCACCTGTATGGACGGGGCTTATTTTTCATATAGGCTTGAGGTATGAAAGTTTGTAATGTGATAGAAAAAAAATATCTTTTAGACAGGTACAGAAGAATTGATAAACTAGAACAAAAAGGGGTGAAAGTTTTGTTATATTTTTCCAATCTGTAAAAAGTATTAAGCCTGTAAAAAAAAGTAAAAAAAAAAAAGTATTAAGCCAATTTACTCAAAACCAGGGAATAAAAAAAGTTCAGACTGCTGAATTTTCTCTAAAATCAGGAGAACACTGGCTGTTCTGCACATCTTAAATAAATTAAGTTACCTAGGAGTCTATTATATTTATGAGACATAAAAGTTATCTTTTATGCTAACCTGTTTCATATTTAATCTATGCTATATTACAGAACTGTATTATAAAGAAAAGCATTTTATGAACTGAACAGATGGTTCTGTTAATATAACACAGTAGAGTTATTTAAACTTGCATCATTGTTTATACACAAGTGATCTTAAATGCACCTCAAGAAGGATAGGAATAGCATATTTTAATTATATTTAATGAAATATCAGAAAGCTATAAAATAAAATTAGTCCTACAGTTTTAATAAATGTAAATTAATGATGCAAGAAATATTTGATGTTTATTATACAAATTAAGATTTATTAAATAAAACCAAATGGATTTCAGTTAATATCCAAAACTTAAATACATATATATTTTTTAAGGATTAATATTTGCCATTTTATGGATATCTTAAGGATAAATATATATATTTATGTATTTTAAAGATAAATTGCCATAATTTTTATTCCAAAAGTTTCCAGATATTGAAAGAAAAAGTTTCCAGATATTGAAAGAAAATTATGAGCAGGCAGGGAAAGAAAACAGGGAGCTAAATCCTATCAATCATTTTAAGATTGATTGAAGAATCTTCAGATGAATGGTACAAAGATAATTCATATATGGACATGAAAACTGTGTGAAAATATTTACAGGACGTTATATGGAAGAAATAGTGTAATCTAACTCCCTAATTTCAAATACTTAGGTGTAGAAATCAGACGTGAACCAACATAGTTGAAATTTAAATATGACGTTGCCAGTTGTTAAGAAAGGATCAATATAAGAATGCCTGCTGGGCGGTGCCTGTAGCTCAAAAGAGTAGGGTGCCAGCTCCATATGCTGGAGGTGGTAGGTTCAAGCCCAGCCCCAGACAAAAAAAAAAAAAAAACTGCAAAAAAACCCAAAACAAAACAAAACAAAAAAAAAGAATGGCTGCTGTGCAAAGTTAAACTTCCCTGTCACTGAGGCATTTGAGTGCAGGTTGAAGCCTCATACAACTGATTGCGACTGGCTTAAACTTTCTTGTTGGACTCTTCTAATTATGACATCATGACAAAATGAAAGGGAGATGTGAAAATAAAATTCTATAGCCATTGGGAGTATAAATAAGGGTTTCCTTTAGTTTTGAAAAAGTTGTAAAAGGATAGTATAATACCCCTATTTGGATGAATTCATCTGGTGGAAACAGAAAAAAGAAAAACATGGTTTTATTTTATTTGTAGACTACTGGGAAAACTATATTTATGGTTCAGTCTTTATTTTCTCCTCTAAAAACTTTGTATTAACTCTTCAAATAGATTGATTAATGGTTCCAACAACCAAAATTAACAACTACCCTCTATTGAAATTAAGGCCATATTAAATATTGCATTTCATATTCCTAATAAGTTTTTTGAAAGTAGTCGACTACTAATCTGTTTAATCATAAAAGTCAAGTAGCAAAGGAAAAAAATAGGGAGAATAAAAAAATACTATATGCCTTAGATTGACTCCAAACACAACCTAGTGAATAAGGAATAATCCAGTTCATATTTTACAACTAATACTAGTTTGTTCCTTTGTTCTTCCCATTTTTCATCCATAGCTCTTGGCTTTTTCAATCATCCCCACTCCATTACATTGCTGGTGGTTAGTAGTTCAAAGTTAGCAATAAGGTTTAGCAATTGATTTTGCACCCACTCAGGTAGGAAGAATCCTCTCCCCTGCCACATGAGGAAGAAAGGCCATAGTAGATACCAAGGTGAAGCTGAAATAAGAGCTCCTGTTCCAGAATTTGAAAAAATCTCTCTCCTAGAAGAATTCCCACATTTGTAGCCTCAACTTTTTCTGACCTGATTGCCATCACTTTGACCTACCAAGTGCAAGATTTCAGAGAAGAAAGAAATTAGAGAATAAACTGCAGTTCTAGTAGGATGTTTACTGACATTTATTTTTATTTTGCTTTTGTACAATAATCAGAATGATATTTGCTGTATCATTTGGGGGGTCATCTTTCCCTGATTCCTTTACTCCTTTGGTGTTCTTTTACTCAGAAAGCTTTTGTAAAAGAAATCAGAAGTTATTCATAGCCGAGCTCTCTTCCTGTACCTTGCAAAAGACTCAAACAACTTAAGTGATTTTTCAACTTAAGTGAAAGGGAAGATAAAAAAAAAAAAAAAGCAGGCACTGAATTGAAGCTGAGGATGCATCAAAAATGCATTTTTCTTTAATGGGCAGTGAAAATCAGCATACGTATCTGAGATAATGGATAACTGCATTCTGGGTAAGTGGAACACACTCCAAGGTCACTTGCTTCTGTGACTACTGAGGCAGGCTGGACCCTGAGTAAGATTACTAAGAGCCTGCCACATCCCTACTTGGCCAGAAAGCAGAGGAGGAAGTGGCCATGCTGAGGAACAATATGGGTTGTGTAAGGAAAACATTAGCAACTGACAGGTTTTTGTTTCTAAGTGCTACATAACCTTCTGAAGATTTTTTTTTTTCATAATCCTAAAAGGGGAGAACTAACTTCTACAATATGATACTGGGATTGAATTTTCTGCCAGTTGTATAGGATAGTGGTGACAGGGAGACCTAATAAAGTGGAGCCTGCGGGTAGGTAGCATGCATTCCAGGATGGCTGTGAATGTGGCCTAATGCAAAACCTTAACTACTTACAGCATTATGAGATTGTTTTTTTTTTTTGTGTGTGTGTGTGTATGTGTATGATGGTTTTGGTGGAACTTGATTGCATGGCTCTTGAGCCTGAACTTTGTAGATGACAATGTCTTGTCGCAATGTCACATAAAACATACACATGCTCTTGCTATTTGTGCACACGTGGCTTCCGTTTCATGGCGATATGCGGCGTCCAGTGTGTTATCATCCACATGCAGACAGTTGAATTGCCACCATGAGATGTTACATGTGCTCATGGTGACTTGGCAGGCAGCAATTATCAATAATATTTCCATCCATCATTGGAAAGTTAGGCATTCATGGTATTTAGAAGTCAGGTAAGCATTATCATACTTGGCAAGAAAGCAGAGGAGTAAGTGGCCATGCTGAGGAACAATATGGGTTGTGTAAGAAAAACATTAGCAACATTATTAGTGGCACGTCCACACCTGGGCAGTGCCTCCCACGTCATCTGCCATGCTGTACAATTGGCCCGCCCCCTCACCCTGCATCAGCAGCTCAGACGGGGAGGTGCCCAAATCTTGCTTTCTCTTTTCCTATCAATTGATTTTCATAATGAAATTAAATATAATACCTTATCTATTATTATTATTCTTACTGCATCTTGGCTTCTACAACATTTCAAAAGAAAACAAAACCTTCAAAAAGAAAATGTGTGAACGAAGGAAGAAGATTGTTCATTTAAGGAAGGGAACAGATGACTACATTTTGTCAAGGAAAATAGGTATTCTGCCTAATTAATAGGGAATTTGTGCAAGTTTGCAAAGGCTATAACCATGCTGCCAAATTCAATGCATATGAAAGTTTATGTCATAAGGACAAAATAGTGGAACTGAAAAAAAGTCTATCTCTCAAGAAAATAATTTTTAGAAAGTTACAACTCAGACAGATTCCATTGTAAAAAACTAGTTTATGTGGTAGCATGTTTAATAGCAAAAAATAGTAATAATCAAAACCATTTACTTATGATAGTTTTAAGAAATATACGGAAAACATGACAAATACAATTTGCCCTGAAAAAAAGGAGGATGTTTCTAAAATCGGTTTGTCTCCCCCAACTACAGCCAGGTAAACTGAAGAAATTGAAAAATCTATCAGAAAACTTTGGTGAGTAAAGCTGCTGATTTTAAATTTAATGCTATGGCAGTCAAAACTGATGCTGTAAATACAGCTCAACCTGCCATTTTTATTAGAGGTATTGATGGAGAATATAAAGTCACTGAAGAAATAGCTTCTTAATGCCATTAAACAAATAATAAATCAACAGATTTATATGAAGCAATTAAAAATTTATTAAAGCAAATTTCTTTGTCCATTGTCAACATGTGGAATGCATAGAGTTGCAATCTGACATTCAGTTCAAAGAAAAATTTGATCGTGTCTCTTTACTAGACTTTTATAAGTCCTGTCTTACCAGGGACAAATATCCCTGGCTTCACAAACATTCCTTATTATTGTCACTACTTCTTGGTAGCACCTACATTTGCAAACTATTTTCAAGAATGAAGGTCATTTAGAGTAAAATTAGAACCAAAATTGGAAGTACTTGTATTGAATCAGACATTGATGCATTTGTTTCTCAAATGCCATGTCACAGAGCCCACTAGTTTTACATTGCCTACTTTTCTTTTACTTTTATAATATAAAATATCAAAAAACAAAGACATTTTATTACTTAGGCAGGCATATTTTATGCATTAGTGATTGCAAACTTGAGATCTGCTTTATGACATTAAAAGACTCTCTGAATAGGCTGCCAAATAATAATAATAATAGTAATAATTATTTATTAATTAATAAATAATATTAATTATAATTAATATATTATAATATATAATATATAATATAATATATATATAATATAATATATAATTAATTATAATATTAATTAATTAATAATATTATTAATAATAATAATAGTAATAATTATTATTATTATTTGAGACAGTCTTGAGACAGTCTCACTCAGTTGCCCAGGCTAGAGTGCCATGGCATCAGCATAGCTCAGACTCCTGGGTTCAAGGGAACCTCCTGCCTCAGTCTCCCAAGTAGCTGGGACTACAGACATCTGTTGCAACACCCAGCTAATTTTTCTATTTTTAGTGGATACAGGGTCTCACTCTTGCTCAAGCAATCCTCCCGCATGTGGCACTCAGACTGCTATGGTTACGGACGTGAAGCACTGTGCCTGGCCATAATTAGGATTATTATATGAGGACGTTTTGCTTATTCCTGGTGGCTGATATCACAAAAATAATGCACAGACGGTTGTTTTCGGCTCATCACCTTCCTTAGTGTTTGTGTATTTAACATGTGGCCCAAGACAACTCTTTTTCTTCTAATGTGGTCCAGAGAAGCCAAAAGTTTGGACACTTCTAACCTAATAGATGGAGGGAGAAGAACATTTAACAAAGTATTTAGCACATCTGAAATGATGGGCTACAGTTGATAAATGCCGCACAGACCTATGAAGAGGCTTTAAAATTCCTAGGAAAAAAATAGATCTAAATTACTTTTTTTGCTATTATTTATTGTTTGTTTATAGTTTGAAGTGTAATAAAAAAGTAAAAGCATACTTATATTATGTACCATGAGGCAATAACTAATACATTAACCTGGACTGCAGTTGATCTTGTTTTTTTGCAGACTTTGGAATAAATTTTCCCAAGGAAGATTTTAATTAATTTTCAATATGCAACTGATTAGGAAGTGTACAGATCTGCACTGACCTTTTTTAAAAAAATTGGGCCTGTTCATTTCTTTACCCAGAAAGGTATACAAATGAACATACTACATCATTATCCGTAGGTCAGGTGTATTTGAATGCTAAATAAATCTAAAATATCTCTCATTAGATAAAATAGCCATTTGTATAAAGTGAAAACATGACACATTTAATCATGAGATTTCAATATAGATTTTTTTTCTTGTGTAAAAGTTGTATTTACAACAATGAATTAAAATAATTGTTTTAAAGACATAATGCTTCTCTCCACTCAGATTTCTGGATTAAAAAAATTGAAAGCAGCTGGAAATTGGAAGATGGATGGTTTAAAATATGTGACATTTCACCTATGAAACTTTTTTTAGGTGTGCATGAAAATTTTTCATGATATTGAGCAGCCAAAATACAATTAAGAATTTGGGAGCTAAATCCTTGAATTCAACTAATAATATTTTATTTCAAATATTGATATTTATCTAAAAGTCTTGGATTATGGAGTGCTTTATAATATGTAAATGTTCTCAAGTTAGTGAACAAATATTCTTGATTGCTTTATGAATAAAAGGGGTTATTGAAAGAAGGATGTCATCACTTAACAAAAATAAGGAAAATATTTACCTGGTTTAACTGTATACGTGAAATAGAGATGCATTTGTCACTTGATGTTTGCCACAAACTACTAACTTTGTCATACAGTCCTCACATTGTCTTGGTCCATTGAGACACAGTATCAGGGAATTGCTCTAGCTTAATCATTAATTTCCTTGGCTGCTGTCTTAAAACAATTAAAAATCTCAAGGTCTAGAGCTGTTCAGATAAGCTCAACAATAAACAAATACTTAACCAGTATCCACAATGGGACACATTAGATCTGAATATGGCAGTTACTAGATTATTCCACTGGGTTAAATGACATTGTGATTCTATCTGTTAACCCTACCTATCATAAGCTGAATTTCCTTTATATAAAAACTAAGAATTCTCAGGGCCACCAGAAGAACAAATGTTACCAGGAGAGATGCAGAACATCCTAACATATTGCCATTATTTGAAGTCACAAAAGTATTTGAGAAAAATTGATACATAGATTGCTTTGGAGATTAATTCCAATGAGTAGAAGTGAACTCCTTAGATTCTCTTTACCCAGGAGTAATAAAGCACAAAAATGAAAATAAATGATTACAGCATGGCAATCCAATCCTTATCAGGTTAAGGATTTTACATGAGAGCCTTTAATGAGAAATGGCTGTTGCTGATGCATCAGAATGGCTTGTTACTTCTGCCTGATAGAAGACATTGGTGTCTCCTGCTGGGTTGCCTTAAACAGTCTTGGGGCTTAGGAAAAGAGTTTGGGCTCAAGGTTGAAAAGGGATTAAAATACTTCAAGTGAAGAGGAGGTTGAGTAACATCATTTTGGTAATGAAGAAATTGGTGAAAAGAGTCTGTTCATTGGCAGAGGAAAAAAACACTTAAATTTTAGTCTGTGGTTATAAAAAGAGGAAAATTTAAGAAATTCTACTTCATGCCATAACTTTTCTTTACATATTATGAAAACATGACAAAGATGGACATTTTCATATATGCTTCCCATCCCTGCTTTGGAACATCTGCCAACATTTACATCCATAATGGATAGAGAGATCAACTGAAAAAAAAAGAAAAGAAAAGAAAACAGCATGACATTTTCTCCTGGGAATGTTATGGATTTCAGTATGGATGGATTCATTTTAAGCATGATGACCCACTAAAACAATGTTCACACATGGTTCATACCAGACAGAAGAGAAAGATGACTCCAGAAAATAAGACTCTTGTTAATATAAGAATCACATCCACAGATGTTTTCAAGAAGACCATTCCATCATATTTTGGTCAGTTTTTATTGTCACTTCCTTACCAATTTATTAGAGACATCCATAATTGCCGATCAGTCTATGTGTGAGTAGTCAACCTATAGGTCAACTCAGATCAATAGGTAGTGCCTAGAGTTTTTGGTAGAAAAGGATTTCAAGGACATTACCCAGGTTCAAATAGATAAAGAGTGTCATGATTAATTGTCATTATTTTCCATGGGTGTTAAAAAAAGAATAAGGAAATTGTTGTATCAGTGTTGAATTTTTGGCTGTGTTTTATGCTTTTATTTCCATATGGTGAATTTCAGATAGATTATCATGATGCTTTCTTTTATTTAATCATGCATTTATTTTTTAATTCAATAAGCTTTTTAATACACCTACCATGTACTGGGAAGTGAATTAGATAGTAGGAGTTTGCTACTAATGTCTGTTACTCACAGTCTAATATCCACTAACACTTCCAAAATGCTAAACTCTTTTGATTTTAATGTCATAGAGAAATACTTTCACTCACTGAAATCATTCAGAAAATGTTTTTAATATTTTCATGTTTTAATGGTAATGTTTCTCTGTCTTCCTCTTGCCACCAATTTTTATGACTATTTAGCATCTTTATTACGTCTTATATATAGTGATTGTGAGGTGGGGAGCTCGATGACGTTCATTGTGGTGATGGCTGCTCCCTGTCTTTTCTGGTGCTGAGCGAAAGAAAACTCCGTGAACAAGTTATTGCAAGCTTACTCCTTGTAGGATTCCCAAACAGAATTATTTCTAACACCAAAAAAATTTCAGGATTTCCTTTTCACAGTACATAGTTTTGCTTATTTAAGGTATGTTTTTGTGTGTGACGGTATTCAAGAGTCACTTCTTGTTACTTGATTATATATAAACTTGAAGAGTGCGCAGTTAAGAGTTCAACTGATGTTAAACTTGTGCTTTTTGATCACAAAGAAAACAATCATAATGACTAGAGGTTGTGAGAAGAATTTAAAAAAACTGAAACTTGATTTAGATCTTAACTACAGATCAAATCTTCACTAAAGATGGAGACTGAGAGAGTGAAAGAGAGACGGAGACAGGGAGGCTTGCAGAGACAGCCTTCCCACATTTCAGCTGGTAGAGGGGGAGCTCAGGAGCACAGTGTCCCAAACAATGCCTACGGTTACGAATTTATAGGAGAGCATAGATTTTAATAAAATTTGTTGGCACAGATTGTGGAGAGTTTTGAATGGCCTTAAATACTACGTATCGTGACAGCTACATCATCTTTAAAAGTATAGGGGATTTTTTTTAAGGTTATGTTTGGTGTCCTCCCAACAGTAGCAGATCTGAGCTTGGACAGAAGATTAGGTTTCTCTGGGTGCCAATACGTGCTATAAAAAGCACTGGGAACAGATTGCATGCCAATGAGTAGATATCTTTTCTTCTCCAAGTTTTAACAAAGAGGCTGATTGTACCTTCACACTTTACAAATGGTACGGGTAAAGCATCTCGTCACTTAATGAAAAAAATGCTTCTCATACATGCCATGTTAATTTGAACTTTCAAATCTATGAAGCATGGTCTACACAAAGAAACTATCCAAAAGTAGAAAAAAGGGGGAAAAAACAAGGAAGCTAGCAAGCATGAAGGAATGAGAGCTTTTTTTTTTTTCTTTCTGCAGTTTTTGGCCCAGGCTGGGTTTGAACCCACCAACTCTGGTATATGGGGCCAGCGCCCTACCCCTTTGAGCCACAGGCCACATGTAAGAATGATAGCTTTTTAATGAATCTTATATAGAAGGAAAGTGACTTCAACCACTCACAGCGAAACAATATATGTACTTATCAAAATTAGATTTTTGACATTTGGTTCCACTTTGATGTTTTGATGTCTTAGGATTATTGTATTATCAAGAATATAGGGAAAATATAAACTATTTCCTAATGGTCTTTATGTTTCTAAAATCAGAATGAGAATCTAATTCCTTAGGGTGCAGAGGGGGCCTAGGTTGGGGTTTTATTGTACGGCCTTAAAAGAACTGACTAACTTATAGAGTATGATAATTTGTGTGTCTAATGTAGTTGTATCCATTTGATACTAAAGAAAAAAATTTACTCTTGGGATTCATACAATAGTGCTAATTAATCCCATTCTGCTTTGGTAGATAATTTATGGGGCAGTAATAGAGCCCAGAAATATTAACTTACGTACAAAGTAGTCCCTCATTGGCAGTACCCCTCTTTCATTATTGCTATATTTTATTTTCTTAAAGGTGAAGAAAAAGTTATAAAGGATTACTTTAAAGCTAACAAACAGGTTTGAGAAAAATAGTATTTATATGAAGAAATAACATGACCAGTGGAAGTGTATAAATGTATTGTTTAAACATGAAAGTCGACTTATCATGAGACATTTAAAGAAAAATACAGTTGAAAAACATTATGTTTTATTGACCTTCAAGATACAAAGTAGAATGATAGTTTTAAAGTGTCTTTCTAGATTCTATTTAAAAAAAGGATCCATGAATACACATCATTTTTTCTGCACTAGAAATATAGAAATATATGTACACACACACTCTCTCTCCCAGATCAGGATCTATGGTGAACTGTCCAGATATTTCACAAAAATTATTAGAACTGAGATCATTAGCCTTCTTCTAGTTTTCTCAGGTATTCTGAAACCAGACAGGTAACCCACACTTCATACACCCAGTCAAGCAAAACTTGAGACAGCTCTCAGCCTCTGCTTCTCTTCTCTACTCCTTTTGTAAAAACTGTTTATGTAAATCTAGACATTAAAATGTCAAGGGACTCTGAAGTCATTTTTTGCAGTCAGAGATGAGACCTGTCAAAGCATTATGACACAGATGAGTGTTAGGATATAAATGGATGAGGTAGAAGTATCATTAAAGCTTTGCTAATATCAAAGTGGGTGAGAGTTTCTTGAATCACCTTAGCTCATCTTCTCATCCTGGATTTACAACATGTGGGAGCTAATGTGTAGTTGAAATTTGGTTTCTACTTGTGGAAAAATGGCTCATAATCTTATACCATCAAGTCTACATTTTCAACTTTAGATAAAACATCAAATTAAGAAATACAGAGAATTATTTTTAAATTAAAACATATATGAAATTTAAGGGAAATTTTTCAAGTTATAAATAATATATTGGCAGATTCCTTAATAGCTAATATAACTTTTTAAGAAATGGCTCTTCAAAGATACATAATTAATCATACTTTAAAATCATATCACGTATGCCATGGATTACACTGACTAAGCATGCTTTGCATGAAGCCAGTCATAGACATCTTGTTAGTCAATGGTTTTATTTATTTTTCACATGAAAATAGATAACTATTAGAGGGTTCCATGAACCTCCCAGATATAATCACTGTTAAAAATTCGATGTATATTTAATTAATTAAAACACACACACATTTATCTATATCTATCTTCCATCTACATATATGTGTATGAGTATAAACATACACTTACAAAATATTTATAAATATTTGACATTAATAAAATTGTACTGTTTATATCCTTTGCAGCTTGCTCTTTTCTCTTAACTACATGAGATAAAAAGATTTATCCATATTAATGCCTTAAGTCTTCTTTAATGGCAGAATAATATTTCATAGGAAAAAATGGTGTAATTATTAAAATTAAAAAAGAAAAAACATTTGTTTTTAACTTTTATCCCTTATAAAATGTTGCAGTACACATTTGGCGCACTTATCTTGGTTCTTACGTAACAGTATTTTTCTCAGATATATAGGAATAGAATATATGAATAAATAAGAATATTATTCTAAATTTAAAGAATTTAATATCAAAAGTGGCTGGTGATTTACAGCTCCCCCAATACAATTGTCTGTTTTGTCAAACCAATCTCAACACTGGACATAAGAATTGATCTATTATTAATCGATTATAATACATGCTACATCATATTTTAATTTGTATGTTCTGGATTATTATGGATTATATGAATTTTGGCAAGCTTTTGTCAGCCGCGTTTATCTGAAATGCACATACTTTTTTTGAACTTTCATTTTTGTAAGTTAGAAATTTTTTAGTAGATGCGTAATAATTATAAACATCTAGAGGATACACGAGGGTGCTGCAGTACACCTGCTGAAATGGTCCGATTGGGGGAATTAGCACATCCCCCTGGTCACATTCTGCCTTGCCTCTGTGTGTTCTCTCATCCCTGCAGACCATCGGTCTGCTAGATCCACCGTGTTGTTCCTGGTCTTGTGCTTTCATTTTATGGCCTTATCTCAAAAGCTAACATTTAGAAAGATAAACTCATTAATGTCATACGGTTATAAAAGAGAAGTAGCTTTAAAGATTTTGTTCTACTTAGTAATCAATCAATGAAGAAATCAGCCCGATTTTTTAACTGATATAAAAGAAAATCTGGGCGTAGGCATATTTAAAGATCAGGAATATTCACATAAATATGCAAAGAGAACAAAGTTGTTTATTCCACGGGGGAGGGAAGTTCAAGGAACCTCTATTGGATAGGGCAATGTTTTTCTGTCTCCAGACAAGAACTCTCCAGAATTTTTATCAGTGATCTACATTCTAAAGAGCTCTAAACAGCTGCCATCAAATCAGAATGATGTGATCCTGAAAGATGTTCACTAGACTCGGGTTTCAAAAATTCACTGAAGCACAAGTATTATCTTCCTATGTGGTTCCTTGTTTCCTTTTGTCATTTCTATAGGGTAACCCCAGAAGTGACAACCCAGAGCTGATGCTGAGTCACCTCTGGGTGACATGAAGGTAAACTTCTGCAAATGTCTCACTGAATCTTTTTTACTTACAGTATTCTTTCTTATGTTCTAGCAATATTACGGAGTATTCTTCTTTGATCATAGAAAAATAAGAACAGCAAAATTTTTCTATTCTTTTAGGGGATTTGGAGCTGATATGTAGTATTCGGTGGCAATTTAAAAAACTGATTAACTAAGTAATTGCTGTTACACCTTTCCCTTTGTTTTCCTTAAACAACATAGCAGCAATATAACATACATTTTTCCACAAAATCATTTTGATTTCTACCTTGTTAAATATTCTATGTGGCTGCATTAAGATGTAATGACTTTAACTTCTCATTGTTGCTACCAAGGTCATATTGTCTTGGGTTTAAAAATATTTTACCCAAATAAGAAAGATGAAATATTATTCTGAATGCTGTAAATTCTCAGATTTATAAGCCACTGTAAATATCACATACTGAATGTCATCATTTGATTATTCAGCATTCTGCCTAATTGATTTAATGGCTTACCTAGCCATTACTATTTATTAATATTTACTGTATACAAATATATATGTTATTTATATAGTTATGAATGCTAATGGTCTTCTTTACTTTTTTGCACCTTTAATTTTAGTCACTTCATGTAAATTTATTCCCTTTATCCAGTATGCAAACAAAATCAGAATTCACATATATGAAAAGTGCTCTTATGCACATAGAAACAGTAAATGTCACATGAGATTCTTAATAGGAAGAACAAACACCACACAACATGGCATATTGATTATAATAACCATCTACATAGTATTTTCTTGGAGCATGATAATTATTCTAGATGATGTCTATGTCGGGTAGGTCTTGGTAAGGTACTGTCTTCTTCCTGCAACCATCCTTTTTTTAATTTCTCATACCCACTATTCCAAAACATAAGAATAATACAGGATCACATCACTGAGTTTGTTTTTTGTGTTTATCACTACAGCTAGGTGAAAAAACAAAACCTTCAACAAGAAAAATAAAGAAAACAAGCGATGTTCATAAGTGATGTTCAGAGAGCCTAATTCAAAGATAGTGCTGACTTGATTTTCTCTTATTTAAATGCAAATACTTTATCTTGCTGAAACATTCACTTTCCATTTCAGAGGCAATTACTGGCTGTGCACAGCTGTGCCCCACCCCTCAATTGTCTATAATGTACTATTTCAACCATAAGAAGAAAATTCCTTTTCAACTGTTGTAACGACACTATTTTTGGCTGTATTAGCATCATCCTCTTCCATGTCACAGGCTTCAGTGCACTTTAATTCCAGCTGGTCATGGGGCTGCTCTGGTCAATCCTACTCGAAGTACCTGACCACAGATAAAGTTTCCAAGGCAGGAATTTCAGCTGCAAACATTATCTTTTCATTTCAAGTTTTCCCCTCCACCTGGCCTAAATCTGAGCTATCCTACCACATAGCTTTAAGCTCTTCAGTGTATTCATCAGTATTCCCAAGAAAAGCTTTGCTCCAAGAAATATGTATAATATGTATTTAGTGTAGAAATCATGGTTTAACTGGTATTCTTGAGGGGAGAAAACTTACACTCAGGAGGACTGTATTTTCAGACAAGTTCTCATGATGTGGCTTTTTTATATGGTCCACTAGAGTGGCATTTTCAAGCACCAGGTAATTCCCATCTTCATTGGATGATTAATGCATGAAATCAGCCCACAGATTTAGAGAGTCCTCCCTTATAGTTGCATTACCAGAGGTGATGGAAATATAAGGGAAAATAAAATCATTTCTCTTTAAACTTAAAACAAGAGAACATTTGGATTTGTTATTTTCAATAGGACACTATCTATGGCATGCTGCCTGCATTTGTTGACATACAAATTGATTCTCAGAAAAACAAAGGCTTCCAGAGAGGCAACTGTGAGTTAAAATTGATGATGGTGGCAAAAATGATGATAATAAAACCAACGTCTTATTAATACAGGATTTTGCATTTTGGGAGGTTTTATTTCATCCTCACGAATTTTCACAGTGGCAGCAGGCAGGACTTCCAGAGCCAGATGGTTTGGATTTGACTTCTTATTCAGAACTTGCTAGCTGGGTGACCCTGGTGGGTTTTTTCTGAAATCCATAAAATGGGAACACTAGTACCAAATGAGACAATGCATGAAAAGGGCTTGATGCAGTGTAAAATCTCCATATACTTATCATTCCCACCATAACACAAAGGAGGAAATTTATAAATAGGTTAAATATCAAACTCAGGTGGATAAAACTAATATGTAGTTTGATTGATTTCAGTTTCAAGTGTTTGTAATTTCAGTCTATAGAGATTCTGGGGGAAGAATGTTTAAATTTAATCCTGCCTACCATTTACCAGCCATATGCTTTGAGAAACATAAAATGTACTTGAGTCTCAATTGTCTTTAAAATCAAGATGATACTATTTCAAGAGTTTTCCTAAAATGCAAATGGCCTATTATATAAGGCTCTGCACTTAGAAATCACCCAGTTCATGTTCAAAATGACTATTATTCTATGCAATCTCTCTAATATTTTTGCATGATTAACTATTCTCTGAATAATTCAATTTTGTAAATATGTTTTATTCTTTTAATCATCGTACATTATTTTTACATTTAGACACATGATCTGTTTCACAATCTTGTTTATTGTGATCCAATCTCATTGGATGTCTTGTTCCTTCTAAAATTATGATGACGTCACCTTGAAGGGCAGATTTGAGAATGTATATATTGTCGTAGTTGTTACAGTGATCGTAACAGTTCATACTATAATAGTATATATATATACTGAAATCAGAAACATTTATATAAATTAATCCTACACTGGTCTGTAAATAAGTGAAATTTAGCAAGAGGAAAGACCAAACTCTTTATCGACTACACTTATGTTTATTACACACAAAAATATTTAAAACAAAATTTCTTTCTGGAATGTCTGAAGAAGTGTTAATACCACATATTGCCTTTTCTCCGAGGAGGCTATTCTCTAGATCTGTTTTACTGAGCTTGTATTACTGTGTCTTGTTTTAATCTTTCTTTTCTGTTCAAATGCTACTTGCATATTTGTCACAATGCGTGCTTTCGTTATGAAGAAGAAACGTGAAGACAGCTGAAAGGCATCACTGGTAAGGATGCTGACACAACTTTTTTTTTTTTTTCATTTTTATGCCATCTTAAAAAAATAATCCATCTGAAAAAGGGTTGATAACTAGAATCTACAGACAACTCAAATTCATCCACAAAAAAGAGTAAATAGTCCCATCTACCACTGGGCAAGACATATGAACAGAACCTTCTTTGATGAAGACGGACGAAGGGCTAAAAAATAAATGAAAAAAAGTGCTCATTGTCCCTGATCGTCAGAGACATGCAAATCAAAACCACTCTGAGATATCACCTATACCCAATGAGAAGAGCCCAGATCATAAAGTCTCAAAGCTGCAGATGCTGGTGTGGATGTGGAGAGAAGGGAACACTTTTATACTGCTGGCAAGGATGCAAACCTAATACAGCCTTTTTGGAAGGAAGTATGGAGAATCCTCAAAAAACTCAAATTAGACCCCGCATTTGATCCTGCAATCCCATTACTAGACATCTACCCAGAAGAAAAACAATCATTTTATCATAAGGACATTTGCACTAGACTGTTTATTGCAGCTCAATTTACAATAGCGAAGATGTGTAAACAACCTAAATGCCCAACAACTCAGCAATGGATTATCAAGCTGTGGTGTATGTATACCACAGAATACTAGTCAGCCATTAAAAAGGATGGAGACTTTACATCTTTTGTATTAACCTGAATTGAGGTGGATGGAACATATTTTTCTTAATAAAGCATTACAAGAATTAAGAAGCAACAATCCAATGTACTCAATTCTAATATAAAGGCAGTAGATGATCTAATACAAAGTGCAGGGGTGGGGGAGGGAGGGAGCAGAAGAAGGGAGGAGGTAGAATGGGGGGTCACGGTGTATGGCACACCTCTTGAGGGTGGGACACAATTGTAAAAGCAGCGACTTCACCCAACAAATGCAATCAGCGTAACCTAATTCTTTGTACCCTCAATAAATCCCAAGCAATTTTAAAAAATCCACAAAACCAGGCCAAATTGAGTTTGAATAATGGCTCTGTTACTTGCTAATCTCTATTATGTGGACGTGGATCTTTTATCTCATGGTGCTTTCTTTCTAGTGTTATTTTGAAATTTAGATAATGTATCCTTTCTCTTCCTCCGGCCCCACCCAGCACACACCAAGGGTTAGGATCGTAATATACCTGAAATAGTTCCTTGCTCAGAGCATATACAATTGACCTTTGCACAACACAGCGTGAATCTACATATATGAGAATTTTTTCAGTCAAACTCAGACCAAGAATGCCGTATTTGCTAGATGCAAAACATGTATATACGGAGCGGCCAAATTGTCCTGCGTATGGATCTTGCAGGGACTTCCATAGGCAGAGATTTCGGTATACAGGGGTCCTGCGTATGCCAGAGTATGATTGTGCATTGGTGATGAAAACTATTGCTATTGTTATGATGATATTTATCCATGTGTCTTAAACACAACATTTTATTTTAAGAGGAAATGGTACATTTTATTAGGTTAAAAATTTAGGATTGAAACTTGGAAGGACAGGAAAAGTATTTTTAAACAAACTTTCAAAAGCAAGAGTTCAGATGGCAAAACTGAATCCCAAAGGCAATGTCAAAGGTTTTCCATCCCTTGAGTCATTAAAAATAGTCTTTTAAAGATATTCTTTCTAGTCAATGCCGGGTGATGTGATTCTAGGTTGTCAAAAGATGAACAAGATAACCTAAATTGCCTTTCCATCTTTAAAACTTCTATGATCTTCAGTTACAAGAAGACTGTTTTCTTTCACTGTTTTTCTTTTTTACTATTTCCATTTATCAGATTTCCGTGAAAATGAACAGTTTTAAATTTCTATGCCCTATCCAGTCTGTTATAGGTCTAATACACCCTTCAAATGTCAATTATTTTTATGTAATTTTTCATAGAAGTAGGCTCAACACACATTTCTCAAGTAATACCGAAGAAAATTTGGTGACATACAACCAAAAATAAATTTTACAGTTTCTTCCTATGAATGGTGTCTCTGCTGGTTCAGTTGCACATTTAGTTTTTTCTAGTTTACACGTGAGAATCATCCTGTGACTTTTTTTCTTCAGGTATTTGCCATTATCCTCATGCATTACCTCTAAGCTTTTGGTAAGTTCCTACTGAATCAGGTTTAAGTTAATGTTATACAAAGTTATATAACCTTCTGTATTACCAAGGCTTACAATCTATAAAAGACACGTTGATATACAAACAACTAAGAAGTATATAAAATGCCAACTAGGTTAGTTTTCTTTGAGATTCTGTGAAACACCAGAAAACACAGCACGCGTTTTCCAGATTTCTGGCTCTTAATTTCTCTGACAGTCCTGTAAGGTAGTGATCTCTAGTCTTACTCTGCAGGTGAGTAGAAGCCCAGGGAAAATACGCACAGTCTGTGCAGGTTAGGATCAGAAGCATTCACTGGAGACAGGCCTTGTAAAGAGGTGAGAGAATTTTATTTGCACACAGAGCCAGCTCCATCAGGTCATTTTTCCTACTCACCTCACTCCTTGGTTAGTCGCGACCACTTTTGTCTCAGGTTCTGTGTCCCTTTTCTTTAGGAAGCCTCTGTTAGATCTGGGATGGAATGGCATCTACTTTTAATAAAAGACTGTAAAACAGTCTTTCCACTTTGCAGATAAATTGGATCGGATTGCTACAATCCACCCATATTGTATACATCAAGGAAATGAAAAAAAACTATGCAACTTACTAAGTAATAAATATTTATATTTGAAAATTCGAATGTGTTAAACACCATAAAAATGATAAACCACCCAGAATATACCCCAAATTTAGGATTTAAACCTAATATTACTATACAAGGTGTCCATAAAGTTCATGTGCAATTTAGACACATGAATTTAAAATAGACAATGATTTTATACTGCACATGAACTTTATGGACACACTGTATTATATCATTGTACATAGAGTCCATGTATATGTATTGTATACAATACTCTAAACCTAGTGTAAATAGTCACACTTCCTTAGAAAAATGCTTACTATCTCCTTTCTTCGAAAATTCTTGCACCTTTTAATGACTTGAATACAATTATTTTTAAGCCTTTCCAACAAATGCTAACTTAAAAAATTCATTCCTAAAACAGGATTATTTAATTATTTTTCAAAAAGTCACCTCTAAGAGTTTCTATTTCTAAGAATTTTATAATTAGCAACTTGCCAGTTTGCTGAATATTCCTCTGAAGAAAAATCTTGTCCAGGTCATGACCTTCAAACAATGGAAAAAAATCAACTAAGTTGTCTAGCCTTCTTAGACTCCAATGCATTTTTTTCTCGAGTAATTCTCTAAAACTGCTTAATTACAGTTATGCAAAATATTGTACTAGTAGTTCATGAGTTCATCCACTGAATTTTATAATGTTTGATCAATTAAAGTGTATTTAATTTCCTATTTCTGAATTCCTTAATCCAAATTTTTCTACAAAACCAAGTTTGTTAAGCAAGATAGCCAAACAGGAGATAATAATATTTGGGTCCTTCCAAATTTATAAAGTTTGAGATATTCTCTTTAGGAAAATGAATATAAAATTAGACACAAAAGTATAAGTTTATTTAGAAATAAAATATTAATGATAAATTAAAAATTTCAAAATGCTGTTAGTACCACAACGTTATAAGACTAATTAATAAAATACACCCACCACATGTACATTTTGTATTAATTATCTACTAACACAATTCTATAATCTTTTTTTCTAATACATTTGGCTGCATGCCCTTTGTTTCTCTATGCCTATTTTAATACATTATTTTCCATAAAAAGAATATATAGTTATTTTTCTTCTGGAATTGCTGATTAAAACAGTTTTTCTATTTTTAATAATTTGAAAACTTTTTAAAACTTGGCTGCTCATTACATTAATTTTGAGGATTGTCATTATATTTGGAAATGGCTACTGATTATCTTTTTCCTATGAACTATTATATTTATGCATGTGTTCTCTATAACACATGGAGTGTCTCTTTTCTGTCTTTTGGTGAAGTGTAGAATCTGCTCTTGAGTTAAATACCTACAGGTTTGTTCCCTGTCAGAAGGAATTCTAATCAACACTATCATGCATAAAATCTGTAGCAGACTGATTTATGTTTCCCCAAAAGATTGTTCAAATCCTAATCCCTGGAACCGGTGAATGTGAACTTAATTTGGAAACAGGGTTTTGGAAGAGCTAAAAGATGAGGTACCACTGTACTAGAGGGGGACCTAAATTCAATAATTAATGGTTTGGTTGAGAAAGAAAGGGAGATTTTGGCACCAACACACAGAAGAGGCAACTACTAGGAAAGAAAGCCTTGCAAGGTCAGAGGCGGAGGTTGGGCTGATGCGATGTCAAGGTGAAGAACACAAAGGAGTGAATAGAGCCTATCAAAATTCGGAAGAGGAAAAGAAGGGTTTTCTCAACGAAGGCTCAGATGGCACATGATCCTTCTGACACCTTGGTTTTTGACTAGCCTCCAGAACTGTGAGAGAATAAACTTCTATTGTTTTGAGCACCTAGTTTTATAGTGAGTTGTGACGGCCCAGTAAGCGAATACAATTGAGAGAGAGAGAGGAAGTGAGCATACTTTCAGTACTAAGTTTGGTAGTTTTTAAATCTGTCTATAAATTCTTTGATAATCTTTTCATACAAGACATGGAGCCTTGATAAAAGGAATTGTAACTTCCTTCTTGTTCATTTTCTCTGTTCATTTTTCTGGAATAACTTGGGCCGTAAAAGACACTCAAACAGCCTTGTGGAGAGGCTGATGTAATGAGGGTCTGAGACCTCCTGCCAGAGGTTGTGAGACTGAACCATTTTGGAAGTAGGATTCTTCACCCACAGTCAAGCCTTGACTGAAAACCCATCAGAAGCGACAGCCAGAATATACAGCTAAACTGTTCCTGGACATCTTATCCTAACAATCTCTGTGAGAAGACGAGTGCTTGTTATCTCATGCGACTCAGTTTTGAATAACTCATTAAGCAGCAAAAGATATCTAATACTCTGAGTGTAGTCTTGATAAGGAAGATTTTTTTATCAATATTAGTAGCAATGACAAATTAATATACCCTTCAAGTTTATAAGCCTAATGATTAGAAGATCTTCCACAGACTTGTTGATGGCTTTGAATATTTTACAGTGTTTCTCCACTTCCCACATGCTTCTAAGTCTGGATGCCATAAGACACATAGGAACCCTGGCTGGCACATTCTTGTCATAATGGGAATATTCACGGATGTCAATATTGTAACAGGACGGTTAGCAGTTACTTCAATATGTGCCACACTGAGTGTAAACCATTTAAATAGATCTTCCTATACCCAGTCTGAAGGTATCCCCAACTCAATTACTACTCCTTACCCACATCTACAAAACTCCTATTGCTACTATCATCAATTAAATAAGAGGAGAATAATAGGAAAAGAAAGTGGAATAGGACAGTGGTTTAACTGGTTATGGCTAAAATATTTTGTTTTACAAATTTTGCAAGACTATGTGTCTAGTTGAACAAATTCCTAATGCACTCCTAGCTCTGAAGAAGATGGCTTTCAAGTGAGGCACCATGGAGCTTAAGTTTCAGTAGCTTCATTGTACTTCACTTCTTAGCTGAAGACAATTTAAAATCTATACCTAGTAGGACCTCTGTGAGTTGACCACCCAAGGGACTGTAACAAAATGGTCAATACACAGAGGTGGTCAACAAATGGAGGTGGTCAAAATAAGGAAGTAGGCCTACTATATTGATATATGTGGTGAATGCTATGTCTATGACAATTAGGTCAACTTAAGGAGGTGGTCAATGTAGGGAGGTGGTCAACTATGGAGATTCTACTGAATTTTATCTGTAAGTATCAAACCCATGAGTGGAGCTTTTTACATTGGTTAAGTTTCTAAACCTACTGAAGATCAGTGTAAGGACATATTTACAATTCAGTAAACTTGAAAACACCAGACCTAACTAGAATACCAAATGAACATTAAATGGCATTTTAAATACGTTACACTAAGTTTTAAGGCTTATAAAAATAACCAGCGCAGAAATGAGCATGTCAACTATTTGTTAAGACTCATTTGCTTTTAATTGTTTTCTGCTGAATGATGGAATACAGAAAAGAGGAAATGCCATCTGCTTGTTCATATTTTTGAGAAATAATAAAGAGCTGCCCATCACCCCCTTTTCATAGTGCTGCTCTCAGCATTAAAATGTGCATGACACCACATTTTCATAGCAAAGAAAAAAAGAGTGTTCAGGATAAAAAAAGGAATTAAATTGCCTTTTGTCTCTTCTGTTTGACAGTATAAAAATATATCTACTAATCAAAGCAAACACTAAAATCTGAGATACATTAAAAATACAAAGATTAAAATAAGATACTTGGACAGTTTCCACGTTAACATATAAACTGCTTAGAGTTATCACTCCCATAATAAAATTAAAAAAATAATAACTCTGAGCAGTAATCTAAAAACTCTCCTTAGACTGACTGTAGAATTGAGGTCATGGGGCAAAAAACCACCCCTCAAAGCTGAAGAGACAAGTGAATGCAGAATTTATTGAGACTCAACAGCTTATTGAGAGCAAAGTCACTAGAGTCATTAGCCAATAAAAACACCAAAATTGTAATTGATGAGATGCTGGAGGTTGAGTGTAAATTAGTTTCATAGTAATGTATATGTAACTAACATTCAGGGGCCCAGTCGTAGGTGGAAGGACCCACACTGTAGTAAGTTTTAGTGCCAGGAGCCCATAAGGTGTTCTGTTAAAGATCATATAGAAATCGCCTCATCATTTGAGCAGAGAGACGGGAAAGTAACCATTTAAAAATATGTCCGTGGTAACAGTCACATTCTGAAATGCAAGTAGGCCCAAAGCATTCCGTGGCAAGGGCTTGTTCCCAGGAGATAGGACTTCGCTGGCACATTGACAGATACAGGAGAAGAGCAATTGGATGGCTCAAAACTCCTCTGTCGTTCCTGTCACACACAGAAGAGAGAAAAGAGGATAAAATACACTTTTGAAGGTCACACCCCAGGGATCCTGGCTCATTAAAACCACAGAGATTTGTTTTTAACTTTATTTATTTATATATTTGTTTGAGACAGTCTCACTCTGTTGCCTAGAGTGCTGTGGCATTGTAGCTCACAGCAACCTCAAACTCCTGAGCTCAAGCAACCCACACGCCTCAGCCTAAAATATAGATAGAGAGTTTATCATCCTAGGATTACAGAATACTTTTCCTCCCCAAATACCATACCAGTGCTACAGTATAATAATGCTGACATGCAATTAATAGAGCTGCAAGATACAGACTCTATTTGAGGATTATTTTTGAAAGCTGAAAGCAAACTGGGAGACAACACCAAAAATACAGATATTGAAGCCTCTGGCCCCTGCAGCTACAGCAAACATTAAGAACAGCCTAAATATTACTAGTTAACAACAAAACCACACACTAAAAGGCTTTGTATTTCACTTCCTATAACCCAATGCATCTTGTCGCCCTTTCAACAAAATAATCAAAAGAAAGACAGAAATAAAACAAAATGTGAAGAGACAAGAAGGTATGGACCAGGTTGAATAGCTAAGATTTGTGTACTTTATACATATTTTGCATGTGTGCTATACCTCAACAACATAAAAAAACATTTTTAAATATTTAAAATAATGTAAATGTTATAGTCTGCTCTCAGAGACCATGATGGAATTAAACTAGAATTTAATTCCAAGAGATAATTTCAAAATATTTGGAGATAAATAATGCACATCAAAATGATACATAGGTCACAGAAAAAAATCTCAAGTTCTCAAGTTCATTCCTATGAAAAGTAGTTTGTAGTAAAAATAAAAACATAACAAATAATTTGAAGTGCATCAAAATTTGTTGTATTGAAAGCATACATTAGAAGAAAAGAAAGATACAAGATCAATAATGTAAGACTCCACACTAACAGACTAGAGAAAGAGAGCAATGTAAGCTAGTAGGAAGCAGAAAAGAAATGATGAAAAGAGAAGATATTGATAATAGAAAAGCAATAAATCAATAAAAACTTAGTAATTTGAAAAGTTTAATCAAATTGGTTAATCTCTAGTGAGGGCAACCAATTTTTAAAAAGCACGATTTACTACATGTACCAGAGGTAAGAGAGAGGTCATCGTTACTGACCCAATGGACGTTAAAAAACAAGTAGAATATTGTGAATAGCTTTATGATCATAAATTTGACAACATATAGGAAATGAAACAATTCTTCAAAAGTTCCAAAATATCAAAATTCACATAAGAAATACATCATCTTATTGGGCCTGTATTAAGGAAAATTTTAATAACCTCCCTCCAGCCCCCCAAATTGCCAAGACCAGATGATTTCATTGGAAAATTCTACCAAATATTTAAGGAATAAAGGTACCAATTATGCAATATCTATCATATCTTCAAGAATATAGAAGCAGAAAAAGCTCTTCTTAACTCATTCCATGAAATCAAAATTACCCTAGAACTGAAATCAAATAAAAACATTACAAGAAAGGAAAACTATGCATCAATCTCTCTTGTGAACATAGGTGTAAAAATTCTCTCTTGTGAACATAGGTGTAAATATTATCAAATGAAATCAAACAATATTTAAAAATAATTATATATAACAACAAAGTATAATTTATCCCAGGTATGCAAGGCTGGTCTGACATTCAAAAATCATTAATGTTATCCATCATATCAATGGGCTAAAGAAAAAAAATATGGTCATAACAATAGATGCAGAAAAAGCATTTGACAAAATCAACACTCATTCTTGATAAAGAACCTCTATAAACACCTACAGCTAACATCATACTTAATGACAAGAAACTAGATGCTTTCTCCTTAAGATTGGTAATGGTTAAGCACGTCCACTCTTACGCCACTTATTCAACATCATATGGAAAGTCCTAGAAAACATATAAAGCAAGGAAAGAAAAGATAACATATACCAATAGAGAAAAAGAAATAAAAATGTTTTTATTTGCTGATGACACAATTGTCTACAGAAAACTCTCCCAAGATCCATAAAAATCACTTGGAGCTAATAAACGAACATAGTGAGGTTGCAAGATGAAAGGTTAATACACAAAATTAATTGCTTTCCAATATAAAGACAATGAATAAATGCAATTTGATATTTAAAAATATACTATTAAGTAAGAAACAAAATATGAAATGCATGAATATAAATCTTAGAAAATATATACATATCCATGTAAGGGAAACTAAAACTCTGATGAAAGAAATCCAAGAATATCTAAATAAATGGAGAGAGATTCCGTGTTTGTGTATAGGAATACTCAATATTATTGGGATATCAATTCTTCTCAATTTGATCTATAGATTCAACTCAATTCTAATAATAATCCAACTGTGGATGTTGGCCAACTGATTCTAAAAGGTTCTGAAACCACTAAGCAGCCACACACACACACACACACATAAATGAACCTAGACATGGTCCTTACATCCTTCACAAAAATAACTTAAAATGAATCACTTAAAATGAATGTAAGATACAAAGGTATAAAATAAAGCATCTAGAAGAAAATATAGTAGAAAATCTGACCTTTAGATTTGGTCTTGAATTTTTAAACACCAACAGCATAATACATGAAATAAAAAAGCTGTGATGGACTTTCTGATAATTAAAAATTTCTGCACTGAGAAAGACACTATTAAGAAAGTGAAATGAGGCTCAGCGTCCATGGCACAGTGGTTACCGAGCCAGCCACATACACGGAGGCTGGCGGGTTTGAACCCAGCCCAGGCCAGCTAAACTACGAGAACTTCAACAAAAAATAGCCAGGCATTGTGGCAGGCACCTGTAGTCCCAGCTACTTTGGAGGCTGAGGCAAGAGAACTGCTTAAGCCCAAGAATTTGAGGTTGCTGTGACTGTGATGCCATAGCACTCTATCGAGAGTGACATAGTGAGACTCTGTCTCACCAAAAAAAAAAAAGTGAAATAACATGTCACAGACTGATAGAAATTATTTACAAAACACATACCTGATTAAAGGACTTGATAACCAAAATGTATAAAGATACATTATATACGTATATATAATGAATATTTCATATATATTTATAAAAATATAGACAAAATAGAAAATTAATACACAGTGTATATTTTCAATATCAAAGTCCATCAATATGGAGACAAACAACCCAATTTTAAAAATGGGAAAAAGATATGAAGAGACACTTCACCAAACAAGACATGCAAATGAAAAATAAGCATATGAAAATGTTTAACATCCTATGTTACTAAAGAGTTGTAAATTAAAATCACAGCATACCATTACACATCTGTTAGAATGGCTTAAATCCATAAACTTAAAATACTAAATTATGACAATGATATGGGGCAAACAGAAACTTTCATACATTTCTGGTGGGACTGTTGCCATGTTGGAAGACAGTTTGGTTATTTCCTACAAATCTAAACATAATCACCACATAATCCTGAAATCATATTCTTATGTTTAGCTAAATGAGATAAAAATATGTCCACACAAAAGCCTGCACACAAATGTTTATGGTAGATGTATTCATAATTGCCAAACCCTGAAAGTGGCAATGTATATTTCAATAGCTGAATGGGTAAAGGAGCTCTGGTACATCCATACAGGAGAATGTTATTCAGTGCTGTAAAGAAATGAGGTATGGGGTAGGCACCGTTGCTCATACCTGTAGTCCTACCAGTCTTAGAGGCAGAGGGGGGAAGATCCCTTGAGCTCAGGATTTCAAGACCAGCGTTTGCCTTTGAGGTTATTATGAGCTAGGCTGATACCATGACTCATTAGCCTAGGCAGGAGAGTGAAATTCTGTCTCAAGAAAAAAAAAGCGTATCTGTATGTGTGTGTGTGTGTGTGTCGGGGGTGGTGGTGGTGGTGATTATCAAGGCCCGAAAAGACATGAAGGAATGTATATTTGTTAAATGAAATAAAAATCTGACAAGGCTAGGTATTGTATAAATTCAACTGTCTCATGTAAAACCGTAGAGACAGTAAAAACATCTGTGATTGTAGGGCATGCAGGGCAGGGAGGAGTGGGGTGCAGTCAAGGAGGAGAAGCAGAGAATTTTTCTTTTCTTTTTTATTTGGCAAAAGATACCGCCAGGTGTGGTGGACACAGGCCTATTCCCTCTGAGTTTCAGGAAAAGAAGCATCTGAGCCCTGTTATGCTGCCTACCCAAAGACCAAGAAGGCTGAGGGTGTACGTGAGAGCCCTTGGGCTTAAGATACAAAATAGATCTCTGCTCTGTGAATACAGAATTCCTGAAGAATGAAGAAGATTAAATAATTTGGGGAGTTCTTTGATGAGCTTTGATATTTGGAAGAAGTGTTTATAATTTGGTGAAAGAAGGAAAATAATAAGAAGGGAATTTTTAGAGTAGTAAACTGTTCTACATAATGCTCTCCAAGTTCTACATGGAGGATAAGACCAACATAACCGTCCGACACAAAGAGTGAATTCTATGTTAATTACAGACGTGGATTAATAATTATATATCCAAATTGGTTCAGCAATTGTAACAAATGTACCCCACTAAAGAAAGATATTATTAATGGGGTAAATGTGTGGGGTTGTAGCAGAGAGCAGGGAGTATATGGGAACTCTTTGCGCTATCTGCTAAATATGGAAACCTAGAACTATTTTAATTAATAAAGGCTATTCATTAAAATAAATAAAAATAAAATAGTTAAATAAATTCACTCAGCTAGGTATTGAAGCTGGTCTTAGACTGTTACGTTTGCCTTTCATTGCTAAAAATGACTTCCAAAAAACTAAAAATGGTAATTTAGTGTATGCAAAATCATAACATCCTTTATCCAAAGCCATAGTAGATGATTTAGAAATGATTCTAAAAATATTCTAGAAATTATAGTCCAAGGAAGTAAATGCAAACAAACAGGGCAGAAGGATCTACTGCGTGTGTGTGTGTGTGTTAGGTTGTCTCACCCATTCACATTCACATAATGCCCTTTTTCCTCGAATGGTATTTAGATCCTCCTCTGCCTCAATGTTGCAATCTATTACTTAAGGACGTGGAGGGAGTATAATAAGATGATATTAGATGAACCATAACAGTGACAGTATTCTAAGGAACCTAAAAAGTGTCCTGAATTGAAAAAGAACAAAGAACTCGAGAATGTATGCTACTAAAAAAATATCAGCTTTGGAAAACCAATAACTGAGTTGTCAAAAATCTCCTTATTTAAACTGATCAGGTGGACCAATTCAACCTGTCTTCCTAGACCAAAGACATTCATTTTATAATTTGTCAGCTTCTGGTAAGGCAAGGAATTATTAGAAAGAACTTTTATTGTAGGCTCGTATGAAGTCTTTCCTGGTAAGAAACTTAAAATAGCCATGATTCAGTGAAGGTGGCCATTTGTAAATTTCAAACAAGTTCCTTATTTAGAGACCTCTGATTTTAGAAAATAAATACAAGACTATCATCAATATGCAGACCAGGAAATATGTGGATTTATAACAAAAGTAAAACATAATTCTTACTCTTCTAAAAAGAAATAAGTATTGCTTTCATTAAAATAGTTAAGGTGTTGCAAATAACATAGTATTATGGGTAGGTTGTTCCTTTTTCTGTTGTCAGAAAGTTCAATTTTTCAATGTAAATAGAAAGGGGCAAAGGTCTTTTTACATAGCCATTGAATTTCTATGTAAAATGTACTTTGCCCCTTGAAAAACAGCAATTTATAAAGATTCACATGGCAAAAATGTAAACTCCTAAACTTGGTAGAGTGTAAATGAAATTATAATTAACAGAAACATATTTACAATGTAATTTCCATTAGTATCATTTCCATTTCCTAATTATAATACTGTTCCAGAAAATTCTAAGATCACATTCCTTCTGGTTCTCAATTCAACCATTGTATTGAGACTTACAGTGTTGACACTATACGTATCGACACGTATAGTGTTTTTAAAACCCAAAACTCTTTCCTGGTTAAAAGGTCATTAAGATGATCTTCCCAAGGTATGATAGGTACCTGAATTATATGTGATAGGACAAAGATCTACATTTTACCCTAATTTATAAATCAATTAGAATATTCTATGTAAAGATGGAGCTGAACTAATGGCAATTTCTCTCAGTTCTTACTCAAAAATTTAAGAAAGAATAGCTTCATAAAAATTATGGTGTTTGACCAAAAATACAGACAACATTTTATATACCTTTCATCTCTTTTTATGCACTTTTGTAGCTCCTTGGTTTTATTTAAGTTATAGTGGTTCCATCTTTGAACCCAAGTAATATATAATTCTCAATGGATCTCTTATGTCTTGACATTATCTCTTTACTTGTAGTTGACAGCAAGAGTCAATAATATCTTTAGCTCCCATTTCATCTACTATATTTGTTAAAGAGACTAAGAGACAGAGCTGACACCAGATGAAGGTGCTTAAAGATGGGGTGCAGGTGTTAAAGTGAACAACTCTTACCAAAAGAGAGTGATAACTGCAGGCAAGAACTGGCTTTGACTGGCTTGTCAGATATCTCTGTCACTGAAGTGAACGTTGGCTAATTATATTATCTTAATTTTGTGCTTTTAAAATTTCTCCAGCCTTGGGCAGCGCCTGTGGCTTAAGGAGTAGGGCACCGGTCCCGTATGCCAGAGGTGGCGGGTTCAACCTAGCCCCGGCCAAAAACCAAAAAAAAAAAAAAAAAATTTCTCCAGCCTTGAAATCGCCATCATAGTTCTGAGACAACCACATAAGTATGAAATTAGGAGGGAACACAATTATAAGAATTGCTTCCTAAATTCCCAGTAAAAGCCAACCTGTTGGCCTTGAATATTCTTCCTCTAATTAGTAGGACTAAAAAAGGTCTAAAACCACTTCCTTTCTCCCAGCACAGCTGTGCTTTTCATTGGCCAGGCTCCTCCCTGAGGGTATACTTTTGCATGCAATAAAGTTTTTACCTGCTTGGCTTGCATGCCATGTCCTGAAACTCTTCTCCATGACGAACATCAAGAACTTGAAAAACTGTCCACTTGGAGTCTGATAAAATACTCATTTTCATAAATAGATGTTTAATAAGTATTTATTAATGGGATGGATACATTCTCAAGAATCTGGTTCTGAGAAGTATTCAGAGATTCTTTCTCTGTAGAAGGAGCTGTGATACATACAAGTGTCAAGTTCAGAATGCCTGTGTTTATCAATCTCACATTTAATGAAGAGAAAAGAGAGACACATAAAAAGAGGACCAAAAAAAGCTGTTCTGAGAAGCAAATACGTGTTGCTAAATGGCAGTAGTCTAATTAGATTACTCTGCTTATGTTAGCTGATTTAATGTTTAAAACTCCTTAGATTAGACCTCTGCAGTCTCATCTATGATCGCCCTTCACTTCGTTCACTTCATTTATTAATTTGTTAAAAATATTTACCGAATGCCTTTTAGGTGTCAGACATTACTCTTATTCTGAACACCAAGGATGCAGCTGGTGAAGAACGCAGCCAGGACCGCCACCTGGTGCCGCCCGCAGGTGCCCGCGCCGGCCGTATGGCGCTCCGGGGCTTCTGCAGCGCCGATGGCTCTGACCCCTTCTGGATAGTGCATATTCATGCTTCAAAATCCTAAATATAGAGGGGGAGACAAGATGGCGGACTGAAGCCAGCTTTCAACAAAGGCTCCCGTCCAGAAGGAGAGTTAAGGGACAGGAATTTAGTAAGTATCCTGGTGGACTTGAGCCTCACCAAGAGAGAAGGCTGAAGAACGCACATCAACACCGCTGAGGCAAGTTGTGATCACAAGGATGCAAACAAAAGGTACAAAATCCACCACCAAGCGGACGGGAGTCCCCCTCCCCCATGAGACCGGCTCAAGAGCCCCACAATTGAACAAGCGGGCAGAAATTAAAGGCCCTCCCACTACACTCCAGGGAGAGACCTTCTAAAAACTGGACCTACCTCCCCTACTGGGGTGCCGTGGCGTTCTTCTGCCAGACATAGGGCTGAATAAAACTTTGGGAATCCTTTGCCGGCAACCCTGAATCCCCGGCGCTCCCCTCCCGCCCACTGAGGTCTGGAGGCCTGTCCCCCAGGACTTCGGCTCCTTGGGTGATTTCTCAAGGGGAGTGGACAGTCCCCGAGTTGCGACTGGTCAGCATTGACTCTGAGGCGCGCAAGTGAGGAGAGGGCACCGGGCTGAGGGGGAGTCACGCCTCGCGGCACTTCCCTGTGGTGCAGTGCAGCAACCCTCCCCGGGCATACGGGGCCCAAGACTGAATAAGACTCTGGCCTCCCCGCTGAGAGCTGAGAGCCCCTACTCTCACTCGGGGTCTGAGGGCCTATCCCCCAGGAGTTCGGCTCCTTGGGTGATTTCTCGAGGGGAGTGCATGGTGCCTGAGCTGCGTCTGGTCAGCGCTGACTCTGGGATACGTGAGCGAGGAGAGGGCACTCTGCTGAGGGGAAATCAAGCCTTGGCGGCACTTCCCTGCGGTGCAGTGCAGGAGCCCTCCCCGGACCGTAGTATTGCGTAAAACTGAATGAAACTCTAGCTTCCCCCCCCCCACTCCCAATCGGGGTCTGGGGGCCCATCCCCCAAGAGTTCTGATTCTTGGGGGATCTCTTAAGGGGTGTGGACCCAGCACAAACTGCGGCCGCTCAGTGCTGACTCTGGGGCGCGGGACAGAGGAGAAAAGGGTCACCTGAGTGCCCACACCAGAGCAGCAGTTCCCTGGAGGTAGATCAACAGCCGTTTTTTCTTTAACGGCAGAACGCTCACTTCTGGATATTCTGAGGCCACACCCTCTGTCTCCCTGGGCAACCAGAGGAGGCCACCGGTGACCCGGCTCACAAACCCAGGAAGCTTCCAGGGCGGGGCCGACCCAGAGAGGTGTTCAGACGCAATTCTCCAGCAGCAAAGACGTTTGAACTCAAAACAGCCCATCTTCTGTAGGCGATGACAGGAACAGAGACAGAACCTCAAAAAGTTGTCTGTTCTGTTCTGTTCTGTTAGCAGCATCCATCAGGGACGGGGCTAAGCCTGAGTGAACACCTCCTTCCCATCACCTGCATCAAACACTCAAAGATGTCAGGCCCCATCACCTCCTGCTAGATAGCGGCAGTCTGCGGGGGCCTGGCAGACTTCCTTGCGATTCAGGCAGGTGCAAACCCCTGGAGTGTCTGTTCACTGCAGGCAACTGGGTTAGCCATCTGCAGAGATACCAGTGACTGGGTCCGACGGAGGGGCAAAGTGGGGAAGGAGACGTCAACCTTCCCAGACTGCTCTGTTTGCTGGGTGGCTCCTCCTGACTCCACGCTGCACTGGGGTGAGCTGTATCAGAGGAGTCACCAGGCCCCTGTGATCCAGTTCCCAGAGACCTCTTGAACCCTTCCACCCGAGACAAGTGCCGATTGAGACAGTTGATTCGGACCTTTTGAACTGGGCTAATAGACTGAGGACTTTTCAGGCGGTGCCCTGGGTGTACGATTGTAGGAAGGTTTGATTCTCCTTTTCCAACTGGGGCCAGAGGTGGGCAGGCGGGGTGACTTAATTGCTGATTTTTCCACACAGCTGAGACTTCAAGCCAGAGTAGAAGTTGCAATAGGATCGAACAGAAACCAGCTGAAAACAAGACAGAACCACTTTGCTCCACCACACCAGACAGGGCCCCAGTTTCTCAGGCCACAACACTGTACGGGTCCTCGATAAAACCCCAGGGGAAAAACCAAAGGGAGTAAACCATGGGGCGGAATCAGCGGAAAAACTCTGTAACATGAATAACCAGAATAGATCAACCCCCCCAAGAAAAGATATGGCAGATGTGATTGAAGATCCCATTCATAAACAACTGGCTGAGATGTCAGAAGTCGAATTCAGAATTTGATTTGCAGACAAGATTAATAAAATGGAATTAGGAATTCGAGGAGAAATTCAAAAATTGTCTCAAGAATTTAACGAATTTAAAGACAAAACCACCAAAGACTTAGACACACTGAAACAAGAACTTACAGCCCTCAAAGATATGAAAAATACAGTAGAATCCCTCAGTAACAGAATGGAGCAAGCAGAAGAAAGGATTTCTGACATTGAAGATGAAGTCTTCGAACGCTCCCAATCTCTCAAAGAGGAAGAGAAATGGAGAGCAAAAACGGATCACTCACTCAGAGAACTCTCAGATAATTCGAAAAAAAAACAACATAAGGGTTATAGGAATTTTGGAGAACGATGAAGTGGCTGCCAAGGGCACAGAGGCCCTTCTACATGAAATTATGAAAGAAAATTTTCCAGACATGCCTAGAGAATCTGAAATTCAGATAGCAGACAGCTTCAGAACCCCAGCACGATTCAACCCCAATAAGCCATCTCCCAGACATATCATAATTAGCTTCACTAAAGTTAACATGAAAGAGAAGATTCTCAAAGCAGCCTGGCGAAAGAAAACTATAATGTACAAAAGTAAGAATATTAGAATAACTGCAGATCTCTCTGCTGAAACTTTTCAAGCAAGAAGAGGCTTTTAATCAACTTTTAATCTCCTAAAGCAAAAAAACTTTCAACCCAGGATCTTGTATCCAGCTAAACTGAGTTTCATCTATGATGGAGAAATTAAATACTTCAATGACATTCATATGTTGAAAAAATTTGCCATAAGTAAACCAGCTCTTCAGGATGTTCTCAGACCTATCCTCCACAATGACCAACCCAATCCTATACCACAAAAGTAAACTCACTCAGAAACTTCCAACTTCCACACTGGCGAAAGGATTAAAAATGTCCACTGGACCTTTGAAAAACTCGATACGCAAAATTCCACCAGACTTATCAATACTCTCCATCAATGTGAATGGCTTAAACTGTCCTCTAAAGAGGCATAGGTTAGCTGACTGGATACAAAAACTCAAGCCAGATATTTGTTGCATACAAAAGTCACATCTCAACTTAAAAGACAAATACAGACTCAGGGTGAAAGGATGGTCATCCATATTTCAGGCAAATGGTAATCAGAAAAAAGCAGGTGTTGCAATTTTATTTGCAGATACAGTAGACTTTAAACCATCAAAAGTAAGGAAGGACAAGAATGGTCACTTCATATTTGTTAAGGGTAATACTCAATATGACGAGATCTCAATTATTAATATCTATGCACCCAACCAGAATGCACCTCAATTTATAAGAGAAACTCTAACAGACATGAGTAACTTGATTTCCTCCAGCTCCATAATCGTTGGAGATTTCAACACTCCCTTGGCAGTGTTGGATCGATCCTCCAGAAAGAAGCTGAGCAAAGAAATCTTAGATTTAAACCTAACCATCCAATATTTAGATTTAGCAGACATCTACAGAACATTTCATCCCAACAAAACTGAATACACATACTTCTCATCAGCCCACAGAACTTACTCCAAAATTGATCACATTTTAGGTCACAAGTCTAACCTCAGTAAATTTAAAGGAATAGAAATTATTCCATGCATCTTCTTGGACCACCATGGAATAAAACTTGAATTGAGTAACAACAGGAATCTGCATACCCATACAAAAACATGGAAGTTAAATAACCTTATGCTGAATGATAGCTGGGTCAGAGATGAGATTAAGAAAGAAATCACCAATTTTTTGGAACAAAACGACAATGAAGACACAAACTATCAGAACCTCTGGGACACTGCAAAGGCAGTTCTAAGAGGGAAATTTATAGCACTGCAAGCCTTCCTCAAGAGAACGGAAAGAGAGGAAGTTAACAACTTAATGGGACATCTCACGCAACTGGAAAAGGAAGAACATTCCAACCCCAAACCCAGTAGAAGAAAAGAAATAACCAAAATTAGAGCAGAATTAAATGAAATTGAAAACAAAAGAATAATACAACAGATCAATAAATCAAAAAGCTGGTTTTTTGAAAAGGTCAATAAAATAGATAAACCTCTGGCCAACCTAATCAGGAAAAAAAGAGTAAAATCTCTAATATCATCAATCAGAAACAACAAAGACGAAATAACCACAGACTCATCAGAAATCCAAAAAATCCTTAATGAATATTACAAGAAACTTTATTCTCAGAAATATGAAAATCTGAAGGAAATAGACCCATACTTGGAAGCACGCCACCTTCCAAGACTTAACCAGAATCAAGTGGAAATGTTGAACAGACCCATATCAAGTTCAGAAATAGCATCAACTATACAAAACCTCCCTAAAAAGAAAAGCCCGGCACCAGATGGTTTCACGTCAGAATTCTACCAAACCTTTAAAGAGGAATTAGTACCTATATTACTCAACCTGTTCCAAAATGTAGAAAAAGAAGGAAGACTACCCAACACGTTCTATGAAGCAAACATCACCCTGATCCCCAAACCAGGAAAAGACCCAACAAGAAAAGAAAATTATAGACCAATATCACTAATGAATATAGATGCAAAAATATTCGACAAGATCCTAACAAACAGAATCCAGCAACACATCAAACAAATTATACATCATGACCAAGTTGGTTTTATCCCAGGGTCTCAAGGCTGGTTCAATATACGTAAATCTATAAATGTAATTCAGCACATAAACAAATTAAAAAACAAAGACCATATGATTCTCTCAATTGATGCAGAAAAAGCTTTTGATAATATCCAGCATCCCTTCATGATCAGAACACTCAAGAAAATTGGTCTAGAAGGGACTTTTCTTAAACTGATAGAGGCTATCTACAGCAAACCCACAGCCAATATCATATTGAATGGAGTTAAATTGGAATCATTTCCACTCAGATCAGGAACCAGACAAGGCTGCCCATTGTCTCCATTGCTTTTCAACATTGTAATGGAAGTTTTAGCCACCGCAATTAGGGAAGAAAAGGTGATCAAGGGTATCCATATAGGGTAAGAAGAGATCAAACTCTCGCTCTTCGCAGATGATATGATTGTGTATCTGGAAAACACTAGGGACTCTACTACAAAACTCCTAGAAGTGATCAAGGAATACAGCAGCGTCTCAGGTTACAAAATCAACATTCATAAATCGGTAGCCTTTATATACACCAACAACAGTCAAATTGAAAAAGCAGTTAAGGACTCTATCCCATTCACAGTAGTGCCAAAGAAGATGAAATATTTGGGAATTTACCTAACAAAAGACGTGAAAGATCTCTATAAAGAGAACTATGAAACTCTAAGAAAAGAAATAGCTGAAAACGTTAACAAATGGAAAAACATACCATGCTCATGGCTAGGAAGAATCAACATTATCAAAATGTCCATACTACCCAAAGCAATATATAATTTCAACGCACTCCCTATTAAAGCTCCACTGTCATATTTTAAAGATCTTGAAAAAACATTACTTCGTTTTATATGGAATCAGAAAAAACCTCGAATAGCCAAGACATTACTCAGAAATAAAAACAAAACAGGAGGAATCACACCACCAGACCTCAGACTTTACTACAAATCGATAGTGATCAAAACAGCATGGTATTGGCACAAAAACAGAGAAGTAGATATCTGGAACAGAATAGAGAACCAAGAGATGAATCCAGCTACTTACCGCTATTTGATTTTTGACAAGCCAATTAAAAACATTCAGTGGGGAAAAGATTCCCTATTTAACAAATGGTGCTGGGTGAACTGGCTGGCAACCTGCAGAAGACTGAAATTGGACCCACACCTTTCACCATTAACTAAGATAGACTCTCATTGGATTAAAGATTTAAACTTAAGACATGAAACTATAAAAATACTAGAGGAGAATGCAAGGAAAACCCTTGAAGAAATTGGTCTGGGTGAGTATTTCATGAGGAGAACCCCCCGGGCAATTGAAGCAGCTTCAAAAATACACTACTGGGACTTGATGAAACTAAAAAGCTTCTGCACAGCTAAGAACACAGTAAGCAGAGCAAGCAGACAGCCCTCAGAATGGGAGAAGATATTTGCAGGGTATATCTCTGACAAAGGTTTAATAACCAGAATCCACAGAGAACTCAAACGCATCAGCAAGAAAAAAACAAGGGATCCCATCGCAGGCTGGGCAAGGGATTTGAAGAGAAACTTCGCTGAAGAAGACAGGCGCACGGCCTTCAGACATATGAAAAAATGCTCATCATCTTTAATCATCAGAGAAATGCAAATCAAAACTACTTTGAGATATCATCTAACTCCAATGAGACTAGACTATATCACAAAATCTCAAGACCAGAGATGTTGGCGTGGATGCGGAGAAAAGGGAACACTTCTGCACTGCTGGTGGGAATGCAAATTAATACATTCCTTTTGGAAAGATATATGGAGAACACTCAGAGATCTAAAAATAGATCTGCCATTCAATCCTGTAATTCCTGTGCTTGGCATATACCCAGAAGCCCAAAAATCACAACATAACAAAGATATTTGTACCAGAATGTTTATTGCAGCCCAATTCATAATAGCTAAGTCATGGAAAAAGCCCAAGTGCCCATCGATCCACGAATGGATTAATAAATTGTGGTATATGTATACCATGGAATACTATGCAGCCTTAAAGAAAGATGGAGACTTCACCTCTTTCATGTTTACATGGATGGAGCTGGATCATATCCTTCTTAGTAAAATATCCCAAGAATGGAAGAAAAAATACCCAACGTACACAGCCCTACTATGAAACTAATTTGGGACTCTCACATGAAAGCTATAACCCAGCTACAACTTAACAATAGGGGGAAGTGGGAAAGGGGGGGATCACACCTGTGGTGCATATTACAGGGGTATTTGCGAAACTTGGTAAATGTAGAATGTAAATGTTTTGGCACAGTAACTGAGATAACGCCGGAAAGGCTATGTTAACCACTGTGATAAAAATGTGTCAAATGGTTTATGAAGTGAGTGTATGATGCCCCATGATCATATCATTGTATACAGTTATGATTTAATAAAAAAAAAAAAAGAACGCAGCCAGGTTTCTGTTCCCATGGAGCATATAGTCTAGTATGTGCATGTTGCAGGAGTAGAGGGAGGAACTGGACAGTAGGAAATGAGGAGTCAAACTATGAAATATGTAAGTAAACTAATGGAAATAATTGCAAATAATGATTAAAACTTGAATAGGGCAACAGGGCAGAAAGTTACTTCTAGGGCTATTCTAGTTTGTATGTTTAGAAGTTGCTTTCCTAATGAGGTATAATTTGAACAGTGGCCCTAAAACAAAAGAGGATGGCATGAAGTCATGGGGTATGGGGAAATCCAGGCAGCAAGAATAGCCAGCTAGTTAGAATAGACTGAAACGTGTATTCTTGTCTGAAACCAAAAGAGGATGAATGTGATGGTGAGGGGGTAACATATTGGAGTTCTAGTATGAAGCTTCCTTTTAAACTAATAGTAATTATTAGCAGTTACCTTCTAAATTTCAATATTTGATTAGACTTTCTGAAAATTCCAAAAGGAGAAATCTATGCTTGATAAGAAACATAAGGAAAAACCATTTCTGTAAGCAAACAGAAAGAATATAATGACAGCGTATTTTAGTCTGAGGGGCACAGAGATAAACATGAAAACTGAAGTGTAGCATAATAGCGACCCAATGATTATAAAGGATTTTAACACCAAAATTATTAATTAAAATAAACAGATAGGGATTTTGATTCAATCAAGATGGATTTTCAAGTGTATAAAAATATCTGTAGCAGAATGGTCTGTTGTAGAATTTTGAGTATCGCACTACATAATACAGATTCTCATCTACTTTTGGAGATTGAAATGTCTTTTTTGAAAATTCCTTTTTACAATTAGAATGATATAAATTTTCCATAGAAAAGTCTCTTAAGATATAGAAGACTTCATAAATTCAGTAAGATGTCAGATATATAAAGAAAGAATATTATGTATAATGTTTTACTTTATTTTTTGGAGGTAGAGTCTCACTTTGTTGCTCTCAGTAGAGTGCCATGGTATCACAGCTCACAGGAACCTCAAACTCTTGGACTGAGCAATTCTCTTGCCTCAGCCTCCCAAGTAGCTGGGACTACAGATGCCCACCACAGCACCCTGTTATTTTTAGAGACAAGGTCTCACTTTGGCTGAGGCTAGTCTTAAACTCATGAGCTCAGGTAATCCACCTGCCTCAGCCTCCCAGAGCATTAGGATTACTGGTGTGAGCCACCACACCGGGCTCTATATAAAATGTTATATTGGAAGTTATATGGGTAAATTCTTCAGAAGTTTGAAAGTGCAAAACTCATTTAAAATTGTTATAATTTCAAATTTCATTTTTTAAATTTTGTTGGTTAAATTTTTTCAGGCGCATGAGAAAAGAGTATGTGTGAAGCTGTAGAAAAAAGTTATATATTGTATATGATTTGGATATATTATAATAGTTTTGATGCCAGTCTGTTTTAAAATAACTATTGCATGATTATATCTTTTTAGTTAATTTAAATGAAAGACATTTTTTTCTTCATTGAGAAAGAATATTATGCTAACAAGTTAAGATAAAAAGATTATATACATAGTGTAACTCCAAATACTCTAATAATAGTAGTTCTTTCATTCAAAAACAAACAAGCAAGAACAAACACACACACACAAACACATGCAAAGGTCCTCAATGGATAGACTCCCCATTCTCAGTCTGGCGTTCCATCATCTGTAAACTAGACAAATTGAGAAGAAAAATTGTTGTATGTAGAAGATGCTATTTATGTTTTAAATCTTCTCTTCAAATTCTTCAAGGTACAGTTTCTTTTTTTAGACCTTGAACATAAGGAAAATGTGTGTTAAGAACAGATTAGAAAGAATGGTAACAATTAAAAACTAATGAGCAAGCATTGAATCTCAGGCTGCAATGTTTCTAACTACACACCAACTTTCAGTTCAGCTGTAGGCACCACGTCAGCACTACTAATGTGATTTCCATTTAAACTCTCCTTTTTTGAAAACCAGCTGATTTCCTTCACATTGCATTCCAAAAAACATAGGTTTGACTGTAATGCTTCTCAAAGCCTTCAGTCACCACCCACAATTAACTTCCATGGTACATTATTACGGTCAAATAAAATAACTGGATGGACTTCCAAATCCATGATTATTTTATTACTGCTATTTAGACATTTGCAACCTAAGATTGCAGGGAGGGTAATCTAATCATGCTTTTGAAGTTCCTGCTGTAGGGTTATTGTTGAAGAAAAGGTTGGACATTTCCTGAGACAGGATGAGCAGTAACCCGCAATTTCCTAAGCCCTGTTCCCTTTCCCTCAGCATGACATTACTATTTAGGTAGAAAACAGTAGCTATAGATCAACCTTATTAATTGTCCTTTAACAAAATATTATTTCTCTAAATATTTCATTCAGCTATAAGCTGTGTTTACTGGTCATGTCTATGTGAAAAAACCTTCCTCCGCTTCAGTTTAATTAATTCAGCACACATGTATCAGACACTTATGTTCCACTTACAATATTACAAACACTAAGCAAACCATACTTTCAATGAATAATCCAAACACAAAACATTGGCTCAGTTGTTTCATTTAGCTTTGCAATGCTTTCTTGTATATAAAATCAGCTCTTTGAAACCTGAGCTCAAATTGAATTACTTAATAAATAGCTACAAACGATTCCTTGAAAGACTATCTGGACAAGATTCCAAATCTGTGTTATGGAACAGTTTAATATATAAGAAACTCTTCATAGTAATTGTAAAACTTTAAATCTTATAAGCATAGGCTTTTTCAAGGCTATTAAATAAACTGTTCACTTTAAGAATTAAAAGCCAAACGCTTTCTATATTTTGGATAAAATTTTAAACCCTTATTGGCCTCAATTTTATGAAATGACAGCATTCTTCACAAGAAAAGTAAAGACATGTTAATTTATTAGTTTAATTTCTGCTAGTGGAGCCATGGTATAACAAGAATATTTTAAGAAAAGAACAGTAATGTGAAGTAAAAATTGAGACGAGTGGAATCCAAGGATTTTGTATAAATTACGGATGATTGGATTTCTATTTATAAAAAAATTGACACTCTGTTAAAATATTAACGCCCTGTCCAAGCAAAGTCATGATCATTTTTCTAATTATTCTTATCTAATTTAGTAAATTTTTTCAATATAATGTTATGATCACTTTTAAATTATTGATTTGTTCACATATGTTAATGTATTAATCTTAATTTATTTAAAATTGGAAAAAAACTGATAATCTAAATGTCCATAAATAATTGAATTAGTTAAATATGGTACTGAGAAGGATACAATATAAACATAAAAATTAAGAAAGCATAATTATACACCAACATAGCTTAATCTATTAGGTATAATTCTGAGCAAAACAAACCAATTTCTGTGGTTCTATTTTTATAATAAAATTCAGAGGTAGACATGCTTAATCTATAATTTTACAAATCAAGATAGTCCTTGTTTTTGAAAGTGGGTAACAATGAGAGGAGTATTAAAGAGAGTTTGAAAGGTTCTAGAAATGTTCTTTATCTGGATTTGAAAAGCTGGTTATATTTGTTCACTTGTGAAGTTCATCACATCTTATTAGTGCCCCTTTCTGTGTGTTGAAATTAAATTAAAAACGTATTTAATATTTTATTTTTTAATAAACTGCATCCCTTACTATTTCTCTTATATAGGAACCACCAGTTTTCTCAGTATAAAACAGCCAACCTTTTAAAGTATGAAATATTATATAAAATAAGATGTATTTTTAAACAAACTTGGTTTTCATTAGAGTCTCAATGTTGCTCAGATCTGGTTGTGAGAAATGTCTGGTTAAACTTCAGAGAGAAGAGTCAAGATAAGACAATAATAAAAATTTGAGATCTAGTTTTGGGATGTGGGGAGAAACCAAGATTTCTATCCTGTCCCTCCAAACTCACCTTCTGTTTATTATCATAAAAGAGGGGATTTACATCAACAATACTTTTACTGAAATAAAATTAGGATTTTGAATTTTTCTCTTGACTTGTACATGACCAGGAGTTTATATCATCTCTCTACCAAACAAATAACCTAACAATCATACTGACATATCTTCAAATCTTTAGGAACATTAAATCAAATAAATAAAAAATGATTGGTCAAATCAATGATAGTATTTAACAATAAGTAAAAATAAGTAAAATAGATATTTGCTTCTATGCAGCGTGTTATCATATTTTACAAATGGTTAGAAATAACTGTCAGAATTGAAGGCTGATTCTTTATGAGTAAAGAAATCAATATTGTTTTCCTCTTTGAAATGGAAAGAAATATGTTTCCTAGAAGATAGGTGAATCAAGCAATAATATTGTGCATTAAATTTGTATTGTTTTGAATGAGTATAAATTCTTATCTATTTGCCTTTGATTATATACTAAATCATTATCACACCTCACTGGAAATAAAATTCCAGTGAATCTCAGGTACGCAATTACCATCATCCTTTAATCTAAGGAGAGAATGGACTAATAAAATTACCTGGTTCTTGTTTTTGAGGTTTACATGGATCAATTATTTCATCTCATGTGGTTATGAATTTTACATCCAATATATAAAATTATAGTTGTATGAATATGCAGGAAAATAATTATCACATTTTGCACATATATAGACAGTCACACATTTTAGGGAAATACAAATGTGAAAATTGGTGCTGAAATAGATACATCAAAATGGACATGTGCATTCTTTGACCCACATATAAAATCTCTCACCAGCATAATGCACATACTCTTTCTTAACAGCCTTATTTTATGTACCATAAAATCATGCATTTCAAGTTTGAAGTTCAGTGCTTTTTAGTACATTCACAGAGTTGCAAAAAACATCAAAACAATGTAATTTTAGAATATTTTAGTCACCCTAAATCAACCCCCTACCCCTACAGACAATTATTCCTCATGCCTATTCCCTCTGTGCCTCAGTTGTTCTAGACCAGTCCCTGTGGATTCGCCTACTCTGAACACTTCATATAAATGAAATAAAAGGGTGCACATTATCACTCATAACTGGTTTCCGCAACTTAGAATGATGTTTTCAGAGTCATCCACTTTGTAACATGCATCAGCATTAATTCTTCTTATTAATAAATAATATATTCTTTGGTAAAATATCTGTCCAGATAATTTGCCCATTTTTAAAAAGAGTGTCTTTGTATTGAATGATAAGCATTCTTTGTATATTCTGTATAGTAAGTTCTTATAAGACAAAAATAGGAAAATACTTGATCTTACTCTATGAGTTGTCTTTTTACTTTTCAAATAGTGTTTTAGCTTTGGAAAATTTTTAATTTGATGAAGTCCAGCTTATTGATTTATTTTGGCGTTATGGCTAAAAAAATCATTGCCTGATGGAAGATTGTGATTTACTTCCATATTTTCCTGTAAGACATTTTTAGTTTTTGCTCTTATGTTTAGGTTTATGGTTAATTTTCAATAACATTTTGCATATGCTATGAGACAAGAACTCAAATGTATTCTTTGCACTGTGGATATCCACTTATCCCAACATCACTTGTTGAAAGACTATTCTTTCCCCTTCGACTTGTTTTGGAATCCTTTACTACAATCATTTGATTATGAATGTGTGGATTTTTTTCCAGACTCACAATTCTATAGCATTGATCTATTTATCTGTATGTCAGGGGCACACTCTCCTGATTACTGAATCCTTGTAACAAGTTTCGTAATTTCAAAGCGTGAGTCCTCAAATTTTATTCTTCTTTTTTGAGACAGTTTTAGCTATTCTGGGCCTCTTATCATTCTCTATGACTTTTTTGGAAAAATTTCCAAAAGTCATAAGCCAGATATAATTTGATAGAGATTGTATTGAATGTATAGATCAACCTGGATAATATAGCCATTTTAATAATGTCACATCTACAACTCCGTGAGCATTAGAAGTCCTCCCCTTTATTTAAATCTTTATTTTCTTTCAACATTTTTAGTTTTTATAATATAAGTCTTTATCTTTTTTTGTAGAAATACAGTTGATTTTTTGTACATTGAAAGTGTATCCTGCCACATTTCTGAATTTATTAGTTCCTATAGCTTTTGCGCTCAGCTTTGCAAGGCACTGAATAAGTTATACTGAAGTACCAAAGGCATGCAAATTGCAAACTGGGAAACTTGTTGGACTGCCACTGTCAACTTCAAACCCAACATCTGGAAATCTTCACTAACTTCTCTCTGGACTAGGAAAATGGGTTTATAATGATTAATTTTTCTTTTTCTTTAATTTTCATAGAAATGTTCCTTATTAAATGCCTTTCTACTTGTACCAACCAGCAAATATCCTTTACTATGAGCTCTTAACAGATGATTTCAGCTGGTTGTTCATGAGCAAAGAAATAAATTCATATTGGTGGTGCCTGTGGGTCAGTGAGTAGGGCACCGGTTCCATATACCAAGGGTGGGGCGTTTGAACCTGGCCCTGGCCAAACTGCAACAAAAAATAGCTGGGCGGGGCAGCACCTGTGGTTCAAAGGGGTAGGGTGCGGGCCCTATGTGCCGGAAGTGGTCGGTTCAAACCCAGCCCTGGCCAAACACTGCAAAAAAAAAAAAAAAAAAAAAGCCGGGTTGTGGCAGATGCCTGTAGACCCAGCTACTCAGGAGGCTGAGGCAAGAGAATCGCCTAAGCCCAAGAGCCGGAGGTTGCTCTGGGCTGTGACATCACCGCACTTTACTGAGGGTGACAAGGTGAGACTCTGTCACTTAAAAAAAAAAAGGAATGCGTTCATATCGTTAAAAGGGAAGAAAAATATCCTTAACTAGAGGAAA